>NC_135812.1:49665922-50265922 GCF_964213995.1 Mustelus asterias | reverse complement strand
GGCATGAAAGCAGAGCTGGCTAAAGAGAACTGGCAAACTAATTTAAGTGATAGGCCAGAAATATAAAAACAGACAGTAAGAGTTCTATAAATATTTCAAAAAGGATAGAGTTAACAAAGTGAGTGTTGGTCCTATAGAAAGTGAGTCTGGAGAATTGATAATGGAAAACAAGGAGGTGGCAGATGAATTGAATAGTTAGAATTCAGGAAGTGGAAGGGAGGGAGGAACTCCGGAAAATTCCAATCAGCTAGGTTCGATTCCTGGCTTGGGTCACTGTCTGTGTGGAGTTGGCACGTTCTCCCTGTGTCTGCATGGCTTTCCTTCGGGTGCTCCAGTTTCCTCCCACAGTCCGAAAGGTGTGTTGGTTAGGTGCATTGGCCATGCTAAATGCTCCCTCACTGTACCCGAACAGGTGCCAGTGTGGCGACTAGGGGATTTTCACAGTAACTTCATTGCGGTGTTAATGTAAGCCCACTTGTGACATCAATATAAAACTTTAATTCAATTGCCCAACTGAACTAGTTTTATCCAGTTTTGATTTATATACGCACATACATAAATGGTGACAGGAGGGTGCTATCACATTGGAAATGTATAGCAGGCCAATCAGTGTCTGGAAGGAGCATCTGGTCAATGTTTTGGAGCAGGATTACATTAGCAGAGTGAAGTAGAAGGATCTTGGTTGAAATTTTAGCCTATTGGGCCAGATGACCTTAGCTCGCCTGCCAAGTCAGACCCTGTGCTGAGAACTCATTTTTGCAAAATGAAACCCGTAGTTCCTTATTCGTAGCTTTCATATTGGTCCCATCGTGTTGCATAATCATTAAACTGCTCCTACAATACTTGGCCATGTTTGTGGTAGTCTGTGTTGAAGAAAGCTCATTAAAGTCATTACTTCCATCTGATATGATGCCTCATTGTTTGCCCTGGGCTACAGGTCGTCCACCTCCTCGAGGATCAAAGTCCCCATCTAGTCAACAGCCGAAAGCCCCAGCACCCCTGGAGAGAGTGTACCAGGAAATAGCCATCCTGAAGAAACTTGACCATCCTAACATTGTCAAGCTGATAGAGGTGAGTTGCTTAGTCATAAACCTGCGGGCAATAATAGATAGGTGCGCTTTATTTTCACACCAAGCTCAGGCTGAACTGGTTCATGAGTTTGCCAAACTGATATAGAGCGAGATTCACAGCAGTTAGCACTGCTGCCTCACAGCGCCAGGACCTGGATTCGATTCCTGGCTTAAGGTCACTATCTGTGCGGAGTCTGCATGTTCTCTCCATGTCTACGTGGGTTTCCTCTGGGTGCTCCTATTTCCTCCCACAGCCCAAAAGGTGTGCTGGTTAGCCGCATTGGCCATGCTAAATTCTCCCTCGGTGTACCCGAATAGGCATCGGAGTGTGGCGACTAGGGGATTTTCACAGTAACTTCATGGCAGTGTTAATTTAAGCCTACTTGTGACACTAATAAATTAACTTTAAACCCTTCTTGGGAAAGCTGAAGCAGCAGCTCAGAGAGGGAGCAACCTGACTGCTTGTAATGGTTCCCGGCTCGTGGCTGCACCGTATTGTGGCTGCTGGTACATGTGCTTGTGTGGGCAATCTTAGAAACATTCCTCAGGTGTGACCATACAATCGGAGCTGTCACCTGAGACGTTAAACCAAGGCTTCATTTGTGATTTCAGATGGGTGTAATGGATCCTGTGGCATTATATCCAAGTGTGGGGGGAGGGAAAGGAGGGGCACTGTTGTTCAGCCAGTGTGCTGGGACAATATTTATCCCTCAACAACATTACTCAAATAAATTCTCATCTTGCTGGGATCTTGCTGTATATAAGTTGTCTGCTGGATTTTCCACAAACAGTGAATATGCTTCAAAAGCACATCATTGGCTGTAGAAAACTCGGTGGAATGCTCAGATTGTGTAAGGTGCTATATAAATGCAAATCTCTTTCCCATATGCATTTCCGCACTTATATTTCAGGTTCTAGATGATCCCAATGAAGACCATCTCCACATGGGTAGGTGTTTTATTTTGGCATTACCTCATGCCACGGTAATGCTGTTGTATTGTAGCACAAAGTGTTTGTCAATCTGATAAAAATCATCCATATTTCCACACCTGGCTGTGCTGTAGGGCAATAGCCTCACCTAGTTACAAGATGGCAGCCAGGGAGAACTCATGGAGAATCATAGAAATCATAGAAACCCTACAGTGCAGAAGGAGGCCATTCGGCCCATCGAGTCTGCACCGACCACAATCCCACCCAGGCCCTACCCCCACAAAGGACAAAGAAAATTACAGCGCAAGAACAGGCCCTTCGGCCCTCCAAACCGGCACCGACCATGCTGCCCAACTTAACTAAAACCCCCTACCCTTCTGGGGACCATATCCCTCTACCCATCCTTTTCATGTATTTGTCAAGACGCCCCTTAAAAGTCACTACCGTATCCACTTCCATTATCTCCCCCGGCAACGAGTTCCAGGCACCCAGCACGCTCTGTGTAAAAAAACCTGCCTTGTACATCTCCTTTAAACCGTGCCTCTCACATCTTAAACCTATGCCCCCTAGTGATTGACTCTTCTACCCTGGAAAAGAGCTTCTGACTATCCACTCTGTCCATCCTCTCATAATCTTGTAGACTTCTATCAGGTCGCCGCTCAACCTCCATCGTTCCAGTGAGAACAAACCAAGTTTCTCCAACCTCTCCCCATAGCTAATGCCCTCCATACCAAGCAACATCCTGGTAAATCTTTTCTGTACCCTCTCCAAAGCCTCCACATCCTTCTGGTAGTGTGGCGACCAGAATTGAACACGATATTCCAAGTGCGGCCTAACTAAGGTTCTAACTAGTTAGGACACCCCCCCCCCCCCCCCCCCCCAACCACCACCACCACCACCAGACAACAATCGGCCTTCCCCCGCTACCACCAGACAATGATCAGCCCTCCCCTCCCCCCACCAGCCCTCCTCTATAAAACTGCAACATGACTTGCCAATTTTTAAACTCAATGCCGATGAAAGCAAGCATGCCGTATGCCTTCTTGACTACCTTCTCCACCTGCATTGCCACTTTCAGTGACCTGTGTATCTGTACACCCAGATCCCTTTGCCTATCAATACTCTTAAGGGTTCTGCCATTTACTGTATATTTCCTATCTGTATTAGACCTTCCAAAATGCATTACCTCACCGTTTGTCCGGATTAAACTCCATCTGCCATCTCTCCGCCCAAGTCTCCAACCGATCTATATCCTAGTCTCCAACCGATCTATATCCTATATGCAATGTGCAAAATCTAATTCAATGAATAACAGAACTGAAGTGCTCCTCTGACAATGTCCCCCTCAGTCTCTGATGTCCCTCTCAGTCTCTGATGTCCCTCTCAGTCTCTGATGTCCCTCTCAGTCTCTGCGATGTCCCTCTCAGTCTCTGCGATGTCCCTCTCAGTCTCTGCGATGTCCCTCTCAGTCTCTGATGTCCCTCTCAGTCTCTGATGTCTCTCAGTCTCTGTGATGTCTCTCAGTCTCTGCGATGTCCCTCTCAGTCTCTGCGATGTCCCTCTCAGTCTCTGATGTCCCTCTCAGTCTCTGATGTCCCTCTCAGTCTCTGCTGTCCCTCTCAGTCTCTGCTGTCCCTCTCAGTCTCTGATGTCCCTCTCAGTCTCTGCGATGTCCCGCTCAGTCTCTGATGTCCCTCTCAGTCTCTGTGATGTCCCTCTCAGTCTCTGATGTCCCTCTCAGTCTCTGATGTCCCTCTCAGTCTCTGATGTCCCTCTCAGTCTCTGCGATGTCCCTCTCAGTCTCTGCTGTCCCCCTCAGTCTCTGCTGTCCCCCTCAGTCTCTGATGTCCCTCTCAGTCTCTGATGTCCCTCTCAGTCTCTGATGTCCCTCTCAGTCTCTGCGATGTCCCTCTCAGTCTCTGATGTCCCCCTCAGTCTCTGATGTCCCTCTCAGTCTCTGATGTCCCTCTCAGTCTCTGATGTCCCTCTCAGTCTCTGATGTCCCTCTCAGTCTCTGATGTCCCTCTCAGTCTCTGCGATGTCCCTCTCAGTCTCTGATGTCCCTCTCAGTCTCTGCTGTCCCCCTCAGTCTCTGATGTCCCTCTCAGTCTCTGATGTCCCTCTCAGTCTCTGATGTCCCTCTCAGTCTCTGATGTCCCTCTCAGTCTCTGATGTCCCTCTCAGTCTCTGCGATGTCCCCCTCAGTCTCTGATGTCCCTCTCAGTCTCTGTGATGTCCCTCTCAGTCTCTGTGATGTCCCTCTCAGTCTCTGCTGTCACTCTCAGTCTCTGCTGTCCCTCTCAGTCTCTGCTGTCCCTCTCAGTCTCTGATGTCCCTCTCAGTCTCCGATGTCTCTCAGTCTCTGTGATGTCTCTCTCAGTCTCCGATGTCCCTCTCAGTCTCTGTGATGTCCCTCTCAGTCTCTGCTGTCCCTCTCAGTCTCTGCTGTCCCTCTCAGTCTCTGCTGTCCCTCTCAGTCTCTGATGTCCCTCTCAGTCTCTGATGTCCCTCTCAGTCTCTGATGTCCCTCTCAGTCTCTGCGATGTCCCTCTCAGTCTCTGATGTCCCTCTCAGTCTCTGCGATGTCCCTCTCAGTCTCTGCTGTCCCTCTCAGTCTCTGATGTCCCTCTCAGTCTCTGATGTCCCCCTCAGTCTCCGATGTCTCTCTCAGTCTCTGATGTCTCTCTCAGTCTCTGATGTCTCTCTCAGTCTCCGATGTCTCTCAGTCTCTGTGATGTCTCTCTCAGTCTCCGATGTCCCTCTCAGTCTCTGTGATGTCCCTCTCAGTCTCTGCTGTCCCTCTCAGTCTCTGCTGTCCCTCTCAGTCTCTGCTGTCCCTCTCAGTCTCTGCTGTCCCTCTCAGTCTCTGCTGTCCCTCTCAGTCTCTGCTGTCCCTCTCAGTCTCTGCTGTCCTTCTCAGTCTCTGATGTCCCTCTCAGTCTCTGATGTCCCTCTCAGTCTCTGATGTCCCTCTCAGTCTCTGCGATGTCCCTCTCAGTCTCTGATGTCCCTCTCAGTCTCTGCGATGTCCCTCTCAGTCTCTGATGTCCCTCTCAGTCTCTGATGTCCCTCTCAGTCTCTGCGATGTCCCTCTCAGTCTCTGCTGTCCCTCTCAGTCTCTGATGTCCCTCTCAGTCTCTGATGTCCCCCTCAGTCTCCGATGTCTCTCTCAGTCTCTGATGTCCCTCTCAGTCTCTGATGTCCCTCTCAGTCTCCGATGTCTCTCAGTCTCTGTGATGTCTCTCTCAGTCTCCGATGTCCCTCTCAGTCTCTGTGATGTCCCTCTCAGTCTCTGATGTCCCTCTCAGTCTCTGATGTCCCTCTCAGTCTCTGATGTCCCTCTCAGTCTCTGATGTCCCTCTCAGTCTCTGCGATGTCCCTCTCAGTCTCTGATGTCCCTCTCAGTCTCTGCGATGTCCCTCTCAGTCTCTGATGTCCCTCTCAGTCTCTGCGTTGTCCCTCTCAGTCTCTGCTGTCCCTCTCAGTCTCTGCGATGTCCCTCTCAGTCTCTGCGATGTCCCTCTCAGTCTCTGATGTCCCTCTCAGTCTCCGATGTCTCTCTCAGTCTCCGATGTCTCTCTCAGTCTCCGATGTCTCTCTCAGTCTCTGCGATGTCCCTCTCAGTCTCTGCGATGTCCCTCTCAGTCTCCGATGTCTCTCTCAGTCTCTGCGATGTCCCTCTCAGTCTCTGCGATGTCCCTCTCAGTCTCTGCGATGTCCCTCTCAGTCTCTGCGATGTCCCTCTCAGTCTCTGCGATGTCCCTCTCAGTCTCTGCGATGTCCCTCTCAGTCTCTGCGATGTCCCTCTCAGTCTCTGCGATGTCCCTCTCAGTCTCTGCTGACCTCCCTCTCAATTGCTGCCAATGTCTGTCTGTCTCCTCCTGGTTTCCTGAGAGTATATTCAGTATTGGCTTGGAGAGAATGTTGGCGAGGGGTGTGAGGTGTGTGAGCTCAGTGATAAGAGGCTGAGACAACTCCTACAATCTTTTGGGCTAGAGCAATTGTGTAGAATTGAGGCAGTGATTTAGAATACAGTAATATTGATATTATTGAATCTGTTGAGCTTTCCAGCAAACCCTTCATATTGTTTCTTAACTTGGTAATGTGGCGATGTCACAAAGTGCCATCTCACTGGTCAATAGACAACCCTGTCATTCAGCTACTTGGACTTGCCACAGATTCACCCAAGTGATGCTGGGAGTTAAAGGGTTAAATTACGGGAACAGCTTTTATCAGCTTAGCTGGTATTCTCTTGAGTTTAGAGTGGTGAACTAATCAGGGTGTTTAAAAGAAGAAGAAGGTTGAATCCAGGGAAGAGGGGACATTGCTCAACCTTAGAGTGTGGGGATCCAGGAATCACCTTTTCCTTTGTAGGCATGTGAAAACATTGGACCTTTCTCCCCCAAAGGGCTGTGGATGCGGAAGTCAATTGGATCTTCCAAGACTAGATGGATAGACTTTTATACAGTGTGAAGGGATAGAGTCATAGGGCCCGATTTTACCATTTTCATTCTAAGTGCTGAATCGGGGTGTAATTCAGATCCGACTTGGAAATCTGCTTTCAGGCGCCCCCATACACACTCAGCCTGAAAAAGACATCTCCAGCCCCATTCGCGCTGTGGGCGGGGCTTAGCATGGCCGAAACAATCGGAGCTCTGAACTGCGCATGCGCAGTTGGAAAAAAATTTGAAAAAGCGTGCCCGTGTCAGATCGCTCCCGAGGCGGAGAAAGCGGCCCGGGAGCGAAAAGCGGGAGCAATGGCCCCCACACACATCGCTGTCCCCCTTATCAACCCCCCCCCACTATCCATACACATCACTGTCCTCCTTATCCACCCCCCCCCCCACTATCCATACACATCACTGTCCCCCTTATCAACCCCCCCCACTATCCATACACATCACTGTCCCCCTTATCAACCCCCCCCACTATCCATACACATCACTGTCCCCCTTATCCACCCTCCCCCACTATCCATACACATCACTGTCCCCCTTATCAACCCCCCCCACTATCCATACACATCACTGTCCCCCTTATCAACCCCCCCCACTATCCATACACATCACTGTCCCCCTTATCCACCCTCCCCCACTATCCATACACATCACTGTCCCCCTTATCCACCCTCCCCCACTATCCATACACATCACTGTCCCCCTTATCCACCCTCCCCCACTATCCATACACATCGCTGTCCCCCTTATCAACCCCCCCCACTATCCATACACATCACTGTCCCCCTTATCCACCCTCCCCCACTATCCATACACATCACTGTCCCCCTTATCCACCCTCCCCCACTACCCAGACACATCACTGTCCCCCTTATCAACCCCCCCCCACTATCCATACACATCACTGTCCTCCTTATCCACCCCCCCCCCCCACTATCCATACACATCACTGTCCCCCTTATCAACCCCCCCCCACTACCCAGACACATCACTGTCCTCCTTATCCACCCCCCCCACTATCCATACACATCACTGTCCCCCTTATCAACCCCCCCACTACCCAGACACATCACTGTCCTCCTTATCCACCCCCCCCACTACCCATACACATCACTGTCCCCCTTATCAACCCCCCCCACTACCCATACACATCACTATCCCCCTTATCAACCCCCCCCACTATCCATACACATCACTGTCCCCCTTATCCACCCCCCCCCCACTACCCACACACATCACTGTCCTCCTTATCCACCTGCCCGCTACCCACACACACATCACTGTCCCTCTTATCCCCCCACCCGCTACCCACACACATCGCTGTCCCCCTTATCTACCCCCCATTGCCACCCCTGCCCTCCCCTCCCCCCCCCCACCGATCGCCCGCAGAGTGGCAGCGGACCCCCCTGCCCCAGCCCCCCCCCCCCCCCCCCCCCCACCAGAGATCCATCTGCCCCCCCAACCAGTGAGCGATTGGGCCTCTCTCCTCCCACACCCCCACACCCCCAGACAATGATCTGGCCTCACTCCCCCTCCCCCAGAGAATGGTCTGGCCTCACTCAACCCCCCCCTCCGCCACCCAGAGGAACATCTGACCTGCCTCCTCCTCCTTCCCCACCAGACAACGATCAACCTTCCCCCTCCCCCCCCGACCATCAGACAACAATCAGCCCTCCACCCCTCCCCACCAGACAACGATCAGCCCTCCCCTCCACCAGAGATACATCTGACCCGCCTCCTCCTCCTTCCCCCCAACCCCCCCAACCAGACAACGATCTGGCCTCACTCTTTCTCTCCCCCCCCCCCCCCCCCCTCCACCACCCCCACCACTGATCTGAGTCAGAGAGCCATTGGAAGTTCTGAACGCGCTCTTCAGAAGCTGGAGCGCCCAATTCAGACTTTTATTCAGCAGGTCCATTATGGCGCGGTTCCGGATTGGCAAACGCGGTGGTAAAGGGGGAAATGCTGATAGAGTTGGCAGGCAGTTCATTAATTCAATTTAAATGCATGCAAATGGTAAAATCGGGCCCATAGAGTCCCTACAGTGCAGAAGGAGGCCATTTGGCCCATCAAGTCTGCACCAGCCACATTCTCTGATTTGGATGAGAATATAGGGGGCATGTTTAGTAAGTTTGCAGATGACACCAAAATTGGTGGCATAGTGGACAGTGAAGAAAGTTATCTCCAACGGGATCTTGATCAATAGGGTCAGTGGGCCGACGAATAGCTTTTGGTAGATTGAACCAGGGCAGGACTTACTCAGTTAATGGTAGGGCGTTGGGGAGAGTTACAGAACAAAGAGATCTAGGGGTACATGTTCATAGCTCCTTGAAAGTGGAGTCACAGGTGGACAGAGTGGTGAAGAAGGCATTCGGCATGCTTGGTTTCATCGGTCAGAACATTGAATACAGGAGTTGGGACGTCTTGTTGAAGTTGTACAAGACCTTGGTAAGGCCACACTTGGAATACTGTGTGCCATTCTGGTCACCCTATTATAGAAAGGATATTATTAAACTAGAAAGAGTGCAGAAAAGATTTACTAGGATGCTACCGGGACTTGATGGATTGAGTTATAAGGAGAGGCTGAATAGACTGGGACTTTTTTCTCTGGAGCTAGGAGGCTGAGGAGTGACCTTATCGAAGTCTATAAAATAATGAGGGGCATAGACAAGCTAGATAGTCAATATCTTTTCCCAGAGATAGGGGAGTCTAAAACTAGAGGGCATAGGTTTAAGGTGAGAGGGGAGAGATACAAAAGTGTCCAGAGGGGAAATGTTTTCACACACAGGGTGGTGAGTGTCTGGAACAAGCTGCCAGAGGTAGTAGTAGAGGCGGGTACAATTTTATCTTTTAAAAAGCATTTAGACAGTTACATGGGTACGATGGGTATAGAGGGATATGGGCCAAATGCGGGCAATTGGGATTAGCTTAGGGGTTTTAATAAAAAAGGGCAGCATGGACAAGTTGGGCTGAAGGGCCTGTTTCCATGCTGTAAACCTCTATGACTCTATTCCATCCCAGGCCCTATCCCCATAACTCCAGATACTTACCCTGATAACCCCCCTGACACCTAGGGTCAGTTTAGCATGGCCAATCAACCTAACCCATACATCTTTGGAGTGTAGGGAGAAACCAGAGCACCCGGAGAAAACCTAAGCAGAGAATGTGCAGATTCCGCACAGGCAATGACCCGAGGCCGGAATTGAACCTGGATCCCAGCGCTGTGAAGCAGCAGTGCTAACTACTGTGCCAAGGTGGGTAACTGGAGTTGAGGTGCAGATCATTGCTCTCACCCTCAGGGGGAAGCCCAGTACCCCAATCTTAACCACTCCTCTACATGGAAAACATGGTGGGCGAAGGGGAGGGGAATCAGGGAATTTTACCACCTCCTGATTGGAGTACTGACCATTCCAGCAACTTGAGGTATCAGCAGAATCCCCACAGGTGTCCCTGTTTGAGGGAAAGAGCCTAACTGGGGCCCACTCTCCCCTTTATTCAGTATTCTGTCGGTGCTGTTAGTCCCAGTCTCACCTCAAAGTCAGAAAAGAGGTGAAACCCCATTGCAGAGATTTATCCAGTGCTTTACTGAGGGAGTGCTGCACTGTCCTCCAAATGTGCTGTTAAACCATGCTCCCCAGCTGCTCTCTCAGGTGAATGGAAAATATCCCTTGACACTATTTCATAGAAGAATTGGGGGAATTATCCCCAGTGTCCTGGCCAATGTCAATCCCTCAACCAACATCATTGAAGCAGCCTATGTGACCATTATCACATTGTTGTTTGTTGGAGCTTACTGTGTATTGGTTTGCACCAAGGGCATAACAGCAATGATTATGCTTCGAATCATCGAACCATACAGCGTAGAAGAGGCCCTTCGGCCCATCAAGTCCACACCAACACACAAGAAACACCTGGACTCCCACCTAATCCCATCTGCCAGCACTTGGCCCATAGCCCTGAATGCTATGATGTGCCAAGTGCTCATCATTAAAGGACGTGAGGCAACCCGCCTCCACCACCCTCCCTGGCAGCACATTCCAGACCGTCACCACCCTCTGGGTAAAAAGTTTTTTCCTCTCATCCCCCCTAAACTTCCCGCCCCTCACCTTGAACGTATATCCCCTTGTAACTCACCCTTCAACTAAGGGGAATGGCTGCTCCCTAGCCACTCTGCCCATGTCCCTCATAATCTTGTACACCTCGATCAGTTCACCCCTCAACCTTCTCTGCTCCAACAAAAACAACCCAAGCCTATCCAATCTCTCTTCAGAACTTAAATGTTCCAACCAGGGAGCATCCTGGTAAATCACCTCTGCACCTCCTCCAGTGCATTTACATCCTTCCTATAATGTGGTGACCAGAACTGCACACAGTACTCCAGCTGTGGCCTCACCAAAGTTCTATTCAACTCCAACGTGACATTCCTGCTTTTGTAATCTATGCCTCAATTGATAAAGGCAAGTGTCAGAAGCACTTCATTGGTTGTTTAGCTCTTTGGAACATCCTGTGGTCATGAGATATCAGACTTTATTTTCCTGCCTGTTCTGTTTTGGTGCCTCTGGCTTTACCTTTTCCTCTGTCAGCTCTTTATTATCCTGGGGTCTTTGAGTGTTGAATTTGCAATTTGGTGATGTGGATCATCCACCCACAATTCACCCCATTCAGTTTTCCTCTGCGTTGGCCGGCAGATCGCCAATCATTGCCGCCCACATCGCGCCCTCACCACAGCTGAATTCTGCCCCCTTTGTATCAGGAGTTTGGTGTTTCCATGTTTCCAGGAAGAGGGAGTGGCAGCCCTGGAGGGTGCCATGAATCTGCTTCCACCAACACTGACAGGCAGAGGCTCCACAGTCCCAGGCCTGGGCAGCAATGACATAAACAACAAAGCTTTGACAAAGGGTCATCTGGACTCGAAACATCAGCTCTTTTCTCTCCTTACAGATGCTGCCAGACCTGCTGAGATTTTCCAGCATTTTCTCTTTTGGTTTCAGATTCCAGCATCCACAGTAATTGTTTTCATGACATAAACAATGATATCTGCTGCAAAGATTCCTGGTACACCAGAAGGCTGGCACTGCCAGTGGCAGCAATGGCCTTCACATTCTTCATTTCCACCAGCTTCCAGCTGGTTCTATGGGGAGGGAAAACTAGAGGGGGCAACTGGGACCACTGTGGCTTCATTCTCCACTCCTCCAGTCAGCTAACAGTGGGCTGCCGAATGGCCTTCTCCAGGCCGGCTTCCCCACTGGCATCTGTTTTCCAGCCACAAGACTTGGCGGCTATTTCTGTTATGTCGGGAACTCGGAAGAAGCCACATGAACCAATTGATCTGTGCTTCCTAATGATCTTTCCAGTGAAATGACTGTAACCGACGGATCTGAGAGCAATCTCCAGGCAGTTAAATCTCAGAGGTTGTGTAAAACTATAAATATACTCAGATCCAAACCACACGCAATGAAGTTATGAAGTAAATGAACAGACAAAGCATTAATAAACACTTCTACAGACATTGAGCATCTTAGTAGGTGAGAAAATGATCTTGTGTGCATGAAGTTCTTCTGTCTGTTAGCTTAGCAAGTGTAATGTTGTGTGACATGGGCTTGTTAACAGGTTTGCTGCTTGTTTCTGGGTTGAATCTGGTTATTTGTTCAGTACTTGTTAACACACTCAATTTATATCAAGCATTTGTTGTCGTGTCGAGTACTTGTAAACATCTTCAATATGTGTTCAAGTGGCTTATTGCCTATTTTGGAGCGTGTTTATTACTTATTCACTTGCTCGATATGTGTTTACATGTTCGATACTGGCCCTACATGTTTGTTACTTGTGAAAGTCTTTGACTCATGCTGACATGTTCATTCGAAACATCGCAGCTTCACAAGGCTGTGAAATCAATGTTTAATCAGTACAAACCTACACTTTTTACAATTTGTTTCCACATTCAGATTTGGTGGGAACAAGGAGGAAGCAGGAAAAATGTGAGGGAAGTGTTCAAACAAATTCTAAAGGGAAAATCCAGACATCCAAAGAAATAGACTAGATCAAATGTTGTAGAAAATTAAGGATAAAATGAATAAAATCTGAATCTTGTTCCTTTATTAAACAGAATCCATTTTTGTTTGAATTTCAATAATCATTCATCTTCTTTTTCTTTCAGTGTTTGAACTCATGAGCAAAGGGTAAGTTTTGAATCATTATTCACCCAGCTATTTTCTAAAGTTGTTTGTTGATTTAACTCTCCCTTATGGGCGGCACGGTGGCACAGTGGTTCGTACTGCTGTCTCACAGCGCCAGGGACCCGGGTTCGATTCCCAGCTTGGGTCACTGTCTGTGTGGAGTTTGCACATTCCCTCCGTGTCTGCGTGGGTTTCCTCCAGTTTCCTCCCACAGTCCGAGAGGTGTGCTGGTTGGGTGCATTGGCCATGCTAAATCCTCCCTCAGTGTACCCGGAGTGTGGCGACTAGGGGATTTTCACAGTAACTTCATTAATGTAATCCTACTTGCGACACTAATAAGTGAACTTCAAAACTGTGTTTTCTTGATATTGTTTAGCCCTGTGATGGAGGTACCAACTGATCATTTCTTCTCGGAGCAGCAGGCACATTTTTACTTCAGAGATATCATTCTGGGCATCGAATACCGTGAGTGTTCAATTCTGCATTCCCATAGCAACGGCCAGATTGCACATTTGATATTAATCTTAAAAGCAGCACCACCTTGATGTGGTTTGCTGCTTTATCCCAACAATCAGGTTGTGCGGTTCTTAAACTTTTGATGTCATTTTTTAGCCACCACAGTTAACAGTTATAAACAATGTGAAACTATAGCAACAGATGTGGCCCATTGTTGATATTATCTTGAAATGTTTTTGAAGGAAGCTTTTTTCTTGCCTTTGAATCATGTAGCATTTTGGAATCTTAAAGGTTCAAAAGAGATTGGTTTAAGTTCACAAGTTTGTGTTGTTCTATTTATGTGTGTATACTGTAAAATTAAAGCATTGAATGAGGCCATTCAGCCCATCAAGTCTGCAGCAATTCTTTCAGAGAGCATTATTCCCCCAATACCTATTACTCCCCAATCCTTCTCCGTATGCCTACATTCTTTTCTGTGAAACTTCTATTTGTGATGCTTATTACTACTGCAACAGTTGGCGGCACGGTGGCACAGTGGTTAGCACTGCTGCCTCACAGGGCCAGAGACCTGGGTTTGATTCCCAGCTTGGGTCACTGTCAGTGTGGAGTTTGCACATTCTCCCTGTGTCTGCGTGGTTTTCCTTCAGATGCTCCGGTTTCCTCCCACGATCCAAAAATGCGCAGGTTAGGTGGATTGGCCATGCTAAATTGCCCCTTAGTGTCAGGGGAACTAGCTAGGGTAAATACATGGGGTTATGGAGATAGAACCTGGGTGGGATTTGATCGGTGCAGACTCGATGGGCCAAATGGCTTCCTTCTGCACTGTAGGGATTCTATGACTCTGAGTTCACTAGGCAGTAATGTCCACTGATATTATCGGAGTAGGTTTTTCCATGTATGTTAACGAGGTTATTTTAACACTGGCACAGTGGCTAGTGCTGCTGCCTCACAGCGCCAGAGATCAGGGTTCAATTCCAGTCTTGCGTGACTGCCTGTGTGGAGTTTGCACGTTTTCCCCATGTGTGTGGTAAATTTATATAGGCAGTTTCCAGTATAAATGTGGAGGTAAGGAAGAAAGGTTTGTAGCAAGTAGTCTTTGAATATTTTCTAGACGTTACTTGTTATTTGAAGCATCCTTATTTCCATGGCCTTCCTCCCAACTGTCTCTAATCTCCTTTAGCCCCCAACCCTCCAGTATCCCTGGACTCCTCTAATCGATGGGCCAAATGGCCTAACTCTGCTTCTATATCTTATGGTCTTATCAAGGGTCATGCGGAGAAGGCAGAAGAATGGGGATGAAAATCATATCAGCCATAATTGAATGGCGGAGCAGACCCGATGGGCCGAATGGCCTAATTCTGCTCCTATATCTTATGGTCTAATTCTGCTTCCCGTGCTCTCCCAGCCCTCATTGTTCCACCATTGCCCAGGCTCTGAGTGCTGGAATTTCCTCCTTAAATCTCCTTAAATCAAACAATGACGAGATGTTTTATTGTGCTAAAGGCGCTATAGAACATAGAATATAGAACTTAGAACAGCACAGGAACAGGCCCTTCGGTCCATGATGATGTGCTGAACATGACGCCAAATTAGACTAATCCCTTCTGTCTGCCTTGGACCATATCCCTCTATTCTTCGCATATTGATGTGCTTATCTAAAAGCTTAAACGCCCCTATCGTATCGGCCTCCATCACCACCCTCAGCAGCGCATTCCAGACACCTACCAGTCTCTGTAAAAAAAACTTGCCTCTCACATCCCTTTTGAACTTTCCCCCCTCTCACCTTAAGTGCATGCCCCCAAGTATTAGACATTTCAACTCTAGGAAGATATAAATATAGGATGTTGTCTTGCTGTTGATGTAAAGATCACACAAAGTTCATAAGATATAGGAGCAGAATTGGGCCTTTCGGCCCATCGACTGTGCTCCGCCATTCGATCATGGCTGATACGTTCCTCATCCCCATTTTCCTGTCTTCTCCCCATAACCCTTCAACCCATTACCAATTAAAAATGTCTAATGCCTCCTTAAATTTAATCACTGTCCCAGCAACCACCGCACTTTGGGGTAGCAAATTCCACAGATTCACAACTCTTTGGGAGAAGTAGTTTCTCCTCAACTCTGTTTTAAGTTTGCTGCCCCTTATCCTGCTGGTGACACCACCGTAGTGGGTCGGATCTCAAACAATGACGAGACAGAGTACAGGAATGAGATAGAGAATCTGGTGAACTGGTGTGGCAACAATAATCTTTCCCTCAATGTCAACAAAACGAAGAGATTGTCATCGACTTCAGGAAGCGTAAAGGAGAACATGCCCCTGTCTACATCAATGGGGATGAAGTAGAAAGGGTCGAGAGCTGCAAGTTTTTAGGTGTCCAGATCACCAACAACCTGTCCTGGTCCCCCCCATGCCGACACTATAGTTAAGAAAGCCCACCAACGCCTCTACTTTCTCAGAAGACTAAGGAAATTTGGCACGTCAGCTACAATTCTCACCAACATTTACAGATGCACCGTAGAAAGCATTCTTTCTGGTTGTATCACAGCTTGGTATGGCTCCTGCTCTGCCCAAGACCACAAGGAACTACAAAAGGTCGTGAATGTAGTCCAATCCATCGCGCAAATCAGCCTCCCATCCATTGACTCTGTCTACACTTCCCGCTGCCTCGGCAAAGCAGCCAGCATATTAAGGATCCCACGCACCCCGGACATTTTCTCTTCCACCTTCTTCCTTCGGGAAAAAGATACAAAAGTTTGAGGTCACGTACCAACTGACTCAAGAACAGCTTCTTCCCTGCTGCTGTCAGACTGTTGAATGGACTTAACTTGCATCAAGTTAATCTTTCTCTACACCCTCACTATGACTGTAACACTACATTTTGCACTCTCTCGTTTGCTTCTCTATGAACAGTATGTTTTGTCTGTGTAGCGCACAAGAAACAATACTTTTCACTGTATGTTGATATATGTGACAATAATAAATCAAATCAAATCCCTAAGACTATGACCTCTCGTCCTGACGAAGGTTGGATTATTCTTCCCTAACAATAACAAATTGGATTTTATATCGCAACTTTAATATTGTAAAATGTCCCAGGTGTTACATATGGGTAATATCAAAAAGTTACATTGAGCCGTGTAAGGAGATGTTAGGACAGATGACCAAAAGCCTGATAAAAGAAGTAAGATGTAAGGAGTGTGTAAATGGAGGTGAGAGGTAACAGGGCAGAGATAGTTAGGGAGGGAATTTCTTTAGGGCCTTGGTAGCAGGGACCATCCATGGTGGAATGATTAAAATGAGCGATGTGCAACAGGTTAACGTCAGAGGAGAAACGTCTTAGAGAGCTGTGGGATTGGGGTTGATCCACCAGAAGGAACTCTTCAGTTGTAGGCAATAAAATAAAACAAGATTTACTCCAACTTATAAATCAAAGAAACCAGTTAATAAAGAAATTCCATTACTCCAACACTTGGGGCCTCACCCTGAGCCACTCCAAGCTCCCACAAACCCCAGCAGCAGCTTATTTATACTGAGTCAGCTGGTCAGCTTGCCATTGGTTACATGGTTTACTGGGTCAGCTGGCCCTTACAGCATGTTGCATTGGTCACATTACAACAGATCCAATTGGTTACATTCTAATAACTGGGGGATGTGTCAGAGATCGGAGGGGGTGAGGCCAAGGAGGGATTTGAGAACTCAGAGGAGAATTTTAAATTGGCAGACTGGGAGATTCCGTCAGTCAGTGAGCACAGGGGTGATGGGTGAATATGAATTGGGACAAGGAAGGCAGAGTTTTGGATCAGCTCAAGTTTACAAAGATTATCCATTCCCATCTCCATGCCTGCTCAAACCTTGCTATTGTTTAAACACTCAACCATGCCTTTGTCCCCTCTGGACAACAATTCAAAGGCTATTCTGGCTGCTCTCCCGAGGTGGGCATCTCAGTAATGGTGACTATGATGCTATCATCGATTGCTATAAACCCCATCTAATGTCTTTTAGGGAAGGAAATCTGCCGTCCTTACCCGGTCTGGCCTACATGTGACTCTGGACCCACATCAGTGTGGTTAACTCCTAACTGCCTCTCTGAAATGGCCGAGCAAGTCACTAAGTGGATTGAATTTGTAAAAATTAGCCTATTAAAAAGAAGCCCAAATGCAGGAAGAAACCATTAGAGGTTGTTAAACACCTCAAATTCCGATGATTCATTGTTTTGAAAAATATAAGAGTATTTCTGTTAAACTGATGGGTAATTTGCTATTGTCTGACCCGCTGTTATACTCATCAATCACTCAGAGCTCCTCACTCCACTCTCAGCTTCAGCACTGAACACAGTATTTTCAAACCCACTTCAGTGTGATATTCCCTTTGTTAGCTTGTTCTACGAGGGGTTTTGTGGACTGCAGACCAGATTTCAGAAGTACAGCAAGGGAGAAGAGGAACTTTAAATTGACTGAATGAAAATAAAGGGCACCGTGAGACACTCGCACAACGTCTCTCCTTTAGAAAGAACTTGCATTTATATAGCACCTTTCGTAATGTCCTTATGCATTTCACAGGCACCATAGTCACTGTTGTAAAGTGGGACACACTAATTTTGCACAGCAAGCTCCCACAAGCAGCAATGTGAGAATGACCAGACAATCAGCGCTAGTAATGTCGGGTGAGGGATAAAGATTGACCAGAACTCCAGGAAGAATTTCTCTGTTCTTCTTTGAAATAGTATCACATCCCCGGGAGAGAGTGGTGAGACCGGGATTGATCCCGGATCCCTGGCACTGAGAGGCAGTTGTGCTAATCACTGTGCCACCATGCCGGTGTGGGTTTCCTTCCGGTGTTCCGCTTTCCTCCCACAGTCCAAATATATTCAGGTTAGTTGGATTGGCCATGGTAAATGCACAGGGTCATAGGGCAGGGACTAGGCAGTGGGCCTGGGTGGGCTGCTGTTTCGTAGAGTCGGTGCAAACTCAATGGGCCAGATTACCTCTTTCTGCACCGTAGGGTTTCTATCGTCTTCAGTCAAGTCTTCAGTACTGTTGCTGCAATATTGTCAGGGTCTCTAGTCCATTTCCTAATATCACGTTATGTGAATCAAATTGCCTGAAGACTGTCATCTGTGATGCTGGGGACCTCAGGAGGAGGCTGAGATGGACCATCCAAATACTTCCACAAGGATTCAGTGCTGCAAGGACTTACAGGCTGATAATTAACTTGTTTGGCCACTGTATGCACTCACCTTCCTGAAACAGAGCTTCTGGCTCAGAGGTAATGAACGAAGCAGAAATGGTCGAGAGCTTCAAGTTTTACCAACAACCTGTCCTGGTCCCCCATGCCGACACTATAGTTAAGAAAGCCGACCAACGTTATTTACTTTCTCAGGAGACTAAGGAAATTTGACCTGTCCGCTGCAACTCTCAGCAACTTTTACAGATGCACCATAGAAAGCATTCTTTCTGGTTGTATCACAGCTTGGTATGGCTCCTGCTCTATCCAAGATGGCAAGAAACTGTTTTGTGTGAATGTAACCCGATCCATCATACAAACCAGCTTCCCATCCATTGAATCTGTCTACACTTCCCGTTGCCTCGGAAAAGCAGCCAGCATAATTAAGGACTCTATGCACCCCGGACATTCTCTCTTCCACCTTCTTCTGTCGGGAAAGAGATACAAAAGTCTGAGGTCACCTACCAACCGACTCAAGAACAGCTTCTTCCCTGCTGCCATCAGACTTTTGAATGGACCTATCTCACATTAAGTTGATCTTTCTCTGCACCCTAGCTATGACTGTAACACTACATTCTGCACTCTCGCATTTCCTTCTCTATGAATGATATGCTTTGTATAGCGCGTGAGAAACAATACTTTTCACTGTATACCAATACATGTGACAATAATAAATCAAATCAAATCAAAAAGAGATAGGGATGCTACCCACTGAGACACAAGACGTCCAACCTGTTAGTTACAACCTCAAAGCCCCTCATTGATTTGCTCCGTCAAATTCTGATTTTTCAGTCGCGCCGCTATCACTTCCATAATGATAGACTCCAGGGAGGTGCGAGACCATGAAGGGATTTGAAAATAAGGATGACCATTTTAACATCAAGATGTGGCTGACCTAGAGTCAGTGTGGATTGGTGAGGACGGAGTGATTGGTGAACAGGACTTGATTACGGGGATAGGGCGGGAGGGGTGGGCCTGGGTGAGTGGGATGCTCTTTCTGAGAGTCGGTGCAGACTCGATGGGCCGGGTGGCCTCCTTCTGCACTGTAGGGATTCTATAGCGTTTGGACAGGGTTTTGGATGACCTCAGATTTCTGGAGGCTTAAAGCTGAATTGGAATGGTGAAAATCTGCTCATATAGATATAGAGGATATGCTGAGTTGGATGATGTTCTGGAGGTGGGAGTAGGTGGAGCAGATGGTATTGCTGATGGCATCGACATGTAACGAGAAGCCAATCTTAAGGCGAGAATGTCACCTGGGTTAAAGGCTGGTTCAGGATTTTTTCACGAGGGAACAGAGATTTCACTGGAGGCCAAAGGCACCGACCGGCTTTGGTCTATCCAATATTTAGTTTGATTTCAGAGAGGCAGTCTGACTATTCTGAGGTAGTGGGAGGAGATAGGACAGGTTGATGGTGAGGTGGAGCTGTCTGTGGTTAGTATTCATGTGAAAAGATGTGTGGGTTAGGTTGATTGGCCTTGCTAAAAAATTGTCCCTTAGTGTCCTGAGATGTGTAGGTTAGAGTGATTAGCGGGTAAATGTGTAGGGATATGGGGGTAGGGCCTGGGTGGGATTGTGGTCGGTGCAGACGTGATGGGCTGAATGGCCTCCTTCTGCACTGTAGGGTTTCTATGATTCTATGCAAACTAATGACATACTTTGCAGTAATGTCACCTCGGGATGGCATGAGAAACAGGAGGAATCATAGAATTCCTACAGTGCAGAAGGAGGCCATTTGGCCCATTGAGTCTGCACCGTCAACAATCCCACCTAGGCACTGTAACCCCATATATTTACCCTTCTAGTCCTTCTGACACTTAGGGGCAACTTGGCATGGCCCATCCACCCAACCTGCACACCTTTGGACTGTAGGAGGAAGCTGGAGCAGCTGGAGGAAATCCATGCAGACACAGACAGAACGTGCAAACTCCACACAGACAGTGACCCTAAGTCGGAATTGAATCTGGGTCCCTGGTGCTATGAGGCAGCAGTGCTAACCACTGTGCCACCGTGCTGCCCCTGTCAAGCCAAGGGGACCTCTGGGGAACCCAGTGAAGCCATTTGTAGGCTGTGATCAGATGGATAGGAAAGGAAACAGCCGAGAGCAATCCCACCCTGCTGTATATCAGTGGAGAGGTGTTGGAGGAGGAATGTGGTCAAAGGTGTCAACGGTCATGGACAAGAATGGAAAGTTAACCTTTGAGACAGTCTCATGGGATGTCACTTGTGACTTAGAGCGGGATCTGTATTCTAGTGGGACAGAAACCTGATTGGAGGGATTGAAACATGGAGTTTGCTCTAGCAAAGAACTCATACTGAAGTGATGGGCTGAATGGCCTCTTTTACTAGCTGAAACATCTGAATTACTCCAAAGACACATTGGGATAATTTTTGTCCCCCTGCTTCCCATTCACACTGAAAGGTAGAGATCGATGCAGATTGATTATTTTTAGAATCAAGCCACCCACAGGGTGCCTGAGATCTTCATTTTTGAGAAGGCCTCAAATTCGGGCGGGGACATTAGTTGAATATTTAAGAGGGTCCCACGCTGGGCGTCAGACATGTAGCGGGCAGAGTGTGACTCTCACAGACCCCGTTCAGTGGTTCCATTCGAGAGATTCCAATCTTGGAGTCCTGCAGGAAGCTGGGGAAAAAGTCTCAGTAGCACCACTTTCTTGCGGGACCAGAGGGTGGCAGGAATACTCCCCCCGCCCCGTTTATTAACTGCCTTTCATTTGCCATACAAATTCAAATGTGACCAGACAGTTCAGGCCTCTCACCCAATGCTATTTCCCCTCCTGCTGTGAACTGGAACTGAAAATAAACTCCATCAGTCCTGGATCCCAGAATGAATGAGTTATTGAAGTAATGTTACTTTATCTTTCCGATTCCTGTAGTGCACTACCAGAAGATCATCCACCGAGATATCAAACCTTCGAACCTGCTGCTGGGCGATGATGGCCACATTAAAATTGCTGATTTTGGAGTCAGTAACCAGTTTGAAGGGAATGACGCCTTGCTGTCCAGTACAGCTGGGACTCCAGCATTCATGGCACCAGAGACCCTCTCTGAGGCCAGGAAGATCTTCCATGGGAAGGTAGGGAGATGCTGGTTTGTATCTTATCACTCCGTCACTAAATGGGAGGAAGTTCTTGAATCAAGAGATCCTGACTAAGGGGAGGCAGTGGCGTGATAGTGTTGTTGCTGGACGAGTAATCCAGAAAGCCTGGGTAATGCTCTGGGGAACTGGTTTGAATCCCGCCACGGCAGATGTTAAGATTTTTCACTGGAAAGACAGAGGCTGAGGGGAGACCTGATAGAGGTCTACAAAATTATCAGAGGCATAGACAGGGTGATAGTCAGAGGCTTTTTTCCCCAGGGTGGAAGTGTCAATTACAAGGAGGCACAGGTTCAAGGTGAGAGGGGGAAAGTTTAAGGGAGATGTGTGGGGGAAGGTTTTCACACAGAGTGGTGGGTATGTGGAACGCGCTGTCAGTGGAGGGAGTGGAAGCAGGCACATTAGCAACATTTAAGAGATATCTGGATGGATACATGAATAGAGAGGAAATACAGGGATAGGGTCTGAGTAAGGGCAGAAGGGGACAATGGGATGGGGGAGGGGGTGATGGGGTGGGGGAGGGGGTGATGGGGTGGGGGAGGGGGTGATGGAGGGGAGGGGGTGAATGGTTGGGGGAGGGGGGTGATGGAGTGGGGGTGGGGAGGAGGTAATGGAGTGGGGGAGGGGGAGGGGTGAAGGAGTGGGGGAGGGAGTAGGGGTGATGGAGTGGGGGAGGAGGTGATGGGGTGGAAGAGAGGGTGAGGTGGGGAGGGGGTGGGAGAGAGGGCAATGGGGTGGGGAAGGGGTGATGGGTGGGGGTGTGGGGAGGGGATGAGGAGATGAATGGGTGGGGGCGTGATGGGGAAGGGGGTGGGGAGGGGAAGAGGGGATCGGAGAGGGGTGATGGGGTGGGGGAGGCATGTCCTTGCAATTAAAGGGACAGAAGTGTCATGGATATGAAATTGGCTGTCAGTAAGCAGTGAGTAATGGTGAAGGTTTGATATTCAGAATGGAGAGAGGTGTTAGCTGTGTACCACAGGCCTCAAATCTATTTAACAATAGAGACTGGGTGTACAGGGCGCAATTTCAAACTCGGCAGGTGGCATAAAAGTTGGAAATATTGTGAACTGTGAGAAAGATAGTGATAGCCATCAAGAGAACAGAGTCTGGATTGTGTGGACATGTTTCTGAACCAGTTTAATGTGGAAGAATGTGATGGTATGCTTTGGGAGGAAGAATGGGGAGAGGGAATATGAGATAAAGAGTGCGCAGGAGCAGAGTAACCTGGGTGTGTGTGTGCCTAAATCATTGAAGGTGGCAGGACAGGCTGAAAAAGTGACTAAAAAAGCTCCTGGGCTTTACAAATAGAGGCACAGAGTACTAAAGCAAGGAAGCTACACCGAACCTGTAAAACACACTGGTTGGGCCTCATCTGGAGGATGGTGTCCAAATCTGGGCACAGCACATTGAGAAGGTTGTGCAGGCTTTAGAGAGAGTGCAGAGAAGGTTGATGAGCGTGACTCCAGGAGTGAGGAACCTCAATAATGAAGATAGGGGAAGGGGTGGGGGAGGGGGAAGCTGGGCCTATTCTTCTTCAAGAAAATGAAGAGGGGATTTGATGAAAGTCTTCAAAATCATGGGGGGTCTGGACAGAATAGATGGAGAGAAACCGTTGGCGTAAGGATCGAGCACCAGAGGGCACAGATTGAAACTGAACGGTGAAAGGGCCAATGGCAGCATGAGGTGAGAGTCCCCAGAGGCTGCGATTGGTTAGGATTTGGAATGCTCTATAAGAGCGTGTGGTGGAGGCAAGGTCACCAAGAATAGGCAGGTGCAGAGAGGAGATTTACAGGGTGACTGGAAAAGGGATCACTCCTTCGTAGAGTCAGCAGAGGAACCAAGAGCATCCTTCCTGACTGTAACTATTTTATGGTTCACCTGTTTCCACTAGTTTTCTTTCCCTGCAGCTAATTCTTTATGAATGAGTAGGTCAGATATTGAAATAAGCTGTGTGTTGGGCTGGAGGGTGGTTGTTGCAGAGGTCGGGTGGACTGATGCCGCAGGGTGGGGGGATTAGTACGGCAGGATAGCTACTTTGAAATCAAATTTGTAATAACATTGTGAATGTTACATTTCAGGCTTTGGATGTTTGGGCCATCGGTGTGACCTTGTATTGTTTGGTCTTTGGCAAGGTATGTCAACAGCTCCCGCACTGTGAGAAGATTCGAGTTTTTTGTAATACTGGTGAAAGCATCTGGAGTAAGACTTGAGCTCAGACATGTTCAATAACAATAGACTTTGATCATTCCATTTGTGTGAATTCTACTCTGTACTGCTCACACAGCAGCAGCAGGAATTCTGCCTTCCTAAGCTGCCAGTTTATTGAAGGCTCTGCAAAGACAAAGGGAAAACATCAACTGCTTGGTGTGCTGTGACTCTTCCAGGCAGTGTGCATCCTGCATTGTATCTGCTTTCTCTTTCATTATGTTTGACTGTACCTTGCACCACTCACAGTGTCTGCAAACAGTGATCACCCAGTGGAACACTCCAGGAACTGTCTGCCCAAGCACAAAGTACCTTCCAGGTGTCAGTCTGACCCTGGCAGACAACACTCCCACTCAGTGCCTCGCCCGACAGTCCAGTCGTTGGTCGTTGTCGTGTGGAGGGAGGATCACTGGGTAATTTGTATACTATCAGTCTGTGAGGCAATCGATTCAAACATCAATGCAAATATTATATTTGCTTCAATTATCTGGTATTTGATTAGACCGCACCTGGTGGACTGGGTGCAGTTTTGGTCTCCTTACCTTAGGAAGGATATCATTGCCATAAAAGGAGTGCAGCAAATGTTCACCAGACTTATTCTGGAGATGGCCGGACTCTTTTATGAAGAGAGATTGGGCAAACTGGGCCTGTTTTCTCTGGAGTTTCCAAGAATGAGAGGTGATCTCAATGAAACCTGCAAAATGTTTAAACAGAATCAACGGAGTGGATATGGGTCAGATGTTTCCCTCGTCTGGGGAGTCCAGAACCAGGGGTATCATTTCAAAATAACGGGGAATCCACTTAGCACCAAAATGAGGAGAAATATCTTTATTCAGAGGGTGGAAAATCTTTGGAATTCTCTACCCCAGAGAGCTATGGAAACTCAGTCACTGAGTATGTTTAAAGCCGAGATTGAGATTGCTAAATGCCAATGATGTAAAGGAAAATGGGATAGTGTGGCATAAAGGTATTGAAATGGTGGCAGGGCAGGCTCGATGGGCTGAATGGCCTTCTCCTGTCCTGTGTCCCTTAGAAGACAACATGTAAAATAACCTGATAGGATGAGGTGACGTACACTGGGAGGAGGCTCATAAACACCAATTTAGACCAGTTAGGCTGGGTGACCAGTATCTCTACTGTTAGTTTATCACCAGTCAACATACAGAAGAATGGCTAAACTGGAACAGAAAATAACTGCCGGAAAACTCACTTTGTCTCTTTGTGTGCAGTGCCCATTCATGGATGACTACATCCTGGCACTCCATGCCAAGATTAAAAGCAGGCCTGTGGAGTTTCCAGAAAAGTAAGTAAAGATGGTGAAATATTTAAACTGTCTGATGTCATGAGTGCTGTTACTGGTGAAAAGGAAAAGATCAGCCATTCAGCTTAGCTTTTCTTCCTGATTGGATCAGCCTTTCCTGTGGCCAGGAATTTTATGGGGGGGTGGGGGGCGGGCGGGTGAATTTTGAACCCAAATACATCAGGAATATCCACACACAGCAACTGATAACAATGACAAGGCAGGGAGCGGAAACATTCAGGTTTCTTGCATACAGTCCAAGTTTTTAAAGTTTATTTATTAGTGTCACAAGTCGGTTTACATTATCACTGCAATGAAGTTACTGTGAAAATCCCCTTGTGGCCACACTCCGGTGCCTGTTCGGGTACTCTGAGGGAGAGTTTAGCATGGTCAATGCACCTAACCATCACGTCTTTCGGACTGGGGAGGAAACCGGAGCACCCAGAGGAAACCCACACAGACACGGGGAGAACATGCACTGTCTGCATAGACAGTGACCCAAGCCGGGAATCGAACCCGGGTCCCTGGCGCTGTGAGGCAGCAGTGCTGATCAATAATTGAATATTTGTTCTGTTGGCTCTGCCAACATTGAAGGCGGTGAGTTCAGGCCCTGCTCCAGAGATTTAGTCTGAGGCTCCAGTGCAGTACAGAGAGAGTGCTGCACTCTTGGGGTGCTACCTTTCATATAGCGTATCTGCCCTTTCAGGTGAGAGGAGATTCCATGACACAGTCTGAAGGGAAGTTCTTGTCCAACACTCATCCCTCAATCTCTATCACCAAGAAACAATTAGCAATAACCAATTCACCTCAGTGTTGTTTGTCAGATTTTCACAGTAACTTCATTGCAGTGTTAATGTAAGGCTACTTGTGACGAATAAAGAAATTTTAAAAAATTTTGCTGTGGACAAATTGGCTGCCATGCTTCACGGCACAAACTACACATCAACACAACTTCTTTTAATTTGGAATATTCTGGGGATGTGTATAGTGCTATACAAATGCACATTCAAATACTGGGCCCCATTGGTCATAGAATCCCTCCAGTGCAGAAGGTCAATCGGCCCATCAAGTCTGCACCGACTCTCCAAAAGAGCATTGTACCCAGGCCCATCCCGGCCCTATCTGCGTAACCCCACACATTCTCAGGGAGATTGCAATTCAAAGGTGAGGAAGTGATATTTTAATTGTAGAAAATCTTAGTCAGATTGGGAGTACTGCAGTCAGTTCTGGATATTAAACCTCAGGATGGACATATTAAAAAGTCGCCATAGTCCTGGATGACCATAGGCTGCTCTCCCCTTTGAGGGGGAGCACTGACTGGTGGTGATTTAACCTGGGGGTCACCATACCGCAGGCGAGGGACAAGTTTGAGAGGACAGGGCCTTCATGAATGATCTCAGCCAGTGCAGAAATTAAACCCGTGCTGTTGGCATCGCTCTGTATCACGGACCAACCTTCCAGCCAACTGAGCTAACCGACTGCTCATACATATTGGGAGGGGGTACATTGCAGATTCACCAGTATGATACCAGGGCTTAAAGGGATAAATTGTAAGGAGGAGTTGCATAAATGTGGCGCTTATTATGGGGAGGCAGTTCCGTAGTGGTATTGTCACTGGACTAGTAATCCAGAGACCCCAGGGTAATGTTCTGGGGATCAGGTTCGAATCCCACCATGGCAGATGGCGAAATCTGAATTCAATAAAAATCTGAGATTAAAAGTCTAATGATGACCACAAGACCATTGTTGATTGTCATAAAAACCCACCTGGTTCACTAATGTCCTTTAGGGAAGGAAATCTGCCGTCCTTACCCGGTCTGGCCTACATGTGACTCCAGAGCCATACCAATGCCTTCAGGAATGAGCAATAAATGCTGCCATCAATGCCCACATCCCATGAATGAAGTTTAAAAAATTTTTTCTTGCAGTTACAAAGTTTAGGGGTGATCTAATCAAAATATTTAAAATGATTAAGAGATTAATAAACGAAGACCAGGGTTTTCATTTCTGAGTCAAGTCATGAAAGCTTCTGGCTCGCTTCATCAGACGCTCATGGAGATGGCGGGATCTTCACTCTCAAGGGTCAGGTGCAGGATGGCTCCAGGATGCGGATTCTATCCCAAATGTTCTGGATTCTGGGAATCAATAGAAAATGTGATGACTGAAAGAGATAGACTTTGGTTGGCTAAGATTATGACAGTGTGGAGCTAAGGTGGTAAATGGAGTTAAGCTACAGATCATTTATGATCAGATTGAATGGTGGAATGGCCTACTCATGCTCTATAAATACCGCTTGTCTGTCGTTCATTCACATGTATTCTCAATCCATCTTTCCCAGACCAGAAATCAGTGAAGGACTGAAGGACTTGCTTCTCCAGATGCTGGATAAGAATCCTGATACCCGGATTACAATTCCCCGGATAAAGGTATGAAATAACCTCACAATTCTGATACCTGAACCTCTCAGGCAGGATTTTCCAGCCACAATCTCTCGGTAGCACTGAGGGAGAATTTGGCATGGCCAATCCGCCTAACCAGCATGTCTTTCAGGCTGTGGGAGAAAACCGGAGCATCCGGTGGAAACCCATGCAGACACGGGGAGAACATGCAAACTCTGCACAGACAGTGTCCCAAGCCGTGAATCAAATCCTGGTTCCTGGCACTGTGAGGCAGCAGTGCTAACCACTGTGCCACCGTGCTGCTTTAGCTACTCTCTTCCTTTTTATATATTTCTAAAAGCTCTCACAATCTGTTTTTTTATATTCTTAGCTAGTTTACTTTCATATTCTATATTTTCCCCCTTCTTATCAACCTTTTAGTATTGTTTGCTGGTTTCTAAAATATTCCTAAACTGTAGGCTTACTACTGTTCTTTATAACATTATAAACCCCTTCTTTTAATCTTAATATTATACTTAACCTGCTTAGTAAGCCACAAATAGATCTTTCTTGCTGTAATTTTGTTTTTCATCGAACATTTTGAATTTTTTTTAACAGTTCCCACTGTTTATTTACCATCATGCATTGTAGCCTATTTACCCAATCAACCTTAGCCAACTCTCCCCTCATACCAATGTAATTGGCTTTATTTAAGTTTAAGGTTCTTGATTGTCATTGGAGTATGTTGGTTTTAAACTTAATATGGAATTCGAATATATTATACTCACTAAGAAATAGTGATCATAATACCATTGAATTAGTTGTGACATTACTAATTAATCCTGCCACATTGCACAATATAAATCTAAAATAGCTTTATCCGGAGTTGGTTCCACAACATGTTGCTACAGGAAATTGTCATAAAAAAATGAAAAGTAGGAAATGCTGGAAAAACTCAGCAGGTCAGACAGCATCTGCGGAGAGAAAAACAGTGTTAACATTTTTATGTTGTTTCAGTCATTGGTTTGAAGCATTAACTCTGTTTCTCTCTCTGCAGAAACTGCCAGACCCTTGGAGCATTTGCAGCATTTTCTGGTTTTATTTCAAATTGCCCCTGCAGTGTTTGGTTGAAGATGATATTTGTTTGGTAATCTCCAACAAAGACAGTTCTGTTTGAAACATGCAGGGTGGGATTTTCCGGCCATGCTCTGGAAAATTCTGCTCAAGGTCAACGGATCTTTGCATGGTCCGCCCCCTCTGCCCGCCTGGGACGGGAAAGTCCTGCCCGCAGCTTCGTTACATTGGGCAACATTCCTGTCTTCAGATTGAAATCACTGATAAGTTTTCCTGCCCAGAAATTGGTCGTGGAACAGTTACAGGGAAGAGGTTAAAATGCTGATCTGTGGTTGCTTTATAGCTGCACCCATGGGTGACAAAGAATGGGAATGATGCTCTTCCACTGGAGGAGGAACACTGCAGTGTGGTGGAGGTCACTGAGGAGGAGGTGATGAATTCTGTCAAGTTAATCTCCAGCCTCTCAACTGTGGTAAGAAAACTTTCCATCTTTACTATGGAGACATGGAAAGGTTAATACACTCGACAAGAGCAAAATGTCAACGTTTCCTACCTTATTCTCACAGTTAGACTTATTAAGAAAGGTTTCAATTTCTATTGCTCTAGGCTTTAACACCTGCCTCTTTAAGGAATGATTGAGGACTCTGATTCTGAGGACTCGTTGGAGTTTAGGAGGATGAGGGGGGATCTTATTGAAATTTACAGGATACTACGAGGCCTGGATAGAGTGGACGTGGAGAGCATGTTTCCACTAGTAGGAAAAACTGGAACCAAAGAGCACAACCTCAGGCTAAAGGGACGATCCTTTAAAACAGAGATGAGGAGGAATTTCTTCAACCAGCGAGTGGTGAATCTGTGGAACTCTTTGCCGCAGAAGACTGCGTGGAGGCCAGGTCATTGAGTGTCTTCAGGATAGAGACAGATAGGTTCTTGATTAATAAGGGGATCAGGGGTTGAGGGGAAAAGGCAGGAGAATGAGGATGAGAAAAATATCAGCCATGATTGAATGGCGGAGCAGACTCGATGGGCCAAGTGGCCTAATCCTGCTCCTATGTCTTATGGTTATGGTCTTATGGTTAAGGATGTGTTATAAATATGGACCAATGGGAAGTGATTGGGGCTAGTGTGTTGCAGTACTGCATTACTGCCACTAGTCGCTGATAAAAGTGTCTCCTGGTTAATTCTCCTCCGGAAGAAGTCTCACAACACCAGGTTAAAGTCCAACAGGTTTATTTGGCAGCGCTAGCTTTCAGAGCTTCAAGCTCCTTCTTCAGGTGAGTGAGGACTTGTGTTCACAAACGGCATATAAAGGCACAAACTCAATTTACAAGATAATGGTTGGAATGTGAGTTTTTATAGATGATCAAGTCTTAAAGGTACAGACAATGTGAGTGGAGAGAGGGTTAAGCACAGGTTAAAGAGATGTGTATTGTCTCCAGCCAGGACAGTTAGTGAGATTTTGCAAGCCCAGGCAAGTCGTGGGAGTTACAGATAGTGTGACATGAACCCAAGATCCCGGTTGAGGCCGTCCTCATGTGTGTGGAACAACAACCAGTTCTTCATCCAGACACACGGAACAGCCATGGGGACCAAATTCGCACCTCAATATGCCAACATCTTTATGCACAAGTTCGAACAAGACCCCTTCACAGCACAGGACCTTCAACCGATACTATACACTAGATATATCAATGACATTTTCTTCCTTTGGACTCATGGCGAACAATCACTGAAACAACTATATGATGACATCAACAAGTTCCATGCCACCATCAGTCTTACCATGGACTACTCTCCGGAATCGGTTGCATTCTTGGACACACGCATCTCCATCAAAGAGGAGGATCGCAACAGACACCTACAGATGCTGAAAGATGCCCTCATAAGAACAGGATATGGCGCTCGACTCATCGATCGACAGTTCCGACGTGCCACAGCGAAAAACCGCACCGACCTCCTCAGAAGACAAACATAGGACATGGTGGACAGAGTACCCTTCGTCGTCCAGTACTTACCTGGAGCGGAGAAGCTACGACATCTTCTCCAGAGCCTTCAACATGCCATTGATGAAGATGAACATCTCGCCAAGGCCATCCCCACACCCCCACTTCTTGCCTTCAAACAACCGCACAACCTCAAACAGACCATTGTCTGCAGCAAACTACCCAGCCTTCAGGAGAACAGTGACCACGACATCTCACAGCCCTGCCACAGCAACCTCTGCAAGACGTGCCGGATCATCGACATGGATGCCATCATCTCACTTGAGAACACCATCCACCAGGTACACGGTACATACTCTTGCAACTCGGCCAACGTTGTCTACCTGATACGCTGCAGGAAAGGATGTCCCGAGGCATAGTACATTGGGGAGACCATGCAGATGCTATGACAACGAATGAATGAACACCGTTCAACAATCACCAGGCAAGAATGTTCCCTTCCAGTCGGGGAACACTTCAGCGGTCACGGGCATTCAGCCTCTGATCTTCGGGTAAGCGTTCTCCAAGGCGGTCTTCATGACACCCGACAATGCAGAATCGCTGAGCAGAAAATGATAGCCAAGTTCCACACACGAGGACGGCCTCAACCGGGATCTTGGGTTCATGTCACACTATCTGTAACCCCCATGACTTGCCTGGGCTTGCAAAATCTCACTAACTGTCCTGTCTGGAGACAATACACATCTCTTTAACCTGTGCTTAACCCTCTCTCCACTCACATTGTCTGTACCTTTAAGACTTGATTACCTGTAAAGACTCGCATTCCAATCATTATCTTGTAAATTGAGTTTGTGCCTTTATATGCTTTGTTTGTGAACACAGCTCCTCACTCACCTGAAGGAGCTTGAGGCTCTGAAAGCTAGTGCTGCCAAATAAACCTGTTGGACTTTAACCTGGTGTTGTGAGACTTCTTACTGTGCTTACCCCAGTCCAACGCCGGCATCTCCACATCATAATTCGCCTTCGCCATTCCAGAGCAGCAAGAAATGAGGCCCATCCCACTAGTTAGGCCCCTACTGCTGCCTCTTCACCCTGATCGGCCTTTCCCTCCCTCTGTGGATCAGGGTCACTTTGCCTCTTTTCAGATGTTCTTCCTCTTTTGTTCCTTCCTGCCTGGCCTCCAATGCCCCACCCCTCCCCCCCTCAGGTACCTGATTTCTGCGCTAAGACCCCAGCACTTGCCTCACTCCAGACACCATCATGATCCCCACGTGGTCCCAGCAGCACTCACGATTGAGTTTTGGTCTTGCCGGGACTGCTGGAGCTGCCGGCCAATCAGATTGGCTGGTAGCTCTCGAGGGTGGGACATCCTCCCACTGAGGGGCAGAGGTGTGACCCTCCCCCAGCCTATCTGTGATGCCCACTCAGCACCCACTGTGTTTTCGCTACAGGAGAGTCTTTTAAAACGTCAACCACTCGAGACCACATTCCTTCCCTGTAAAATCTAACACCAGGAAATGCCTGAGGTTTTCCCCTCTCTTCCTGCTCCTCTCAGCTTGGGTGAGAGGGGTAAGGATGATCCCTTACTGAGGGGATCATCTTTCCTGATACTCCCTGCTGGGAGTTGGTTGGAACGACCTTAAACTGGATCTACTGGTGCCAATGGTTCTGGTGCCAATGGGACTGGCATTTTGACAATTTTGAACTGTTTATTTTTCCTTTCCAAGGAGGCTACATTTAGAAACATTATAAAGCATTGCCCAGCTATCTTCAGGGATCCAGACTCCAGTGGTGCCCTGGACACTTCCTGTGAGACCTTTAGGAATCCAGAAGACGTCTCACTCAACCTTATAGCCTCAAATTTAACATTGGGGCCCAGGGCCCTGTCTCTGGCTGCATTATGAGCCTCTGCCATGGGCTCAATGGCCTCTGGTGCTGACACCTTGGTAAGGGACTGGGTGGGGGTGCTCTGCCATTTACTAGGCTCTCTGGATGTCACGGTGGAAGCTGAGGCATCGGGTGTCTGTCGTATGAAACTCAGCGAAGGGCTATGCTGCCACTGGAAGCCAGTTGTCAAATAACAAGATCTGATTCACCATTGCCAAACTAAAGTGTTGCCTTTCTCTCTCTCTCTCTCTCTCGTAGATTTTGGTGAAAGCCATGTTGAGGAAGCGTTCCTTTGGAAACCCATTTGAGTTTCTGAGCAGGAAGGAGGGGAGATCAATGTCAGCACCAGGAAACCTTCTCATGTGAGTGTTCAGACTTTTACTTTAATTCATTCATGGGACATGGGTGTCGCTGGCTGGCCAGCACTTATTGACCATCCCTAGTTGCCTGAGGGCAGTTGATGTCAACCACATTGCTGTGGCTCTGGAGTCACATGTAGGCCAGACCAGGTAAGGACGCCAGATTTCCTTCCCTGAAGGACATTAGTGAACCAGATGGGTTTTTCCGACAATCGACAATAGTTTTATGGTCATCCGTAGATTCTTAATTCCAGATTTTTAAAATTTGAATTCAAGTTCCTCCATCTGCTGTGGTGGGATTCGAACCCAGGTCCCCAGAACTTTAGCTGAGTTTCTGGATTAATAGTCGAGCGATAATGCCACGAGACCGTCGACTCCCCATGTTTGAGTTCCATGATCAGGTAGACATAGAACATAGAACATAGAACATTACAGCGCAGAACAGGCCCTTCGGCCCACGATGTTGCACCGACCAGTTAAAAAAAAAAACTGTGACCCTCCAACCTAAACCAATTTCTTTTCGTCCATGAACCTATCTACGGATCTCTTAAACGCCCCCAAACTAGGCGCATTTACTACTGATGCTGGCAGGGCATTCCAATCCCTCACCACCCTCTGGGTAAAGAACCTACCCCTGACATCGGTTCTATAACTACCCCCCCTCAATTTAAAGCCATGCCCCCTCGTGCTGGATTTCTCCATCAGAGGAAAAAGGCTATCACTATCCACCCTATCTAAACCTCTAATCATCTTATATGTTTCAATAAGATCCCCTCTTAGCCGCCGCCTTTCCAGCGAAAACAATCCCAAATCCCTCAGCCTCTCCTCATAGGATCTCCCCTCCATACCAGGCAACATCCTGGTAAACCTCCTCTGCACCCTCTCCAAAGCCTCCACATCCTTCCTGTAATGTGGGGACCAGAACTGCACACAGTACTCCAAGTGCGGCCGCACCAGAGTTGTGTACAGTTGCAACATAACGCTACGACTCCTAAATTCAATCCCCCTACCAATAAACGCCAAGACACCATATGCCTTCTTAACAACCTTATCTACTTGATTCCCAACTTTCAGGGATCTATGCACACATACACCTAGATCCCTCTGCTCCTCCACACTATTCAAAGTCCTCCCGTTAGCCCTATACTCAACACATCTGTTATTCCTACCAAAGTGAATTACCTCACACTTCTCCGCATTAAACTCCATCCGCCACCTCTCGGCCCAACTTTGCAACCTGTCTAAGTCTTCCTGCAAACTACGACACCCTTCCTCACTGTCTACCATACCACCGACTTTGGTGTCATCAGCAAATTTGCTAATCCACCCAACTATACCCTCATCCAGATCATTAATAAATATTACAAACAGCAGTGGCCCCAAAACAGATCCCTGAGGTACACCACTTGTAACCGCACTCCATGATGAATATTTACTATCAACCACCACCCTCTGTTTCCTATCCGCTAGCCAATTCCTGATCCAATTTCCTAGATCACCCCCAATCCCATACATCTGCATTTTCTGCAGAAGCCTACCATGGTGAACCTTATCAAACGCCTTACTAAAATCCATATATACCACGTCCACTGCCTTGCCCCCATCCACCTCCTTGGTCACTTTCTCAAAAAACTCAATAAGGTTAGTAAGGCACGACCTACCTGCCACAAAACCATGCTGACTATTACCTATCAATTCATTACTCTCCAAATAACTATAAATCCTATCCCTTATAATTTTTTCCAACATCTTGCCGACAACAGAAGTGAGACTCACCGGTCTATAATTCCCGGGGAAGTCTCTGTTCCCCTTCTTAAACAATGGGACAACATTCGCTAACCTCCAATCTTCTGGTACTATACCAGAGGCCAACGACGACCTGAAGATCAGAGCCAGAGGCTCTGCAATCACTTCTCTTGCCTCCCAGAGAATCCTTGGATAAATCCCATCCGGACCAGGGGATTTATCTATTTTCAGACCCTCCAGAATATCCTGCACATCCTCCTTATCAACTGTAATACTGTCTATTCTACTCCCTTGCAACCCAGTGTCCTCCTCAGCTATATTCATGCCCCCTTGCGTGAACACCGAAGAGAAATATTGGTTCAATGCTTCACCAATCTCCTCCGGTTCCACACATAACTTCCCTCTGCCATCTATAACTGGCCCTAAACTTGCCCTAACCAACCTTCTGTTCTTGACATACCTATAGAACGCCTTAGGATTCTCTTTAACCCTATCCGCCAAAGTCTTCTCATGTCCCCTTTTAGCCCTTCTAAGCTCGCTCTTCAACTCCCTCTTAGCCAATCTAAAGCTTTCTAGTGCACTACCCGAGTGCTCACGTCTCATCCGAACATAAGCCTCCTTTTTCTTTTTAACCAACAAAGAAACTTTTTTGGTGCACCACGGTTCCCTAGCCCTACCAATTCCTCCTTGCCTGACAGGGACATACCTATCACAGACTCGCAGTAGCTGCTCCTTGAAAAAACTCCACATGTCGGACGTTCCCAGTCCCTGTAATCTCCTAGTCCAACCTATGTTTCCTAATTCTCTCCTAATAGCCTCATAATTACCCTTCCCCCAGCTAAAACCACTGGCCCGAGGTTCATGCCTATCCCTTTCCATCACTAAGGTGAACGTAACCGAATTGTGGTCACTATCACCAAAATGCACACCAACTTCCAAGTCTAGCACCTGGTCTGGCTCATTTCCCAGCAGCAGATCCAATATAGCCTCACCTCTAGTTGGCCTGTCTACATACTGAGTCAAAAAACCTTCCTGCACGCTTTGAACAAAAACTGACCCCTCTAACGAGCTAGAGCTATAACAATTCCAGTCAATATTAGTCAAGTTAAAATCCCCCATAACAATTGCCCTATTACTTTCACTCCTAAGCAGGATTGACTCCGCAATCCTTTCCTCAACCTCTCTAGAACTTTTAGGAGGTCTATAAAAGACTCCCAACAGGGTGACCTCTCCTCTCCTATTTCTAATCTCCGCCCATACTACCTCAACAGATAAGTCCTCATCAAACCTCCTCTCTGACACTGTGATACAATCTCTGACCAATAATGCTACCCCTCCCCCTCTTCTACCTCCTTCCCTACTTCGACTAAAACATTTGAACCCCGGGACCTGCAGCATCCATTCCTGCCCCTGCTCTATCCATGTCTCTGAAATAGCCACAACATCGAAGTCCCAGGTACTGATCCACGCTGCAAGTTCACCCACTTTATTGCGAATACTCCTGGCATTGAAGTATACACATTTCAAACCCTGCTCCACCCCACCTCTGCAATGCCGTGCATTGCAGTCCCCATCCATGCATCCCTCACTTTCAGCCCCACTACTCAGGATCCCTCCCCCCCCCCGAATCAGTTTAAACCTCCCTGCATGGCCTTAGCAAATTTACCCCCCAGGATATTGGTCCCCTTCTGATTAAGGTGTAGACCATCCTTCTCATAGAGGTCACACCTTCCCCAGTACGAGCCCCAATTGCTTAAGTACCTGAACCCCTCCCTCCTGCACCATCCCCTCAGCCATGAATTCAAACCTTCCCTCTCCCTATTCCTCTCTAAACTATCCCGTGGTACAGGCAAGAGTCCAGAGATAACCACTCTGTCAGTCTTGGCCTTTAGTTTCCACCCCAACTCCATAAATCCCTGCCTAATATCCCCTTCCCCTATCCTCCCTATGTCGTGTGTCCCCACATGTACAATAACTTGTGGTTTATCTCCCTCCCCCCTAAGAGTCCTGAATACCCTGTCAGACACATCCCGGACCCCAGCCCCTGGTAGGCAACACACCAACCCTGAGTCCCTACCTTTAGTTCCGACCCTCCTATCTGTCCCCTTAATTGTGGAGTCCCCAATCACAAGGCCCAGTCTTTTACAGCCCCTAACCACCTGAGCTTTCTCACTCGGCTCACCCCCAGAGATCTGCTCTCTATGCTCAGTTGATTCCTCCTCAACTGTAGCCTCCAGCACCGAAAACCTATTATGGAGGGGAACCGCCCCAGGGGATTGTCTTCCCGATTGCTTCTTACCCCTCCTCCTGGCATTGACCCAAGCCTCATTTCTAGGAGTTACTATTTCTCTATAACTCCTATCAACTTCCACCTCCGCCTCCCGAATTATGCGGAGTTCCTCTACCTCCCCCTCCAGCTCCTTTACACGCTCCTCCAGAAGCTGCAATCTAATGCACTTCTTACAACTAAAATCTCCTGAAACACTACTGGATTTCCTCACCACATACATCCCACAGGAGATGCAGCATACTGCCTGAACTGCCATCCCTGAAGCCATTACCAGCAAGAAAAAAAGAAAACAAAAAACTTCCCCACACTTATAATTAGGTTAGAGGAGGATGGAAGGGTGGGATCCTCTACCAGTGTAGAGGATCGGGTATCTCCTCTGCACCAATTTATAGGGCTAGGGGCCCGAGAGAAAAAAAAAAACTACTACTGAGGGGGAACCACCCAGGTAACTGACTTTTAAAGTTAAAATAAAAACCCTTCCCAGACTCCTTTGCTGCCCACTTCTAGTTTTCACTTTAAACTTGAAAAACTGCTGTTAAAGTAAAGGCCAAAAAAATACACACACTAGCTGACTAATTAAATAAATAAACAATTCAATTAATCCAATTAATCTCTTACCAGCACTGCTGCTTTTCAATCACCCCTCTCAGCTTGCTCCAGTGGATCAAACGCCAGTGTGGCCAGTACCAGTTATCTCCATGTTTTACTTGTTTTTTTTTATTTTGGAGGTGCTCTGCCAAGCTTTCTCCTGGGGATGGGGCACTTTGAGTCTGTGTACTGGTATCAATGAGAGGAGGTCTTGTGGCGCAGTGTGTAGCATCCCTGTCTCTGAGCCAGGAGACAAGGGTTCGAGTCCCACCCCAGGATTTGATGGCCCAGGAAGATGTGTTCATAAAGTGGCCAAACAGGTGAGTAAGCAGCCCGCAGATCCTTGCAATGCTTGCCAAAGGCAGATGGTGAGATTGGGAGAGGATGTTAGAGCCTCTACCATTGCTATCCATAGCTCCAGACTACAACATGCATGTAAGAGTGTGTTGCCACAGCATCCCAGAATCCCTGAGTGTCACCCCCACAGACATAACGGGTGGTCTGAAACTCAGGATAGTGCCTTTTGCTGCTTTGCAATCTTAGGAGGTGGTCTGAAATCGAATTAAAGATCAGACCACATGAGGCAAAGACAGCATCATTGAACCAATGACGGTGCAGTGTGGATGTGTGTTATTGACCTCTGTACAATGTTTTATCAGTTAGCTCAATTTACGCACAGGAGAAGGCCACTCAGCCCCTCAAGCCTATTCCACTATTTATTTACTTCATGGAAGTTCTATCCATCAACTCTATTTGCTCACATTTACTCCTAATCCCTTCATACCTTCACCAACACAAACCAGTGATGGCTGCAGTAACAGGTAAGTCCCCACCGGGAACATTGCGGGAAGGTTGGGGATCAAAGTAAGGGGAGGGGTAGCAATCAGAGGCCTTGGGGAAGGTAGGATGGGGGGGAAATTGGAGTTGGGAGCCCTCAGTGGGAGGGCGAGGAATCGGAGCTCAGAGGCCACATGGTGGGATCAGAGACATTGGGAGAAAAGGTTGTGAGTGGGGAGGGAGAGATCGCAGGGACTTTACGGACAGATACCTGGATCCAGGAGGTAGAAGTAATTCCTGAACCTAGCTCAGTCGTCTTCCACTTGAAGCTGCCCTGTTAGCTGAGACTGAGGAAACCAGGCTGGAAACAGTTAACGTTTGCAAACCAACACACTGATGAGACACTCATCCTCATGACTACAACATTATAACCTTTTCTACCTGGATCTGATTGCTCTAGCCCACTTTCCAGACTCCATTAAAGCCAGAATGGGCAAGTTCTCAAGTAGACAAACGTAAGAAATAGGAGCAGGAGTAAGCCATTGGACCCCTCTAGTCTGCTCCACCATTCAATAAGATCATGGCTGATCTAATTGTGTTTCAAGTTCCACATTTCTATCTACCTCCAATAATCTTTGATTCCCACGCCTAACAAGAATCTATCTACCTCTGCCTTAAAATATTCAACGACCCTGCTTCCATCTCCTTCCGAGGTAGTGTGAGTCCAAAGTCGCAAGAGCAAAAATTCTCCTGATCTCTGTCCTAAAAGAGTGATCTCTAATTTTAAAACAGCGCCCACTAGTCCTGGACTCGACTTCACTTCCGCATCTACCTTGACAATACCATTCTGGATCTTATAAATTTCAATCAATCACTTTTCTAAACTCTAATGGAAACAAGCCCAGTCTATGCACCCTTTCCTCATAAGACAACCCACTCATTCAAGGTATCAGTCTAACAAACCTCCTCTGACCCACCTCCAATGCAATTACATCCTTTCTTAAATAAACAGACCAAAACTCTCTCACTATTCGAAATGTGGCCTCACTAATGCCCTGCGTAACTGAAGCATAGCATCCTTACTTTTTATGATCAAATCTTCGCATAGTAAATGATAGCATTCCATTACCCTTCTTAATTACTTGCTGTACCTACATTGAACTTTTTGTGACTGTTGCACCCAGATCCCTCTATACCACAGAATTCTGCTGTCATTCTCCATCCATTTAAGTAATACTCTGCTTTGTTATTCTTTCTACCACATTATGCTGCATCTGCCAGATTTTTACCCACTCGCTCAACCTATGTATATCCATCCACAACCTCCTCATGTCCTCCTCACAACATACTTTCCTATTTATCTCTGTGTCTTCTTCAGATTTAGTTACTATGCCTTCACTTCCCTCATCTAAGTCATTGATATTAATTATAAAAGGTTAGGGCCCCAGCACAGACCCCTGCTGGGATTATTTTCCACAATAACCTTTGATATGGCAACTTATCAAATGCCGTTGGAAATCTAAGTCCAGAATGTCTACAGGCTCCCATTTATCCACAGCGCACGTTACTCTTTCAAAGAACTCCAATGAATTGGTTAAACATAATTTCCCTTTCACCAAACCATGCTGACCCTTCCCGATTACCTTGAGTTTCAAGTGCCCAGCTATAACCTCCTTAATGTTCATTTGTTGCACCTTCCCCACCACAGATATCAAGCTAACTGACATAGATTCCTGTTTTCTGCCTCCCTCCTTTCGTGAATAAAGGGGTTCTATTTGCTACTTTCCAATCTGATGGAACACTTCCAGAATCTAGAAAATTTTGGAAAATTAACACTAATGCATCTGCTATCTCTAGCCACCACTTTTAAAACCCTAGGATGAAGTCCATCAGGACCCAGAGACGTGTTAGCCCACAGCTCCATCAGTTTGCTCAGTACAGCTTCCCTAGAGATTGTAATTTCACCAAGTTCCCCTCATTTCCACCTCCTGATTCACAGCTATGTTTTGTTATTCTTTCTACCACATTATGCTGCATCTGTCAGATTTTTACCCACTCGCTCAACCTATGTATATCCATCCACAACCTCCTCATGTCCTCCTCACAACATACTTTCCTATTTATCTCTGTGTCTTCTTCAGATTTAGTTACCATGCCTTCACTTCCCTCAATAACAAAGCAGAGTGTTTTTTGTATCCTCTTTAGTGAAGACATAAGCAAAATATCCAGCTCTGACGAAGGGCCATCCTGACTCGAAGCTTTGGCTCAATTCTCTCTCAGCAGCTGCTGTCAGACCTGCTGAGTTTCTCCAGCATTTTCTGTTTTTGTGTAAGCAAAATATTTGTTCATTTCATCTGCCATTTCTTTATTATCTACTATTAACTTCTCATTGTCACTCTCTAGAGGACTCACACTCACTTTATTTACTCTTTTTATCTTTAAATACCTGTCGAAACTCTTGTTATCCATTTTTACATTTCTAGCAGCTTCCTCTGATTCTCTAATTTCTTTCTCCTGATAAACCTTTTTGTCATTCTCAGCCATTCTTTATATTCTGACCAATCTTCCAACCTGCCACTCATCTTTGGGCGGTTTTATGTCTTTTCCTTAAGTTTGAAGCTATCCCTAACTACTTTACCTAACCTCGGATGGTGAGTCCTCCCCTTAGAATTTTTCTTTACAGTAGGAATATACTTATTCTGAGTATTCTGGAATATCCCCTTAAATGTCTGCCACTGCTTCTCTATTGATGCATCCTCTAGCCTAGTGTTCCAGTTCACTTCAGCTAGCTCAGCTTTCGTGGCCACATGGTTGCCCTTATTTAAGTTTAAAATTCATAAAAATGGGCGGCATGGTAGCACAGTGGTTAGCACTGCTGCTTCACAGCTCCAGGGACCTGGGTTCGATTCCCGGCTTGGGTCACTGTCTGTGTGGAGTTTGCACATTCTCCTCGTGTCTGCGTGGGTTTCCTCCAGGTGCTCCGGTTTCCTCCCACAGGCCAAAGATGTGCGGGTTAGGTTGATTGGCCGTGCTATATTGCCCCATAGTGTCCTGGGATGCGTAGATTCGAGGGATTAGCAGGTAAAATATGTAGGGATATGAGGCTAGGGCCTGGGTGGGATTGTGGTCGGTGCAGACTCGATGGGCCGAATGGCCTCTTTCTGTACTGTAGGGTTTCTATGATTCTAGTCTTAGACCCATCCTTTGAAACTGGATGTAAAATTCAATCATATTGTGATTCCTGCTACCGAGGGGTGCCTTTAATCTGAGATCACGGTAGGCACGGTAGCACAGTGGTTAGCACTGCTGCTTCACAGCTCCAGGGTCCCGGGTTCGATTCCCGGCTCGGGTCACTGTCTGTGTGGAGTTTGCACATTCTCCTCGTGTCTGCGTGGGTTTCCTCCGGGTGCTCCGGTTTCCTCCCACAGTCCAAAGATGTGCGGGTTAGGTTGATTGGCCATGTTAAATTGCCCCTTAGTGTCCTGGGATGCGTAGGTTAGAGGGATTAGCGGGTAAAATATGTAGGGGTAGGGCCTGGGTGGGATTGTGGTCGGTGCAGACTCGATGGGCCGAATGGCCTCCTTCTGCACTGTAGGGTTTCTATGATTTCTATGATTTCTATGATCATTAATTAATCCTATCACATTACACAATACCAAGTCCAATATGACCTGCTCTCTGCTTGTTCCAGAACATTCTGCTCTAAGAAACTATCTCAAAAACATTCGATGAACTCCTCATCCAGACATTTATTGCCAATCTAATTTTTCCAGTTCATATGTGGATTAAAGTCACCCATGATTGTATTGGTTCCTTTATCAGTGCTACCCCTCGATCTTTACCTACCTTCCCATTCTTCTTGAATGTCACTGACCCCTCAATATTCGGGACCCAACCCTTGTCCTCCTGCAGTCACATCTCCATAATGGCTATTAGACCATATTTATTTACTTCAAAATGCTCTATCATTCATTAACTTTATTATGAATGCTATGTGTACATTGATAGAATAGAATAGATCATAGAATCCCTACAGTGCAGATGGAGGCCATTCAGTCCATGGAGTTTGCACCGACAACAATCCCACCCAGACCCTATCCCTGTAACCCCATATATTTACCCCGCTTAACCCTCTAACCTACACATCCCAGGATCTAAGGGGCAATTTAGCATGGCCAATGCACCTAACTCGCACGTCTTTGGACTGTGGGAGGAAACCGGAGCACCCAGAGGAAATCCACGCAGGCATGGGGAGAATGTGCAAACTCCACACAGACAGTGACCCAAGCCGGGAATCAAACCCAGGTCCCTGGAGCTGTGAGGCAGAGTGCTAACCACTGTGCCGCCCTGTCGCCCTAAAACTAAGGTTCCACCGAGATACAGATACAGAGCCTTTAGTTCACTCTTTTTGTTATCTTTTTAACATCTAGTCTTGACTTTTGATCTTTCCTTAGATTCCACCTCTCCCCCCCCCCCCCCCACCCCCCCCCCCCCCCCCCCCCACCCCCCATGTCTTGTTTAGCTTAAAACCCTCTCTACTTCCCTTGTTAGTTGCCTAGGCCTCATGTATGCATCCTTCTTCTTTTTGACTAGATTCACAATTTCCCTGGTCATCCGCAGTTCCTGAATCCTGCCTTTCCTGTCCTTCTTTTTCACAGGCACATGTACTCCTTGAAAGACTCCCACAAGCCAGATGTGGATTTACCCTCAAACAACAGCCTCCAAATCCTGCCTAATCTGGTTGTAGTTAGTTTTCCCCCAATTTAACAACTTAACCTTAGGGCAACACTTGTCCTTTTTCATGAGTATCTGAAAACTTACAGAATTGTAGTCACTGTTTGCCACATGTTCCCCCACTGCAACTTTGATGACCTGGCCAGGAGTCTGGGTCCCAGTGAGTACAGGATCTGTGTAATCCTGGAGTCTGGAACCCAGTGAGTACAGGAGCTGTGTGATCCTGAGTCTGGAACCCAGTGAGTACATTCAGTCAGACCCCTTTTTAACCCCTACCACTCAGCTGTTCGTGTTAATTTCTATGTCAGTTTTTTTCTTGTATTAATAGGAATTTCTATCCTTTCTTTTCATTTTGCTGACTGTCACAGTGACAAGAGTTTGTTTCAGAATTCCTCAAAAAGGCACCCTTCATTAAGGTAAATGTGTGTGTTTGTGTGAGTGTGAGAGGGAGAGTGAGTGTGTGAGAGGGAGAGTGAGTGTGTGAGAGGGAGAGTGAGTGTGTGAGAGGGAGAGTGAGTGTGTGAGAGGGAGAGTGTGTGTGTGAGAGGGAGAGTGTGTGTGTGAGAGGGAGAGTGTGTGTGTGAGAGGGAGAGTGTGTGTGTGAGAGGGAGAGTGTGTGTGTGAGAGGGAGAGTGTGTGTGTGAGAGGGAGTGTGTGTGTGTGAGAGGGAGAGTGTGTGTGTGAGAGGGAGAGTGTGTGTGTGAGAGGGAGAGTGTGTGTGTGAGAGGGAGAGTGTGTGTGTGAGAGGGAGAGTGTGTGTGTGAGAGGGAGAGTGTGTGTGTGAGAGGGAGAGTGTGTGTGTGAGAGGGAGTGTGTGTGTGTGAGAGGGAGAGTGTGTGTGTGAGAGGGAGAGTGAGTGTGTGAGAGGGAGAGTGAGTGTGTGAGAGGGAGAGTGAGTGTGTGAGTGTATATGTGTGTGGGGGAGGGAGGGTGTGTGCATATATGTGTGTGGGGGAGGGAGGGTGTGTGTGTGGGAGAGAGTGAGTGCGTGCGTGCGAGGGAGAGTGTGTGAATTGGTTGGTCTTACTGCCTCACTCAAGTTGTCAATTAATTCAACTTGTCAAAATGATGATTGGAGTTGCCAAATCTGACCCCGTCAATGAGCTGGCAATGGGGGAGCCCAGGCCCGAAGGGGGGAGCCAGGCCAATACAAGTTGGAAATAAAGGGCCGGACATTGAGCAGAGAGGGGAGGTGACCCACTGGGGGAGCGACACTACCCTTATTCAGCCTTGGATTCCATGGCTTCCAAAGGCTCCAAATATTTGCCAGGACAAAAGTAATCAGTGCCAGAAGGTATTGATTATTTACAAATGCTGATCCTGGTTTCGCTGGAGGAAGAATTACAAAAGTTATTTCCTCTTAGTCTCTTTAATGCCCCCTCTGGTTTACTCTGTTGAAGCAGAAGGTCCTTCTGCTTAGTCTCTGAAGAGGTGGGACACCTACTCCCATTATTAACACATCACCGCCCCAGAGAGCGGACTATGGTCTGGATAGTCAGTGGCCAGGCGTCTCGGCCTAGCAGGAACTCAGCAATTGTGGGGCCTGGAGGATTAAGGGAATGAATTAGGACACATTCATATTGAGAGTTGGGGAATAAGTTACTGGGCCATCCTTTATGAAGGACAGTCAATGAGGGTTCAGGAGGTAACTGGCTGTAGGTATGGTGAGAGAGGAGACTAGAATTCAGTGCTCATTCTGCTGGAAGTTAGATGCTGGGTGAACACCACTGAAAGGCAAGCTGTTAAATACAGAATAAATGTTGATGAGGAGCCAGGAGGAAGAGGAGAGAGACCCCCTCTTCCTGCCCCCATCCTCATCCCCCTCCACTCCCTCCCCCAGGAATTATAGTGCAGCACTGCTGGCAAGGCATTAGGCCCGATGTGTTTGGTTATTACTGTTGACACCTTCCTGATCACAGATTAATGATTCTCTTTGTTATTCTGACTTTGCTGTCACCTCCTCCTGTCACCATTTCTTGTTGTAGTTTTTAATTGTTCAAGATTTACCAAATAGTTTGTAAGTCTGAGAGGTTCTGGGCGGGATTCTCAGATCTCGTTTGTCCCGCTGCCACTGCCAACGAGAACGCTCAGCCAAAACTCCATTCATTGCAACGGGATTGGAGAATCCGAACCACGGGCGAGGCTGGAGAATCCGAACCATGGGCGAGGCTGGAGAATCCCAGCCGCGGGCGGGGCTGGAGAATCCCAGCCGCGGGCGAGGCCAGAGAATCCCAGCCGTGGGCGAGGCCAGAGAATCCCAGCCGTGGGCGAGGCTGGAGAATCCCAGCCGCGAGCGGAGCTGGAGAATCCCAGCCGCAGGCAAGGCTGGAGAATCCCAGCCGCGAGCGAGGCTGGAGAATCCCAGCCGCGGGCGAGGCCAGAGAATCCCAGCCACGGGTGAGGCCGGAGAATCCCAGCCGTGGGCGAGGCTGGAAAATCCCAGCCACGGGCGAGGCCGGAGAATCCCAGCCACGGGCGAGGCCGGAGAATCCCAGCCGCAGGCGAGGCTGGAGAATCCCAGCCGCGGGCGAGGCCAGAGAATCCCAGTCGCGGGCAAGGCCGGAGAATCCCAGCCGTGGGCAAGGCCGGAGAATCCCAGCCGCGGGCGAGGCTGGAGAATCCCAGCGCTTGCGTGTCTCCCTTGTAACCTCAGTATTGATGCCTGCGTGTAGGTTATTGCTTCTACACACAGCATACTCCTGCCCTGTTTAGCAAAAGGGAAAGACGTGCATTTATATAGCACCATCACATCCCTAGGATATCGCAAAGCGCTTCACAATCAAGCGCAGCCGCTGTTGGAATGTAGGAAATGTAGCAGCTGATTTGAAATCCAGTAAACCGCCCCTCACCCACCAATCAGCAATGGGATATTGGCCAAGTAATGAATTTGATTTGATTTATTATTGTCATGTATTCACAGTAAAAAATATTGTTTCTTGCGCGCTGCACAGACAAAGCATATCGTTCATAGAGAAGGAAAGGAGAGAATGCAGAATGTAGTGTAACAGTTATAGCTAGGGTTAGAGAAAGATCAACTTGAGTCCATTCAAAAGTCTGATGACAGCAGGGAAGAAACTCTGAAGAATTTAGGGTTGGTCAAAGGACAAATGTCGGTGAGGACAATGGGGAATCCCCTCAGCGATGCTTTTGGTGCTGTGGGCACTTTATCATCGACCTGAGAGGGCAGGACGTGGAGGTGGTTTAGAATGACAGTGCCTCTGTCAATGCAGCTGGGGGGGGGACACTGGTATTTCAAAGGCATTTCCTTTCGTTTTGGAGCCGGACCCTCCAATCTCTTTCCCCAATTTTCACTCTCCAATTTGAGGTCCATAGCTCCAGGAACGCCTTTCCTGAAATCCGGTGTTTGTGCTTGGTAAGCCTGTCCTCACAATATCTAATTGCATTATTATGATCACTGCTCGTTTATCTCTCAATTTTCCAATTAAATCAGCTTTATCTTGGCCTGTGCCTCTTCCACCAGCTGGTGTCAAGGGGCAGGTTTGTGTTAGCTCCATTTACTCACCCCTATTTAATTATGGTAATCAGGTGGCCGGTAATTATCACCCTCGCCTTCTCCGATGCCCATTTTGTTAGTTTAGATATTTCTATCGCTGATCTCCTCTCGATGCGGAGCTGTATCAGTGTGCCACGCTGCATGGCATACTGTTTCCAATATGTGGAGATGCTGGCGTTGGACTGGGGTAAACACGGTAACAAGTCTCAACACCAGATTAAAGTCCAACAGGTTTATTTGGTAGTAAAAGCCACTAGCTTTCGGAGTGCTGCCCCTTCATCAGGTAAGTGGGAGTTCTGTTCACAAACAGGGCATATAAAAACACAAACTCAATTTACAAAATAATGATTGGAATGCGAGTCTTTACAGGTAATCAAATCTTAAAGGTACAGACAATGTGAGTGGAGAGAGGGTTAAGCACAGGTTAAAGAGATGTGTATTGTCTCCAGACAGGACAGTGAGTGAGATTTTGCAAGCCCTGGCAAGTCGTAGGGGTTACAGATCGTGTGACATGAACCCAAGATCCCGGTTGAGGCCGTCCTCATGTGTGCGGAACTTGGCTATCAGTCTCTGCTCAGTGACTCTGCGTTGTCGTGTGTTGTGAAGGCCGACTTGGAGAACGCTTACCCAAAGATCAGAGGCCGAATGCCTGTGACCGCTGAAGTGTTCCCCAACAGGAAGAGAACAGTTAATTCATCCGTTGTCATAGCGTCTGCATGGTCTCCCCAATGTACCAGGCCTCGGCATGGGACCAAGGTTCGATCCCAGCCTCGGGTCACTGTCTGTGTGGAGATTGCACGTTCTCCCCGTGTCTACGTGGGTTTCCTCCGGGTGCTCCGGTTTCCTGCCACAGTCCAAAGATTAGGTTAGGTTGATTGGCCATGCTAAATTAACCCTAGTGTCGGGGGGATTAGCAGAATAAAATGAAAGTTATGGGAATAGGGTCTGGGTGGGACTGTGGTCGGTACAGACTCGATGGGCTGAATGGCCTCCTTCTGCGCTGTATAGATTCTATGATTCCCCCATGCCAATTCCACACCCTCGACCTCCTAAGTTCAGGAATATAAAATCCTGTTGTGATTTGACAGGGTGGATGCTAAGGGGATGTTTTATCTTGTGGGAGAGATGAGAACTAGGGGTGGGGGGGTAGTGGGTGGTGGTACACAGTTTAACAATAAGGGGGGGTCTCCTGTTTGAGATGGAGATAAATGTTTTCTATCAGGGGGTCAGGAGTTTCTGAAACTCTCTTTCTCCAGGGCGTGGTGGAGGCAGGGTCAGTGAATATTGTTAAGGCAGAGGTAGAGAGATTCTACAAGGGAGTCAAAGGGAGTGGGCAGAGTGTGGATTTTAGGCCACACTCAGATCAGCATGATCTGTAAATATGAGGATTAATTTTGTGTGTTGGGACTCCCAGTATGAAGCCTCTCTCGATTGGAGTGCAGTTCAGATGATGGATCGGGCAGTGATTCCCTCTGAGAGCCCAGGAGTAGCATGTTTGAAATGTGGGTGCGGGGAGAGCGGAACTTCCGACACAGTGGCGGGTAGCTGAAATGGAAAGTCTCCTCGTATTGATTTACACCCAGTGGGCCTCTGGCTCACTCTCATGTCCTTCCAGACGGAGAGGTCATTAAACTGACTGTCCACTCCCCACCAGAAAGCCCAGGCTGGCTAGAACGCCATGGGGTCGGTGGGGAGGGAGCCGCAGATCCACTCCCACTTGAGGCAAGTATCCCACTCGATGTCAAGCCAGCGTTCCGAGATTGGAGCACCAGCCTCCGCTCGCTGGGGTTGTGTATAGTGGGGCCCAAACCCTTACACCTTCAGCCTTGGAGCTGGGGGCTCTTTCACCAAGTGATACAAGTCATATAAGGAGCGTTTGACTCTGGCTCTGTGCTCGATGGAGGTTAGAAGGATGAGGGGGGGATCTCATTGAAACTTGCAGAATACTGAAAGGCCCAGATAGAGTGGACACGGAGAAGATGTTTCCTTTAGTCGGAGAGACTAGGATCCAAGGACACAGCCTCAGAATAAAGGGACCAAGACAAGGAGACATTTCTTCAGCCAGAGGGTGGTGAATCTGGAATTCATTGACTGTGGAGGCCAGGTCATTGAGTGTATTTAAGACAGAGATAGATAGGTTCTTGATTGATAAGGGGATCAAAGGTTACGGGAAAAAGGGGGCGAATGGGGTTGAGAAACATATCAGCCATGATTGAATGAGCAGAGCAGTCTCAATGGGCCGAATGGCCTAATTCTGCTCCAATATCTTCTGGTCCTCCTTCAAAGTGGCAAGCTCCAAGTAAAAGGAAAATGAGAGCGGAATGATTATTATTTGTTCCCAATTGCAGGAAGGGGAGCAGTGGCGATACGGGGAAGGACATGGAGCTCCCTGATGTCTGTGAAGATGAGGCTATCTCCTGAGTGCTCTGGGCATGTGCATGCTGTATTGGTCTGTTGCACCCTGTCTTTGCTCGACTCAAGATTTTAAAAAAAAATCACCTCCACATGCAAGTGTCATTCTACACGGCTGTCATGAACCAAAGCTTCTGAGAGCGCAGCGAGAGATTGGGACCCAGCAGAAAAAGCCCGGCACCAAGAGAGGCAGCGAAATGGAATGGATTCCCACTTCACAACTTGTCTTCCCAAGGCACACAAAACAACCGGACAGGGTTTGCAAATGGAATGCTGTTGTTGCTAGGGGATCAATGTGTTCACCATCCAACCAACCCATCATCACCCATCCGTCATGTGAGCTAACGTTGGGCTGCTGGACTCCGACACAGCGTTTAGCTGAACTAGTCACTTCTCTGGGGCCAATGGCTATTTTTGCTGCAGTTATCCTGCAGCCTGGCGTAGACAGACTGGGTAGTCGCAGGAGGCATTCGCGTAGCTTCCCTGTAGTGTCATAAACCTTGAGGCTCTATGTCAGAGAAATGTAGACATTTCCCTTCATGCTCTACAGAGCGATGGCCTATTGTCAGGGCCCTGCTGTGACCTGTGTATATCTCGGAGCTGTGCTGCTTAACATTCCAGAGATTAGCGTCTCTGAAATCATTATTTTATTAATAATGTATTATACTTGCAATTCGCCAAGCAAGCGTCATGGGTAACACGTGAATGAAGCATAAATAAGTTAGCGTTTTTAATTATTCAGATGGTTCAGTGATTGATTTGCTCTGTTCCCCAGTCTCCAAGCTGGATTCCTTACAGCTACGCGTCCGCAGGGGTAAGGATGCTGCTCCTGGTATTCTGCATGGTTGTGAACCCAACACCTAAATAAGGATGGCATTTGTGGGACCACTGACCCAGTCAGAGTTCACAGGGTTATTGGGGGGAGGCCTGTAGCCGTGTGGGACCCTAACTTCAATTAATCTACCTGGAAAAAGCCAGGCTTAGATGGGCAGGCTAGTGGGTGGGGGTTGGGGAGCTGTGGTGGGGTGGGGTGGGGAGCAGAAGGGAGGTACCCAGAGCAGCCTTCTGGGGCAGGAGAGGGGTACACCTCATCAAATTCAGCAAACCCCTGTCCAAACACCAGTGCGGAGAGCCCCTTCGCCATCCCGCCCCCCACCCCCCCAACAGGTGGAGGGGCTGGGGGAGGCTGGAACTCCTCACAGATACTGCAGAAATGGTCAGATGTTCCAACATGTTGGATCTGGGACAACAGCAGGAGATATAAGTGGATTGGCCTTGTGAACTCCCGTAAGGTCAGCTAGGGTGAGCGGATCCTGGCCTGTACACCAGAACATAATTCCCCCTGCCCCACAGTTAGACCACATGAAGTCACATCACATACACACAGTTTACAATTGCACAGTTTACAATCGCACAGTTTACAATCGCACAGTTTACAGTCACTCAGTTTACAGTCAAAGCAAATAAACAGTTTACAGTCACACAACATTCTGTCACACAGCAAACAGTAAAATAGCATACAGTCATGCAGCGTACACTCACGCGGCATACAGTCACACAGTTTGCAGTCAAACAAGCATAGATTTTTAACATTGACCATCTAACTCTCCAATTCTTAAACAAATATTTCCTGATAAAATCTTTACTTTGATCAGGATAAATTATTTTCATTCGCTGTTGTCTGGCTGAGAAATGTGGAAAGTACAACACTGGGTTTATATTTGACCAATTCATGGTACTGTCATAGGGTGGTGTATTTTATTGGCCAGTTAGATGTGTTCATTTTGACATGTGCTTTGTGCGTGTTTTAGTGGAATGGTGGATATGTTTTCTGAAGATGATGACAGTATTGTCAGTGGGACTGACCAGAGGAAACATGTACAACACCATTAACCATCTCACTTACTCATGAGTTGTAACTCCTGGTCCCACATAAGACACAAAAGGACAGTACATAGGAACAGGAGGAGGCCATTCATGAGAGATTGTTGACCCACTCAATTCCATTTACCCACTTTTGCGCCAATATCCCTCACCCAAAACAAACCCATCATTTTCAAAAGCAGCTATAGATCTCCAGAGTCCTGCCTTTCAGAGAGAGAGAATGGCAAATCTTCATTACACTTTGTGTGAAAAATACTTTCTGATTTCACTTCTGAATATCCCAGTTCTATTTTTAACATTATATTCCATTCTTTCCCCTTCCCCAAACAAAGTCAGAATATGACTCCTCAGCTTTGATATCCCAAACTAAACAGAGTATTCCAGAGGGGGAGCGGTCTCTCCAAGGCTGGAGCACTTGAAACATCACTCTCATACTTACGTATTGCAACCCCATGCGATTTAAGGCAATGTTCCATCAGCCTGTTTGCCCACTTTAGCTGATGCGTTGACACAAGTGGCATGGTGGTGCAGTGGTTAGCACTGCTGCCTCACAGTGCCAAGAACCCGGGTTCAATTCCCGGCTTGGGTCACTCTCTGTGTGGAGTCTGCACGTTCTCTCTGTCTGGGTGTTCCGGTTTCCTCCCACAGTCCAAGGCTGTGCAGGTTAGGTGCATTGGCCATGTTGCATTGCCCCTTAGTGTCCTAGGTTAGAGGGATTAGCGGGGTAAATATGTGGGGTTATGGGAATAGGGCCTGGGTGGGATTGTGGCCAGTGCAGACTCGATGGGCCAAATGGGCTCCTTCTGCACTGTAGGGTTTCTATAATTCTATGATTCCAGGTCTCCCAAATCCTTTTGCTCCTCTGGAGCTCCGAGCTTCCCTCCGTTTAGAAGATATTCCAATTTTTCTTCTTTGGATTCAAGATGTTCTCACGCTTCCCTGCAATGAACTCCTTCTGCCAGCGCTTTACTCCTTCGCTTAGTCTATGTCCCTCTATCCTCCATCTACACAAGTTCGTGTCAGCTTGTAGATAAAGCTTCTTGTTCTCCCATTCATGTAATTTCTCATTCTGCGCTGATGGATGAAAAGGGAAAAATGATACAAGGCTATAATTAATCTCCAGAGGGTTTGTTTAACACCTTCCAGGTTCCCCCAATTCATCTGCTGCCCCGATCAAATATATTGCTGACTGATTTAAGCAAGGTCAGTGATTAAAGCTGCCTAGTAATTATATTCAGACTGATTCTCACTCAGCATACCAGACACAAAAGGCAAGGTGCTTCTCAAACTCATATGTGGCTTCCCCAGTCACTGATGATTAATGCTTTGCCAATGTGGATGTTACAAAAGTGCTGCCTTCCACTAAACCAGATTGTCTGCCTCTGAAGTCATGAAGCACACCTCCAGCATCCATCATTGTGTTTTATAAATATCCAAAACTATTTCGTGCATTTTCTGCTCTGCAGATGTAACTGTGCATGGGAAATCTCCCATATTATGGGATGGCACGGTGACACAGTGGTTGGCACTGCTGCCTCACAGCGGCAGGGACCCGGGTTCAATTCCGGCCTCAGGTTACTGTCTATGCAGAGTCTACGTGTTCTCTCCGTGTCTGTGTGGGTTTCCTCCGGGTGCTCCGGTTTCCTCCCACAGTCCAAAGATGTGCGGGTTAGGTGGATTGACCATGTTAAATTGCCCCTTGGTGTCAGAGGGACTAGCAGGGTTAATATTGGGGATAGGGTCTGGGTGGGATTGTTGTCGGTGCAGGCTCATGACCTTTTTCTGCACTGTAGGGATTCTATGATGCTTTTCAAGGGCAATTAAGGATAGGCAAGAAATGCTGGCCCAGCCAACGAGACCCACATCCCACAAATAATTAAAAAGAAATTCCTTTCCTGGCTCTTAGTGCATAAATAGAGTTGGATCCGAGTTTAATTGTCATCACCATGAGTTAGCTGAATGTTGGATATTTTGTCTCGTGGGTACATGATTATTTAATGAGCACAATTGCACAGATCATCACTCAGAGTTTGCGAGGGTCGGTCCTTTCAGTTAAGACCACAAGCAAAAGTCGTAAGCTGGAGTTCTGAGTCTGATATCTTTAAGAGCAGGGCAGAAAGGGCTTATGGGGGTAAGCACTGGCCAGTTCCCCGGGGGGGGGAGGGATGTGACCAGGCATTGGATCCACTAACAATTAAATCACAGCTAAGACGGAAGCCATTGTTCCACAAATGGCTCACTGAGAAATATCTTTGCAGCCTCACCAGACTATAGGTAGCCTATCTCTGCACGGTGGTTAGCACTGTTGCCTCACAGCACCAGGGACCTGGGTTTGATTCCCGGCTTGGGTCATTGTCTGTGTGGAGTTTGCACGTTCTCCCTGTGTGTGTGTGTGGGTTTCCTCCCACAGTCCAAAGATAGGGTTAGGTTGATTGGCCATGCTAAATTGCTCCTTAGTGTTAGAGGGACTAGCTAGGGTAAATGCATGGGGTTATAGGGATAGGGCCTGGACGGGATTGTGGTCGGTGCACACTCGATGGGCTGAGTGGCCTCCTTCTGCACTGTATGATTCTATGATCTCATTGCAGGCTGATTCAGTCCTTAGAGAGATGTTGCCCAAGTGTGGAGTCTAAGCAAATATCCAGTAAGACAAGGGGAACTTCATCATGGATTAGCCACCAGGTACAGTGCAGGTTGCCATCACTTTCCTCTCTGTACAGCAGAGACCGACAATAATGCCTTTCTTGTGTGTGACCCACAGCTGTATTGTACTGGCTGAAAAAAGCTGGCGAACCCAGATTAAATAATAGAGATGAATCCCATCGACTACCTGCTGATGCCAACAGCTCAGTAACTGTGCTGGTTTGCAGAGGCTGAGTAAAAAGCTTGCTCTCCTCCTTGTGACTGGCAGAGTTGAATTGCTGAGGAGAATTTCCCACAGCTGTTTCATACTCAGAGCATCAACATATCATTCATCATGCACTGCTAATCTATACTCCACCAGCCTGAAATGTTCATGTCAGTGTTTGCTGTGTCTAATGGATGTTGCATTGTAGTAAGTATATCTTACGCATGATACAACTGTACTTAGTCTGGGGAGGGATGCAAAATGTTACATTGTAAATATGTATTGATATAAAGAGGATATTTTTCGCATGCTTTTATATTCTAGAAATAAGATAAAGAAGGATTTCAGTAAGTTACTCACAATGAGAATTAAACTGACTGGTTGGTTAACTGCATGGTCAGCAAGATTTTTGTAAATTTCAGATTCAATAAACCATGTTATACAACTGACCTGGCTTAAGATCTCTGTGTTCTTGTATAAAGAGAAACAAAAGATTTAATTACAAGCGCTTCCTTAGCCTTTCTGTGACAATCCTCTCTGGTTAGGAGATGACAATGTGGTGAGCCTGTTGCGTTTTGTCCATTTCTGTAACCACTCTCTCCCACAGCCCTGTGGCAAAATAAGTTGACAAATCAGCCAATCACACAGTCTGGCAGCACTGACAGAAGCCATTCGACCCATTGTGCCTGTGACAGCTCTTGGAATGTGTTCCATGCCCAGCTTTCACCCCAGAACCCAGCAGAAACCTACAACAATGTGAATGCCTTTCTCGTGTGTGATCCATAGCTATACTATACAGGCCGAAAAAAGCTGATGAACCCAGGATAAATTATTGACGTGGATCCCATCGACCCCATTAGGGGCACAGTGGCACAATGGTTAGCACTGCTGCCTCACAGCGCCAGGGACCCAGGTTCAATTCCTGGCTTGGGTCACTGTGCGGAGTCTGCACGTTCTCCCTGTAGTCCGCATGGGTTTCCTCTGGGTGCTCCGGTTTCCTCCCACAGTCCAAAGATGTGCTGTTTATATGGATTAAATTGCCCATTAGTGCCAAGGGACTAGCTCGGGTAAATACATGGGGTTATGGGGATAGGGCCTGGGTGGGATTGTGGTTAGTGCACACTTGATGGGCCGAATGGCCTCCTCCTGCACTGTAGGATTCTATGATAACCCAATAAATTTGCTCTCTTCACATGTGAACATTCCTATAAAACCTGATTCCACCACCTTTTCAGGTATTTATTGTATTCCAGATTTTACGATCCCAAACCAGATCCCCAATTTTGTTACAATCCTGGCCAAGATCCCAAAATTTGGATACAATCCATTTAGGCCCCAATAACTTTTTAGTTGTTGAAGCAGACAACATTTGAAATCCCAGTTACTTGTTAAGAGACTAAACCCACAAGATTCCATAATTAAAAAAAAAAGAATTTTTACCGTGCAAGAGTCAACAAAGCAAACAGTTTAGACTATGTAATGGAACCAGCATAGGCCATTAATTCTAGCCCAACTACTCCACAGGACATAACAACAGTGTAAATGTTTAATTCAAAATGTACCTTTGCTACTTCTATACTCAGAACAAAAGAGACTTTTACTAGGCTTCTTTCAATAAACAGATTAATTGATTTATTATGAAACCAATTTTTTTTTTTAAGTTACAAAATTGGTTCATATACAATTTATATTGACAAACACACACAAACGCAAAGAAAGGACACAACAAATGCAGAGATTGGTGTAAGGGGATGTTTTAAAAAGGATAAAGTTCACAAAGGTCTTGACACTGTTGGTCTAACAGAGCGCTAGTCACAGTAGATCTGGGAGTCCTTCCAGATGGATCTTTGGTGAAACAATCACTTTGATAATTCATTTGTCACAACTTCACACGCTTTCAAATTACAGATGAGTTATACAGAGATGAGAATTTTCTGGTTGGATGTTAACTCACTGCAGGAAATACGGGGGTGGGGGGTGGGGGGGACTGAGAGAGTGAGAAACTGTCTCTTCACAGTCTGCTCTCAAGGCACAACTGAATTCAAAGTAAATTGTCCAGACAGAACCTCTTCCAGGCCAAATGTTTTTGACCAATCAGCAGGAGCCCCCAGCCTGCTACAGTGTTTTTTTTCTTTAATCTCTGACCAGGTGTTCCACTGGTCTTCCAGCTGAAGACATGTGATTTAATGGGAGGATATAAACAGCTTGCTCACAGACCAAAATGAACTTGTAGCCTTAAAAAATAAACTCAGGGAGAAGGTCCAAAATTCAATGTTCTTCCAATTTTTTGAAGAAAGCATATTCTTCACATGCTTCCATCCTTAAAGCATGCAACTTCATTTTCAAATGTTTTAATTACAAAATGTACTAGAAAAACATATACAACATTTAAAAAAAGTCAAATGTGCATTCACTCATTATACAGAGGAAGCTGATTGTGATTTCCAAATAATTCCAACAAAATCACATCCTTGATAGAAACTAGATGCAGGAGTAGGCCATTCGGCCCTTCGAGCCTGCTCCACCATTCATTTTAATCATGGCTGATCATCCAATTCAATATCCTGATTCTCCCTTTCCCTCCTCCCATATCCCTTGATCCCTTTAACTCCAAGAGCTATATCTAATTTCTTCTTGAAATCAGACATTGTTTTGTCCTCAACTACTTTCTGTGGTAGTGAATTCCACACATTCACCTCTCTCTGGGTTAAGAAATTTCTCCTCACCTCAGTTCGAAAAGGTTTACCCCTTATCCTCAAACTATAACCCCTAGTTCTGGATTCCCCCGCCATCGGGAACATTCTTTCTGAATCTACCCTGTCTAACTCTCTTAGAATTTTATAAGTTTCTATGAGATCCCCTCTCACTCGTCTAAACTCCAGTGAATATAATTCTAACTGACTTACTCTCCCATATGACAGACCTGCCATCCCAGGAATCAGTCTGGTAAACCTTCGCTGTGCTACCTCTATAGCAAGGACATCTTCCTCAAATAAGGAGCCAAAACTGCACACAATACTCCAGGTGTGCCCTCACCAATGCACTATACATTTGCAGCAAAACATCTCTATCCCTATCCTCAAATCCTCTCGCTATGAAGGCCAACTACCATTTGCCTTCTTTACTGCCTGTTGTACCTGCGCGCTTACTTTCAGCAACTGATGCACGAGGACACCAAGTTCTCACAGTATCCACCTCTCTCAATTTACACCCATTCAAGTAATAATCTGTCTTCCTATTCTTGACCATACTAGCTTTGCCTTCCTTTGTAATAGATCTCTTAGTGGAGCAGCCATTGTGCTGAGGTTTTGCACAAACGTACAATAGAAGCCATACGTCCCCAAAAAGCTCAATTTTCTTCTTTTGTTTTGGGGCAGGGAGTTCCAGCAAGGCCGGTACTTTCGCCATTTTAGCCCTGTGAAAGGCCTTGAATAACTTACTCAGGCTTTCACCAACTCATTCTTGGAAATGTTTAGGACACGAGTTGCGAACTGTAATTGTTTAAGTAGGGCTTCTCAATATTTTAAATGATCTTTCTAAGTGTGGCTGTAAATCAACAGATCACCGAAGTAACCCACAGTTAGGAACATTGGTTACAACTTGATTCATCAGACTTTGGAAAGTGGCACTAAGGGGCAATTTAGCATGGCCAATCAACCTAACCCGCACATCTTTGGACTGTGGGAGGAAACCGGAGCACCCGGAGGAAACCCATGGAGACACGGGGAGAATGTGCAAACTCCACACAGGACAGTGAGGACTATGCAGGGTTGACGGTGCTGGGTTTGCCATTGTCATTTATGGAGCCTGAAGGACTCTATACCTGCGTACAGCAGATCCGGACAACATTCAGGTTTGGGCTAATAAGTGGCAAATAACATTTGCATCACCATTTTGTGCCACACAAGTGCCAAGAAATGACCATTTCAAACAAGAGAGAACCTAACCATCGCCTCTTGACATTCAATGGCAGTGCCAGCTGCCACTTTCACCGTTACCATTGACCAGAAACTGAATTGGATCAGTCATATAAATACTGTGTCTACCAGAGCCGGTCAGAGGCTGGGAATTCTGAAGCGAGTAACTTCCCTCCTGACTTTCTAAAGCCTGTCTACCATTTACAAGGACACAAGTCAGGAGTGTTGTGGAATACTCACCACACCCCAGCATGGTGGCACATGAGTTAGCATTGCTGCCTCACAGCACCAGAGACCAGGGTTCGATCCCCGGCTTGGGTGTCTGTCTTTGTGGAATTTTCATGTTCTCCCCGTGTCTGCGTGGGATCCCTCCGGGTGCTCCAATTTCCTCCCACAGTCCGAAAGGTGTGCTGGTTAGGTGCATTGGCTATACTAAATTCTCCCTCAGTGTACCCGAACAGGAGCTGGAGAGTAGTGACTAGGAGATTTTCACAGTAACTTCATTGCAGTGTTGATGTAAGCCTACTTATGACACTAATAAATAAACTTGTCTGGATGAGTGCAGCTCCAACAACACTCAAGAAACTTAATACCATCCAAGACCATTCTGGAGCTCTCTCCATAAGAGAACCATGGGCTTACCTGCACCACATGGACAGTGGTTCAACAAAGTGAGCTGACCACCAAGGATGGTCAATAGATGCTGGTCTAGCCAGTGGCACCCACATCCCCATGAATGAATAAAGAAAATTCAAGGCTTGGATATCAGAACAGAATAAATGGCTGCAGATAGTGAGCTGTTAAACTTAGAGTCATAAAGTCAAAGAGGTTTACAGCATGGATACAGACCCTTCAGCCCAACTTGTCCATGCCGCCCTTTTTTTAACCACCATGCTGGTCCCAATTGCATACATTTGGTCCATATCCCTCTATACCCATCTTATCCATGTAAATGTCTAAATGCTTTGTAAAAGACAAAATTGTACCTGCCTCTACTACTACGTCTGGCAGCTTGTTCCAGTCATGCACCACCCTCTGTGAAAGAATTGCCCCTCTGGACCCTTTTGTATCTCTCTCAAATCATCTTAAACCTATGCTCTCTGGGTTTAGACTCCCCTATCTTTGGGAAAAGATATTGACTATCTAGCTGATCAATGCCCCTCATTATTTTATAGATCTCTATAAGGTCACCCCTCAGCCTTCTATGCTCCAGAGAAAAAAGTCCCAATCTATCCAGCCTCTCCTTATAACTCAAACCATCAAGTCCCTGTAGCATCCTAGTAAATCTTTTCTGCACCCTTTCTAGTTTAATAATATCCTTCTGTAGGACTACACATTGCAGCTGATTCTGCGTCAGTGAGCGGATTGGGGTTGTAATCAATTGTGATGATGTGTCAGGACTGTCTGGACTTGCTGCTAATGGTGTTGAAACAGAGCTGGCTGAGTTGGCAGCTCCGTGAACTCAGCAATTCATGCACACTGCTTGTTCACTGCACATTCTAGGTTTGACCTTATCTGCAAACCTCTCTCAGGCCTTGAACGTGTACGAGCTTTTTATTTTCCGGCAATGGCTTGTCGGACAGTCTCTCTTACACTTTCAAAGCCAGAATAGAGTCAGTCAAATGTGTTTCAATCTCGTCTTTCCCTCGAGGCTTGAGATTCATTCATTCGAGATGATCTGTCAGGCGGAAGGACGAGAGTTAAGTTCACATCAATATCCTCGAGTCCACCATCCTCATTTTCCCTCAGACATTTGTCAGCAAGCTCAAAATCTTCTCCAGGAGTTTGTCCTCATTAGGCCGATGAAGATTTGGGAAGAGGATTGTGCAATTAGTGCGTGACCCAGATTTAGTGGCAACATGGCAGGGTTCAACTCATCTGTCCGTGGGCACTGATACTGAAGGATCTTTGGGAAGTGGCTGACCTGCACGTTGTTTTTCATCCATTCTAGGGATGTAGGTAGTATTGAGAAGGCCGCCCGCCATTATTGCTATCACAAAGTGATGGCGAGCCCTCTCTCTGTGAGTCTCCAAAGTTCTTGTTGTGATGATGAGTCCAGCATATCCACCCAGTCTTGAAGAAGGCAAGGTAAATATCCAGTTTAGCAGTGAATGCAGTCTTGGTGCCAATTGGCTCACAGCAGTTTGTGTCACTGCATTGTTTGCAGAGCGCAAGGGAAATTAAAAGACTCCCATATACCATGGGTGGCATGGTGGCACAGTGGTTAGCACTGCTGCCTCACAACACCAGAGACCTTGGTTCAATTCTGGCCTCGGGTCACTGTCTATGAGGAGTCTGCACAGTCTTCCCGCATCTGTGTGGGTTTCTTCGGGTGCTCCGGTTTCCTCCCACAGTCCAAAGATGTGCAGGTTAGGTGGATTGGCCATGTTAAATTGTCCCTTAGTGTCAGGGGGACTAGCTAGGATAAATGCATGGGGTTATGGGGATAGGGTCTGGGTGGGATTGTGGTTGGTGCTGACTCGATGGACTGAATCATAGAATTCATAGAATCCCTACAGTGCAGAAGGAGGCCATTCGGCCCATCGAGTCTGCACCGACCACAATCCCACCCAGGCCCTACCCCCACATAGTTTACCCACTAATCCCTCTAACCTACGCATCTCAGGACTCTAAGGGGCAATTTTTAACCTGGCCAATCAACCTAACCCACACGTCTTTGGACTGTGGGAGGAAACCAGAGCACCCGGAGGAAACCCACGCAGACACGAGGAGAATGTGCAAACTCCACACAGACAGTGACCCAAGCCGGGAATCGAACCCGGGACTCTGGAGCTGTGAAGCAGCAGTGCTAACCACTGTGCTACCATGCCGCCGTACTGAATGGCCTCCTTCTGCACTGTAGGATTCTATGATTCTATTCTATGATAAGATAGATAGGTTTATGTGGGTGAAGGGTGGGCCAATGGAATAATGGAATAACAATGACAAGCTGGAAGGAATAGAACCATAGAAATGATACAGCACAGAAGGGGGCCATTCAGCCCATCTTGTCCATGCCGACCCAAAGACACCCCGATGCCCTTTCTAATCCCACCTTCCTGCACCCGGCCCATAGCCCTATAGCCTATAGGGTGCTTTTTAAAAGAGTTTAGGGTCTCTGATTCTGCCACCAACTCGGGCAGCGAATTCCAGACACCCACCACCCTCTGCGTAAAGAGCTTCTTCCTCATGTCCCCTCTACACCTACTGCCACTTATCTTGAATCAATGATCCCTGGTCTTTGAATTCTCGGCCAATGGGAAACAGTTCCTCTGGTCTGTTCTCTCCCTACCCCTCACAATTCTGTATTCTTCAATCATGTCACTCCTCAGCCTTCTCTGTCCGATGGTAAACAACCCCAATCTCTGAATGCCGTCTGCCTGTTTCCATGCTCCCACCCACCACATGGCAGCAGTTTTTAAAAAAAGTACTTTTCATTTTCATTTTAAATCCCTCATCGTATCTACTGCAAGTGAGGGGTTAACTCTAAACTCACTACTGAGCATGTGCATAAGGGGCTATGTCACAGAGATGTAACTTACCGAGAGAGGGTAAGTAAGAAGCACCTTAGGGAAGAGCTGTAGCCATGTCCTGGTCTTCTATAACCTTGTAAGTAATTAGTGATGTTAATAAAAGTATTTTGAATGAAAGACCATTGCCCTCAGTAAGGTCTCTTGTAGAGTAAGAAATCTAGGAATCCTGAGACAAACCTACAGTAGCAGTGACTGTGTTAAGCTTTCCATTGTCAACCTCCTTGAGCTCGCTCGCAGCGGACTTTGATGTGCGTGGCCACACCATCCTCCTCCAAAGCCTCTCCTCCCACCTCAGTGAGACATTACTGATCCCACTCCTGTTTGCCCACCTGTAGCCAGAACTCCTCCAGCAACCCCCACCCCGCTGTCCCTCCCCCCGCCCCCTTGTCCACACCATTAGCTCAGCTGATTGGCTGACAGAGAGCTTAACTGCTTCAGATTCCGGCCCAGGAGCCAACCAGGATATGGATTGGTTCTGTCCATCCCTCCAGTGTCTCAAGTTAAAGAGTTAAGAGGATGGAAATTGCCTCCTGTTGGGGTCGAGTTCCCTGCTAGGGAGAGTGAAAGGAAAGGAACTGCCAAGGACGTGTGTTGGTCAGAGCATTGTCTCAGCACCAGCTGCCAGCTTTCTATTAGCTCCTCCTCACCATCAGCTAGCAGCGAAACCACTGTAAGAACCTCTCTCATGCTCCATCATGTTTTATTGTTGGGTAATACATTTATTCAGCAGTTAAAGCTCAGAACAAGATCTCCTGCAATGATTATCCCGGGTGTTGAGTGATAAGCAGACTGATAAGCAAATCTATGCAGACTGGACTGGAACCAAAGATCAAAGTAGTTCTGACAAAAAAACAAGATTCTAAGCTTGTTATTCCAGGCATGAGCCCTGGAATTTTCTCTGGAGATTGGGGCAAGTGAATACACTGTCTGATATATATATGACACAGGAAATCCACACAGACTCGAAACATCTACAGCATGAAAGAACACCAATCAACATCTCATTCAGCTGCGCTGCTACAAGAGTTTCAAGGATTAACTTTTTATTTTTATAAATGTCCCTATTTGAATTGAGAATTATTTTATCCAAAGCAGCAATGGGGGTGACAAGTCGCCTTTATTTAGCATCAAATCACAATGTGTTTCATGGACAGTGAGTTATGGTGCACAATGCAGTCATGGATCTAATCCACTATCTTGACATTAATAGCAACATGCTCGAACCAACTGAATTAACCCATTGTGGTGATTGTCCCTTTAAGGGAAACAGAGCAGAGTAAGGGTCACCTGGCCTAGGGGACCAATAAGTGTTCAGAGTGGGTAATCACCCCAGGGGGTGGACTCTGCTCTCAGGCAGGAGAGGTGTAGGGGTAGCTATGCAGGCTGCTATATTGCTGCAGTTTTTCTTATTAATAAATACATTATGTGTTTCTCACAAAGGGGGTAATTTTCCCGTCCTGCCAGCCGCGGGAAACATGGGGGGGGGGGGGCGGGGGGGCGGTGGGGGGGGCGGCAGACCATGCAAATGTCCGTTGACCTCGGGTGAGATTTTTCGGTTTTCGGGTGAATGCGGCCAGAAAATCCCACCCCGCAGTGTGTGAAAATGCATCTTTACACCAGTCCCTCATTGCAGTGTAAAGGGTTAAAGATTGGCTATGCTAATGTATGATATAGATGACGATGTACCACTGACTCTCTTTTGAGACAGAGAGAGGTTGGAATTATATTAGAAGCGGCACACCTATTCTGTAACCAGTTTAGATGTGGTACCAAGAAAGGAGTGTGAAGCAGATATCAGAGTCTGTCTGCAGTCTTTCTAAGAAACAAATCCCACGCCGAGAGTCCCAGATAGAAGGGCCACCTCACAACATTCCTGACACATCCTGCTCCTTAAACAAGAATAAAAAGCTGGCAGTGCTGGTGAGAGCTCTGAATCCTAATCATTGGTCCACCAGGGAATCGCTATATAAAAAGTCTGAACACGACACATTTTTACAGGCAGTTGCTATGGACACCACATCCATTTGGTACCCAATTCCTCCACCCTCCTCTGAAGGGAAGTATCTCTGAATCCTTCAGTACTCCTGGGGCAGGAGTGTCAGCCCCACCATCTGTAGAGACACATTCCCATCCACCCTGTCTGCCTCACAGCCGTCTCACACTCAAACGAGCATCAATTGTCTGCAAGTGAGTCCTCTGCCCCTCAGCTCGAGAGGAAGCCCTATCTCACAGACCCGCCAGCCAATCTGACTGCGACCGTGGTGCAGAGGCCAGAAGAGGAATTGCCTGAAGATGTGTAATCCCTGGGACAGGAAGGAAAGGCTTATTTTTAGGGTCTCAGGGCCTAGAGGGTAGGGAGGGCCGGGGGGGTGGGGGAAGGGGGGGGGTGCGGGGGGGGGGGGGGGGCATTGCATAGAGGGCAATTGGGGTGTTGGGGGAGGGAGATGGTCCAGTGGCCATTGGACCTTAATCGGGAAGGGAGGTGGGTCCCAAAACTAATAAGGAGCTTTTGATGGAAGTGCCGTTCCTTACCCCCCGAGGCCTAATCCCAATCCTTTTCAGGATTAGCCCGTGTAGTAGCTAACCCCTTTAAGGGGTGTTGTCTGAAAGAGGAATCATGTGACCTGCTAGTCCAATCAGGGACAGAGTTGGCATTCACTGGGGCATGTCAGGACTTGACCCGGCAGCTGGAGCCTAGAGCTGAGTTGGGAAAGCACTCAGTAAATAGTTGTTTATCGTTGTAATAAATCGGTTTTTTCTAAGTTAACCAGTTGAGCTCACCCTGAAAGTTATTGTACTCGCACATGGGAATTGCCCCCAGGAAGCTAAAGTTTGAGGCTGGATGTGAAACAAGCTTTAATTGTCCAATAATTGGCTGCTTAAGGGCCTCAATTGGAGCAAGTGTGGGCAGCCCATGCGAGGCCTCGCCTGCCCCAGCCTAAAGCCACTGGGAGGTCAGGACTGACAGGAACCCAGCAGGAAGCCTCTCTCCCACCTAAAAACTGGCCGACGGGAAGTGTGCAATTCCTGGAGTGGGGCTTCAACCCATGACCCCTGTAACTCAAGTGAGAGGGTTCCCTCTGAACCCTGGCCAGCACAGTCAAGTACACGGCCTTCAATATTGAAACTTTAATTACACATCTGATCACAATCTCTTGAAAAAATCCTCATCAAATCATTTATATTATATCTAATGGCCTTGCTATAAGACCATAAGACCATAAGACATAGGAGCGGAAGTAAGGCCATTCGGCCCATCGAGTCCACTCCACCATTCAATCATGGTTGATTTCAACTCCATTTACCCGCTCTCTCCCCATAGCCCTTAATTCCTCGAGAAATCAAGAATTTATCAATTTCTGTCTTGAAGACGCTCAACGTCTCGGCCTCCACAGCCCTCTGTGGCAATGAATTCCACAGACCCACCACTCTCTGGCTGAAGAAATTTCTCCTCATCTCTGTTCTAAAGTGACTCCCTTTTATTCTAAGGCTGTGCCCCCGCGTCCTAGTCTCCCCTGTTAATGGAAACAACTTCCCTACGTCCATCCTATCTAAGCCGTTCATTATCTTGTAAGTTTCTATCAGATCTCCCCTCAACCTCCTAAACTCCAATGAATATAATCCCACGATCCTCAGACGTTCATCGTATGTCAGGCCTACCATTCCTGGGATCATCCGTGTGAATCTCCGCTGGACCCGCTCCAGTGCCAGTATGTCCTTCCTGAGGTGTGGGGCCCAAAATTGCTCACAGTACTCCAAATGGGGCCTAACCAGTGCTTTATAAAGCCTCAGAAGTACATCCCTGCTTTTGTATTCCAAGCCTCTTGAGATAAATGACAACATTACATTTGCTTTCTTAATTACGGACTCAACCTGCAAGTTTACCTTTAGAGAATCCTGGACTAGGACTCCCAAGTCCCTTTGCACTTTAGCATTATGAATTTTGTCACCGTTTAGAAAATAGTCCATGCCTCTATTCTTTTTTCCAAAGTGTTTGAATAGTGTTTGAATAATGTTTTCTTAGAGAAAGCCACAGATGCAATTAAGATAATGCCCTCAGTTCAATTCACTTTAATCAATTGCAGTAGGTTAAGAGGGATTGATACACACGAAATGAGCAATGGTTCTCATGATACTGGTCAGCGGTAATATTTCATGTTTATTGATTCGAGAAGATAGCAATAAACTCTATCTACTCAAAGTTAGGTGACTCATGGAGCTTATCTCAAACACTAATGGCCTCTTGCTGTGAGGGATCTTAAAAGGCAATTTATTGAAAGACAGATAACCATATTTCTGCTGTTCTCTCTCTGGTGATAAATCCGATAAAGTGGAACTAGAAAGATAAGTCACAAGACATTTCCTGCCTCTTGAACTGTGGATGAGACAACATTTATCTCCTTCCCTCAGTCTCGGGCTGCATTCAACAAAATCAATAATGAAGAACTTGCATTGATGTAACGCAGCCTCAAGATATCCCAAAGCACTGTAATAGCAGTGACACTCTTTGAAGGGTCGTTGTTGCAATATCGGAGACATAGCAGTCAACATGCGCACAGCAAGATTCCACAAATAACCATGTGATAATGACCAGATAATCTGTCTTTGCTAATGTTGGTAGAGAGAGATGAACATTGGTCAGACTCTGGGGATAGCTCCTTGACTCTTTTTTGAGATAGTGACTTGGAACATTTTGTGCTACCTCATTTGATAGCCGGCACCTCCGACAGTGCAGCACTTCGTCAGTACTCCACTGGTGTATCACTCACTATGGTTTCATAGAATCATAGAATCCCTACAGTGCAAAAGGAGGCAATTTGACCCATCAAGCCAGCACCAATCACAGTTCCACCCAGGTCCTATTCCCATAACCGCACATATTTCACTCCTAATCCCTAAGGGGCAATTTAGCATGGCCAATCCACCTAATCAGCACATCTTTGGACTGTGGGAGGAAACTGGAGCAATTTCTCACTCTGTGAATTTTAATCTCACCATGGTAAGTTGAATTCTATAAATCTAGTTCTTTGTGGAGGAGTGGCAGGAGGTTACGGAAGATGCTGTAATTGTTATTAGACCCAACTAGTTCATCAATGTCTTCCAATAAACAGAAACTGCTCCCCCCCCTAACCTGAAGACCCTCATTATGTTGGGAGTTCATGTCCCGTGCCAGAGTCTGAGCACTGAAACTGCTGCCTCACAGCGCCAGGGACCCAAGTTTGATTCCAGCCTCGGGTCACTGTCTGTGTGGAGTTTTCACATTCCCCCCGTGTCTGCGTGGATTTCCTCCGGGTGCTCCGGTTTCCTCTCACAGTCCAAAAATGTACAGGTTAGGTGCATTGGCCAAGCTAAATTGCCCCTTAGTGTTCCGGAATGCATCGGTTAGAGGGATTAGTGGGATAAATATGTGGGGTTATAGGGATAAGGCCTAAGTGGGATTGTTGTCGGTGCAGACTCGATGGGCCGAATGGCCTCCTTTAGCACTGTAGGGATTTTATGAAACATGAATAACATAGAATCACAGAATCATAGAAACCCTACAGTGCAGAAAGAGGCCATTCGGTCCATCGGGTCTGCTCCAACTCTCCAACAGAGCATCGTACCCAGGTCTCCCCCCTGCCCCATTCACACACCTGTTAGTGATATACAGAATCACCAGGTTACGACACCAATCTGTGCAGAATGCTGATTTGCTGATTTGGTACCGGAGACGCCATTTTGGAGTTTGACCCTTCAGCCAACAGCCTCTCTGAACCTCACACAGCTGAACATCATGGGGCTGGATTTACTCCTGGCAGCTTTAGGGAATGGAGATGGGAGGTTTCGTAGGGCTAACCTCGGATGTAGATTGGCAACTTGCTGCATGGATGTGGGCTGCCAATTTCAACCGTTAAGCCCTCAATTAGGGGCAATTCACAACACTGCTGGCACCTTGATGGTGGCAAACAAGCCACCCCCACCCCTCATCCCACCACTGCTGCATGGAGAGGTTCTGGGGAGGTTGCCACCCTGTGGCATTCTTGAGTGTGGGGTGCCATGGTAGATTGAAGGTCATTCTGGATTTAGGGTGTCTGGTGGACAATGGCACATCACTGTTTAATGTGAGGAAGTTGGCTACTGCACTATCTAGGTGGATTGGCAACCTACCCAATTGTATGACAAACCATGCCAACTAGAGGGTGTTGACGTGCACATGCGCCTCATTCGTCTGCCTGTTGAGGATTTCAGTGTACGTTTATTGGAGCTTCACCTCTCTGGATCAGCGTAGCAGGTTCATCTCGTGTAGGTTTTAGCTGGTAAAGTCTTAGTGGAAAGAGCAGCTATACGCAGTGCAACAACCAGTCCATCTTGCCAGGAGGTTAGGAGGGGTAATAGTCAGAAGGGTGATGTGCCAGAAAGCACCCCAGTGGCAGTCTCCCATAAGAGAAAGGGATGGGCAACAGATGGGAGAAGGGAAGGGAGTGAGCAGCCTGTGGAGGGATCCCCTGTGGTTGTCCCCCTCCACAATAGGTATATTGTTTTGGATTCTGTGGAGGGGGATGACCCTCCAGGGGTAAGCCACGAGGACCAGATCGCCTCCACGGAGACAGGCTCAGGGGTCCGGAAGGGAAAGAAGGGGTTTAGGAGAGCGATTGTTGTGGGGGACGCAATAGTTAGAGACACAGACAGGCGCTTCTGTGGGACTGAACGAGAATCCAGGATGGTAGTCTGCCTCCCTGGTGCCGGGGTACTGGATGTCTCCGAGAGGGTAGGAAGCATATTTAAAAAGGAAGGTAGTCAAACGGATGTGATTGTACACATTGGGGGAAATGATGTAGGTAGGAAGAGCAGGGGGGTCATACGAGAGAAATTCAGGGAGTTGGGTGCTAGGCTAAAAAGTAAGACCTCCAGTGTAGCAATCTCTGGACTGCTCCCGGTGCCTAGTGCAAGTGAGGCTCGGAACAGGGAGATTCTACAGTTGAACGCGTGGCTAAAGGACTGGTGCAAGAGGGAGGGTTTTAAATTCATAGATAACTGGGAAATCTTCAAGTCAAAATGGCAACTGTACAGAAAGGATGGGTTACACCTTAACTGGAAGGGAGCAAATATCCTGGCTGGGAGTTTTGCTCGAGTGTTTCGGCAGGATTTAAACTAGTGTGGCAGGGGGGTGGGGAACAAAACAGGAGGTCAGTAAATACTGAGGCTGGGGTCGAGCTGGGGGCCAGGGCAAGGCTAGCTAAGAAGAGGAGCACTCTGGAGGAGGAGGACCTGACTGGGCCTGGAGGTCTGGAGTGCATCTGCTTCAATGCGAGGAGTGTAACGGGTAAAACAGACGAACTTAGGGCCTTAATGCTTGTGCGGAATTTGGATGTGGTTGCGGTGACGGAAACTTGGTTAAAAGAAGGACAGGACTGGCAGCTGAATATTCCGGGGTATCAGTGTTTTAGGCGAGACAGAGGAGGGGCTAAAAAAGGTGGGGGAGTAGCGATATTAGTTAAGGAGCATATTACCGCGGTGCAGAGGGTAGACAACTTAGAGGGGTCATGTACTGAGTCGCTGTGGGTGGAACTCAGAAACAGGAAGGGTGCAGTCACTATGCTGGGGGTGTACTACAGACCACCCAACAGCCCACGGGAAGTGGAGGAAAGGATATGTCAGGAGATTCTGGATAGGTGCAAAAAACATTGGGTTGTTGTAGTGGGGGACTTTAATTTCCCTGGCACAGACTGGAAAGTGCTTAGAGCTGGGGGACCGGACGGGGAGGAATTTGTAAAATGCGTACTGGAAGGTTCTTTGGAACAGTATGTAGATAGCCCGACTAGAGAGGGGGCTATACTGGACCTAGTTCTGGGAAATGAGCCCGGTCAGGTCGTCAAAGTTTCGGTAGGGGAACATGTGGCAAATAGTGACCACAACTCTGTTAACTTTAGGATAGTAATGGACAAGGATGAGTGCTGTCCTACGGGCAGGGTGCTAAATTGGGGGAAGGCTGACTATAGCCGGATTAGGCAGGAATTGGTGGATGTTGATTGGGAGAGGATGTTCGAGGGTAAGTCCGCGTCTGGCATGTGGGAGTCTTTTAAGGAACTATTGATAAGGCTGCAGGATAGGCATGTGCCTGTAAAAAGGAAAGATAGGAAAGGTAGGATTCGAGAGCCGTGGATAACCAGGGAAATTGAGGATCTGATTAAAATGAAAAGGGAGGCGTACGTTAAGTCCAGGCAACTGAAAACAGATGGAGCTCTGGAGGAATACAGAGAGAGTAGGAAAGATCTCAAATGGGGAGTTAGAAGGGCAAAAAGAGGGCACGAGATGTTCTTGGCAGGCAGGATTAAGGAGAATCCTAAGGCATTCTATTCATACGTTAGGAACAAAAGAGTTGTCAGGGAGAAAATCGGACCTCTCAGGGACAAAGGAGGGGAATTATGCTTAGAACCCAAGGGAATAGGGGAGATCCTAAATGAATACTTTGCATCGGTATTCACGAAGGAGAGGGGCGTGTTAACCGGGAGTGTCTCGGAGGGAGGTGTTGACCCGTTAGAGAAAATCTCCATTACGAGAGAGGAAGTGTTAGGTTTTTTAGGGAACATTAAAACTGACAAAGCCCCAGGGCCTGATGGCATCTATCCTCGACTGCTCAGGGAGACGAGAGAGGAAATTGCTGGGCCTCTGACGGAAATCTTTGTCGCTTCTTTGGACACGGGTGAGGTCCCTGAGGATTGGAGGATAGCGAATGTGGTCCCGTTGTTTAAGAAGGGTAGCAGGGATAACCCAGGAAATTATAGGCCGGTGAGCTTGACGTCCGTGGTAGGGAAGTTGTTGGAGAGGATTCTTAGAGACAGGATGTATGTGCATTTAGAACGGAACAATCTCATTAGTGACAGACAGCATGGTTTTGTAAGAGGGAGGTCGTGCCTTACAAATTTGGTGGAGTTTTTTGAGGAAGTGACAAAAACGGTTGATGAAGGAAGGGCCGTGGATGTCGTCTATATGGATTTCAGTAAGGCATTTGACAAAGTCCCACATGGCAGGTTGGTTAAGAAGGTTAAGGCTCATGGGATACAAGGAGAAGTGGCTCGATGGGTGGAGAACTGGCTTGGCCATAGGAGACAGAGGGTAGTGGTCGAAGGGTCTTTTTCCGGCTGGAGGTCTGTGACCAGTGGTGTTCCGCAGGGCTCTGTACTGGGACCTCTGCTATTTGTGATATATATAAATGATTTGGAAGAAGGTGTAACTGGTGTAATCAGCAAGTTTGCGGATGACACAAAGATGGCTGGAATTGCGGATAGCGAAGAGCATTGTCGGGCAATACAGCAGGATATAGATAGGCTGGAAAATTGGGCGGAGAGGTGGCAGATGGAATTTAATCCGGATAAATGCGAAGTGATGCATTTTGGAAGAAATAATGTAGGGAGGAGTTATGCAATAAATGGCAGAGTTATCAGGAGTATAGAAACACAGAGAAACATAGAAACCCTACAGTCCAGAAGGAGGCCATTCGGCCCATCGAGTCTGCACCGACCACAATCCCACCCAGCCCCTACCCCCACATATTTACCCACTAATCCCTCTAACCTACGCATCTCAGAATTCTAAGGGGCAATTTTTAACCTGGCCAATCAACCTAACCCGCACATCTTTGGACTGTGGGAGGAAACCGGAGCACCCGGAGGAAACCCACGCAGACACGAGGAGAATGTGCAAACTCCACACAGACAGTGACCCGAGCCGGGAATCGAACCCGGGACCCTGGAGCTAGGTGTGCAAGTCCACAAATCCTTGAAGGTGGCAACACAGGTGGAGAAGGTGGTGAAGAAGGCATATGGTATGCTTGCCTTTATAGGACGGGGTATAGAGTATAAAAGCTGGAGTCTGATGATGCAGCTGTATAGAACGCTGGTTAGGCCGCATTTGGAGTACTGCATCCAGTTCTGGTCGCCGCACTACCAGAAGGACGTGGAGGCATTGGAGAGAGTGCAGAGAAGGTTTACCAGGATGTTGCCTGGTATGGAGGGTCTTAGCTATGAGGAGAGATTGGGTAGACTGGGGTTGTTCTCCTTGGAAAGACGGAGAATGAGGGGAGATCTAATAGAGGTATACAAGATTATGAAGGGTATAGATAGGGTGAACAGTGGGAAGCTTTTTCCCAGGTCGGAGGTGACGATCACGAGGGGTCACGGGCTCAAGCTGAGAGGGGCGAAGTATAACTCAGACATCAGAGGGACGTTTTTTACACAGAGGGTGGTGGGGGCCTGGAATGCGCTGCCAAGTAGGGTGGTGGAGGCAGGCACGCTGACATCTTTTAAGACTTACCTGGATAGTCACATGAGCAGCCTGGGAATGGAGGGATACAAACGATTGGTCTAGTTGGACCAAGGAGCGGCACAGGCTTGGAGGGCCGAAGGCCTGTTTCCTGTGCTGTACTGTTCTTTGTTCTTTGTTCTTTGAAGGGGGGGGAGGTTTAACACAGATATCAGAAGGACATATTTCACACAGAGGGTCGTGGGGGCCTGGAATGTGTTGCCGGGCAAGGTGGTGGAGGCGGACACACTGGGAACGTTTAAGACTTATCTAGACAGCTATATGACCGGAGTGGGAATGGAGGGATACAAAAGAGTGGTCTAGTTTGGACCAGGGAGCGGCGCGGGCTAATTGTTCCTTGTTTCTCGTTTCAAGGCTTCATTCTATGATCATCTTGCTGGTGCCAGTACAGAGCGAGACTGCGGATAGTTGGGAACCTGTCTCGGGGGCAGGGAATTCATATGGTGTTCATGGAAGTGGAAATGACTAGGGTTGGGAAGCATTTTCCGATCAGGGCCATTGTGATCTCCTGGACTCGTTTCGATCGCCTCAGGGGGTCGGAGAGGAATTTCCCAGATTTTTTTTTTCCCCATATTGGCCCTGGGGTTTTTCACTCTAGGTTTTCGCCTCTCCCTGGGGATCACATGGTCTGGAATAGGGGGTGGGGGTGAGTTAATAGGTTGTAATGAACAAAGCATCGTAGCTGTGAGGGACAGCTCGGTGGATAGGATATTGGTATGTAGATAGACTGAAAAAATTGGGCGGGGATCCTGGATTCAGGATTCAATCCTGGACCGGGGAGCGGCGCGGGCTTGGAGGGCCGAAGGGCCTGTTCCTGTGCTGTATTGTTCTTTGTTCTTTGAGGTGAGGAACAGAGTCAGAGGGATGGCCTGTTTGTCCCAATAAGGAGCCCTTTATTTTCTTCCTGGTTAACTTTCTTCATGCCAAATGCAGCACCGGTGACTAAAAGGTATGTCAGTGTCTTGTCCCCAGCATTGCCACACACTCAAACACAATGGCTGCGACTTAGTGCTCAGGACAGTAGGCCTGTCATTGGCTGGAAACCCTGCCACAGCCATTCCCGATTGCTGATTGGGTTTACTGCTATTCAGACTGTTAGCTGGTTTGCGATTGGGTCCTGGACATCTTCAGAATGGATGTGCCACTTGCAAGATCTGCCTATTCTAGTTGATGCTGGCAGCTCTCCGGTACCGGCAGCTACACCGGGATTGGTGGCCGCTACCTCAGGAGAGCCCAGGCGACAGGATTGTCACTGGAGCTCTGGAGGATAGGTAGGTGAGGTGGGATCACCGCTCTTTTTCGGTAAATCAAATAAACTCAGGGACAAAGCAAGAGGGCAGCCCCCAAAAAGAAGGGAAAGCAGAAAGGAAACTTAAAACATCAAACCAAAACGTGGTTAAAGGGTCGATAATACACCCCAGTCCCTGTGGTGCCCAGCGGGCACGGAAGGCCTCAATGGTGAGCTCCGCATGCTCCCTCTCCAGACACCGGGCCGTGAATGTAGCCGTGGTAGAGGGGCAGACAGTCGGGTCAGATGACCCCCTCAGTTGCCCGCTGCCTGGACCTGTTGATGGTGAGTTTAGCCAGGCCCAGGAACAGGTTCATGAGGAGATCCTCCGTCTTCCCCAACCCCCGCTCCACACCGGGTGCCCATAAATCAGGAGCGTGGAACTGAAGTGCAAAGAAAACTTCAATAAAAGAATTTTTAGATAACTAAAAAGGGAGTGTAGTCTACAATAAGTGACAGAGATATCACCAGGGCCAGTCAGGGGGCCACAGAGGGGCGGGAAGAGGGTCTGTTTTAAGGGTAGGCAGACATCATACATGGGGGTGAACGTTGCTGCCATTGGGTCTCTAGGTTGGGCACAGGCTCCTCAAGTAAGAGGGAGCCCCTCACCAGGTCACAAGCATTCCCATAGAAATCATAGAATCATGGAAATCCTACAGCGCAGAAGGAGGCCATTCAGCCCATCGAGTCTGCACCAACAACAATCCCTATCCCTGTAACCCCACATATTTAACCCGCTAATCCCTCTAACCAATGCATCCCGGGACACTAAGGGAGAAATTAGCATAGCCAATGCACCGAACCTGCACATCTCTGGACTGTGGGAGGAAACCGGAGCACTCGGAGGAAACTCACGCAGACACGGGGAGAACGTGCAAATTCTGCCCAGACAGTGACCCAAGGAAGGAATTGAACCTGGGTCCTGGCACTGTGAGGCAGCAGTGCTAACCACTGTGCCACCATGCTGCCCTCAAGCATTTCCCACAAGGGTTTACCCGATGGGTTGCCCACTGGGCAGGATGAGGCCCTTACGTGGCCATTGAAGGGCCTGAATTGGCCTAAGCATTGAATTCTGTTCAATGAGGTAAGGCTGTCCCTTGTATGGAAAAGTCCAATTGTCATCAGACAAATCAGGTCAAATCGTGTGCCATTACTCTGCAATCACTGCATTGCAGTCAGAATTCACTCACACAATCTTTTAATCAATGCTTTGCCCACTAACTAGACTTTAGTAAGTTACTAACGAGACTCCTCTGTAAGGCAAGTCAATGCTTTGAGGAGTAATAGATCAGCTATTTACCCTATTCCACCATTATGGAATCAGAATTCTCGGTATTCACACAACTGCATCCTGTATTAATATCCACTCAGCAACCTTTACTTTTGCACAGAAAATAAATCATTCCTTGTAATGTTTCTGAAATATAGATAGAGAAACTTCATGACTGATTTCCATTATAACGTGGATAAATGAAAGTGCCACAATGTTCAAAATCATTGGAATACGAATCATGGCCAAAGAGCTGAATTCCAGAGGCGAGGTGAGAGTGACATCCCTTGACATCAATGCCACATTGCACCGAGTGTGGCATCAAGGAGCCCTAGCAAAACTGGAATCAATGGGTATCAGGGGCAAACACTCTGCTGGTTGGAGTCATACCGGGCACATAGGAAGGTGGTTGTGGTTGTGGAGGGTCAATCATCTCAGCTCCAGGTCATCTCTGCAGGAGTCCCTCAGGTTAGTGTCCCAGGCCCAACAATCTTCAGCTGCTTCACGAATGATCTTCCCTCCGTCATAAGTCAGAAGTGGGGATGTTTGCTGATGATTGCACAATGTTCAGCACCATTCCCAACACCTCAGATACTGAAATAGTCCATGTTCAAATGCAATAAGATCTGGACAATATCCAGGCTTGGGCTGACAAGTGGCAAGTTACAGTCATACCACACAAATACCAGGCAATGACCATCACCAATAAGAGACACTCTAACCACTGCCCCTTGACATTCAATGGTGTAACCATCAGTGAATCCCCCACTGTCAATATCCTTGGGGTTACCATTGACCAGAAACTCAACAGGACTCACCACATAAACACAGGGGCTAAAGGAGCAGGTCAGAGGCTGGGAATACTGCGGTGAGTAACTCATCTCCTGACTCGCCCAAAGCCTATCTACCATCTACAAGGCACAAGTCCGGAGTGTGATGGGATACTTTCCACTTGCCTGGATGGGTGCAGCTCCAACAACACTCAAGAAGCTTGACACCATCCAGAACAAAGCAGCCCCCTTGATTGGCACCACATCTACAAACATTCATACAATCCCTCCACCACCGACGCTCAGTAGCAGCAGTGTGCACTATCTACAAGATGCACTGCAGCAATTCACCAAAGATCCTTAGACAGCACCTTCCAAACCCACAACCACTTCCATCTAGAAGGACAAGGGCAGCAGATACATGGGAACACCACCACCTGCAAGCTCCCCTCCAAGATACTCACCATCCTGACTTGGAAACATAATACCATTTCTTCGCAGTAACTAGGTCAAAATCCTGGAATTCCCTCCCTAAAGGCATTGTGGGTCAACCCACAGCACGTGGACTGCAGCAATTCAAGAAGGCAGCTCACCACCACCTTCTCAAGGACAACTAGGGATGGGCAAAAATGCTGGCCAACCAGAGATGCCCATTTCCCACGAACGAATTAAAAAAATGACTTCCTAATTGGCCTAATGTCTGGGAATCAGCTCCTGGGCACAAACCATGTGCCAGCCAGGTGATACTGTGTCAGGCCAGGGATATGGAAGCTCCTGGCAATGGGAGCCGCCATTTCTGGTTGCACCTCAATGGACTCCTGTTCTGGGCTGCGTGAGGACCCTCTTCCAGTGTGGACCAAAGGAAGGACAAAGATCTGGGCTCGAATTACAGCGGGAAGACATTGACAGGCTTCTGTGTCATTCTCCTTCTGGAAGAGAAGGGATTGTCTGAATCCCTGGGGTGGGGAGAGCGGGGCTGGGGTGGAGCGGGGGTGGGGTTGAGCGGGGGTGGGGTGGAGCAGGGCTGGGGTTGGGCGGGGGTGGGGTTGAACGGGGTTGGGGTTGAGCGGGGTTGGGGTTGAGCGGGGCTGGGGTTGTGCGGGGGCGGGGTTGTGCGGGGGTGGGGCTGTAGTGGTGCGAGCTGGTTGATGGGCAAGGGCTGATGATGAGAGAGACATGGCTGAGAGTGATGCTGACCTTGCTGAAGAGGAATCCTCAACTGAAAAAAACAGAAGAGATTTTGAAAAATTCTTTCATGAGAAATTCCTGGGCGGCTTGCAGCACAGTGGTTAGCACTGCTGCCTCACAGCGCCGGGGACCCCGGTTCAATTCCGGCCTCGGGTCACTATCTGTGTGGAGTTTGCACATTCTACCCGTGTCTGTGTGGGTTTCCTCCGGGTGCTCCGGTTTCCTCCCACACTAAAAAGATGTGCGGGTTAGGTGCATTGGCCATGCTAAATTGATCCTAGTGTCAGGGGACTAGCTATGGTAAATAAATGTGGTTATGGGGATAGGGCCTCGGTGGGATTGTTGTCGGTGCAGGCTCGATGGACCAAATGGCCTCTTTCTGCTCTGTAGGATTCTATGATTCTATTAGACGTGGATGTCTCTGGCAAGGCCAGCATTTCCTGCCCTTCCCTAATTGCCTGTGAATTGTGAAACTTGCTGATGGCAGTTAAGATGAGAAGTCACATGTAGGCCAGACCTGGTAAGGACGGCAGATTTCCTTCCCTAACAGGCATGATATGAACCAGATGGGTTTTGAAGACAATCACTAATGCTCACAGTTATTGAGACTAGCTTCTGACTCCAGATTTATTAATGGTATTTAAATTCCACCAGCTGTCCCAGAGTATTAACCTGGGTCTCTGGATTACTAGTGTAGGGCAGTCACAGGCATTCAGCCTCGGATCTTCAGGTAAGCGTTCTCCAAGGCGGCCTTCACGACACATGACAGCGCAGAGTCGCTGAGCAGAAACTGATCGCCAAGTTCCGCACACATGAGGACGGCCTAAACCGGGATGTTGGGTTTATGTCACATTATCAGTAACCCCCACAGCTTGCCTCCTGGACTTGCAGGCTGTCCTGTCTGGAGACAATACACATCTCTTTAACCTGTGCTTAATGCTCCCTCCACCCACATTGTCTGTATCTTTAAGACCTGGCTGGCTGTAGGGATTCGCATTCTAATCAGTATTCTGTAACTTGATTTTCTGTCTCTGTGCACTGTTTGAGAGCACATTTCCACTCCATCTGACGAAGGAGCAGCGCTCCGAAAGCTTATGGTGTTTGCTACCAAATAAACCTGTTGGACTTTAACCTGGTGTTGTGAGACTTCTTACTGTGTTCACCCCAGTCCAACGCCGGCATCTCCACATCATTACTAGTGTAGGGACAGTACTATACCACCATCACACCATAAATATATAACAGAATATATACTGGAAGCTCTGCTGGCATTTTTGGAAAGTTGACACCAGGTGACTGACCCTGCTTCAATGAGGAGTATATAAAAGCATGCTGGGATAGCATCCAGCATGTTAAACCTGGCACACGGGTCAGGGTCCAGTTAGTATTGTTCTGGACGTGTGTGTTGTGTCACACCAGGTAGCTCCTGTCCCACCATTCTGGAATCTTAACTAACAAATTGACGAACACAGTTTAGGATGGATGCCCTGGTGAGTCACAAACACAGTAAGAAGTTTAACAACACCACGTTAAAGTCCAACAGGTTTATTTGGTAGCAAAAGCCACTAGCTTTCAGAGCGCTGCAACTTCATCAGGTGAGTGGGAGTTCTGCTCACAAACAGGGCATACAGAGACACAAACTCAATTTACAGAATAATGATTGGAATGCAGTCTTTACAGATAATCAAGTCTTAAAGGTACAAACAATGTAAGTGGAGAGAGCATTAAGCACAGGTTAAAGAGATGTCACAAACAGTCAGCATGCAGGTACAGCAAGTATAAAGATTAAGTTTATTTATTAGTGCCACAAATAGGCTTACATTAACACTGCAATAACGTTACTGTGAAAATCCCCTAGTTGCCACTCTCCTGCACCTGTTCGGGTAAACACAGTAAGAAGTCTCACAACACCAGTTTAAAGTCCAACAGGTTTATTTGGTAGCAAAAGCCACTAGCTTTCGGAGCACTGCTCCTTCGTCAGGTAAGTGGGAGTTCTGTTCACGAACAGGGCAGATACCTGTACCTGTACAGGTACCTGCATGTACCTGTTCAGGTACACAGAGGGAGAATTTAGTATGGTCAATGCACCTAACCAGCACATCTTTCGGACAGTGGGAGGGAACCGGAGCACCCGGAGGAAACCCACGCAGACATGGGGAGAATGTGCAAACTCCACACAGACAGTGACCCAAGCTGGGAATTGAACCAGGTCCCTGCTAACCACTGTGCCACCATGTCGCCCAATTAGGATTAGGAAGGCAAATGGAATGGTGTAGTTTACAAAGAACAAAGAACAATACAGCACAGGAACAGGCCCTTCATGTGCCCAACTAGACCATTCGTTTGTATCCCTCTATTCCCAGTCTGTTCATGTGGCTATCTAAATAAGTCTTAAACAATCCCAGCATGTCTGCCTCAATCACCTTGCTTGGGAGTGCATTCCAGGCCCCCACCACCCTCTGTGTAAAATACGTCCCCCTGACATCTGTGTTGAACCTTTCCCCCATCACCTTGAACCCGTGACCCCTTGTGTTCTTCACCTCCAACCTGGGAAAAAGCTTCCCACTGTTCACCCTATCTATGCCCTTCATAATTTTATACACCTCTATTAGGTCGCCCCTCATCCTCCGTCTTTCCAGGGAGAACATCCCCAGTTTACCCAATCTCTCCTCATAGCTGAGACCCTCCATACCAAGCAACATCCTGGTAAACTTTTTCTGTACTCTCTCCAAAGCCTCCACGTCATTCTGGTAGTGTGGCGACCAGAATTGGACGCAGTATTCCAAATGTGGCCTAACCAACATTCTATATAACTGCAACATCATATGCCAACTTTTATATTCTATGCCCCGTCCAATAAAGGCAAGCATGCCATATGCTTGACGAAGGAAGAGCGGTGGATGTGGTCTATATGGACTTCAGCAAGGCGTTCGATAAGGTCCCCCATGCAAGACTTCTTGAGAAAGTGAGAGGGCATGGGATCCAAGGGGCTGTTGCCTTGTGGATCCAGAACTGGCTTGCCTGCAGAAGGCAGAGAGTGGCTGTGGAAGGGTCTTTCTCTGCATGGAGGTCAGTGACCAGTGGAGTGCCCCAGGGATCTGTTCTGGGACCCTTGCTGTTTGTCATTTTCATAAATGACCTGGATGAGGAAGTGGAGGGATGGGTTGGTAAGTTTGCTGACGACACCAAGGTAGGTGGTGTTGTGGATAGTTTGGAGGGATGTCAGAAGTTGCAGCGAGACATAGATAGAATGCAAGACTGGGCGGAGAAGTGGCAGATGGACATCAACCCGGATAAGTGTGTAGTGATCCATTTTGGCAGATCCAATGGGATGAAGCAGCAGTATAATATAAAGGGTACCATTCTTAGCAGTGTAGAGGATCAGAAGGACCTTGGGGTCCGGGTCCATAGGACTCTTAAATCGGCCTCGCAGGTGGAGGATGCGGTCAAGAAGGCGTACGGCGTACTAGCCTTCATTAATCGAGGGATTGAGTTTAGGAGTCGGGAGATAATGCTGCAGCTTTATAGGACCCTGGTTAGACCCCACTTGGAGTACTGCGCGCAGTTCTGGTCACCTCATTACAGGAAAGATGTTGAAGCCATTGAAAGGGTGCAGAGGAGATTTACAAGGATGTTGCCTGGATTGGGGGGCATGCCTTATGAGGATAGGTTGAGGGAGCTTGGTCTCTTCTCCCTGGAGAGACGAAGGATGAGAGGTGACCTGATAGAGGTTTACAAGATGTTGAGAGGTCTGGATAGGGTAGACTCTCAGAGGCTATTTCCAAGGGCTGAAATGGTTGCTACGAGAGGACACAGGTTTAAGGTGCTGGGGGGTAGGTACAGAGGAGATGTCAGGGGTAAGTTTTTCACTCAGAGGGTGGTGGGTGAGTGGAATCGGCTGACGTCGGTGGTGGTGGAGGCAAACTCGTTGGGGTCTTTTAAGAGACTTCTGGATGAGTACATGGGATTTAATGGGATTGAGGGCTATAGATAGGCCTAGAGGTAGGGATATGATCAGCGCAACTTGTGGGCCGAAGGGCCTGTTTGTGCTGTGGCTTTCTATGTTCTATGCCTTCTTGACCACCCTCTCCACCTGTGCTGCCACCTTTAAGGATCTGTGGACTATACTCCTGATGGTTCTGCCATTTATTGTATAGCTCCTCCTTACATTAGATCTACCGAAATGCATCACTTTGCATTTATCTGGATTAAATTCCACCTGCCATTTCTCCACCCAATTTAACCCATTTAACACGGAGATGAAGAGATTATTTTCTCTCAGAGGGTCGTTAATCTGTGGAATTCTCTTCCCCAGAGAGCAGTGAAGGCTGGGACATTTTTTAGACTGTGTTGGATAGATTCTGGATTGGATGGGAGTCAAAGGTTGGTCAGCCCTCGTCTTATCAAATCGTAGAACAGGCTTGAGGGGCCGAATGGCTGACTCCTGCTCCTGATTCACGTGTTCGCCTGTTCTTTCACTAGTGCACCGAGGTAGTCAATCCATAGCAACATAAATCAACACTTGTGTAGAAATGTGACCGGTGTCCGAAAATCCAGACTCCCTTTAAGAACAGCCTTAATGTGAAGTGAGTGAGGCGAATGCATTGATCGTAACTCTGAGTGTCTTTTCCTTCAGAAAACGGAGCTTGTATTTATCACTGCAAATGTAGAGTTCTGGATAGGTGACTTGAATTTCAATGGAGCTTTAGCATCGAGGTAAAGGCCGTGTAAAGGCAGTGTTATTGTCAGGGAGGCCTATCCATTGTCTCCATCATGTGGAGCACAGGGGGACTACAGCAGCTAATGGATTGACATGAGTTTCAGATGTATCAGCCTATGGGCTTTAGTTGGAGCTTCCTGTGCCAAGTCCACATGAGGCAGTCAATTCTGACCTGTCTATCCAGAACAACTTATTGAATCATAGAAATCATAGAAACCCTACAGTGCAGAAGGAGGCCATTCGGCCCATCGAGTCTGCACCGACCACAATCTCACCCAGGCCCTACCCCCACATATTTACCCGCTAATCCCTCTAACCTACGCATCTCAGGACTCTAAGGGGCAATTTTTTTTTAACCTGGCCAATCAACCTAACCCGCACATCTTTGGACATCCAAACAATTACCAGCCTGAGGCAGATTATATATTTTTTTTTACATGGACGGGGCATTAGTTTGACTCCCCCATCCCTTCTAGGATCATTGAGTCTGACTTCTCTGGTTTGACCTGTCTGACTTGTGTGTCCCTACAAGGAGTAGTGCTCCTGCCGGAGTCACTGCCAGCATTGTGACAACATGGGGTCCTTTCACCAGGTCGAGGCGCAGCCTTTATGGAATTCCGTGGGGAAAGTCGGCTGAGCAAAGTTTCTGCCATGCATGATTTGGATTTTTAGATTAATTTGCCATGGCACTTCATCATTTCATAGAAATCATAGGAGTCATAGAAACCCTACAGTGCAGAAGGAGGCCATTCGGCCCATCGAGTCTGCACCGACCACAATCTCACCCAGGCCCTACCCCCACATATTTACCCGCTAATCCCTCTAACCTACGCATCTCAGGACTCTAAGGGGCAATTTTTAACCTGGCCAATCAACCTAACCCGCACATCTTTGGACTTATTTTACATTTTTCAGAAGAATTTTAGCAGGCAGAGATGGTAACATCATGATAACCTCACTGGCCTAAAAACCCAGAGGCCCAGACTAATGTTCTGGGGACATGGATTCAAATCCCACTGCAGCAGCTGGTGGAATTTAAATTCAATGAATAAAATCTGGAATATAAAGCTAGTCGCTGTAATGGTAACCGTGAAATTATCATCAATTGTTGTAAAAACTCATCTGGTTTACTAATGTCCTTTATGGAAGGAAATCTGCTGTCCTTACCTGGTCTGGCCTACATGTGGTTGACACTTAACTGCCTCTGAAATGGCCTAGCAAACCACTCAGTTCAAGGGCAATTAGGTATGGGCAACAAATGCTGGCCCAGCCAGTGACGCCCACATCCTATGAAGGATTATGGGGGCGATTCTCCCAACCCGCTGCCCTGACGCCGGCATCTCCACATCACTGCTTTAGCAGCACAGCGGGCCAGGAGACTCAAGTGGAGACCATTTAACTGGCTTCCTGCTGGGCGTCACGGCCTTCGCTAGTCTCTGGTTGCCGGATTTCTAGCGCTGTCAGCTCCATGCTAGAAATCGGTGCGGACCTGCATTAAATACTTAAATTAAAATTTAAATCTGATTAGTGGTTCCGGGACTGAAGTCTCTGGGCCCGCTAGCCTCTCCCTCCACCGACCAAGAATGTTTCACTCCAGCGGGGTTTACAATAGCTCCCCACTAACGGGGAGCTGGCGGCCTGATCCCGCTGGAGTGAAGGAGGGCCATGGAGGCCCCCCGGGAGGTTGGAGGTAAGGGGGAAGTGCCCCCTGGACATTGCCAGCTTGGCACTGCCCAAGGGGCAAAGTGGCATTGCCCAAAGGGGCACCTTGGCACTGCCCACCTGGCATCAGGCGATGCCAAGGTGGTGGAGCCAGAGAGGGTGGGGCCTATAGGGCACGGGGCCTCTGGGGGGGTGGGGGGGGACATTTACCTTTTGTCTGAGCTATCCCTGCCACCATTCACCTGCTGGGTTTTCCGAAACCTCAGAAACCCAACCTCAATAGCAAGACGGACAGCTTTGGTAGCATATTTCACTCACCCCCGAGGAGCTGGATGATAGCTGTCCATCTCCATCAAATCCGCAAGTGGGCAGTTTGGAGGTAGGGGTGGGGTCAAGTCTCAGATTTTTTAAAGGTTTTAGCATCTCATTGGAACTTAAGCTTCACGTGTAAGTGTTAGGATTCACTCTGTACTGTGATGTTCGTGTGAGGTGTGATAAGCTCTGATATAAGGGAGATTCAGGCTGTGATCGCCCCATTGAAAGCTCATTTTCCATGTGCACAAAGAACTGAACAGAGTGCGACAAAATACATTTAAAAAAAAATTAAACAGGTCACTTAATTTCTCCTGCCTGCAAACAGTAAGGCAAACAATTGGAGACACAGTTCAGTGGTTAGGAAGATCAATGGTTAGGAAGGAAGCCCGAGCGGTGAGTACTCCTGTACGTCTATTCAAAGATCATCCCTTATGGTGCAAATGCTCAGATTGGGTCTTGTGGATACAGCACTTTGCTACACTTGTCTTCCTCTCTCAGCAGCACGGTGCCACAATGGTTAGCACTGCTGTCTCACAGCGCCAGGGACCTGGGTTTGATTCCCAGCTTGGGTCACGTTCTGTGTGGAGTCTGCATGGTCTCCCCGTGTCTGTGTGGGTTTCCTTTGGGTGCTCCGGTTTCCTCCCACAGTCCGAAAGATGTGCTGTTTAGGCACATTGGCCATGCTAAATTCTCCCTCAGTGTACCCGAACTGGTGCCGGAGTGTGGCGACTAGGGGATTGTCACAGTATCTTGATTGCAGTGTTAAAGTAAGTCTACTTGTGACACTAATAAATAAACTTAAAACAGTACTTCAGTAGCCTTGGTTTTGAGGATATCCCTGCTTTGTGCAGGCACTGCTGCACTCTGTACTTCAGCTGTGGAGTGCCCAATTCTTATAGCCATTTTGTTTAGGTGCCTCTTCAGAATGGAAAGATTTGTCATGTCCCTTTGTTTCTCTTTGGCCTATTTTCGAATGAAAATCCAACAGTGGTGTTAAGTTAGTGATGAGGTGGAGATGCCAGTGTTGGGCTGAGTTGGGCACAGTAAGAAGTCTCACAACACCAGGTTAAAGTCCAACAGGTTTATTTGGAATGATGAGCGTTCGGAGTGCTGCTCCTTCATCAGGTGACTGGGTATCATTTTAACTCAGCTCTCACGCTCACATGTCCTTCCTTGGCCTGCTGAGGTGCTCCAGTAATGCCCAACCTGATGCTCACCTATTGAAGGAGCTCTGAAAGCTCGTGATACCAAATAAACCTGTTGGACTTTAACCTGGTGTTGTGAGACTTCTTAGTGTTAAATTAGTGGATGAGGGAGTACTGTAGCCCTGCACACGGAGTTACATTTAAAGAATGTAAACATCATTTTTGAAAACATTTCAGCCAAGAATATTTTGGGGTTTAAATTCTATCCCCAGAAAATAGGGAAATTTGACCTGCGATGGCCCTGTGTCTGTTGATTCAGATTCATGGTACCTGCTCGTGTCAGTAACTTCAACATACTGCAGTGTTGGTCACCTAATGTTCATGCGAGGGTGGGCATTGTGAGTGGATTGCTCCACTTAAAGCAACCTTCTCTGCGTAAAGCTCATGGCATCTCTGTAGGGGTGGTGCATTGTGGATGAAGCAGGTGCTGGGAGAAGGTGACGCAGAGGAATTGTCACTGGACTAGTCATCCAGTAGCCCAGACTTAATGGTCTGGGGACACGGCAGCTGGTGGAATTCACCCCTGTCCTTTAGGGAAGGAAATCTGTCCTCCTTACCTGGTCTGGTCTACACGTGTCTTACACAGTAATGTGGTTAACCCTTAACTACCCAGAGAAATGGCAAAACAAGTTACTCAATTAAAGGGCAATTAGGGATGGGCAACATACATTGGCCTTGTCAACAATGCCCACATTAAAAAAAACAGAATCTGACTCGGGTAAATTGTAATTTAAGGTTTCAGCGTGGGGAGAAATGAGACAGGAGAGTATGACCTAGAGCAGTTACTGCAAGTCTGGGGGCTGGGAAGAGAAATGGTCTGATCTGGCCAGACCAGACCTCGGGAGGGCAAAGTTACAGCGATGCCTAAAAGAGCATGGTGCCCTGGTGTGTGTGGGACAGTGAGGCTGCGTAACATTGAGAGAGTGTGGCACTGAGAGTGGGGGTGTGGCACTGAGAGTGGGTGCACATGTTTGGCAGTGAGAGAGTGAGTGAACCTTACTCCCAGTCTCAGCATCCTCACTCACTCACAGCACCTATACACCCACTCCCAGTGGGTAAGGGTGGCTGAGTGAGTACCCTGAGACTGAGTCAGCCAGGCACATCCACGCTGAACCCTCTCACCTAGTCATTTTTATTAACTTACCTTCGGATTTATCAAATGAATGTTATGATATTGCTTTAATTTCATTCAGCAGTTTTTAATTTTCTTAACGCCTCAATACTTTTGTTTTGAAAGTCAGTTTATTCTCGTGCCAAATGTTATCTTTCCAAAATGTGTTCGGCAGCCCCTCGGGAGGAAAAGTAAATGCAAGTATGGCCCCACCTGAGGGAAAAGGTTGAGCACATCAAAAGATAGGCGGATTAGCTGGATTGGCCATGCTAAATGTGCAGGGACGGTTACGGGGATGGGGACCTGGGTGAGATACTCTGTCAGAGGGTCAGTACAGACTTGATGGGCTGATTGGCCTCCTTCGCACTGTAGGGATTCTATGTTTCTAAGCCCTGCTCCAGTCCCAGGTTCAAGGAGGCAGCAGGATCTGATAGTCACAGAGGTCAAAGCTAAGAGTCAAGCTCTGAGGGTCTGGATGCAGTGGTACAAGATGCCCAATGACCTCAATGGCCAAGGTCATCCTCAAATGTGGGCCGGGATTCTCTGGCGGGGGGGATTCTCCAATCCCTTTGGCAGCACATCCCTGACCACGGGTTTCCCATTGACAGCGGCAGGACCAGGGGATCCCGCTGCTAGCAAACAACGTGCCTCCTCCCGCCAGCAGGAAACATGCCCTGGGAGGTCGGAGAATCTCCCCGAAGGTATCTGAGCAAATGTACCACAAGGTACTGCCACATTACCCACATGCCAACAAGCATTATCAATCAGTGCTCATTTCTGATATTCAGAGCTTCACCTCTTTCTCACACATTTAACCCATTTAAACCTCAAACCCACACTGCGCACATTGCCAGCAACTCAGACATGACAGTCAGATCACCCAAAGAGATTGCATCACACATCTCCCTCCCTTACACAACACCGTGATGAACAACTGGAGCTGGCAGCAACTCACTGGTGGGAGATAGGCACACCTATATTTCCTCACTGTTGCCGAGGAGGTGGCCATCATTGGGAAGGTCATTGGGAAGGCCATTGATGAGGCTGTGGTCAACAGTGGGGCTATAACTAACAGAGAAGTCGGTATCCTCATAATCTGTGGTCCTTCTTACATCCCACTTCCCCCTCAAGTCACACTCTCCACTCACTCACAAGCTACAGCCTCTGACAGGCAATGTCCCAGTATCCATCGCAGTATTAATAGCAGCTAGCCAATGGCCAGTCAGTGGAAGCTCAGACAGCCACGGTGCACAGTCAGCTTGCTGCCTCCATTGCTGACATTTCACCTGGAGACAGTGGTCTGCCCACCAGAGAGTGGGTATAACCCTTCCTCCTCCCTTGGGGTAGCCCCTCCCCTGCCAATTCCATGGGACAGCCTGTCCCCCACCACTGTTCCTCAGATTTTGCTGTCCACTAATATGGAACGTGAGCTGGGGTTAGACTGTTGTGAGACAGGTTAGTTTTACCCTACTGATGATTACAATGTGTTGTTGTAATAATAATCCTGCTCAGTACGAGAGGAACCACAGGTTCGGACATTTGGTGTATGTGCTTGGCTGAGGAGCCAATGGTGCGAAGCTACCATCTGAGGGATTATGACTGAACGCCTCTAAGTCAGAATCCCGCCTAAAAGTAACGTTTATTTTGCTGTCCTCAGTTTAATGGCCGACAGTCGGGATTGCTGCCCCTCTGGAAGAGGGTAGTTCACCTCCATGAGCTATTGACCAATCAGAGGGCCGACAGCTCATGTGCCTACCCTGGTGGCCACTGCTGGGACTGCAACAGGCACTGGAGTGAAAGAAGGTGGGTTCAGGGACCACCTGGGTCAATTTGGCAGGCCCCAGGGAGGGGAGTTGTTGGTGGTAGGGGTTGGGGGGGGGGGGGGGGGGGGGGGGCGTTGGGGGGGGGGGGTGGTTTGGGGGGGGGGGGGTGATCGCAAGGCCAGGGAAAGCTCCTACAGTAGGAGTGGCTCTTGCTGCTTGTGTGAGAATCTTCTATGGGCCACAGGATGCCCAATCAGGTGGGACCAAGAAGGCTGCTAGCTTTTAGGGACAGCCACCTTAGGGAGCAAGTTGTCCCACTCATCCCTGGTAAAATACCAGTGGCGAGGACAAGAGGCCTCCAAATAGCCATTAACTGGCCACTTAAGAGCCTCAATAACCTAACTGTTCAGAATGGGCACTAAATGCTCACTGAGGAGCCCCACCCACCCACTGCTCAGCAGCATGGGGCGGGGGGGGGGGGGGGGGGGCGGGGGGGTGGGGGGGGGGGAGGTTACCATGGCAGGGGGAGGGGGAGGTCACCATGCCAGGGGAGAAGTCACCATGCCTGGGAAAGTGGGGGAGGTCACCATGCCTGGGGGAGGGGGGGTCACCAAACCTGGGGAAGGGGGGGGTGCTCACCATGCCTGGGGGAGTGGGGGGGCTCACCATGCCTGGGCAGGGCAGGGGGGATGGGGGGAGCTCACCTTGCCTGGGGGAGTGGGGGGGGGGGGGGTGGCTCACCATGCCTGGGCAGGGCAGGGGGGGTGGGGGGAGCTCACCATGCCTGGGGGAGTGGGGGGGGGGGGGGGGCTCACCATGCCTGGGCGGGGCAGGGTGGGTGGGGGGAGCTCACCATGCCTGGGGGAGTGGGGGGGGGGGGCTCACCATGCCTGGGGGAGAGGTGGGGGTGGGGGCTCACTATGCCTGGGCGGGGCAGGGGGGGTGGGGGGAGCTCACCATGCCTGGGGGAGAGGTGGGTGTGGGGGTGGGGGCTCACTATGCCTGGAGAGGAGGTGGCAGGGGGTGTACAACCAGCAAACCCTGGCATATTTCCTTGTTGGTTTTCTGGGAGAAGGTGGGGGGCAGTTTCCTTGTTCAAAGGCTCTCTGTGCCTGGTTGAGGCACTTGGCCTTGGGAGCGGTGGTGATGGGCCACTAAACCCCCACCCCCCTCTATCCACCCCAGCCTTTGTGCCAACCTACAAAGCTCCCCCGTGACCCCCTCTCGTCACCACTGACTGATGACTTGCATCAGTGGCACATGTTTTCATGAGTAGAGGTGACATGGGCAGGGGTGGGGGGTGGAGGTGGGTGGGGGGTGGGTGGGGGGGGGGGGATCTCACTGGCACTCTGTTTAAAGACTTCAGTAAGATTGTCTTTGACTGGAATCTGCCACCTGCTAAAACCTTTGATCAAGGCAAGGATGGTGGCTGTAAACATAGGACCAATGGGGAGGCCATTCAGCCCTTCGAGCCTGTTCCATCACTTAGTCAGATCATGGTTGGTGATTGGTCTCAATTCCACCTTCCTGTCTGTCCCTCATAACCTCTGAGGCCCTTGTCTATCAAAAATCTGTCTAACTCAGCCTTGAATATAATCAGTGACCCAAATTCCCACTGCTCCCTGGGGGACAGAATTCCAAATTCTAACAACCCTTGGAGAGAAAACAATTCTCCTCATCTCTATCTTAAAAGGGAGACCTCTTATTTTTAAACTGTGCTCCCTGGTTGTAGTCTCCCCCATAAGAGGAAACATCCTTCTGGTATCTACCCTATCCAATCCTCAGAGGATTTTATATGTATCAAGTGGACCTTCTCAGAACTGCTTCGAAAGCAATTATATCCTTTTTCAAATCAGGAGACCAAGGCCGGTATTTTACAACCTCGCTCGGGCGAGGACAACGGAGAATTCCGTTCTGCGAATTCCAGGACGGGCGTGGCAGTAAAATTCCAGCCAAAAACTGTACACAGTCTTCCGGATGTGGTACAGCTGCAGTAAAACCTCACTATTATATTCCATTCACCTTATGATAAATGCAAGCTGAGTGTGTTAGATGAATGACTATGAGTCTGCTTCTTTCCAGACTGCAGCTGGAGATATTTGCAACATCTGGTGGTATGTAATCCATTGCTGTGCAAGGCAGTTCACTGAGACTCTCGACTCAGTGAGACAGAAGTTCATTTTATTATCTCTTGTCTGAGTGAAGCAGCTGGAGTTATCGAATGGCTTTGCTGGGATTGCAAGTTTCCTCACGCTGCTGGGTGCCATTGTGTGGACGTCACTTTCTGACCACCATTAACTCAGCACTAAACAATCACACTTTCTCATTTGAATTGGCTTTCCAAAGGTAAATGAAGTTTAAATGAGTCTTTTATTGCATCGGATTATCTTGGGAAGCTGCGCAATGACTCCCCTTCGTCCCATCTTCACTCACTTCTGCTGTTGTCATTTTAGATGACTCTCCCTTCACAGTCTTAAATTTCTTCTGTTTGTAGTAGTTTCGTTTGGGTAGGAAGTGAAGCATTACCAAGTCACACAGAAGCGTTGCCTTTAATGAAGAAAGATAGTTCATTTAAAAAAAGATTCAACCTCTCAGTGCTAAAAGACTTTACCAGGTCTGAAAAGATCCTTATCCGTTATGGTTGGTAAACTCCATGCTTGTTTCTACACAGGTCTCTCCAGAGTCAACAACTGGCCAACATCTTAGGTCATGTTGTTTGTAATATTTATTAATGATCTGGATGAGGGTATAGTTGGGTGGATTAGCAAATTTGCTGATGACACCAAAGTCGGTGGTGTGGTAGACAGTGAGGAAGGGTGTCGTAGTTTGCAGGAAGACTTAGACAGGTTGCAAAGTTGGGCCGAGAGGTGGCGGATGGAGTTTAATGCGGAGAAGTGTGAGGTAATTCACTTTGGTAGGAATAACAGATGTGTTGAGTATAGGGCTAACGGGAGGACTTTGAATAGTGTGGAGGAGCAGAGGGATCTAGGTGTATGTGTGCATAGATCCCTGAAAGTTGGGAATCAAGTAGATAAGGTTGTTAAGAAGGCATATGGTGTCTTGGCGTTTATTGGTAGGGGGATTGAATTTAGGAGTCGTAGCGTTATGTTGCAACTGTACACAACTCTGGTGCGGCCGCACTTGGAGTACTGTGTGCAGTTCTGGTCCCCACATTACAGGAAGGATGTGGAGGCTTTGGAGAGGGTGCAGAGGAGGTTTACCAGGATGTTGCCTGGTATGGAGGGGAGATCCTATGAGGAGAGGCTGAGGGATTTGGGATTGTTTTCGCTGGAAAGGCGGCGGCTAAGAGGGGATCTTATTGAAACATATAAGATGATTAGAGGTTTAGATAGGGTGGATAGTGATAGCCTTTTTCCTCTGATGGAGAAATCCAGCACGAGGGGGCATGGCTTTAAATTGAGGGGGGGTAGTTATAGAACCGATGTCAGGGGTAGGTTCTTTACCCAGAGGGTGGTGAGGGATTGGAATGCCCTGCCAGCATCAGTAGTAAATGCGCCTAGTTTGGGGGCGTTTAAGAGATCCGTAGATAGGTTCATGGACGAAAAGAAATTGGTTTAGGTTGGAGGGTCACAGTTTTTTTTTAACTGGTCGGTGCAACATCGTGGGCCGAAGGGCCTGTTCTGCGCTGTAATGTTCTATGTTCTATGTTCTATGTTCATGTGTCTCTTTAAATCACCCAATGGGTGGTACGTTTCCCAGACCCACATATATATGGCATGGTGGCACAGTGGTTAGTACTGCTGTCTCACAGCGGCAGGGACCCGGGTTTGATTCCCAGGTTGGGTCACTGTCTGTGTGGAGTCTGCACGTTCTCCCCGTGTCTGTGTGGATTTCCTCCCACAGTCTGAAAGACGTGCTGGTTAGCTGCATTGGCCATGCTAAATTCCTTCTCAGTGTACCCGAACAGGTGCCGGAGTGTGGCGACTAGGGGATTTTCACAGTAACTTGATTGCAGTGTTAATGTAAGCCTACTTGAGACACCAATAAACAAACTTAAACTTAATGCTTGTGATGTCAGATGCCCTTATACTACACCCTCCCCCCCAGCCCCTAAGTTTATTTTTAACCAATATAATTACATTATAATAATATGAAGGCAAATTACTGCAGATGCTGGAATCTGAAACAAAAACAGAAAATGCTGCAAAATCTCAGCATCTGTGGACAGAGAATAGAGTCAATATTTTGAGTCTAGATTACCCTTCTGTAATCACATTATAGTGCTATCCCTTTTCTCCTCCCCCCCCGTTCAAGTCTCTGCCTGGATCAATTCAGATGTTCCCGATGCTTGACAAATCTTCCAGATCTTTCTCTGGCCACAGTCGGAGGAGCGAGTAAAAGGCTCTGTTGATTTGGGAAATCTTTGTTGACTCGGAGTTTGAGTTGTAGTTTGCCTGATTTTCTGACCTTGCCTGTGGCTAAGATTCTCTGACCTCGCCCGTGGCTGGGATTCTGGGATTCTCCAATCTCACAGGCGGCTGGGATTCTCCAACCTCGCCCGTGGCTGGGATTCTGGGATTCTCCAACCTTGCCCGCACCTGGGATTCTCCAACCTCACCTGTGGTTGGGATTCTGGGATTCCCCGACCTTGCTCGCGGCTGGGATTCTCCAATCCCGCAGGTGGTTGGGATTCTCCAACCTCACCCGCGACTGCGATTCTCTGCACCCGCTGCAGTGAACGGAGATTTGGCTGAGAACCAAATTCTTTGTTCTTGCTGGCAGCGGAGGCAGAGCGTGTGTGGGCGGAATTCCAGCAGCTTGGATGAACTGAAGAACAGAGGAAGATGAAGGAAATTTGAGAATAGCTCTGTTTTGAGAGTGGAGGTTATTATAAAAGATAGCCTCCACAAGACACCCACAGCATTTGAAGGGAGTGAGATTGAGATTTTCACTTCCCATTGTGTGAAAGATTGCTTTGTTAATCCCCTCAGAAATGGGCTGGTTTTAATTCTGACTTACCACACCAAACACACCAACTCCAGAACCAATCGTTGTCATGGTAGGAATGATGTCAAATTTACCAGCCTGGTAAAACAAACGAGACAGTTAAATTGGGTGAGTATGTAACTACATGCTTTAGCACACAAATACATTAATATCTTTTGTACTGGAGGTTGTTTGATTACTTTGACCAAAGGAAATTAAAAGCTATTCAGAACAAATGTACAATATATTCAAGCATATTAAAGCAGATTAAGGGGTGATTTTGAACGCTACCTGACCAGCTAATATTCAGTCACCAGAGCAAGAGAAGCTATGCACAGTTGAAGAATGCCTTTGTATAGATGGTTTGATTGCTCGCGTTATACCAGGCTGAGGGTCTGTTTAGTGAGTGATATAAAGCACATGGCCTGGATCGATGAGTGTCAAGCCATTCCATTCAAAGTAATCGATGCCCTCTGTTTGACAGCTATGCCTGGGCTGAAGATATGGCTCTGATCTTTGAGAACAGTCTGACTAATAGATTTCTCTGGCTCCTTGGACAGAAAGTTCAGTGGTCACTTTGAAACCAGGAGAGAGATGGAGCTATGTGGTAACGTGGCCTCTTTAAGGGGGTGATCCTTTAAGGCTAGACCCTATGGAGAGGCAGCAGGTAAGCTGAGCCAATCAGGAGCAAGGGTGTACAAAGTGGGACAGGGAGGAACCTCAGTTGGAGCCAGGGAAGAGAAACTCTTAGGGATCATTTCTATAGTGTTTTCCTAGAGAAATGTGCTTCTCGGCCTTTTGGCTAAGATCAAGTGTAGTATGGTAGGCAGCCCATGGTCGGCCGCACTTGGTCGAGGTCATTAGGTTACGCTGAAGCTTCATATGTTTCATATGAAGCAATTTTTTAAAGCGGCATCTCGGCCTTTTGGCTAAGATGCAAATGAGCTCAAGTCTTGGAGGAGGAACCTCCCCCTTCTCCAATCAGCTTGGCTCATGTAGATCAGGCCCAGGACAGGGTGGTTTGGTCGCTCGCCCTGTCTTGTCAGCCTGGATCTGAAATGTCTCAACTTGTTGAGACTCTGAATTAGCTTTGATTTGATTGAATTGGAAAAGTATAAAAAAAAGAGAAAAGAGTAGATGTGTATTTGTTCCATTAAATCTTTATCTTAGAATCATAGAATCCTACAGTGCAGAAGGAGGTCTTTCGGCCCATTGAACCCACACCGACAACAATCCCACCCAGACCCTATCCCTTCAACCCCACATATTTAGCCTGCTAGTCCCCTTGATGGTAAGAACAATTTAGCATGGCCAATCAACCTAATTCGCACATCTTTGGACTGTGGGAGGAAACTGGAGCACCCGGAGGAAACCCACGCAGATATGGGGAGAAAGTGCAAACTCCACAAAAACAGACACTCGAGGCTGGAATTGAACCCAGGTCCCTGGTGCTGTGAGGCAGCAGTGCTAACCACTGTGCCACCCCATGTAAGTATATAATATATTAACAATAAATTGTTCATTGCTGAAGCTACAACAAGCCATCTTTGACTTTACTGCAAGTTATATGACATTGGTAACATTTTTTTCACATAAGTGGTCAGCTCTGTTTCAAAAATGAATCTATATTGAGAGATAATTTGGGACAATTGCCTTTGTGGATTTTGTTGTAATGAGTTCTTTAGATGTCTCAATGATGATATCATTGTATGTTTAAACATGAACAATATTGTTAGTCTTTAACTATTTACAGAACTTGGGTTACTGTCATGCATGGTGCTGCTTCTTCATGCAGCTAGGCTGCTTCTGGAGTGTTCTCTCAGGGTTTATTACCATGTGATTCGACACATCATACCATACACAGTGCCATTCCCCAGTCCCGCATTAACCTTTCCTCTGCTGAGCACCTTTCCATTACACTGGCATGCATTCACACAGTACACCAGAGTTGCTTCATGGAAGAGCTTACAGTTCATGAATTACAATAAAGACTGCATTTGTATTGAATACTGTTCATTAACCTGTTGAATGTTAGATATATTTGACTTATTGTCTGAGTATCAATTGGATAGAGTGTATTTGTTACATCAGTGGAAGAGGGAGGCAACTCATTATAGAATGCAGTGAGTACAGTAACAGGCTTTCTCTATTTGATCCCAAATTTCATTACGCTCCCTGAAATATTGGCAGAAAAAGGCTCAGCCTTGTTTGTTGGAGAGATGAGATTCCCTTATAGGAGATTTGTGGCACTGAATCCAAAGGAAGTAATGAACACAAAACCCCCAGAACATAACAGTTCATACAGGAGTTTTTGTTTAAATGTGTCTGTACTGATGAATGAATTGGAAACAAATGATTGTCTCAAGACAAAATAGTAGATTCAAAGTTCTCGATGCAGTAACACCATGCTGATCTTCCTGAGAACTCAATTTGGTTCCGGAGCTGGCTAATGAGGTGACAATTGTTTTGTGGTTCTTGGAGTCCCACCAGCCAACCAACAGAAAATCCAGGTCAACTTGGCAAAATGTAGCACACTTGCTCATAAGAAATGATTGAATTGTTCAATGGAAAACCCGCAGGAGGTTTTGTGAAGGGAAAGACAAAGATATGCCATGAAGTGAATGTAGAAAGTGATTTATGCTATCTTCACTACCATTGTCAGCGAGTGTCAGATCTGAATTGCATTGCCAATGCTGACAGCCTTCACCTGAGAACCAACGCCTTACCTTGCCATTGACCATAATGTCTAATCGAATTCCAAAGACCTTGTAAAGATCCCTCGTTTCTGTGCCGTTTTCCTTATAGTATTTAGCATACCTTTGAAATGAAACACGGGAGATGTTATTGAACCCAGAATGACCTGGAGAGAAAGAAAGACTTGCATTGCTACAGCGCCTATTATAATCTCAAAGCTCCACGACTGCTTTACCGACAATGGAGTACATTTTGAAGCGTACATTTGGAAGTTTGTGATTCAGGTCACAGAAAGGATTTGTATTAATATATTAGTGAGAAAGGTACAATACCAGAGGTAACAGGTTGATGAAGGGAATCAAGTTAAATGGAAAAATTGTAATGGATAAAATAATGGGATTAAAATTAAAATACTTAGCTGCCAGGGGAGAGTCAATGATCGGGCAGGGGACGAAGCTAGCCCATTGTACTGGGGGTGTGCTGATGCCTGCGATTGTGGGTTTCCAAAGCTAGGGTAGAAAGATCAGGGTAGCCATTGAGGTTAAACTGAGGTTTGACCTGATGCAATTTTTCAAAGCTATCTCGGCCTTTTGGTTAAGATGATCAAGCTGGGAGGGGGTGCAATGCCTCATCCTGTCAGCTTGGATCTGATTTGATCGAGCCCAAGACGGGATGCGATATCTTGTCGGCTTGGATCTGGTTTGTCCCTCATGTGGGGACTATGATTGGACTGAATTGACTTTTTTGATTAGGAATAAAGTACTGAAAGGTACAAAAAAAAGAGATTAAAACCAAAGCAATCTTTTAGTCCAAATGGTTTTCATTCAAAGCTGTAACAAAATAAATGAGGAAGCTTATATTCAATCAATATTTTCCAAAGTTCGCTCGATTTTAGGATATTACCAGGTAATTGGGAGGTGAAGCATTAGAGCATTCTTAAAAAGAGAGGAAGGAACTTCGAATAACTTTGGATCACCAGCTAAGTATGAAACAACTAAGCTTTATTTACAACATGCTATCTTACAGAGTCTTGCAGCTTCGTGGCTGCCTATCAATGCCGTGTCAATCTGAAGGAAAAGCCCGCACTTGTTAGGGTGAACCCACATCTTGGCCGGTTTTCCAGGGTCATGTGACCCTATCGGCCAATGGCCCCTTAAAGGGGCCAGACACCACAGAGCATTTCTTAAAGGCACAGTACCGTCACATAGCATTCCATTGCAAGCATCAGAATAAGTGATTGATTGGAAACAGTTTAATTAAGGGGACCCACCATGAATTTATGATTCGAGGGTTATCTCTAACAAATCTGGTGGGGTTCTTTTACAACATATCAAAAGTCCTGGATAATGGAGGAACAACCGATGACATGTACATGGATTTTTAAAAGCTGTTTGCAAGGATCCCATACAAAATTTACTAGGATTCTACTGGGACTTGATGGTTTGAGTTATAAGGAGTGGTTGGATAGACTGGGACTTTTTTTCCTGGAGCATAGGAGACTTAGGGGTAATCTTATAGAGGTCTATAAAATAATGAGGGGCATAGATCAGGTCAACACCTTTTCCCAAAGGTAAGGGAGTCTGGAACTAGATGGCATAGGTTTAAGGTGAGAGATACAAAAGTGTCCAGAGAGGCAGTTTTTTCACACAGAGGGTGGTGAGTGTCTGGAACGAGCTGCCAGAGGCAGTAGTAGAGTCGGGTACAACTTTGTCTTTTAAAAAGCATTTAGACAGTTACATGGGTAAGATGGGTATAGAGGGATATGGGCCAAACGGGGGCAATTGGGACTAGCTTAATGGTAAAAACTGGGTGACATGGACAAGTTGGGCCGAAGGGCCGGTTTCCATGCTGTAAACCTCTCTGACTCTGTGACAATTACAAGGTGTGTAGAATTGGAGGCAGGTAACAGAATGGGTGAAGATATGTTAGAAAGATGGAAAGAAAGAGAGATTGTTGGATTGAATGGTTGTGACAATGTCAGGGTCACTATTGGAGCTTTCATACAATAACTAGTGTGGATTTGGAATGTAATACCAAGACGGAGGAGTACAATGAAAGTAGGAAAATACTCAAACGGGGAATTAGAAGAGCAAAAAGGGGTCACGAAATGTTCTTGGCAGACAGGATTAAGGAGAATCCCAAGGCATTTTATTCATACGTTAGGAACAAAAGGGTTGTTAGGGAAAAAATCGGACCTCTCAGGGACAAAAGTGGGGACTTATGCTTGGAGCCCAAAGAGGTAGGGGAGATCCTAAATGAATACTTTGCGTCGGTATTCACAAAGGAGAGCATGTGTTGACTGGGAGTGTCTCGGAGGGGAGTGTTGAACCGTTGGAGAAAATCTCCATTACAAAGGAGGAAGTGTTAGGTTTGTTAGAGAATATAAAGACTGACAAATCCCCAGGGCCTGATGGAATCTATCCAAGGCTGCTCAGGAAGACGAGAGGTGAAATCGTTGGGCCTCTGACGCAAATCTTTGTCTCGTCACTGGACACAGGTGAGGTCCCAGAGGATTGGAGGATAGCCAATGTGGTCCCGTTATTTAAGAAGGGTAGGAAGGATAACCCGGGTAATTATAGGCCGGTGAGCTTGACGTCCGTGGTGGGGAAGTTGTTGGAGAAGATTCTTAAAGATAGGATGTATGTGCATTTAGAAAGGAATAAACTCATTAACGATAGTCAACATGGTTTTGTGAGAGGGAGGTCATGCCTCACGAACCTGGTGGTGTTTTTTGAAGAAGTGACCAAAATGGTTGACGAAGGAAGGGCCGTGGATGTTGTCTATATGGACTTTAGTAAAGCGTTTGACAAAGTCCCTCATGGTAGGCTAGTGAAAAAGGTTGGATCCCATGGGATAAAGGGGGAGGTGGCTAGATGGGTGGAGAACTGGCTTGGTCATAGAAGACAGAGGGTGGTAGTGGAAGGGTCTTTTTCCGGCTGGAGGCCTGTGACTAGTGGTGTACCGCAGGGCTCTGTATTGGGACCTCTGCTGTTTGTGATTTATATAAATGATCTGGAAGAAGGAGTAACTGGGGTGATCAGTAAGTTTGCGGACGACACAAAACTGGCAGGACTTGCAGATAGTGAGGAACATTGTCAGAGGCTACAGAAGGATATAGATAGGCTGGAAATTTGGGCAAGGAAATGGCAGATGGAGTTCAATCCTGATAAATGCGAAGTGATGCATTTTGGTGGGAATAATGTAGGGAGGAGCTACACGATAAATGGAAGAACCATAAAGGGTGTAGAGACGCAGAGGGACCTGGGTGTGCAAGTCCACAGATCTTTGAAGGTGACGTCACAGGTGGAGAAGGTGGTGAAGAAGGCATATGGCATGCTTGCCTTTATAGGACGGGGCATAGTGTATAAAAGTTGGGGTCTGATGTTGCAGATGTATAGAACGTTGGTTCGGCCGCATTTGGAATACTGCGTCCAGTTCTGGTCGCCACACTACCAGAAGGACGTGGAGGCTTTGGAGAGAGTACAGAGGAGGTTTACCAGGATGTTGCCTGGTATGGAGGGGCTTGGTTATGAGGAGAGATTGGGGAAACTGGGGTTGTTCTCCTTGGAAAGACGGAGGATGAGGGGAGACTTAATAGAGGTGTATAAAATTATGAAAGGCATAGATAGGGTGAACGGTGGGAAGCTTTTCCCCGGGTCGGTGGTGACGTTCACGAGGGGTCATAGGTTCAAGGTGAAGGGGGGGAGGTTTAACACAGATATCAGAAGGACATATTTCACACAGAGGGTCGTGGGGGCCTGGAATGTGTTGCCGGGCAAGGTGGTGGAGGCGGACACACTGGGAACGTTTAAGACTTATCTAGACAGCTATATGAACGGAGTGGGAATGGAGGGATACAAAAGAGTGGTCTAGTTTGGACCAGGGAGCGGCGCGGGCTAATTGTTCCTGGTTTCTCGTTTCAAGGCTTCATTCTATGATCATCTTGCTGGTGCCAGTACAGAGCGAGACTGCGGATAGTTGGGAACCTGTCTCGGGGGCAGGGAATTCATATGGTGTTCGTGGAAGTGGAAATGACTAGGGTTGGGAAGCATTTTCCGATCAGGGCCATTGTGATCTCCTGGACTCGTTTCGATCGCCTCAGGGGGTCGGAGAGGAATTTCCCAGATTTTTCTTTTCCCCATATTGGCCCTGGGGTTTTTCACTCTGGGTTTTCGCCTCTCCCTGGAGATCACATGGTCTGGAATGGGGGGGTGGGGGTGAGTTAATAGGTTGTAATGAACAAAGCATCGTAGCTGTGAGGGACAGCTCGGAGGATAGGATATTGGTATGTAGATAGGCTGGAAAATTGGGCGGGGATCCTGGATTCAGGATTCAATCCTGGACCGGGGAGCGGCGCGGGCTTGGAGGGCCGAAGGGCCTGTTCCTGTGCTGTATTGTTCTTTGTTCTTTGTAATAACTGACTGGAATAACTGTGCTGGAAATAGATTCACTTCAATGAATTCTTGAGGCAGGAAATATTGCAGGGATATGGGGAAGTATAAGGGAGACAGTGGCATGATGGCATGATGGTATTGTCACTAGTAATCCAGAAGCCCAGGTTAATGCTCAGTGATCAAATCCCACCACAGCAGATGGTAAAAACTTTTAAAAAGCTCAATAAAATACCTGGAATTAAAGTCTAATGATGACCATGAAACCATTGTACATTGTTGTAAAAACCTATCTGGTTTACTAATGTGTTTTAGGGAAGGAAATCTGCTGGAGAGTTTTAGTGATGAAGAGAGATTGGATAGACTGAGATTGTTTTCCTTGGAGCATTGGAGACCAAGTGGGAAATATGATTGAGATGGAGAAAATGAGGGGCATAGATAGAGTAGTCAGGAAGAAACTTTTCCCCTTGGTGGACGGATCAATAACCAGGGGGCATAGATTTAAGGCAAGGGGCAAGAGGTTTGGAGGGGATGTGAGGAAAAACCTTTTTACCCGGAGGGTGGTGGGAGTCTGGAACCTACTGCCTGAAAGGGTGGTGGAGGCAGAGACCTTCACAACATTTGAGAAGTATTTAGATGCACACTTGCAAGGCTATGGGCCAAATGCTGAAAAATGGGTTTAGAATAGTTAGGTGGTTTGTCTTTTGACCAGCACAGTGGGCGGAAGGGCCTTTTTCTGTGCTGTATGGCTCTACAACTCTATGACTATGACTCTATGATGCCAAGCATCTCCCAAACGAGACCGGGACCTCTATGCACCCAGCTCCTCTGATCTCTCCTTAAAGCAAGGCTTTTCAGTCTGGTCTGACTGTAACTGGGCCCCAAGCAATGTGGATTGACAGAGCTGAATAGGATGATGGCGCATGATGTCAACACACTGTGCTACCCAGCAACCTGCCACAGCATTTCACTAAACACAAGCTCCTTCAAATTGTGAGGCTCTTACCTGAAGTTAAACCCTGTTGATACTTTCTCCTTGCCTAAACCCCCATAAAGCTGATGGAAGTTGTAGGTGGGTATACATAATTTCTCTGGCCAATCCAGGTCACAATCCCAGGTTATCACAATACCGATCACACCCCCCTTCAACAGAAACACAGTGTTAGCATAATCACATCACCATATTTTTCAAATATTCTTTCATGGACTGTGAGCATCACTGGCTAGAATCATAGAATCACATAATCCCTACTGTGCAGAAGGAGGCCGTTCAGCCCATCGAATTTGCACCAATTCTCGGACAGAGCATCTTATCCAGACCCTCTCACCCACCCTCACCTCATAACCCCACGCATTTACCATGGCCAATTGACCTAACCCGCACATCTTTGGAGTGTGGGAGGAAACCGGAGCACCCGGAGGAAACCCACGCAGATACGGGGAGAATGTACAAACTCCACACAGACAGTCACTCGAGGCCGGAATTGAACCTTGCTCCCTGGCACCGTACGGCAGCAGTGCTAACAACTTGCCACTGTGTTGCATTTATTGCCCATTCCTAATTGCCCTTGGGAAGGTGGTGGTGAGCTGCCTTCTTGAATCGCTGCAGTCCACGTGCACCCACAGTGTTATTGATGAGGGAATATTAAAGAGTGGTCTCACTTACAGGTTCTGTTACTCTATTCAGCAAAGGAGGACAAAGAGATTGATTAAGAACGGGAAAACAAAGTACGAGTGTAAGCTTGTGGGAACATAAAAAACTGACTGTAAAAGCTTCAATAGCAATGTTAGGAGAAACAAATTGGTGAAGACAAATATAGGATCCTTACAGTTAGAAACAGGGGAATTTATAATGGGGAACAAAGAAATGGCTGACCAACTCAATACATACTTTGGTTCTGTCTTCACAAAGGAGGACACAAATAAGATACCAGAAATGTTGGGGAACAGAGGGTTTAGTGTGAGGGAGGAACTGAAGGAGATCAGTGTTAGTAGAGAAATGGGGTTGGGAAACTGATGGGACTGAAGCCCGATAAACCTCCAGGGCCTCATAATCTACATCCCAGAGTACTTAAGAAAGTGGCCCGAGAAATAGTGGATGCATTGGTGGTCATCTTGCACATTCTGTAGACTCTGGAACAGTTCCTACAGATTGGAGGGTAGCTAATGTAACCTCACTATTTAAAAAGGGAGTGCAGAGGTAGTGAGGAAAATGCTAGAGTCCATTATCAAAGATTTAGGCTTGAATTCTCCGGCCGTCCACACCCTGCCACCCCTGCCAGCAGGAATGGAAAATTTGGCGCTCAGCCAAATCTACATTCACTGCAGCAGGACAGGAGAATCCCCGCTGTGGACGAGGTTGCAGAATGCAACCTGTAATAGCAGAGCACTTGGAAAACACTGGCAGGATTGAATAGAATCAGCTTGGATTTACAAAAGGGTATGCTTGACAAATCTACTGGAATTCTTCAAGGATATCACTAGTAGAGTTGATAAGGGGGAGTCAGTGGATGTGGTTTATTTGGATTTTCAGATGACTTTCGAAGAGGTCCCACATAAGAGATTAGGTGTAAAATTTGGGAATAGTGCATTGAGATGGATAGAAAACTGGTTGGCAGGCAGGAAACAAAAAGTAGGAATAAACTGGTCTTTTTCCAAATTGCAGGCAGTAACTAGTGGGGTACTGCAGGGATCAGTGCTGGGACCCTAGCTGTTCACAATATATATTAATGATTTAGATGAGGGAACTAAATGTAATGTCTCCAAATTTACAGATGACACAAAGCTGGGTGGGAGGGTAACCTGTGAGGAGGAGGCAGAGATTCTTCAGTGTGATTTAGACAGACTGAGTGAGTGGGTAATTGCATTATCAGATGCAGTATGCTGTGGATAAATGTGAAGTTATCCACTTTGGTAGCAAAATTGGGAAGACAGATTATCTGAATGGCCATAAATTAGGAGAGGGGAAGGTGTAATGAGACCTGGATGTCCTCGTGCACCAGTCACTGAAGACAAGCATGCACGTGCAGCAGTCAGTAAAAAAGCCAAATGGTATGTTGGCCTTCATAACGAGAAAACTTGAGAACAGGAGTAGGGATGTCTTACTGCAATTATACAGGGCCTTGGTGGGGCCACATCTGGAATATTGTATGCAGTTTGGTCTCCTTATCTGAAGAAGGATGGTCTTACTATGAAGGGAGTGGAGAGAAGGTTTACCAGACTGATTTTTGGGAGAGTGGGATTGACATATGAGGAGAGATTGAGTTGGTTAGGATTATATTCACTGGAGTTTAGAAGAATGAGGGGTGATCTCATAGAAACATATAAAATTCTAATGGGACAGGACAGGGTAGATGAAGGAAGGATGCTCCTGATGGTGGGGGTGTCCAGAACCAGGGGTCACAGTCTGAGGATACAGGGTAGATCATTTAGGACAGAGATGAGGAGAAATTTCTTCACCCAGAGCTTGTGGAAGTCGTTACCACAGGAAGAAGTTGAGGGTAAAACATAATGGGTGAGATTTTACATCCTCGCTCGAGCGAGACCAGAAATTCCTGCCCGAGACCAACAGACATTTCCGCTCTGATTCCATGGAGGACGAGGTGGTAGAATTCTGGCGTATGTGTTTTCAGGAAGGAGTTAGATATGGGGCGAGGTGATCAAAGGGAAGGTGGGAACAGGTTACTGAGTTGGATGATCAGCCATGATCATTATCAATGGCGGGGCAGACCTAAAGGGCCGAATGGCCTCCTCCTGCTCCGATTTTCTATGTTTCTATTTGGTGCAGTATGGATCATGCCAACTATTACTGTCCAATGCCCATTTCAGCTTTCTTAGTTAATTGGGGCCAGTGCCCATGGTAAGAACCCAGACTTACTTTGTATGCCAAGGCAGAGAAATTCTCTTTAATTTCTTCAACAATGTATCCCAAACGAAACACAGGGCAGAGCGGATCATGGACCTTATGGTAGGTGCAATTTTTCAGAACCTCTTTGGTTACTGATTCCACTATATTCCGCCTGGAAAACAGAGCTTTCGGTAAAGCTGAAAATACACGGCTTTTTTCTAATCACCATCTTCAAGATTGTGAGTAATAAAAATAGAATGTTTCCGAACATACCTTGAAACACCAAAAGCTGTGAAAGTGATTGCATTCTTGATAAAAATGGTGAAGTTCTCTGCAGCCATCAACAGTGGTGGACTAGATGGGGTGGAGGGGGAGATTGGAGAGAAGGTTCAGTATCGGGAGCAAACCGCCTTACATAGAAACATAGAAACTAGAAGCAGGAGTAGGCCATTCGGCCCTTCGAGTCTGCTCTGCCATTCATTTTGATCATGGCTGATCATCGAATTCAATATCCTGATCCCCCTTCCCCTCATATCCCTTGATCCCATTAGCCCCAAGAGCTATATCTAATTTCTTCTCGAAATCAGACAATGTTTTGGCCTCAACTACTTTCTGTGGTAGTGAATTTCACACATTCACCGCCCTCTGGGTGAAGAAATTTCCCCTCACCTCAGTCCTAAAAGGTTTACCCCTTATCCTCAAACTATGACCCCTAGTTCTGGACTCCCCCACCATTGGGACATTCTTTCTGAATCTACCCTGTCTAATCCTGTTAGAATTTTGAAAGTTTCTATGAGATCACCTCTCACTCTTCTAAACTCCAGTGAATATAATCCTAACCAACTCAGGCTCTCCTCATACGACAGTTCTGCCATCCCAGGGATCAGCCTGGTGAATCTTTGCTGTACTCCCTCTATAGGACATCTTTCCTCAGATAAGGATACCAAAACTGCACGCAATACTCCAGGTGTGGCCTCACTAACAATAGCAGCAAAACATCCCTGTCCCTATACTTAAATCCTCTCGCTATGAAGGTGAGCATACCGTTTGTCTTCTTTACTGCCTGCTGTACTTGCACGCTTACTGAAGGAAGTGACTTTCTTGCCTGTGTCCACTAGCAGAATCAGTGGAGATCATCAGCGGAGAGAGTGAGTGTGTGTGAGAGAGAGTGTGTATGAGAGAGAGAGTGTGTGTGTGAGGGAGAGTGTGTGTATGTGAGAGAGTGTGTGTGTGAGATAGAGAGCGTGTGTGTGAGGTAGAGAGCGTGTGTGTGAGAGAGTGTGTGTGTGAGAGAGACATGTGTGAGAGAGCGAGCGTGTGTGAGAGAGCGAGTGTGTGTAAGAGAGCGAGCGTGTGTGAGAGAGCGAGCGTGTGAAGAAGGGTAGCAAGAATAATCCAGGTAATTATAGACTGGTGAGCCTGACATCAGTGGTAGGGAAATTATTGGAGAGGGTTCTTCGAGACAGGATTTACTCCCACTTGGAAATAAATGGACGTATTAGTGAGAGGCAACATGGTTTTGTGAAGGGGAGGTCATGTCTTACTAACTTGATTGAGTTTTTCGAGGAACTGACAAAGATGATTGATGAGGGTAAGGCAGTGGATGTTGTCTACATGGACTTCAGTAAAGCCTTTGACAAGGTCCCTCATGGCAGACTGGCGCAGAAAGTGAAGTTGCATGGGATCAGAGATGAGTTGGCAAGGTGGATACAGAACTGGCTCGGTCATAGAAGACAGAGGGTAGCAGTGGAAGTGTGCATCTCTGAATGGAGAGCTGTGACAAGTGGCATTCCTCAGGGATCAGTGCTGGGACCTTTGCTGTTTGTAATATATATGAATGATTTGGAGAAGAATGTAACTAGTTTGATTAGTAAGTTTGTGGACGACACAAAGGTTGGTGAATTTGCAGATAGCGATGAGGACCGTCAGAGGATACAGCAGGATATAAATTGCTTGGAGGCTTTGGCGGAGAGATGGCAGATGGAGTTTAAGTCAGACAAATGTGAGGTAATGCATTTTGGAAGGTCTAATACAGATAGGAAATATACAGTAAATGGCAGAACCCTTAAGAGTATTGATAGGCAAAGGGATCTGGGTGTACAGGTTCACAGGTCACTGAAAGTGGCAACGCAGGTGGAGAAAGTAGTCAAAAAGGCATATGGGCATGCTTGCCTTCATCGGCCGGGGTATTGAGTTTAAAAATTGGCATGTCATGTTGCAGCTTTATACAAACTTAGTTAGGGCACTTGGAATGTAGTGTTTAGTTCTGTTCGCCACATTACCAGAAAGATGTGGAGGCTTTGGAGAGGGTACAGAAAAGATTTACCAGGATGTTGCCTGGTATGGAGGGCATTAGCTACGAGGAGAGGTTGGAGAAACTTGGTTTGTTCTCACTGGAGCGACGGAGGTTGAGGGGAGACCTGATAGAAGTCTACAAGATTATGAGGAGCATGGACAGAGTGGATAGTCAGAAGCTTTTTCCCAGGGTGGAAGAGTCAATTACTATTGGGCACATGTTTAAGGTGCGAGGGCAAGGTTTAAAGGAGATCTACGAGGCAGATCTTTTACACAGAGGGTGGTAGGTGCCTGGAACTCGCTGCCCAGGGGAGGTAGTGGAAGCAGATACAATAGTGATTTTAAGGGGCGTCTTGACAAGTACGTGAATAGGATGGGAATAGAAGGAAATGGTCCCCAGAAGGGTAGGGGGTTTCAGTTCAGTCGGGCAGCATGGTTGGTGCAGGCTTGGAGGGCCTGTTCTTGTGCTGTAATTTTCTTTGTTCTTTGTTCTCTTTGTTCTTTGTGTGAGAGCGTGAGTGTGTGTGAGAGAGAGAGCATGTGTATGTGTGAGAGCATGTGTGTGTGAGAGAGAGAGAGCATGTGTGTGTGTGTGTGTGTGAGAGAGCGTGTGTGTGAGAGAGCATATGTGTGCGAGAGAGCGTGTGTGTGTGAGAGAGCGTGTGTGAGAGCATGTGTGTGAGAGAGCGTGTGTGTGTGTGAGAGAGCGTGTGTGTGTGTGTGTGAGAGAGCATGTGTGTGTGAGAGAGCATGTGTGTGAGACAGAGCGCGTGTGTGAGAGAGAGCGCGTGTGTGAGAGAGAGCGCGTGTGTGAGAGAGAGCGCATGTGTGAGAGAGAGCGAGAGCGCGTGTGTGAGAGAGAGCACGTGTGTGAGAGAGAACCTGTGTGGGAGAGAGCATGTGTGTGAGAGAGTCAGTGAGTGAAAGAGAGCCTGTGTGGGAGAGAGCATGTGTGTGAGAGAGTGTGTGTATGTGAGTGAGAGTGTGTGTGTGAGAGAGCGAGCATGTGTGAGAGAGCGAGCGTGTGTGGGAACGCGAGCGTGTGTGAGAGAGTGAGCATGTGTTAGAGTGCGAGCATGTGTGAGAGCGCGAGTGTGTGTGAGAGAGCGAGCATGTGTGAGAGAGCGAGCATGTGTGAGAGAGAGCGTGTGGGAGAGAGCGTGTGTGAGAGAGCGAGCGTGTGTGTGAGAGAGAGCGTGTGTGAGAGAGCGAGCATGTGTGAGAGAGCGAGCATGTGTGAGAGAGAGCGTGTGTGAGAGAGCGTGTGTGAGAGAGCGAGCGTGTATGTGAGAGAGAGCGTGTGTGTGAGAGAGAGCGTGTGTGTGAGAGAGAGCGTGTGTGTGAGGGAGAGAGCATGCATGTGTGAGAGAGTGTGTGTGTGTGAGAGAGAGAGTGTGTTTATGTCTGAAAGAAAGTGTGTGTGTGAGAGAGCGAGAGAGTGCGGTCTGCAGCACTGTATAGTAAAATCATCAGTTGGGACGGGATTATCTTGGGCTCAGCCAGCATCTATTGCCTAACCCAAACTGCCCCTTGAGAAGGTGATGGTGAGCTGCCTTCTTGAGCCACTGCAATCCCCGTAGTGTCGATACACCCACAGTGCTGTTAGGGAGGGGGTTCCAGGATTTTGACCTAGTGACAGTGAAGGAACAGTGATATATTTCTATGTCAGGATGGTGACTTGGAGGGGAACCTCCAGTTGGTGGTGCTCCCATGTATCTGCAGCTCTTGTCCTAGATGGTAGTGGTCATGAGTTTGGAAGGTGCTGCGTAAGGAGCCATAGTGAGTCCCTCAGTGCTTCTTGGAGATGGTACACTTCATGTGCGTTTGGTGATGGAGAGAGTTAATTTTTAAGCGAGTTTGAACACAGGATCAAAAGCTTAATCATTTGAAAAGCTCAGTATGGCCTCAGCACAACATATTTCTTTGTGTTGAATTTCTTTGGTGATGGTAAACAGGAAGAAAATGGATGTGGTTTCGATACCAGGACAATATTTCTCTGTCGGGAGTAACACAAAGGTTACCACAGGCCTGCAGTCAGACAATACTTACTTTGAAACATGATGATCATTTTCAGCTGGACACCATCCAAAGATTTCACATGATTTGCTTCCCTCAGTGTCGTTCCGACATTTCCCACTCATGATGCCTGACAAGGTCAAACAGTCCAATAATGTCAGTGAAAGAGCAGACACTGTGTGCTAAACAACTTGTTCCATTTAACTCTCCCCACCCCCCCCCCCCCCCCCCCCCCACCCCCCGCACCCTCCATCCCTCCCCTTATCTCAATCATTTTATAGCATTCTCCACTTTTAGCACACTGTGTAATTTATGTCAATGTTCCTTGGCTGGGGGTGTGGCGGAGGGGTGGGGGTGGTGTAGAGGGTAGGTGGGGGGAGGGGTGGAGGGGTCGGGGAGGGTTGGGGTGGGGTGGGGTGGAGGGGGGGAAGTTTCTTGTCTCAATCTGTAGCTCTGTTAGGAGAAGAGTGAATCTCTGGGGGGAATGGCAGAGAGATATTTATACTGCTCTCCTGGGATTCCAGGAATGTTCTTGTGAAACTGCAAATTCTCCTTTAGGAAGAGAAATGGCGGCGTGGACTTGCTGAGGAGCTAGCTCCCACTCCAGGCCCTGGCATATTAATTGTGGCTAATACAACGTCCAAAAGGGTCCCACCCGTCAGTGATGTCCGAGGGAGGCAATAGTCCTGGTCTTCTCCCCAGGGCTTGTACAAGGGCTGGATCAGTGTAGCACCAGATTTATGGGTGAAGGAGGTTAGCTATCATCTTCCGAGTCCCCTTTCGACTCCATCCAGTCTGGAGATGGGCTGGGCCAGGTGCCAGAGATGTTGCTAAAATGGCTCCCAGGGGCTAACACAACCGTCCAGGATCACAGTGCAGGGAATTTTAAGTGTCTATATATGGCTAAAGATTGTTGATGGTGAAGGTCTAATTTGCACATGTTCTGCAATAAAAAAGCTGAGATACTGAAAATCTGACACAAAACATGAAAAGTCATTGACCTGAAATGTTAGCCGGAATTCTCTGATCTCACCCATGGCTGGGATTCTCCAGTCCCGTTGCAATTAATGGAGATTTGACTGAGCGCCAAATACCCTATTCTTGCTGGCAGCAGTAGCAGGGCTTGCGAGACCGGAGAATTCCGGCCATTAACTCTGTTCCCCTCCCCACAGATGCTGCCAGGCCTGCTGAGATTATCCAGCGTTTTCCTGTTTAAAATCTCCCATGTTCTGGACCAATTCCAGTCCCAGTGTTAACCTTCTGCTGGTCTTAAGGCTGTGCGTGAGAACAGCCTGGGCAATTGGCTCTCTTTTCTCTTCAAATATAGAAACAAGAGTAGGCCATTCAGCCCCTTGAGCCTGTTCTGCCATCCAGTCCATCAGTCCAACCAAATAAAATTCTATCTATCCCAGTCTTGGAAATCCCAGCTGAATCTAAGCAGCGTATCCAACTCTTTGGTGAGAGGATTCTGAACATCCTCCACCTGAAAGTGTTGTCTGGTTTCATGACCTGCATTTAATATTAACATTAAGTCTCTTTCTCTTGAAGAAATGGTTTCTCTATGTTGACCCAAATGCATCATAGAATCATAGAATCCCTACAGTGCAGAAGGAAGCCATTCAGCCCATCGAGTCTGCACTGTCAACAATCCCACTCACGCCCTATTCCCGTAACCCCATGTATTTACCCTGCTAATCCCCCTGACATTAAGGGGCAATTTAGCATAGCCAATCAACCTAACACGCACATCTTCGGACTGTGTGAGGAAACAGGAGCACCCGGAGGAAACCCACGCAGACACTTGGAGAACATGCAGACTCCACACAGACAGTGACCCGAGACCAGAATTGAACCCAGGTCTCTGGCGCTGTGAGGCAACAATGCCAACCACTGTGCCACCGTCACTTTGTCATTTTAAACACCTCGATTAGATCTCACCTCAACATTCCTAAAAACAAGCAAATACAAAGTAGCTTTATGCAACCTGTCCTCAGAATTGAACTCTCGAAGCCCTGGCGTCATTCTGGTGAATATGTTCCACCCCCTCCAAAGCCAATGTATCCTTCTGAGGTTCAATATCCAAACCTGAACTCATTACTGCGGATGGAATCTGAACAAGGCTAGATATAACTGAGGAGAATGTCAAAATCCATTCACCTTTTTGATTACTTATGCCTGTGCACTAGCTTTTAGTGATATGCATACATCGATGCCTGATTCTCTTTGCTCCTCCAAAGTCCCCCATCTCTCAGCATGAAGAACGTCTTCTGATTTCCCTTTCTTGGATTCAAAGTGGATGACCTTATTGAACTTCCTTTGTCATAGTTTTGCCCATTCACTGTGTCCCTTTTAAAATCTTCCTCCCATCTCCTCCTCCAGGTACCAGGTTCTAGGAGGGTGGTGGTGACCATGGACTTCCATTGGATCGGTTCATGCTTATGCTTGGCAAAGTACTACAATGGTTTGTCAATACCCTCAGTGGCCTAGGGATATTGTCACTGAGCTAGTAATGCAGAGAGCCAGGGTATTGCTGTGAGGAACCGAGTTCAAATCCTACCGTGGCAGATGGTGAAATTTAAATTCAATAAAAATCTGGAATTAAAAGTCTAACAACGACCATTGTCAATTGTCAGAAAAACCCATCTGGTTCACTAATGTTCTTTAGGGAAGGAAATCTGCCATCCTTACCTGGTCTGGCCTACATGTGACTCCAGATTGACTCTTAAAGCTACTCAGTTCAGGGCAATTAGGGATGGGCAACAATCACTGGCCTTACCAGCAACCCCCACATCCCATAAACGAAGTATGTCTGACCAGAAACACTCTCACACTACCGGCTGCCATCAGTATTGGAAGTATTTACCAGCTGATCATTAATCCGTTTGGCTGCATTCTGAATGCACCTTCCATGGACAACAAGTTCTGGAGAGCGACTCAAACCCGGAGCTTCTGGTCGAGAGGTAGCGATGCTACCTTCTGTGCCACCAGACCCCTCCCAGCTACATGATTCATCGCCTGTCTTAATACTGCCACCTACAAATTTGGATATCCAACTATGGTCCCTCCACGCCATCACTGTAGTAAAGAAAGCCCGCCAACGTCTCTACTTTCGATGATCTTTCATCGTGTTCTGATACAAGGTCACACTCCTGAAACATTGACTCTTCATAGATGCTGCCTGACCTACTGAGTATTCCCAGCATTCTCAGTTTATATTTCAACATTCCCTCTATCCCTACCTCTGAATCAATTAGCAAACCCTGGGTGGAATTTTCCGGATGTTAATGCCAGTGAGATTCTCTGGTCCCGCTACAGTGAACGGAGATTTGGTTGAGTGCCGAATTCTCTGTCCTCGCTGTCAGAAAATCCCGGCCCCTGTCTCAGAGTTCCCTCTGATCCCATGTCTTATAACCTTACCCTCATAATAATACTCCTGAGTCTACACAACATTCACTCCCCTAACACCTTCCTCAAATAAATGCAACTGCATTAGTCAGATGTCAAATATAGAAGCCAAACAGGGAGGGAAACTTGCATTTCACTTGTAGTCCATGCTGTAGGCGCGAGTCAGTGGGAGCAGGGGTTCTGGATGGGGTCCCGGGTTCAGCAGCTGGGGGGAGGGAGTGGGGGGTGGGGGTTAGGTGTGAGTGGCTCTCTCACACTGGGCGAAATCCAGGTGGGGAAGTGGGTAGAGTGGAGAAGAAGGAGGGATGAATGAATGGGGGCTGAGTGGGGATGGGAGGGGAGGCAAAGGTAGGGGGTTTGAGGGAGAGAGGTTTAACGATTGCTTCTGATCATGTTTGATGAGATATGTGGCAATGAACACTGCTGACTGCATGAAAAACCATTTCCAAATTTGGGCCAGAATTCTCCCAAAAAAATTCTAAATGTTGAATTTGCCAGAAAACTGGAGTAATTCACGCTGTTTTATTTCAGTGGGAGTTCGCACTAGGATCTCCCACACTTTGTGCAATGGAGAAGCCACCAGCGCAAATATCATTAGATTTCAGGGATGGGAATAGGTACCAAAGTGCAGACTAAATGAAACCCGCGGGTCTCTGTGCATGTGCAGTGGTCCTGAAGTGTCAGCCTCCCATTTGCTGGCCAGCCCGATCGCTGGTCAGCCCGGGACCCCCGCAATGCTACCCCCCCCCCCACCCCCAACACTCCACAGCCCGATTGCAGCACCCCCCCTCCCCCCGGCCATTCCTAGGCCAGCCTCGATCCCCTCTCCCAGTCCCTGACCGCCTCGATCTCCAGCCTTTCCTGCCCCTGCAGTGCCAATCTCCCCCCATCCTCCCACAGTGCAGACACCCCCGCAGGCAGACTACCCCCCCCAGCACAGACCCATCCACCCACCACCCTAGCCCGCCCCAATCATTGGCCTCCCTCCTGCCTTCATCGATCCCAATGGCAGAGTCACTCCCACTCTCACTGATGGCCCCCCCTAAAAAATTAGCGTAGCAGGATGGGAGAATTGTGACCTAAACCTTTTTAATGTCAAAGGATCTTCTTTAGTGTAATGAGTGTATTTGAACACAAAAGCGGTGTTACCATTTCCCTGGGTTATTTACCCAGTAAAACATTGTTTCTCTATTGCTTTCAATCTACAGGATGGCCCTTTACTTTTTAACCCTCCCTCCCCCGCCTACTCCTTGATTTACAGTGGTATTAATAATACTGGATGCCTGACATAAACAACAGTTTATGAATCATAACTTTACTAATGTGAAAAATTTGGATCTAGTGTTTATTGGAGCACTCGTTTCACTGGACATTGATGAAGAAGCTTGTTCTGCTTCAAGAGATGAATTGTTTAATATTTCAGTTTCTCTGTCTGTGCGTGGTCTGATATATTGCATCACTTTGCTGCCCTATATTATAGTTACAAACCACAACACTATCCTGTAGCCCAGTCTTGCTCTTTGGCACTAGCACGAGTCCAGTGATACATCTAAGATTGCAACAATTGTTAGGTTTCTAATGAGAGAAAGTTTAGGTAACCTATCATCCCAGAGTCAATTACCTCATCCTCAAACCCCTTGCAAAGTTGACACCATATCTGACATTGAAAACTCAACAGGTCTGGCAGCATCTTTGGAGAGAGAAACAGAGCTAACAATTTGAGTCAGTTTGACTTCTCTCCAGGGCTTTAAAGAGTCACAAAGACTTGAAACATTAACCCCGTTTCTCTCTCCACTGATGCTGCCAGACCTGCTGAGTATTTCCAACATTTTCTGTTTTTGTTTCAGATTTCCAGTGTCCACATTATTTTGCTTGTTTGACATCAAGAACTGTTGTCCAGAGGTTTACATGGATAATATGAAATAACTTGTAGCTCAGAGTCTGTTTTTCCTTCTCCTTGCTCTTGTCCTGCTCTCCAGGCCATGTTGTGTTGACTTGTGGTGGCCTGCACTGCAGTGTGCAAAGCACTTAGGGCTGGTACAAAGTGACACAAAAACAGAAAATGCTGGAAAATCTCAGCAGATCTAATAGTATCTGTGGAGAGAGGATACAGCCAATGTTTCAAGTCTGGATGACCCTTCGTCAATGTCAAACAGAGCTCTGAAGAAGAGTCATCCAGTCTCGAAATGTCTGCTGTCAGTCTGCTGAGATTTTCCAGCAATTTTCTGTTTTTGTTTCAGATTCCTGCTTATGGGCGGCACGGTGGCACAGTAGTTAGCACTGCTGACTCAAAGTGCCAGGGACCCGGGTTCAATTCCCAGCTTGGGTCACTGTCTGTGTGGAGTTTGCACATTCTCGCATGGGTTTCCTCCGGGTGCTCTGGTTTCCTCCCACACTGCAATGATGTGCGGGTTAGGTGGATTGGCCATGATAAATTGCCCCTTAGTGTCAGGGGGACTAGCTAGGGTAAATGCATAGGCAATAGAGCCTGGGTGGGATCGTGGTCGGTGCAGACTCATTGGGCCGAATGGCCTCCTTCTGAACCATAGGATCCTATCTCTTCCAGCATCTGCGGTATTTTGCTTTTATCTCTGGTACAAAGTGGTCTGGCCTCAATAATACATTTGACCCACATCTACACATGGTGTAGGACTGGAGTTTTCATCATTAACTCTACACTCACCCCCTCCACTTTTGGCATTTACTGCTTTACCGGCCACCTAAGCAGCCACCTAAATCAGTTGCTAGGACCTTAACATTACTCCAGTGCCTGAACTTCAGAAGTACTCTATTGGCTAGAAAGTGCTTGGGAACATTCTGAGGTTTAGAAGGATATTAAGTAATTGAAAGTCCTTTTCTTTCTTACACATGGAGGGGTCCTAACACTTGTTTTGGATCCTTACTCTGCTACATGGTTACCAATCCCACTCCATTTGGCACCCTTCAGGTGTCAGTAGGGCCTGGACTGTGTAGTTGTCATTACTGCCAAGTCAGGAGGCACAGAGACAACCGCTTCAGTTTCCCATCTCCCGGGATGCCTGGGAAATACCGTCCAGCTGCTGCTGGGGAAGTAAGCAGCCTGATGTGGAATCGTGCAGCAGCCTGCAGCTCCTCGACATGCTCACAGTGAGGCCTGAGGCCTAATTTCAGGCTGACCTCAGGACTCTCGGGCGGTGTGTGTGCTGAGCACACACTAGTATTTATGGATCTGAAAATGGACCATTGCCAACTTCTCATTACATAGGATTTACACAGAAATAACGGTTATTGGGTGCAATTCTCCCAAAAGATTTGTAAGGCTAGAATTTTATGACTTCACCTGCAGCTGGGATTCTCCGGTCCCACTACTGTGAACGGAGATTTGACTGAGTGCCAAATTCTCCATTCTCGCTGACAGGGGTTGTGAGGTGTATGAAACGGGACAATTCCGGTCTAAGTGTTGTCCCAGTAGGAAAACCCGGTGAGACTCCTGCTGGGAAGGTCGGTGCAATTCAGTTCACAATTCACCCACACTTAGAATACTTTTTGGAGTCTGGGGAGAGTCTCACTGAATTCTCTTACACTTAGAATTTTTTGGAATGGGGACTTAAAGACCTGATCCTCGAAGATTGGGGTTCCCCCTTTAAAAAGGGCAGCTTGATCTCAAAGATAAGTTTAAGGTCTCCCTCTTATACCCCCCTTGGACATTGCGGCTCCCCCACAGACATGGGGAACACCCCCACACCTTAACCCTAGAGAGGCAATTTCTCCAGTAGTGTGGAGACCAGTAGTGATTCGTGCCAGGTTCCCACTGCTCCCTGAGGGTCAGAGAATCCTGGGAGCTGGGAGAATCCACCTTAAAAGCATTATAGGGGATAGTGGAAAAGTAGTGGAAGGATTCCCAAGCTGATTATCAGCCTGTTGGAATATGTTGAATGCTTCTTCCATGGCCAACAAGTCCTGGCATTGAGCTCGAAGCTGGAGCTTCCAGTCCAGAGGTAGGGGCACTACTCACTGTGCCACAAGGTCTCCGTCCTTAATCTCTTCATCTCTCTACCTCACTTCTAAGATGCTCCATGTAAGCTCTCTGACCAAGCCTTTGGGCAGCTAATATACACTCGTGTGAACTGTCTTTGGGATACTTTGTCATGTCAAAGAGGTTATATAACTACAAGATAGAGTGGCACAGTGGTTAACACTGCCACCTCACAGCGCCAGGGGCCTGGGTTCAATTCTGGCCTTGGGTCGCTGTCTGTGTGGCGTTTGTATGTTCTCCCCGTGTCTGCGTGGGTTTCCTCCGCGTGCACCTGTTTCCTCCTACAGTCCAAAGATGTGCAGGTTAGGTTGATTGGCCATGTTAACTTGACCCTTAGTGACCCAGGACGTGAAGGTTGGGAGGGGGGGGGGGGGGGGGGGGGTTAGCATGGTAAATACATGGGGTTACAGGGATAGGGCCTGGGTAGGATACTCTGTTGGAGAGTTGATGAGTCGAATGGCCTCCTTCTGCACTGTCGGGATTCTGTGATGATTCTAAGATGTTGTTGTTTACTCTTTCGGGCTTCCATTAATTTCTTGGCAATCTCTTACTACTGAAACAGTTGGTCTTTAGCACTTGTGTTTCAGTTTACACTTTGAAACAATAAAACTGGAATGATATTGATGTATGATTCAGCTGGGAAAGTCTGACAGACCATCTGGCGCAACCACTGAGCCAGTGTTATGTTATTTGTGTGTAAAAGTGAGTCCAGCTTTTTCAATTTTCAGAATGCAATTTCATTGGTCAGGTTATTGCCTGTCCCGGGTGGAGCTCATTGATTTACCTTGTCCGTACCGACCAAACTCTCCTGCTGAACAGTCACTGTCAGATTTGCACCCTCTGGAACTTTGTTGCTACAGAGAAAGCAGCAAGATAAACCACAGATAATCACCATTCAATTCATCAATGCCCAATCTGTGTAAATTATATCACATCATCCAGAGCTTGGGCTTTGGGTGTGAACCTTGGCTCAATGATTAACACTTGTGTTCAATTCCCACTGAATGACTCAAGCAGCAGCTGAGTTCAGCGTCGGACTGAGTGAGTTTGAGGCCGGAGTCCTCCGGCCGTTCATGCCCTCCGCTGCTGCCAGTGAGATCGGAAAATTTGGCGTTCACTGCAGTGGGACTGGAGAATCCCAGTCGCGGGCGAGGTCGGAGAATTCCAGCCTTAGTTTGAGAAAAGGACAAATCTTTGTCGTTAGGACAGATACAGTGGATGTTATTTTGCTAGATTTTGGGAAGATTTTGACATTCCCCCACAAAGCAGACAACTTCATGAAACTGATAGGATAGATGGACATACATGAACATGGATGGGCGGATGATTGGTTGTTGGACACTAACGGGTTATGGTGTATGGGCTGGGAATTTCGACTAAGCAGTTCCCAGTGGAGTGCTTCAAGGCTGGGTTTCAGGGCTGGTGTTGTTTAGAAATTTTATAAGTGACTCAGAATGAAGAATTGCATCCAAATTATCCAGATGATGATAGATTGCGAGTAGCAGCAAATGTCAGTCCGTTGAAAGTTAAAAGGACATTGATTAATTCAATCATTAAATGGAGACATGGAAGATAGAAGTTATTACAGTGAACTGTATGGTTACCAGCATTGGTAATGTGCTATAGAGGGATATACTTTATGTAGTATTGTGTACAGAGAGAGAATAAAGCGGAGAGATGTTCAAGGAAAAGTTGCCAATCCTCAATGTCATCGCACGTGAAGAAAGAAGACCACAACAATTGTGAAAGGTTTGGACACATTAGATCTAGAACCAGAACTTAAATGCAATCTTTCTAAAATCAACAATAAAATAGTAAAAAATGTAGTCTAAATATTTATCCTGAAAGAATGGTGTGGGCGCGTTCGGCAGGGAACCGACACAGGTGAATGTGTGGAACAGGTTACTGACACAGGTGAATGTGTGGAACAGGTTACTGACACAGGTGAATGTGTTGAACAGATTACTGATGCAGGTGAATGTGTGGAACAGGTTACTGACACAGGTGAATGTGTGGAACAGGTTACTGGCACAGGTGAATGTGTGGAACAGGTTACTGGCACAGGTGAATGTGTGGAACAGGTTACTGACACAGGTGAATGTGTGGAATAGGTTACTGACACAGGTGAATGTGTGGAACAGGTTACTGGCACAGGTGAATGTGTGGAACAGGTTACTGGCACAGGTGAATGTGTGGAACAGGTTACTGACACAGGTGAATGTGTTGAACAGATTACTGATGCAGGTGAATGTGTGGAACAGGTTACTGACGCAGGTGAATGTGTGGAACAGGTTACTGACACAGGTGAATGTGTGGAACAGGTTACTGACACAGGTGAATGTGTTGAACAGATTACTGATGCAGGTGAATGTGTGGAACAGGTTACTGGCACAGGTGAATGTGTGGAACAGGTTACTGACACAGGTGAATGTGTGGAACAGGTTACTGACACAGGTGAATGTGTTGAACAGATTACTGATGCAGGTGAATGTGTGGAACAGGTTACTGACGCAGGTGAATGTGTGGAACAGGTTACTGACGCAGGTGAATGTGTGGAACAGGTTACTGACACAGGTGAATGTGTGGAACAGGTTACTGACACAGGTGAATGTGTGGAACAGGTTACTGACACAGATGAATGTGTGGAACAGGTTACTGACACAGGTGAATGTGTGGAACAGGTTACTGGCACAGGTGAATGTGTGGAACAGGTTACTGACACAGGTGAATGTGTGGAACAGGTTACTGGCACAGGTGAATGTGTGGAACAGGTTACTGACACAGGTGAATGTGTGGAACAGGTTACTGACACAGGTGAATGTGTTGAACAGATTACTGATGCAGGTGAATGTGTGGAACAGGTTACTGACACAGGTGAATGTGTGGAACAGGTTACTGACACAGCTGAATGTGTGGAACAGGTTACTGACACAGGTGAATGTGTGGAACAGGTTACTGACACAGGTGAATGTGTGGAACAGGTTACTGACACAGGTGAATGTGCGGAACAGGTTACTGATACAAGTGAATGGGTGGAACAGGTTACTGACACAGGTGAATGTGTGGAACAGGTTACTGACACAGGTGAATGTGTGGAACAGGTTACTGACACAGGTGAATGTGTGGAACAGGTTACTGACACAAGTGAATGGGTGGAACAGGTTACTGACACAGGTGAATGTGTGGAACAGGTTACTGGCACAGATGAATGTGTGGAACAGGTTACTGACACAGGTGAATATGTGGAACAGGTTACTGACACAGGTGAATGTCTGGAACAGGTTACTGGCACAGGTGAATGTGTGGAACAGGTTATTGACACAGGTGAATTTGTTGAACAGATTACTGACAGGTGAATGTGTTTGAACAGATTACGGACACAGGTGAATGTGTGGAACAGGTTATTGACACAGGTGAATTTGTTGAACAGATTACTGACAGGTGAATGTGTTTGAACAGATTACGGACACAGGTGAATATGTGGAACAGGTTACTGACACAGGTGAATGTGTGGAACAGGTTACTGACACAGGTGAATGTGTGGAACAGGTTACTGGCACAGATGAATGTGTGGAACAGGTTATTGGCACAGGTGAATGTGTGGAACAGGTTACTGACACAGGTGAATGTGTTGAACAGATTACTGATGCAGGTGAATGTGTGGAACAGGTTACTGGCACAGGAGAATGTGTGGAACAGGTTACTGACACAGGTGAATGTGTGGAACAGGTTACTGACACAGGTGAATGTGTGGAACAGGTTACTGACACAGTTGAATGTGTGGAACAGGTTACTGACACAGGTGAATGTGTGGAACAGGTAACTGACACAGGTGAATGTGTGGAACAGGTTACTGACACAGGTGAATGTGTTGAACAGATTACTGATGCAGGTGAATGTGTGGAACAGGTTACTGGCACAGGTGAATGTGTGGAACAGGTTACTGACACAGGTGAATGTGTGGAACAGGTTACTGACACAGGTGAATGTGTGGAACAGGTTACTGACACAGGTGAATGTGTTGAACAGATTACTGATGCAGGTGAATGTGTGGAACAGGTTACTGACACAGGTGAATGTGTGGAACAGGTTACTGACACAGGTGAATGTGTGGAACAGGTTACTGACACAGGTGAATGTGTGGAACAGATAACTGATGCAGGTGAATGTGTGGAACAGGTTACTGACACAGGTGAATGTGTGGAACAGGTTACTGACACAGGTGAATGTGTGGAACAGGTTACTGACACAGGTGAATGTGTGGAACAGGTTACTGACACAGGTGAATGTGTGGAACAGGTTACTGACACAGTTGAATGTGTGGAACAGGTTACTGACACAGGTGAATGTGTGGAACAGGTAACTGACACAGGTGAATGTGTGGAACAGGTTACTGACACAGGTGAATGTGTTGAACAGATTACTGATGCAGGTGAATGTGTGGAACAGGTTACTGGCACAGGTGAATGTGTGGAACAGGTTACTGACACAGGTGAATGTGTGGAACAGGTTACTGACACAGGTGAATGTGTGGAACAGGTTACTGGCACAGGTGAATGTGTGGAACAGGTTACTGGCACAGGTGAATGTGTGGAACAGGTTACTGGCACAGGTGAATGTGTGGAACAGGTTACTGGCACAGGTGAATGTGTGGAACAGGTTACTGACACAGGTGAATGTGTTGAACAGATTACTGATGCAGGTGAATGTGTGGAACAGGTTACTGACACAGGTGAATGTGTGGAACAGGTTACTGACACAGGTGAATGTGTGGAACAGGTTACTGACACAGGTGAATGTGTGGGACAGGTTACTGACACAGGTGAATGTGTGGGACAGGTTACTGACACAGGTGAATGTGTGGAACAGGTTACTGGCACAGGTGAAGATGTGGAACAGGTTATTGACACAGGTGAATGTGTGGAACAGGTTATTGACACAGGTGAATGTGTGGAACAGGTTACTGACACAGGTGAATGTCTGGAACAGGTTACTGGCACAGGTGAATGTGTGGAACAGGTTATTGACACAGGTGAATTTGTTGAACAGATTACTGACAGGTGAATGTGTTTGAACAGATTACGGACACAGGTGAATATGTGGAACAGGTTATTGACACAGGTGAATGTGTGGAACAGGTTACTGACACAGGTGAATGTGTGGAACAGGTTACTGGCACAGATGAATGTGTGGAACAGGTTATTGGCACAGGTGAATGTGTGGAACAGGTTACTGACACAGGTGAATGTGTGGAACAGGTTACTGACGCAGGTGAATGTGTGGAACAGGTTACTGACACAGGTGAATGTGTGGAACAGGTTACTGACTCAGGTGAATGTGTGGAACAGGTTACTGACACAGGTGAATGTGTGGAACAGGTTACTGACACAGTTGAATGTGTGGAACAGGTTACTGACACAGGTGAATGTGTGGAACAGGTAACTGACACAGGTGAATGTGTGGAACAGGTTACTGACACAGGTGAATGTGTTGAACAGATTACTGATGCAGGTGAATGTGTGGAACAGGTTACTGGCACAGGTGAATGTGTGGAACAGGTTACTGACACAGGTGAATGTGTGGAACAGGTTACTGACACAGGTGAATGTGTGGAACAGGTTACTGACACAGGTGAATGTGTTGAACAGATTACTGATGCAGGTGAATGTGTGGAACAGGTTACTGACACAGGTGAATGTGTGGAACAGGTTACTGACACAGGTGAATGTGTGGAACAGGTTACTGACACAGGTGAATGTGTGGAACAGATAACTGATGCAGGTGAATGTGTGGAACAGGTTACTGACACAGGTGAATGTGTGGAACAGGTTACTGACACAGGTGAATGTGTGGAACAGGTTACTGACACAGGTGAATGTGTGGAACAGGTTACTGACACAGGTGAATGTGTGGAACAGGTTACTGACACAGTTGAATGTGTGGAACAGGTTACTGACACAGGTGAATGTGTGGAACAGGTAACTGACACAGGGGAATGTGTGGAACAGGTTACTGACACAGGTGAATGTGTTGAACAGATTACTGATGCAGGTGAATGTGTGGAACAGGTTACTGGCACAGGTGAATGTGTGGAACAGGTTACTGACACAGGTGAATGTGTGGAACAGGTTACTGACACAGGTGAATGTGTGGAACAGGTTACTGGCACAGGTGAATGTGTGGAACAGGTTACTGGCACAGGTGAATGTGTGGAACAGGTTACTGGCACAGGTGAATGTGTGGAACAGGTTACTGACACAGGTGAATGTGTGGAACAGATTACTGATGCAGGTGAATGTGTGGAACAGGTTACTGACACAGGTGAATGTGTGGAACAGGTTACTGACACAGGTGAATGTGTGGAACAGGTTACTGACACAGGTGAATGTGTGGAACAGGTTACTGGCACAGGTGAATGTGTGGAACAGGTTACTGGCACAGGTGAATGTGTGGAACAGGTTACTGGCACAGGTGAATGTGTGGAACAGGTTACTGACACAGGTGAATGTGTTGAACAGATTACTGATGCAGGTGAATGTGTGGAACAGGTTACTGACACAGGTGAATGTGTGGAACAGGTTACTGACACAGGTGAATGTGTGGAACAGGTTACTGACACAGGTGAATGTGTGGAACAGGTTACTGACACAGGTGAATGTGTGGAACAGGTTACTGACACAGGTGAATGTGTGGAACAGGTTACTGGCACAGGTGAATATGTGGAACAGGTTATTGACACAGGTGAATGTGTGGAACAGGTTACTGACACAGGTGAATGTGTTGAACAGATTACTGATGCAGGTGAATGTGTGGAACAGGTTACTGACACAGGTGAATGTGTGGAACAGGTTACTGACACAGGTGAATGTGTGGAACAGGTTACTGGCACAGGTGAATGTGTGGAACAGGTTGCTGACACAGGTGAATGTGTGGAACAGGTTACTGACACAGCTGAATGTCTGGAACAGGTTACTGGCACAGGTGAATGTGTGGAACAGGTTATTGACACAGGTGAATGTGTGGAACAGGCTATTGACACAGGTGAATTTGTTGAACAGATTACTGTCAGGTGAATGTGTTTGAACAGATTACGGACACAGGTGAATATGTGGAACAGGTTATTGACACAGGTGAATGTGTGGAACAGGTTACTGACACAGGTGAATGTGTGGAACAGGTTACTGACACAGGTGAATGTGTGGAACAGGTTACTGACACAGGTGAATGTGTGGAAAATGTTACTGACACAGGTGAATGTGTGGAACAGGTTACTGACACAGGTGAATGTGTGGAAAATGTTACTGACACAGGTGAATGTGTGGAACAGGTTACTGACACAGGTGAATGTGTGGAACAGGTTACTGACACAGGTGAATGAGTGGAACATGTTGCTAGCACAGGTGAATGTGTGGAACAGGTTATTGACACAGGTGAATGTGTGGAACAGATTACTGATGCAGGTGAATGTGTGGAACAGGTTACTGACACAGGTGAATGTGTGGAACAGGTTAGTGGCACAGGTGAATGTGTGGAACAGGTTACTGACACAGTTGAATGTGTGGAACAGGTTACTGACACAGGTGAATGTGTGGAACAGGTTACTGACACAGGTGAATGTGTGGAACAGGTTACTGACACAGGTGAATGTGTTGAACAGATTACTGATGCAGGTGAATGTGTGGAACAGGTTGCTGACACAGGTGAATGTGTGGAACAGGTTACTGACACAGCTGAATGTGTGGAACAGGTTACTGACACAGGTGAATGTGTGGAACAGGTTACTGACACAGGTGAATGTGTGGAACAGGTTACTGACACAGGTGAATGTGTGGAACAGGTTACTGACACAAGTGAATGGGTGGAACAGGTTACTGACACAGGTGAATGTGTGGAACAGGTTACTGGCACAAATGAATGTGTGGAACAGGTTACTGACAGGTGAATGTGTGGAACAGGTTACTGACACAGGTGAATATGTGGAACAGGTTACTGACACAGGTGAATGTCTGGAACAGGTTACTGGCAGAGGTGAATGTGTGGAACAGGTTATTGACACAGGTGAATGTGTTGAACAGATTACTGATGCAGGTGAATGTGTGGAACAGGTTACTGACACAGGTGAATGTGTGGAACAGGTTACTGACACAGCTGAATGTGTGGAACAGGTTACTGACACAGGTGAATGTGTGGAACAGGTTACTGACACAGGTGAATGTGTGGAACAGGTTACTGACACAGGTGAATGTGTGGAACAGGTTACTGGCACAGATGAATGTGTGGACCAGGTTACTGACAGGTGAATGTGTGGAACAGGTTACTGACACAGGTGAATATGTGGAACAGGTTACTGACACAGGTGAATGTCTGGAACAGGTTACTGGCACAGGTGAATGTCTGGAACAGGTTACTGGCACAGGTGAATGTGTGGAACAGGTTATTGACACAGGTGAATTTGTTGAACAGATTACTGTCAGGTGAATGTGTTTGAACAGATTACGGACACAGGTGAATATGTGGAACAGGTTATTGACACAGGTGAATGTGTGGAACAGGTTACTGACACAGGTGAATGTGTGGAACAGGTTACTGGCACAGGTGAATGTGTGGAACAGGTTACTGACACAGGTGAATGTGTTGAACAGATTACTGATGCAGGTGAATGTGTGGAACAGGTTACTGACACAGGTGAATGTGTGGAACAGGTTACTGACACAGGTGAATGTGTGGAACAGGTTACTGGCACAGGTGAATGTGTGGAACAGGTTACTGACACAGGTGAATGTGTGGAACAGGTTACTGACACAGGTGAATGTGTTGAACAGATTACTGATGCAGGTGAATGTGTGGAACAGGTTACTGACACAGGTGAATGTGTGGAACAGGTTACTGACACAGGTGAATGTGTGGAACAGGTTACTGACACAGGTGAATGTGTGGAACAGGTTACTGACACAGGTGAATGTGTGGAACAGGTTACTGACACAGTTGAATGTGTGGAACAGGTTACTGACACAGGTGAATGTGTGGAACAGGTAACTGACACAGGTGAATGTGTGGAACAGGTTACTGACACAGGTGAATGTGTTGAACAGATTACTGATGCAGGTGAATGTGTGGAACAGGTTACTGGCACAGGTGAATGTGTGGAACAGGTTACTGACACAGGTGAATGTGTGGAACAGGTTACTGACACAGGTGAATGTGTGGAACAGGTTACTGACACAGGTGAATGTGTTGAACAGATTACTGATGCAGGTGAATGTGTGGAACAGGTTACTGACACAGGTGAATGTGTGGAACAGGTTACTGACACAGGTGAATGTGTGGAACAGGTTACTGACACAGGTGAATGTGTGGAACAGATAACTGATGCAGGTGAATGTGTGGAACAGGTTACTGACACAGGTGAATGTGTGGAACAGGTTACTGACACAGGTGAATGTGTGGAACAGGTTACTGACACAGGTGAATGTGTGGAACAGGTTACTGACACAGGTGAATGTGTGGAACAGGTTACTGACACAGTTGAATGTGTGGAACAGGTTACTGACACAGGTGAATGTGTGGAACAGGTAACTGACACAGGTGAATGTGTGGAACAGGTTACTGACACAGGTGAATGTGTTGAACAGATTACTGATGCAGGTGAATGTGTGGAACAGGTTACTGGCACAGGTGAATGTGTGGAACAGGTTACTGACACAGGTGAATGTGTGGAACAGGTTACTGACACAGGTGAATGTGTGGAACAGGTTACTGGCACAGGTGAATGTGTGGAACAGGTTACTGGCACAGGTGAATGTGTGGAACAGGTTACTGGCACAGGTGAATGTGTGGAACAGGTTACTGGCACAGGTGAATGTGTGGAACAGGTTACTGACACAGGTGAATGTGTTGAACAGGTTACTGACACAGGTGAATGTGTGGGACAGGTTACTGACACAGGTGAATGTGTGGGACAGGTTACTGACACAGGTGAATGTGTGGAACAGTTTACTGACACAGGTGAATGTGTGGGACAGGTTACTGACACAGGTGAATGTGTGGGACAGGTTACTGGCACAGGTGAATGTGTGGAACAGGTTACTGATGCAGGTGAATGTGTGGAACAGGTTACTGACACAGGTGAATGTGTGGAACAGGTTACTGACACAGGTGAATGTGTGGAACAGGTTACTGACACAGGTGAATGTGTGGGACAGGTTACTGACACAGGTGAATGTGTGGGACAGGTTACTGGCACAGGTGAATATGTGGAACAGGTTATTGACACAGGTGAATGTGTGGAACAGGTTATTGACACAGGTGAATGTGTGGAACAGGTTACTGACACAGGTGAATGTCTGGAACAGGTTACTGGCACAGGTGAATGTGTGGAACAGGTTATTGACACAGGTGAATGTGTGGAACAGGTTACTGACACAGGTGAATGTGTGGAACAGGTTACTGGCACAGATGAATGTGTGGAACAGGTTATTGGCACAGGTGAATGTGTGGAACAGGTTACTGACACAGGTGAATGTGTGGAACAGGTTACTGACGCAGGTGAATGTGTGGAACAGGTTACTGACACAGGTGAATGTGTGGAACAGGTTACTGACACAGGTGAATGTGTGGAACAGGTTACTGACACAGGTGAATGTGTGGAACAGGTTACTGACACAGTTGAATGTGTGGAACAGGTTACTGACACAGGTGAATGTGTGGAACAGGTAACTGACACAGGTGAATGTGTGGAACAGGTTACTGACACAGGTGAATGTGTTGAACAGATTACTGATGCAGGTGAATGTGTGGAACAGGTTACTGGCACAGGTGAATGTGTGGAACAGGTTACTGACACAGGTGAATGTGTGGAACAGGTTACTGACACAGGTGAATGTGTGGAACAGGTTACTGACACAGGTGAATGTGTTGAACAGATTACTGATGCAGGTGAATGTGTGGAACAGGTTACTGACACAGGTGAATGTGTGGAACAGGTTACTGACACAGGTGAATGTGTGGAACAGGTTACTGACACAGGTGAATGTGTGGAACAGATAACTGATGCAGGTGAATGTGTGGAACAGGTTACTGACACAGGTGAATGTGTGGAACAGGTTACTGACACAGGTGAATGTGTGGAACAGGTTACTGACACAGGTGAATGTGTGGAACAGGTTACTGACACAGGTGAATGTGTGGAACAGGTTACTGACACAGTTGAATGTGTGGAACAGGTTACTGACACAGGTGAATGTGTGGAACAGGTAACTGACACAGGTGAATGTGTGGAACAGGTTACTGACACAGGTGAATGTGTTGAACAGATTACTGATGCAGGTGAATGTGTGGAACAGGTTACTGGCACAGGTGAATGTGTGGAACAGGTTACTGACACAGGTGAATGTGTGGAACAGGTTACTGACACAGGTGAATGTGTGGAACAGGTTACTGGCACAGGTGAATGTGTGGAACAGGTTACTGGCACAGGTGAATGTGTGGAACAGGTTACTGGCACAGGTGAATGTGTGGAACAGGTTACTGACACAGGTGAATGTGTGGAACAGATTACTGATGCAGGTGAATGTGTGGAACAGGTTACTGACACAGGTGAATGTGTGGAACAGGTTACTGACACAGGTGAATGTGTGGAACAGGTTACTGACACAGGTGAATGTGTGGAACAGGTTACTGGCACAGGTGAATGTGTGGAAGAGGTTACTGACACAGGTGAATGTGTGGAACAGGTTACTGACACAGGTGAATGTGTGGAACAGGTTACTGACACAGGTGAATGTGTGGAACAGGTTACTGACACAGGTGAATGTGTGGAACAGGTTACTGGCACAGGTGAATATGTGGAACAGGTTATTGACACAGGTGAATGTGTGGAACAGGTTATTGATACAGGTGAATGTGTGGAACAGATTACTGATGCAGGTGAATGTGTGGAACAGGTTACTGACACAGGTGAATGTGTGGAACAGGTTACTGGCACAGGTGAATGTGTGGAACAGGTTACTGACACAGTTGAATGTGTGGAAGAGGTTACTGACACAGGTGAATGTGTGGAACAGGTTACTGGCACAGGTGAATGTGTGGAACAGGTTACGGACACAGGTGAATGTGTGGAACAGGTTACTGACACAGGTGAATGTGTGGAACAGGTTACTGACACAGGTGAATGTGTGGAACAGGTTACTGACACAGGTGAATGTGTGGAACAGGTTACTGGCACAGGTGAATGTGTGGAACAGGTTACTGGCACAGGTGAATGTGTGGAACAGGTTGCTGACACAGGTGAATGTGTGGAACAGGTTACTGACACAGCTGAATGTCTGGAACAGGTTACTGGCACAGGTGAATGTGTGGAACAGGTTATTGACACAGGTGAATGTGTGGAACAGGTTATTGACACAGGTGAATTTGTTGAACAGATTACTGTCAGGTGAATGTGTTTGAACAGATTACGGACACAGGTGAATATGTGGAACAGGTTATTGACACAGGTGAATGTGTGGAACAGGTTACTGACACAGGTGAATGTGTGGAACAGGTTACTGACACAGGTGAATGTGTGGAACAGGTTACTGACACAGGTGAATGTGTGGAAAATGTTACTGACACAGGTGAATGTGTGGAACAGGTTACTGACACAGGTGAATGTGTGGAACAGGTTACTGACACAGGTGAATGTGTGGAACAGGTTACTGACACAGGTGAATGTGTGGAACAGGTTACTGACACAGGTGAATGAGTGGAACATGTTGCTAGCACAGGTGAATGTGTGGAACAGGTTATTGACACAGGTGAATGTGTGGAACAGATTACTGATGCAGGTGAATGTGTGGAACAGGTTACTGACACAGGTGAATGTGTGGAACAGGTTAGTGGCACAGGTGAATGTGTGGAACAGGTTACTGACACAGTTGAATGTGTGGAACAGGTTACTGACACAGGTGAATGTGTGGAACAGGTTACTGGCACAGGTGAATGTGTGGAACAGGTTACTGACACAGGTGAATGTGTGGAACAGGTTACTGACACAGGTGAATGTGTTGAACAGATTACTGATGCAGGTGAATGTGTGGAACAGGTTGCTGACACAGGTGAATGTGTGGAACAGGTTACTGACACAGCTGAATGTGTGGAACAGGTTACTGACACAGGTGAATGTGTGGAACAGGTTACTGACACAGGTGAATGTGTGGAACAGGTTACTGACACAGGTGAATGTGTGGAACAGGTTACTGACACAAGTGAATGGGTGGAACAGGTTACTGACACAGGTGAATGTGTGGAACAGGTTACTGGCACAAATGAATGTGTGGAACAGGTTACTGACACAGGTGAATATGTGGAACAGGTTACTGACACAGGTGAATGTCTGGAACAGGTTACTGGCAGAGGTGAATGTGTGGAACAGGTTATTGACACAGGTGAATGTGTTGAACAGATTACTGATGCAGGTGAATGTGTGGAACAGGTTACTGACACAGGTGAATGTGTGGAACAGGTTACTGACACAGCTGAATGTGTGGAACAGGTTACTGACACAGGTGGATGTGTGGAACAGGTTACTGACACAGGTGAATGTGTGGAACAGGTTACTGACACAGGTGAATGTGTGGAACAGGTTACTGGCACAGATGAATGTGTGGACCAGGTTACTGACAGGTGAATGTGTGGAACAGGTTACTGACACAGGTGAATATGTGGAACAGGTTACTGACACAGGTGAATGTCTGGAACAGGTTACTGGCACAGGTGAATGTCTGGAACAGGTTACTGGCACAGGTGAATGTGTGGAACAGGTTATTGACACAGGTGAATTTGTTGAACAGATTACTGTCAGGTGAATGTGTTTGAACAGATTACGGACACAGGTGAATATGTGGAACAGGTTATTGACACAGGTGAATGTGTGGAACAGGTTACTGACACAGGTGAATGTGTGGAACAGGTTACTGGCACAGGTGAATGTGTGGAACAGGTTACTGACACAGGTGAATGTGTTGAACAGATTACTGATGCAGGTGAATGTGTGGAACAGGTTACTGACACAGGTGAATGTGTGGAACAGGTTACTGACACAGGTGAATGTGTGGAACAGGTTACTGGCACAGGTGAATGTGTGGAACAGGTTACTGACACAGGTGAATGTGTGGAACAGGTTACTGACACAGGTGAATGTGTTGAACAGATTACTGATGCAGGTGAATGTGTGGAACAGGTTACTGACACAGGTGAATGTGTGGAACAGGTTACTGACACAGGTGAATGTGTGGAACAGGTTACTGACACAGGTGAATGTGTGGAACAGGTTACTGACACAGGTGAATGTGTGGAACAGGTTACTGACACAGGTGAATGTGTGGAACAGGTTACTGGCACAGGTGAATATGTGGAACAGGTTATTGACACAGGTGAATGTGTGGAACAGGTTATTGACACAGGTGAATGTGTGGAACAGATTACTGATGCAGGTGAATGTGTGGAACAGGTTACTGACACAGGTGAATGTGTGGAACAGGTTACTGACACAGCTGAATGTGTGGAACAGGTTACTGACACAGGTGAATGTGTGGAACAGGTTACTGACACAGGTGAATGTGTGGAACAGGTTACTGACACAGGTGAATGTGTGGAACAGGTTACTGACACAAGTGAATGGGTGGAACAGGTTACTGACACAGGTGAATGTGTGGAACAGGTTACTGGCACAGATGAATGTGTGGAACAGGTTACTGACAGGTGAATGTGTGGAACAGGTTACTGACACAGGTGAATATGTGGAACAGGTTACTGACACAGGTGAATGTCTGGAACAGGTTACTGGCAGAGGTGAATGTGTGGAACAGGTTATTGACACAGGTGAATTTGTTGAACAGATTACTGACAGGTGAATGTGTTTGAACAGATTACGGACACAGGAGAATATGTGGAACAGGTTATTGACACAGGTGAATGTGTGGAACAGGTTATTGACACAGGTCAATGTGTGGAACAGATTACTGATGCAGGTGAATGTGTGGAACGGGTTACTGACACAGGTGAATGTGTGGAACAGGTTACTGACACAGGTGAATGTGTGGAACAGGTTACTGGCACAGGTGAATGTGTGGAACAGGTTACTGACACAGGTGAATGTGTGGAACAGGTTACTGGCACAGGTGAATGTGTGGAACAGGTTACTGACACAGGTGAATGTGTGGAACAGGTTACTGACACAGATGAATGTGTGGAACAGGTTACTGACACAGGTGAATGTGTGGAACAGGTTACTGACACAGGTGAATGTGTGGAACAGGTTACTGGCACAGGTGAATGTGTGGAACAGGTTACTGACACAGGTGAATGTGTGGAACAGGTTATTGACACAGGTGAATGTGTGGAACAGGTTACTGGCATAGGTGAATGTGTGGAACAGGTTACTGACACAGGTGAATGTGTGGAACAGGTTACTGGCATAGGTGAATGTGTGGAACAGGTTACTGACACAGGTGAATGTGTTGAACAGGTTACTGGCATAGGTGAATGTGTTGAACAGGTTACTGGCACAGGTGAATGTGTTGAACAGATTACTGATGCAGGTGAATGTGTGGAACAGGTTATTGACACAGGTGAATGTGTGGAACAGGTTACTGGCACAGGTGAATGTGTGGAACAGGTTACTGGCACAGGTGAATGTGTGGAACAGGTTAGAGACACAGGTGAATGTGTGGAACAGGTTACTGGCACAGGTGAATGTGTGGAACAGGTTACTGGCACAGGTGAATGTGTGGAACAGGTTACTGACACAGGTGAATGTGTGGAACAGGTTAATGACACAGGTGAATGTGTGGAACAGGTTATTGACACAGGTGAATGTGTGGAACAGGTTACTGGCACAGGTGAATGTGTTGAACAGATTACTGATGCAGGTGAATGTGTGGAACAGGTTATTGACAGGTGAATGTGTGGAACAGGTTACTGACACAGGTGAATGTGTGGAACAGGTTACTGACACAGGTGAATGTGTGGAACAGGTTAGAGACACATCTGAATGTGTGGAACAGGTTACTGGCACAGGTGAATGTGTGGAACAGGTTACTGGCACAGGTGAATGTGTGGAACAGGTTACTGACACAGGTGAATGTGTGGAACAGGTTACTGACACAGGTGAATGTGTGGAACAGGTTTTTGACACAGGTGAATGTGTGGAACAGGTTACTGGCACAGGTGAATGTGTTGAACAGATTACTGATGCAGGTGAATGTGTGGAACAGGTTATTGACACAGGTGAATGTGTGGAACAGGTTACTGACACAGGTGAATATGTTGAACAGATTACTGACACAGGTGAATGTGTGGAACAGGTTACTGGCACAGGTGAATGTGTGGAACAGGTTAGAGACACAGGTGAATGTGTGGAACAGGTTACTGGCACAGGTGAATGTGTGGAACAGGTTACTGGCACAGGTGAATGTGTGGAACAGGTTACTGACACAGGTGAATGTGTGGAACAGGTTACTGACACAGGTGAATGTGTGGAACAGGTTATTGACACAGGTGAATGTGTGGAACAGGTTACTGGCACAGGTGAATGTGTTGAACAGATTACTGATGCAGGTGAATGTGTGGAACAGGTTATTGACAGGTGAATGTGTGGAACAGGTTACTGACACAGGTGAATGTGTGGAACAGGTTACTGACACAGGTGAATGTGTGGAACAGGTTAGAGACACAGGTGAATGTGTGGAACAGGTTACTGGCACAGGTGAATGTGTGGAACAGGTTACTGGCACAGGTGAATGTGTGGAACAGGTTACTGACACAGGTGAATGTGTGGAACAGGTTACTGACACAGGTGAATGTGTGGAACAGGTTATTGACACAGGTGAATGTGTGGAACAGGTTACTGGCACAGGTGAATGTGTTGAACAGATTACTGATGCAGGTGAATGTGTGGAACAGGTTATTGACACAGGTGAATGTGTGGAACAGGTTACTGACACAGGTGAATATGTTGAACAGATTACTGACACAGGTGAATGTGTGGAACAGGTTACTGACACAGGTGAATGTTTGGAACAGATTACTGACACAGGTGAATGTGTGGAACAGGTTACTGACACAGGTGAATGTGTGGAACATGTTACTGGCACAGGTGAATGTGTGGAACAGGTTACTGACACAGGTGAATGTGTGGAACAGGTTACTGACACAGGTGAATGTGTGGAACAGGTTACTGACACAGGTGAATGTGTGGAACAGGTTACTGACACAGGTTAATGTGTGGAACAGGTTACTGACACAGGTGAATGTGTGGAACAGGTTACTGACACAGGTGAATGTGTGGAACAGATTACTGACACAGGTGAATGTGTGGAACAGGTTACTGACACAGGTGAATATCTGGAACAGGTTACTGACACAGGTGAATCATGGACAGATTACTGACACAGATGAATGTGTGGAACAGGTTACTGACACAGGTGACTATCTGGAACAGGTTACTGACACAGGTGAATATGTGGAACAGGTTACTGACACAGGTGAATCATGGACAGATTCCTGATTCAGGTGAATTTTGGACAGGTTACTGACACAGGTGAATGTCTGTAGTTGTAATTGAGGATAGTGTAGTTAAGGACATAGACACTGTTCTCTGTGACCAGGATAAGCAATAATGTAGGTTGTGTTGCCTGCCTGGTGCTCGGGTCCAGGATGTATCATCTGAGCTGCAGAGGAATCTGGAGTGGGAGGGTGAAAATCCAGTTGTCGTGGTCCATGTCGGTGCCAATGACATGGACAAAACAGGAACTAAGGATCTACAGAGGGAGTACGAAGAGCTGGGGAACAAATTAAAAAGCAGAACCAACAAGGTGGTAATATCTGGATTACTACCTGAGCCACGTGCGAATTGGTGCAGGGTTAATAGGATTAAGGAGACGAATGCGTGCTTCAAGGATTGGTGTGGGAGGAATGGGTTCGAATTCATGGGGCATTGGCACCAGTATTTGGGCAGATGGGACCTGTATAGATGGGATGGTCTCCGTTTGAGCCGTGCTGGGACCAGAGTCCTAGCGAATCATATCACTAGGGCTTTAAACTAATTTATGGGGGGGAGGGTGCAGAGGTAAGAGGAATTACAAAATCAATGGTAGAGGAGAGGGAGCGAGTGCAAGTGAATGAGGGCATTCAAGTAGTTAAAGGAGTAAAGGGCGAGGGAGAGGTTGATGGCGTTTCATCAAATCGGGTCCAGATAAAAGCTGGAATAAAGACACTTTGCCTCAATGCAAGAAGCATTTGGAACAAAGTTAATGAGTTGATGGTGCAAATCAGCACTAATGGCCATTACAGAAACATGGCTGCACAGAGACCAGGACTGGGAGATGAATATCCAGGGGTATCAGGCATTTAGGAAGAATAGACAGGAAGGAAAAGGTGGTGGGGTAGCTCTGTTAATAAAAGATAATATCAGGGTAGTAGTGAGGGATGACATAGGCTCTAAGGAACAAAACGTGGAATCGTTATGGGTAGAGATAAGGAATAGTAGGGGAGAAAGACACTAGTAGGCGTGGTCTATAGGCCCCCAAATAATAATGTTGAGGTGGGGAGGGCTATAAACAAGCAAATAATGGGTGCGTGCAAAAACGGAATGGCAATAATCATGGGGGACTTCAACCTGCATATTGATTGGCTGACTCAAGTTGGAAAGGGTGGGATGGAGGAAGAGTTCTTAGAATGCTGTCGGGATAGTTACCTTGAACAGTATGTTACAAAACCGACGAGGGAATGAGTTATCTTAGATCTGGTAATGTGTAACGAGGTAGGTAGAATTAAGGATGTTCTTGTGAAGGACCCTCTTGGGTCAAGTGATCACAATATGGTCGAATTTAGAACATAGAACATAGAAAGCCACAGCACAAACAGGCCCTTCGGCCCACAAGTTGCGCTGATCATATCCCTACCTCTAGGCCTATCTATAGCCCTCAATCCCATTAAATCCCATGTACTCATCCAGAAGTCTCTTAAAAGACCCCAACGAGTTTGCCTCCACCACCACCGACGTCAGCCGATTCCACTCACCCACCACCCTCTGAGTGAAAAACTTACCCCTGACATCTCCTCTGTACCTACCCCCCAGCACCTTAAACCTGTGTCCTCTCGTAGCAACCATTTCAGCCCTTGGAAATAGCCTCTGAGAGTCTACCCTATCCAGACCTCTCAACATCTTGTAAACCTCTATCAGGTCACCTCTCATCCTTCGTCTCTCCAGGGAGAAGAGACCAAGCTCCCTCAACCTATCCTCATAAGGCATGCCCCCCAATCCAGGCAACATCCTTGTAAATCTCCTCTGCACCCTTTCAATGGCTTCAACATCTTTCCTGTAATGAGGTGACCAGAACTGCGCGCAGTACTCCAAGTGGGGTCTAACCAGGGTCCTATAAAGCTGCAGCATTATCTCCCGACTCCTAAACTCAATCCCTCGATTAATGAAGGCTAGTACGCCGTACGCCTTCTTGACCGCATCCTCCACCTGCGAGGCCGATTTAAGAGTCCTATGGACCCGGACCCCAAGGTCCTTCTGATCCTCTACACTGCTAAGAATGGTACCCTTCATATTATACTGCTGCTTCATCCCATTGGATCTGCCAAAATGGATCACTACACACTTATCCGGGTTGAAATCCATCTGCCACTTCTCCGCCCAGTCTTGCATTCTACCTATGTCTCGCTGCAACTTCTGACATCCCTCCAAACTATCCACAACACCACCTACCTTGGTGTCGTCAGCAAACTTACCAACCCATCCCTCCACTTCCTCATCCAGGTCATTTATGAAAATGACAAACAGCAAGGGTCCCAGAACAGATCCCTGGGGCACTCCACTGGTCACTGACCTCCATGCAGAGAAAGACCCCTCCACAGCCACTCTCTGCCTTCTGCAGGCAAGCCAGTTCTGGATCCACAAGGCAACAGCCCCTTGGATCCCATGCCCTCTCACTTTCTCAAGAAGTCTTGCATGGGGGACCTTATCGAACGCCTTGCTGAAGTCCATATAGACCACATCCACCGCTCTTCCTTCGTCAATGTGTTTGGTCACATTTTCAAAGAACTCAACCAGGCTCGTAAGGCACGACCTGCCCTTGACAAAGCCGTGCTGACTACTTTTGATCATACTAAACTTCCCTAGATGATCATAAATCCTGTCTCTCAGGATCCTCTCCATCAACTTACCAACCACTGAGGTTAGACTCACCGGTCGGTAATTTCCCGGGCTGTCCCTGTTCCCTTTCTTGAATATAGGGACCACATCTGCAATCCTCCAATCCTCTGGAACCTCTCCCGTCTCCATCGACTGATACAAATGGAAGAGGAGAAAGTAGGGTTTTGCATTGAGGCAAAAGTAGGTTGTCCTCTGTTTGAACAGAGGGAAGTACGATAGGATGAGGGCTGAATTGGCTAAGGTGGACTGGGAGAGCAGACTGGTAGGAAGGACAGCTGAGGAACAGTGGAGGATTTTTAAGGAGATCCTTTTCAGTACTCAGCAACAATATATTCCGGTGATAAAGAAGGGCTGTAAGAAAAGGGATAACCAGCCGTGGATAACGAAGGAAATTAAGGAGAGTATTAAATTAAAGACCGATGCGTACAGAGTGGCCAAAAATAGTGGAGAATCGGAAGATTGGGAAAACTTTAAGAAACAACAAAGAACGACTAAGAAAGCGATCAATAAAGGAAAGATAGGTTATGAAGCTAGGCTAGCTCTAAATATAAAAAATGATAGTAAAAGCTTTTACAAATATATAAAAAGGAATAGAGTGGCAAGAGTGAATGGTGGACCCTTGGAGGACGAGCGGGGGGATTTAATAGTGGGAAATGAGGAAATGGCTGAAACTTTAAATAAGTTTTTTGTGTCGGTCTTCACGGTGGAAGACATAAATAGTTTACTGAATATTAACGATAGAGGGTTGGTAGGAGAAGAGGTACTCGATACAATTAATGTTACCAGAGAGGCAGTGCTTGGTAGACTAACGGGACTGAAGGTGGACAAGTCCCCGGGTCCGGATGGAATGCATCCCAGGGTACTGAAAGAAATGTCAGAGGTAATAGTGGATGCGTTAGTGGTTATTTATCAAAATTCGTTGGATTCTGGGGTAGTGCCAGCGGATTGGAAAACGGCTAATGTTACGCCGCTGTTTAAAAAAGGAAATAGACAAAAGGCGGGTAACTGTAGGCCGGTTAGCTTAACGTCTGTCGTAGGGAAAATGCTGGAATCATAGAAATCATAGAAACCCTACAGTGCAGAAGGAGGCCATTCGGCCCATCGAGTCTGCACCGACCACAATCCCACCCAGGCCCTACCCCTACATATTTACCCGCTAATCCCTCTAACCTACACATCTCAGGACTCTAAGGGGCAATTTATAACCTGGCCAATCAACCTAACTCGCACATCTTTGGACTGTGGGAGGAAACCGGAGCACCCGGAGGAAACCCACGGAGACACGAGGAGAATGTGCAAACTCCACACAGACAGTGACCTGAGCCAGGAATCGAACCCGGGACCCTGGAGCTGTGAAGCAGCAGTGCTAACCATTGTGCTACCGTGCCGCCCATCATTAAATGGAATCCATCATTAAAGAAGAAATAGCAGGCCATCTGGATAAGAATGGTTCGATTAAGCAGACGCAGCATGGATTCATGAGGGGAAAGTCGTGCTTGACGAACTTGTTGGATTTTTATGAAGATGTGACTAGTGTGGTTGACGGAGGGGAACCGGTGGATGCGGTGTTTTTGGATTTCCAAAAGGCGTTTGATAAGGTGCCTCACAAAAGGTTGCTGAAGAAGATTGGGTCACACGGAGTTGGGAGTAGGGTGTTAGCGTGGATTGGGGATTGGCTATCCGACAGGAAGCAGAGAGTCGGAATAAATGGGTGCTTTTCTGGTTGGCAGATGGTAACTAGTGGCGTGCCGCAGGGATCGGTACTGGGGCCTCAACTATTTACCATTTATATAGATGATCTGGAGGAGGGGACTGCGTGTAGGGTAACAAAGTTTGCAGACGACACAAAGATAAGTGGAAAAGTGAATCGTGTGGAGGGCGTAGAAGGTCTGCAGAGAGATTTGGACAGGCTGTGAGTGGGCGAGGATCTGGCAGATGGAGTATAACGTTAACAAATGCGAGGTTATTCACTTTGGAAGAAATAATAGCAAATTGGATTATTATCTAAATGGAAAGAAATTACAACATGCTGCTGTGCAGAGGGACCTGGGGGTCCTTGTGCATGAGACGCAAAAACCCAGTCTGCAGGTGCAACAGGTGATCAAGAAGGCAAATGGGATGTTGGCCTATATCGCAAGGGGGATAGAATATAAAAGCAGAGATGTCTTGCTGCATCTGTACAGGGCATTGGTGAGGCCGCAGCTGGAATAGTGTGTGCAGTATTGGTCCCCTTATTTGCGGAAGGATATATTGGCCTTGGAGGGAGTGCAGAGAAGGTTCACCAGGTTGATACCAGAGACGAGGGGTGTTGATTATGAGGAGAGACTGAGCAGATTGGGTTTGTATTCGTTGGAATTTAGAAGGCTGAGGGGGGATCTTATAGAGACCTATAAGATAATGAAGGGGCTGGATAGGGTAGAGGTGGAGAGATTCTTTCCACTTAGAAAGGAAACTAGAACTAGAGGGCACAGCCTCAAAATAAAGGGGGGTCAGTTTAGGACAGAGTTGAGGAGGAACTTCTTCTCTCAGAGGGTGGTGAATTTCTGGAATTCTCTGCCCACTGAAGTGGTGGAGGCTACCTCGTTGAATATGTTTAAATCACGGATAGATGGATTCCTGATCGGTAAGGGAATTAGGGGTTATAGGGATCAGGCGGGTAAGTGGAACTGATCCACTTCAGATCAGCCATGATCTTATTGAATGGCGGGGCAGGCTCGAGGGGCTAGATGGCCTACTCCTGCTCCTATTTCTTATGTTCTTATGTTCTTATGGAACAGGTTACTGAGACAGGTGAATATCCAGAACAGGTTACTGACACAGGTGAATGTGTGGAACAGGTTACTGACACAGGTGAATGTGTGGAACAGGTTACTGACACAGGTGAATGTGTGGAACATGTTACTGACACAGGTGAATTTGTGGAACAGGTTACTGACACAGGTGAATGTGTGGAACATGTTACTGACACAGGTGAATGTGTGGAACAGGTTACTGACTCAGGTGAATGTGTGGAACATGTTACTGACACAGGTGAATGTGTGGAACAGGTTACTGACACAGGTGAATGTGTGGAACATGTTACTGACACAGGTGAATGTGTGGAACATGTTACTGACACAGGTGAATGTGTGGAACATGTTACTGACACAGGTGAATGTGTGGAACAGGTTACTGACACAGGTGAATGTGTGGAAAATGTTACTGACACAGGTGAATGTGTGGAACAGGTTACTGACACAGGTGAATGTGTGGAACAGGTTACTGACACAGGTGAATGTGTGGAAAATGTTACTGACACAGGTGAGTGTGTGGAACAGGTTACTGACACAGGTGAATGTGTGGAAAATGTTACTGACTCAGGTGAATGTGTGGAACAGGTTACTGACACAGGTGAATGTGTGGAACAGGTTACTGACACAGGTGAATGTGTGGAACATGTTGCTAGCACAGGTGAATGTGTGGAACAGGTTACTGACACAGGTGAATGTCTGGAACATGTTACTTCTTATGTACATGTGGCTTCTGCTACCAAATAAACCTGTTGGACTTTAACCTGGTGTTGTTAAACTTCTTACTGTGTTTACCCCAGTCCAACGCCGGCATCTCCACATCATGACATGTTACTGACACAGGTGAATGTGTGGAACAGGTTACTGACACAGGTGAATGTGTGGAACAGGTTACTGACACAGGTGAATGTGTGGAACAGGTTACTGACACAGGTGAATGTCTGGAACATGTTACTGGCACAGGTGAATGTGTGGAACAGGTTACTGGCACAGGTGAATGTGTGCTGCTGAATGGTGTTGTTGGGCAAAGAGATATTCATTGCAATCAGTAGCTTACCTGTATGCAGTATGTCAATGTCTGTCTTGGAGTGATAATGTAATTGGTCATAATTACAAAGGAGTCCGATCCCTGAGAAAGGAAATATAGTTACAGGCTGAAGGATCACAGCAAGATGCTTCCTTTGTCTGACACTAAATGACACTTTCAACATTCCCAGTCACTGGTTCAGCATTCCAACAGTCCAGTTTTTGAAAGCTGGATAATTGAAAATCATTTTATTCATTCTCAGGCTGTGGACATTGGTGGCGCCACTGGCATTTATTGTCATACACCTGAGGAGATGTTGGGGGGGGGCGTGCCTAGTGGTATTATCACCAAACTATCCTAGGGCACTGACCCTCCTGGACCCTCAACATCAAGACCCAAACTCCTTGGACCCAAACCCCAGGACTCTGCACCCCAGTCCCTGGCAAGCAGAGTACCAAACCCCCCTCTTGGGACAATGATCCTCCAGGACTCAAAGCCCCTGGACTCTGCACACCCCCTACCAGATCATTTTCTCCCCAGAGGACTAGACACCAGACCCTCCTGCCGGGGCCAATGCCCCAGAATGTGAACCCCCAGTGTCCGGGGAAATTTGAATAAACCATTAATCTGACCACATTTGGAGAGTGTGGGAGTTTTGGGAGCCCATTATAGAAAGAAAAATAAGGCCACTTAGTTCATGTTCACGAGTTCCCTTCCTTTCTCGATCGACCTGACCTGTGATGGGAACGCATAATCAACTGCATCGAAGGTTCTGGGCCCCATGTCGGAGAGGTTGGTGAAACCAATGCCTTTCACTTTCACTGAGACCGAGCTGATGGTGGAATCCGTAGACTGGTAACCTTTCTCATAGATAAAAACCCACCTGCAACACAGGAATGCAAACTCAATGTTTATTCCAACACTCCAGTCCCTGCATATGACCAAAGGTGGACAGGAAAGAGCCACTTGTGTCCCCAACACCTGACATATTGTGATGCACAGACCCCACTACAAAGTGAGATAAAACTCTGGCCAATTAGGGGATAAATATCAGGCAAAATCTTACCAAAACGTCTTGTTTCCAGTGAGAAAACGGGCATGTTTCTCTCCAGATCGTATCACACACTGCCTAAAAAGCTCAAGGGGTGCTTCACGCCATTGTGCAAGGGGGCAGAGCCTCAATACGCTGGCAAAACCTGGCTGCACTGAGATCAGACCGCCACCTTTCAAGGGTGCCTTGATCATAACAGGAATAAACTCCCTCCCCCCGCCCACCCAGCCCGCCACAGAGGTCTCAGGGGCTCCCCCCAACCACAACCACCACCCTCCCCCCACAATTGCCACTCCCCCGCCCCCTTGATTGAAGTAGACACTCCACCACCACCCCCCACCCTTCCGATTGGAGCTGGCGCTCGACCTCCCTGATCAGAACTGGTATGCAACCCCCCCCCAACCCCCGGTCGCCCCCCTCACCAACCGCCCCCCCCTTCCACCTCCTCGCCAATCGGAGTTAGCACTCAAACCCCCCCCCACCTGCCCTTCTCCCCGACCATTGGTCCTCCACCTCCCCCCCCACCACCAACAGTCAGTACTGACATCCACACCCTCTTTCCCCCGATCACCAGCCCTCCCCCCCACCCTCCTTGCCCCTCCACCGGCCATCACCAGTGTCGCCAGCTTCCACATCCACTTGGCCCAACTCCACATATGAATTGTTCCTCCGCCCTCCCCTGCTGAGGCTACCACTGGGATCTGCACCTGGCACTGTTCCCTGGCATGGGTTGGCACTGCCGGGTTGGCACTGCCAGATTGGCCATGTCCCTCTCCCCCGGGGGCTATATTTATCTTTACTCCCCCAGGGAGACTCCCATGACAGGTTCACCTCTGGGCGAGACCTGTGATTCTGGTATCTTCAGCCCTCGCCAGCAAGTGTGGGTTCAAGATTGCCCCCATCTTCTCTCTTGGGTGATGAAACAGTGTCCAGAAGATCAATCTATTCTTGATTCATGTTTCCAGATACCAACACAGAGGGCAGAATTTTCCCGTCCTATCTGCCAGAGGAATCGTAGCGGGCAGGAGACGGACTGTGCAAAGGCCCGTTGACCTTGAGCAAGAATGTCCGGCCTTGGGGCGAGCACGGCCGGAAAATCCCACCACAGAGAATTTACATGGTGGGCTGGGTTGTGGTGGGCCAATATTGGAGACTGCACCACTGCTGATTGGCTGGTGTGAGTCTGAACCCTGTGACCCTGTCTCTCACACAGAGGTCAGCTCATTGAAGTACTTTTGGCTTTGTGCACAGGTTGGCCTGATGGTATTACTAGCTGCAATTTCTGGCATTTTGAGGCAAGGCTGGCCATTTGCTTTCGGAACTGAGGGACAGCATGTGTGAACAAATGTCTAGCATATGCATGAGGAAAGAGAGTCATGATGTGGAGATGCCGGCGTTGGACTGGGGTGAACACAGTAAGAAGTCTCACAACACCAGGTTAAAGTACCGACAACTGAACAACGAGGAACACTACAGACAGTTACCCACAGATCCGACCAAAGAACACACCCGTCAACTCAACACTCTGATCAAAACCTTTGATCCGGACCTTCAGAGCACCCTCCGTGCTCTCATCCCACGTACTCCACGCGTTGGAGATCTCTACTGCCTCCCAAAAATACACAAGGCAAACACACCCGGCCGTCCCATCGTTTCAGGAAATGGAACCCTGTGCGAGAACCTCTCCGGCGATGTCGAGGGCATCTTGAAACCCATTGTACAAAGAACCCCCAGCTTTTGTCACGACACTACGGACTTCCTACAGAAACTCAACACACATGGAGCAGTTGAACCAGGAGCACTCCTCGTCACAATGGATGTCTCGGCACTCTACATCAGCAACCCGCACGATGATGGCATTGCTGCAACGGCCTCAGTACTCAATGCCGTCAACTGCCAGTTTCCAGATGCAATTTTACAACTCATCCGCTTCATCCTGGACCACAATATCTTCACCTTCAACAACCAGTTCTTCATCCAGATACATGGAACAGCCATGGGGACAAAATTCGCTCCTCAATATGCCAACATCTTCATGCACAGGTTCGAACAAGACTTCTTCACCGCACAGGACCTTCAACCGATGCTATACACTAGATACATCGATGACATTTTCTTCCTTTGGACTGATGGCAAACAATCACTGAAACAACTATATGATGACATCAACAAGTTCCATCCCACCATCAGACTCACCATGGACTACTCTCCGGAATTGGTTGCATTCTTGGACACACGCATCTCCATTAAGGACGGTCACCTCAGCACCTCACTGTACCGCAAGCCCACGGATAACCTCATGATGCTCCACTTCTCCAGCTTCCACCCTAAACACGTAAAAGAAGCCATCCCCTACGGACAAGCCCTCCGAATACACAGGATCGGATGAGGAGGATCGCAACAGACACCTCCAGACGCTGAAAGATGCCTTCATAAGAACAGGATATGGCGCTCGACTCATCGATCAACAGTTCCGACGCGCCACAGCAAAAAACCGCACCGACCTCCTCAGAAGACAAACACGGGACACGGTGGACAGAGTACCCTTCGTCGTCCAGTACATCCCCGGAGCAGAGAAGCTACGGCATCTCCTCCGGAGCCTTCAACATGTCATTGATGAAGACGAACATCTCGCCAAGGCCATCCCCACACCCCCACTTCATGCCTTCAAACAACCGCACAACCTCAAACAGACCATTGTCCGCAGCAAACTACCCAGCCTTCAGGAGAACAGTGACCACGACACCACACAACCCTGCCACAGCAACCTCTGCAAGACGTGCCGGATCATCGACACGGATGCCATCATCTCACGTGAGAACACCATCTACCAGGTACACGGTACCTACTCTTGCAACTCGGCCAACGTTGTCTACCTGATACGCTGCAAGAAAGGATGTCCCGAGGCATGGTACATTGGGGAAACCATGCAGACGCTACGACAATGGATGAATGAACACCGCTCGACAATCACCAGGCAAGACTGTTCTCTTCCTGTGGGGGAGCACTTCAGCAGTCACGGGCATTCAGCCTTGGATCTTCAGGTAAGCGTTCTCCAAGGCGGCCTTCATGACACACGACAGCGCAGAGTCGCTGAGCAGAAACTGATAGCCAAGTTCTGCACACATGAGGACGGCCTAAACCGGGATGTTGGATTTATGTCACATTATCAGTAATCCCCACAGCTTTCCCCCTGATCTTGCAGAATCTCACGAGCTGTTCTGTCTGAGACAATACACATCTCTTTAACCTGTGTTGAATGCTCCCTCCACCCACATTGTCTGTACCTTTAAGACCTGGCTGGCTGTAGAGATTTGCATTCTAATTAGAATTCTGTAACTTGATTTCTGTGTCTGTGCACTGTTGGAGAACAGAGACCACTCCATCTGATGAAGGAGCAGCGCTCTGAAAGCTTATGGTATTTGCTACCAAATAAACCTGTTGGACTTTAACCTGGTGTTGTGGGACTTCTTACTGAGGAAAGGGACCCAGAGAGGAGGCATGGTTCAGTTTCATTGGGTAGCCTTTCTGTGCAGCCATTCCAGCTATGGCTCAGGTGTGGCACGCAGCACGCTCCCCAAGTCAGATTGGGGGGGTTTGCAAGTTTCACTACATAAGATTTGAGTTGAAATCTAGGCTGACATTGCAGTGAAGTACTTGGGAGTGCCACACTATCAGAGGTGCTGCCACCTGGAGGAGACGTCAGAGTGAAGCCCCATTTCAGATCCACATCAATGATCCAATGCCATTGGCTGGGATTTTCCGCTCCCGTTCGTCTCGGGGGGGTTAAATGCCGGGAGTGGCAAAACTCATGAGAGGCTCAAATTGTGTTTTACATCGGCGGGAATTCTCGTCGCAATTTACCCCGTCTCCCACCAGTGACATAACAGGAATCATACACATCATTATAATAAATCTGAATCTGATCATCAGGCCCCTACACCTAACCATCCACATTCCCTCACCCCCCCACCCCCATCCCCAGAAGATCACCCATTCATGTTGGCGCGTGGGCAGACTAGCGTGAATTCCGACTGGTCTCCCATGACATGCACCTGGTGGGCAGACCTCTCGGAGGAGCTGAGGTAAGTCATCACTCAGGGGGGAGAGGGTCATACACAGGTTCTGGTACAGCCCCTGGCACTGCCCCCTTGGCAATAACCAGGCAGTGCTAAGAGTGGGGGGGGGGGGCGCGTTGTGTAGTGGGGGAGGGGGTTCCGTGAACTTTTCTATTTTCTATTTTATCTATATCCCTGATGACATGCTGGAGAAAGCCACCATTCGTGCCGGTGGATTCAACGCTGCTTTTCCTGCAAGCAAACCCTGGTGTCCTTCCCAATATTGATCCCTCAATCAATATTGTCGGTGAAAACAGACTATCTGGTCATTATCACACTGCTGTTATGGGAGCTTGCTGTGTACATATTGACTGCCGTGTTTCCTACACTACAACAGCAACCACACTTTAAAAGTATTTCACTGGCAGTAAAAGGCTTTTGCTGGTTGTGAAAGGCAAAACTGATTCTTTCTTTCACCATCAAGTGTTTCAGCTGGACTGTGGATCTTTACCCTATCTGACTTCTAGCCAGCAGTGGCCTAGTAACCTGGCGTGGGTGTAGGACCCCATTACGGAGCCGACTGGTATTTGGAGACGATTGGGCGCTGTTTAGATCTCAGGCTGCTGCATTTGTTCATACGGACCCCCTGACACCCGAACCACCTTGAGATTCAACTTTGGCATAGTGGATCCTATTAATTAACTCTTCCGGATTGTTCCCATTGCAGACATCAAGGACGGCATAGTGGCACAGTGGTTAGCACTGCTGCCATACACGCCAGGGACCCAGGTTCAATTCTGGCCTTGGGTGGGTGTCTGTTTGGAGTTTGCACATTCTCCCTGTGTCTGCGTGGGTTTCCTCCGGGTGCTCTGGTTTCCTCCCACAGCCCAAAGATGTTCGGGTTAGATGCATTGACCGTGCTAAATTGCTCCTTAGTGTCAGGGGGACTAGCAAGGGTAAATGTTTGGGGTTGTGGAGATAGGGCCTGGGTGGGATTGTGGTCGGTGCAGACTCGATGGGCCTCCTTCTATGATTCTAAGGGCAGGAATTCTCCTGTCTCGTGCGCCCCATCCCCACTGCCAGCGAGAATGGAGAATTTGGTGTTCAGCCAAATCTCCATTCACTGTGGCAAGTCTGGAGAATTCCAGCCCATAGCTCTGAAGAAGGGCCATTCGGACTTGGAACGATAATGCTGTTCCTCTCTCCAGAGATGCTGCCAGGCTTGCTGACATTTTCCCAGCTCTTTCTGTTTCTATTTCAGATTTTAGCAGTATGCTGCTTCTATTACAATGGACAATGGCATCTGTTGTGTGTGAGTTTGAGTAATGGAAAAGAACTTTGATGGTGTGATTCCTTTTCCAGTTTGGTACACAAAAAAAGGATGAAATGTGAAAGTTTATCTGACCCAGTTCATCCACTTTGTTCATCTTCCGATTATAGTCTCGACCATACCCATTTCACCAGCTCAATGATGGCCCTGTGCACATGATTCCTGATCTCCAAAGCTGATTGACCAACCAGTGGAAAATTCACCTGCTCCAGCACCGCTCAAAGGGTTGAGAGCAGGGATGATGCGATCCCAGGGTTTCCAATAGCTGTGAGCTGATTCTTCAACCCAATGTGGTGGACAAGGTCAGAGAATTGGTTTTAATTCAGCTGTGGCTCTGTGGATAGAATTCTGACCTCTCAGAATGTATTAGTATACAATGAAAAGTATTGTTTATTGCGCACTATACAGACAAAGCACACTGTACGTAGAGAAGGAAATGAGAGACTGCAGAATGTAGTGTTACAGTCATAGCAAGGGTGTAGAGAAAGATCAACTTAATGTGAGGTAGGTTCATTTAAAAGTCTGACGGTAGCAGGGAAGAAGCTGTTCTTGAGTCAGTTGGTACATGTCCTCAGACTTTTGTATCTTTTTCCCGATGGAAGAAGGTGGAAGAGAGTATGTCCGGGGTACGTGGGGTCCTTTATTATGTTGGCTGCTTTTCCAAGACAGTGGGAAGTGTAGACAGTGGGTGGGAGGCTAGTTTGCGTGATGGACTGGGCTTCATTCACGACCCTTTGTAATTTTTTGCGGTCTTGGACAGAGCAGGAGCCATACAACTAGAAAGAATTCCTTCTATGGTGCATCTGTAGAAGTTGGTGAGAGCTGTAGCAGACATGTAGTGGCTTTGGTGGTCTTTCTTAACTATAATGTCTGCATGGAGGGACCAGGACAGGTTGTTGGTGATCTGGACATCTAAAAACCTGAAGCTCGCGACCCTTTCTGCTTCGTCCCCATTGATGTAGACAGGGGCATGTTATCCACTACGCTTCCTGAAGCCGATGACAATCTCCTTCGTTTTGCTGACATTGAGGGAGAGATTATTGTCATCGCAGTTCACTAGATTCTCTATCTCTTTCCTGTACTGTGATAGACTCGAGGGAGAGGAGGGAGGTCCAGAGACCACTGTGCCTTAAAGAGAGGGTTTCCCATGTAAGAAGTGATTTTGTGACAGGGGTGTCCCCCCACTTCCCTCCCAAGTTCGAACTTTGTTTTCTTTTTCCAACATCCCCCTCCTGAACTGTCATCCGCCTGACTGCCCAGAAATGAGGCCGGGTAGGAAAAGACTCTTAAGTGGTTTTTCGGGCCCTAATTGGATTAAGAGTGGACTTCACAATTGAGGTCCTGCCCACTCCAATGTAAAATCACAATCAGGACAGGGGCAGAAATCCCAACCATGCAGATTTACACATAACCTTGCGTCAGAACCTATCTGAGTTGGGGGGAGGGATGGAGGGATGGAGGTGGGAGGGATGGATTGGGGGAAGGAGGAAGGGATGGATGGGGGAGGGATGGATGGGGGGAGGGGGAGGGATGGATGGGGGTGAGAGATGGATGGGAAGGGGGGAGGGATGGATGGGGGATGCATGTTTGGGGGATGTTGGGTGGGGGGAGGGATGGGGGGAGGGATGGGGAGAGGGATGGATGGGGGGGGGGAGATGGGTGGGAGGTGGGGAGGGTGATAGCAGGGTGTTGGAAGCAGCATAAAATTCTGGTCCTTGTCTTTTACGAACTTACTGAGTTGATGGAGGTAAATTGGAGTAGGAGTTGCCAAGTTGGAGGGAGAAACATTGTGAATTACCCAGTGCCAATCCTCAGCATAATTGAGGAGGTTATCTGGAGTGTGTGATGTTGATGACACTGCCTGCTGCGTTCTTCACTGGGGGGCATTCTTCTCTCAGCTTTCTGGTGTACAATGCCTCTGAATAGCGTGGTGGCAGTCCTCATTAACATTACAGTGCCATACAACTATCAGGAGGCCTCTTGCTGGAACACACTGGGACAAAGCTCCCATCAATCCAACGATGGTGCATCAATTTTAATCACAAAGAAAACAAAAATCATAGGATGGAACAAATTTTGAAGCCCGACAAATTAGACCTGGACCCTCAAGCTGTGGGAGCTTCCAACAGCTTCGACCACTGGCTGAAGTGCTTTGAAGCCTTCCTCAAATCCTCCGCTGTCGTCCAGTCCGAAACAGACAAGCTGCACGTGCTCCACGCCCGGGTAAGCGACGTGGTATATTCCACCATCCGCGACGCAGAGACGTACAGGGACGCGATAGAGCTCCTAAAGAGCCAGTATCGTAAACAGACGAACGAAGTCTACGCCAGACACCTGGCTACTCGAAGACTGTGGCCGGGAGAATCGAGTGCCCAATTTCTCCGCGAACTACGGGTACTCGGCAGGGCCTGTAATTGCAAGGCTGTATCCGCCGCGCAGTACATGGAGGATTTAATCCGCGATGCCGATGTTACGGGCATCGCGTCCAATTACATTCGGCAGCGACTGCTGGAGCAGGGTGGGCTGGACCTACCGAAAACAGTGGCGCTTGTAGAATCTTTGGAGGTGGCCTCCCGTAACCTCGAGGCTTACTCACCCGACCACGCAGTCGCATCGTGGGCACCACGGCCGCTGCCACCCCAGTATCTAGGAGGGCCGCAGACTTGCGCCACACCGCGCCCCACCAACGGCTCAACTGCTGCGGCTGTTGCAGGTCTGAAATGTTATTTTTGCGGCCTGGGGAAGCACCCCTGACAACGCTGCCCGGCGAGGGAGGTGTTCTGCTCTGGGTGCGGGAAGAAGGGCCACTATGCTAAAGTCTGCAGGGCAAAGTCGAACTCAAAACCCAACAGTGCCGCGTGCGACCCGAGGGAGCCGCCATTTTGGACGCCATCGGCCGCGTGTGAGTCAAGGGAGCCGCCATTTTGGACGCCATCGGGCCGCGTGTGAGACAAGGGGGCCGCCATTTTGGACGCCATCGGCCGCGTGTGAGACGAGGGGGCCGCCATTTTGGACGCCAGCAACTGCGGTCGACCACCCTCCAGGATCAACGGTGGCAGCTGTCCAGCTGGATCAATCCCATCCGCATCAACTCGCCAGGTCCATGATGGATATTAAGGTACACGGCAACGTGGGAATTTGTTTGTTCGACTGCGGGAGTGCTGCTACGCCCTTTCCGTGTGGCCAGTTAAACAAACAATTTCCTTGGTCTCAAAGTCCTGCTCGGCGGATATCCTCGGGTACTGTGTGGTGAGCCTGGGCACTGAGTATGAAAATTTCAAGCTCCTGATGCTGCCACACCTCTGCGCTCCTGTACTCCTGGGGCTCGATTTCCTGACCCATCTCAGGAGTGTCACGTTGCAGTATAACGGGCCTCTTCCCCCACTCTCCGTCTGCAACCCACAGTTCCTAGACTGCCCACCGCGCACCACTTGCAGCCTCTCGACCCTTCAAGTCACTCCTCCCTCACTATTCGAACACCTCACCCCCGAGTGTAAGCCTATTGCCACCAAGAGCAGACGGTACAGTGCGGGGGACAGGACCTTCATCAGGTCCGAGGTCCAGCGGCTCCTGAAGGAGGGGATCATTGAGGCTAGTACTAGCCCCTGGAGAGCACAAGTGGTGGTGGTCAAAACTGGGAGAAACACCATATGGTCATCGATTACAGTCAGACCCACATGCAGCTGGATGCGTATCCCCTTCCGCGCATATCTGACATGGTCAATCAGATTGCGCAATACCGGGTGTTCTCCACTATTGACCTTAAATCGGCTTACCACCAGCTCCCCATTCGCCCAGAGGACCGCCAATATACTGCTTTCGAGGCGGATGGCCGCCTCTATCACTTCCTTAGGGTCCCCTTCGGCGTCACCAACGGGGTCTCGGTTTTCCAGCGTGAGATGGACCGAATCGTGGACCAGAACGGGCTGCGGGCCACCTTCCCGGACCTGGATAACGTCACCATCTGCGGCCATGATCAGCAGGACCACAACGCAAACCTCAATAAATTCCTCCACACGGCCGCTCTCCTTAACCTGACCTACAAGAAGGAGAAGTGCGTCTTCCGCACTCACTGCCTTGCCATCCTGGGGTATGTAGTGGAAAACGGGGTCATCGGCTGCGATCCTGACCGCATGCGTCCCCTCCTGGAACTTCCCCTTCCCACCAGCCTCAAAGCACTGAGGAGATGCCTGGGCTTCTTCTCGTACTACGCCCAGTGGGTCTCTAATTATGCGGATAAGGCCCGTCCGCTCATTAAATCCACCTCTTTTCCCCTGTCGGGAGAGGCCCGCTTGGCCTTCGACCACATCGAAGCGGACATCGCGAAGGTCACGATGCACGCGGTGGATGAGTCAATCCCCTTCCAGGTGGAGAGCGATGCGTCTGACTTCGCCCTGGCCGCCACCCTTAACCAGGCGGGCAGACCCATGGCCTTCTTTTCACGAACTCACCAAGGCTCGGAAATTCGACACTCCTCTGTCGGGAAGGAGGCTCAGGCCATCGTCGAAGTGGTGCGACACTGGCACCACAACTTAGCTGGCAAACGGTTCACTTTGCTCACTGACCAACATTCTGTGGCTTTTATGTTCAACAACGCACAGAGGGGCAAGATTAAGAACGATAAGATACTGAGGTGGAGGATTGAGCTCTCCACCTACAATTATGATATCTTATACCGGCCCGGGAAGCTCAATGAGCCTCCAGAAGCTCTGTCTCGTGGAACATGTGCCAGCGCACAGGTGAACCAGCTACAGACTCTCCACAATGACCTCTGTCACCCGGGAGTCACCAGGCTCTACCATTTTATTAAGGCCCATAACCTGCCCTATTCTGTTGAGGACGTCCGGTCTATAACCAGACACTGCCAGGTCTGCGCAGAGTGTAAGCCGCACTTCTATCGGCCGGACAGGGCACACCTCATCAAAGCCACCCACCCCTTTGAACACCTCAGTATTGATTTCAAAGGGCCCTCCCCTCTTCTGACCGCAACATCTATTTCCTCAATGTTATTGATGAGTACTCCCGATTCCCTTTCGCCATTCCCTGCCCGGATATGACTTCGGCCACGGTTGTCAGGGCCCTGCACAGCCTCTTCACCCTGTTCGGTTTCCCTAGCTACATCCATAGCGACCGGGGATCCTCCTTCATGAGTGATGAGCTGCGTCAGTACCTGCTCTCAAAAGGCATAGCCTCGAGTAGGACCACCAGCTACAACCCCGGGGGAACGGACAGGTAGAGAGGGAGAATGCGACAGTCTGGAAGGCCGTTTTACTAGCGCTACGGTCTACAGGTCTTCCAGTCACCCGCTGGCAAGAGGTCCTCCCTGATGCACTACACTCAATTAGGTCACTCCTCTGTACGGCTACCAATGCCATCCCTCATGAGCAGATGTTTGCTTTCCCTAGGAAGTCCTCCTCGGGGATCTCATTACCGTCGTGGCTGACGTACCCAGGCCCAGTTCTGTTCCGGAGGCATGTGCGGCCGCATAAGTCCGACCCCCTGGTCGAAAGGTTCCAGCTCCTCCATGCCAAACGCCAATATGCCTATGTGGCATACTCCGATGGGCGGGAGGACACGGTCTCTATCCGGGACCTGGCGCCTGCGGGTGCCCCGGAGCCCACTATGACCCTCCACCCCACATCCCTAGACCCCACTATGACCCTCCACCCCATATCCCTGGACCACTCTGTTGTTCAGGTAGCACCAGGTCCGCTTACTTCTCTGTCCCCCGTGTGCAGCTCGCCTGAGCCCTCGGAGTCACCACGCAGTACCCGATCGGAAGGGACGACGGCGGACTCGAGCGGATTCACCCTGCCACCTGAAACAACACCACAACCGGTACTACGGTGGTCGCAGCGGCGGATCAAACCGCCCGACAGGCTGAACCTGTGAGGGGCCAACGTCTTGCTTCAGCTGTGACTTTTGTATATATTCTGTGACTTTGTATATATTGTTCCACCCATTTCACCCCCGCCGGACTCTTTTTTTTTAAAGAGGGGTTGAATGTGGTGACCCACTGTAATTACATGTTATATGCCTGGACACACCCCTGCTGCGCCTGACCCGAGACTCCTCCCTTTCCACCTGATCGAGGTATAAAGGTAACGGTTCCTCCCCTCTGCCTCAGTCTGGACCAGGCTAGCTACAAGGGTGTGTTCCAGTTCTTTGTGATTAAAAGCCTGTTTTATTTCACACTCGCTATAGTCCTCGTGAATTGATGGTGCATCACTTATCAAATGGTGGAGCAGGTTTGAGGGGCTGAATGGCCTGTGCCTGCTCCTTTTTCATTCTGCTCATGTGCAAACAAATGACCATAAGACTTGGGAGCAGAAGTAGGCCATTCGGTCCATCGAATCTTCTCTGCCATTCAATGAAACCATGACTGACCTGATTTAAACCTCACCTCTACTTTCCCGCTGTGAGAGGGAGACGAGTGAATGCGGAATATGGATTATTACAACAATTGATGAGGACAGACGACAGACACTGGTTATTAAGGGGTAAAGGATCAAACAATCAAAAGGAGCTGTAACTGACTTAACGGACTTTATAGAGGGTTTTAAAAACTATACGGTGCAGATTTAGAGAGGTTAAGTAAAAATATCACCCAGCGAACATGCTGATGTGGAAAAAAACAGGCACTGCTAGCTGAATGTGTACGTGGTTAAGCAATACCAGTAAACATGCCTGAAGCCGTCTGCACTGGCCTGAGTTAGTAAAGCTAACCGTCCAAGGCCGGGGTCAGGAGCAACAAGGAGGGAAGAGATTACAAGGAGCTGAAGAAAGATAGTTCTTGGAATAGTCGACACTCGGCCTTGCGAACAGAAAGGAGTTATCAAACTGCTTATTACCAGTTTATATTTATCAATGCTTAGACAAATAGAATCATAGAATCCCTACAGTGCAGAAGGAGGCCATTCAGCCCATCAAGCCTGCACCGAGCACAATCCCACCCAGGCCCTATTCCCATAACCCCATGCATTTACCCTAGCTGGTCCCCTTGACACTAAGAGTCAATTTAGATGGCCAATCCACCTAACCTGCACATCTGTGGGAGGAAACTGGAGCACCCGGAGGAAACCCACGCAGACACGGGGAAAATGTGCAAACTCCACACAGACAGTGACCCAAGCCGGGAATTGAACCTGGGTCCCTGTCGCTCTGAGGCAGCAGTGCTAACCACTGTGCCACCGTGCTGCCCAGTGAATGACAAAATCCAGAAAGGTTGGTGGCTGCAGTTTGCAGCGACATCGCTGATCATATAGGGGCAGGGCCACACCTGTACAATAAAACACAGTCACCAACTACCCCTCTGGGAGAGCACCCCTATAGCCATGGCCCCTACAACCATAACCAGAATTAGTAACTCTGGGAAGCGGGGTAAGGCTAAACCTGATGAACTTGTTGAGAAATGGGGACTGCACAGTGAGTGCTGTTTGACTGAGAGGAGTGCTTTTGGAGTTGGATGAACAGAGGGAGTTAGGTGAAACAGGCAGCAGAAGCTACAAGGGAGAGTGCTGATTGGTAAGTAGGGATTATTTTTTTCTTTTTGCTCTTGGCATTGTAGTTGTTGTACACTACTGTGTCATTTCTGTGGTTTATAGTTTGAAAAGATTATATTTGGTAGTAACCAGGAGCAGGAAAGAAGGGCCCGAGAAAATTGGATATAATCTGAAACAAAATATCTTTCAAACCTTAAAGCGGTAAGACATGACAGGAGAGCTCCAAGCCGTGGTTTGCTCCTCTTGTTCCATGTGGCAGGCTGGGGACAGTTCCAGTCCCCTGGGTCAGCATGTGTGCAGGAAATATCTCCAGCTACAGCTCCTGGAAGCTCGAGTTTCACAGCTGGAGCGGCGGCTGGAGACACTGTGGAGCATCCGCGAGTCAGAGTATCGTGGATAGCACGGATAGAGAGGTGGTCACACCACAGGCTCAGACTCCGCAGGCAGGAAGGGAGTGGGTGACCACCAGCCAGAGCAAGAGAGATAGGCAGGTAGTGCAGGAATCTCCTGTGACCATTCCCCTGCAGAACAGATAAACGGCTTTGGATACTGTTGAGGGGAATGACCTCTCTAGGGAAAGCAGCAGCAGCCAAACTCATTGCACCACGGTTGGTTCTGCTGCAGAGGGGAGGGTTAAAAATTGTGCCAGTGCAATAGTTATAGGGAATTCAATTGTAAGGGGAATAGACAGGCGTTTCTGTGGCACAAACGAGACTCCAGGATGGTATGTTGCCTCCCTGGTGTTAGGGTCAAGGATGTCTCGGAGCGGCTGCAGGACATTCTGAAGGAGGAGGGCGAGCAGCCAGTGGTCGTAGTATATACTGGTACAAATGACATAGGTAAAAAAAAGGGATGAGGTCCTAAAGCAGAATACAGGGAGCGAGGAAGTAAGTTAAGAAATCGGACCTCAAAGGTAGTGATCTCAGAATTACTACCGGTGCCACGTGCTCGTCAGAGTAGAAATGACAGGATATATCGGATAAATACATGGCTGAAGAGATGGTGCCAGGGGGAGGGTTTCAGATTCCTGCGGCATTGGGGCCGGTTCTGGGGGAGGTGGGACCTGTACAAATTGGACAGGTTACACCTGGGCAGGACTGGGACTGATGTCCTAGGGGGAGTGTTTGCTAGAGCGATTGGGGATGGTTTAAACTAATATAGTAAGAAGTTTAACAACACCAGGTTAAAGTCCAACAGGTTTATTTGGTAGCAAAAGCCACACAAGCTTGTGTGGCTTTTGCTACCAAATAAACCTGTTGGACTTTAACCTGGTGTTGTTAAACTTCTTACTGTGTTTACCCCAGTCCAACGCCGGCATCTCCACATTAAACTAATATGCCAGGGGATAGGAACCTATGTAAGGAGTCCAAGAAGGACGGAGCAAGGACAAAATGTGGGGAGAATGTTCCAACTACATCAAAGATCAGGAAAAAAGTTAAAAGGAAGGAGAACTCAGGAGATGTTATTAATGGAAGTGTTAGAATTCAAAAAGATACAAAAACTAGCATAAAGGCACTTTATCTGAATGCTCGTAGCATTCGAAACAAAGTAAATGAGTTGACAGCACAAATCATTGTGAACGAGTATGATTTGGTGGCCATTACAGAGACATGGTTGCAGGATGGTCACGACTGGGACTTGAATATCCAGGGGTATCAAACTGTTCGGAGGAACCGACAGGAAGGTAAGGGAGGTGGTGTAGTTCTGATATTTAAGGATGACATCAGGGCGGTAGTGAGAGATGATATAGGTTCTATGGAAAAAATGGTTGAATCCATTTGGGTGGAAATTAGAAATAGTAAGGAGAAAAAGTCTATCGGTCACCAAATAATAACATCATGGTGGGGCGAGAAATAAACAAAGAAATAACTGGTGCATGTGTGATGCGCGTCAATTGAACTCGAGGCACGAAGCTTCGGTAACAGAAGGCTTTTATTGTCTAACAATGGAACTAATAGAACGTAAGTACACCATCCCAGACTGACGAGGTCCCGCCCGAGCAGGGGGTCTTATACCTCTCCCAGGAGGCGGAGCCCGACTGGGATGTGCCACAACAGTAACAACCACAGGGGTATCAATCCCACCCTAGCCCAACAACAACATTAGAACAATCCCACAGTGGGAACCAGCGATGGTTCACCACATTCACCCCTCCTTTGAGAACAAAGGCCGGCGGGGTACGAAAACAGACTAAAAAGTCGACAGATTATAAGTCCAGACGGTCTGGAGGACCGCACCGTCGTTGTGACCTCCTCAATACCGGCGGTGACATCGGAGTAGGTGCTTGTGGTGGCGTTCTCCCCAAAACAGCGTCCAGCTGTTCTCCCACGGACTCACAGGCCGGTTGACCCTGATGAAGCGGTAGTGCAGGGGATCCCGGTACATTCTGCGATGGCGCCGATCTCCGGGGTTCAGGCAAGCTGTGCATTGGTGTATAACTGTTAAGCACTGGTCCCGGTGCTGACCGCGCCACGTCCGGGGGAGAAATAAGGGATAAGGGATTCGTCACTGGGGGTATGGGAGCGACAGGAGTTGCTACGTCCCCTGCGGGCGCCAGGTCTCGGATCGAGACTGTGTCCTCTCGCCTGTCAGGATATGCCACATAGGCATACTGAGGGTTGGCGTGGAGGAGGTGGACCTGTTCGACCAAGGGGTCGGACTTGCGGGCCCTTACATGTCGCCGCAGAAGGACGGGTCCTGGGTACGTCAACCAGGCTGGTAAAGATATCCCCGAGGACGACTTCCGAGGGAATGAGAACATCCTCTCGTGGGGAGTAGCATTGGTTGCCGTACACAGGAGGGAGCGAATGAAGTGAAGCGCATTTGGGAGGACCTCCTGCCAACGGGAGACTGGAAGGCCTTTGGACTTCAGCGCCAATAGGACAGCCTTCCAGACTGTAGCATTCTCTCTTTCCACCTGTCCATTACCCCTAGGGTTGTAACTCGTGGTCCTACTAGAGGCAATCCCGTATGAGAGCAGGAATTGCCTCAAGTCATTACTCATGAACGACGAGCCCCTGTCGCTATGGATATAGCTGGGGTACCCGAACAGGGTAAAAAGATCACGGAATGCCTTGATCACCGTGGCAGTCGACGTGTCCGCGCAGGGGACAACAAACGGGAACCGGGAGTACTCGTCTATTATGTTCAGAAAGTACACGTTCCGATCTGTTGAGGGAAGAGGGCCCTTAAAATCCACACTCAGCCTCTCGAAGGGGCGAGTGGCCTTGACCAAATGTGCCCGGTCAGGTCGGTAAAAGTGCGGTTTGCATTCCGCGCAAATCCGACAGCTCCTTGTCACCGACCTGACGTCCTCCACTGAGTAAGGCAGGTTGCGGGCTTTGATAAAGTGGTAGAGCCGAGTGACCCCAGGATGGCACAGGTCATTATGGAGGGCGTTCAAGCGATCCTCCTGCATAGTAGCGCATGTTCCGCGCGAGAGGGCATCCGAGGGCTCATTGAGTTTCCCTGGACGATACATGATATCGTAGTTATAGGTGGAGAGTTCAATTCTCCACCGCAAGATCTTATCATTCTTGATCTTGCCCCTCTGCGTGTTGTTGAACATGAACGCCACGGACCGCTGGTCCGTGATCAGGGTGAACCGCTTCCCCGCCAGGTAATGGCGCCAGTGTCTAACGGCCTCCACAATGGCCTGGGCCTCCTTTTCCACCGCTGAATGCCGAATTTCGGGGCCTTGGAGGGTGCGGGAAAAAAACGCGACGGGCCTGCCTGCCTGGTTTAGTGTGGCGGCCAGGGCGAAATCAGATGCATCGCTTTCCACCTGAAAAGGGATGGATTCGTCTACCGCGTGCATCGTGGCTTTCGCGATGTCGTGTTTCAATTCCTTGAAGGCCAATTGGGCCTCTGGCGTGAGTGGAAAAGTCGTGGACTTAATAAGCGGACGGGCTTTGTCCGCGTAGTTGGGGACGCACTGCGCATAATAGGAGAAGAAGCCTAGGCATCTTCTCAGTGCTTTTGCGCTAGCGGGCAAGGGAAGTTCAGCAAGGGGGCGCATACGGTCGGGATCAGGGCCAATGATCCCGTTTTCCACCACGTATCCCAGGATGGCTAACCGGCGCGTACGGAATACACACTTCTCCCTGTTGTAGGTCAAATTCAGGCGAGATGCAGTGCGTAAAAAGTTCTGGAGATTTGTGTCATGGTCCTGCTGATCACGGCCGCAGATGGTGACATTATCCAGGTACGGGAAGGTAGCCCGCAGCCTGTTCTGGTCCACCATTCGGTCCATAGCACGCTGGAAGACCGAGACCCCATTGGTGACACCAAATGGAACCCTAAGAAACTGATACAGACGACCATCCGCCTCAAAGGCCGTGTAGTGTCGGTCCTCTGGGCGAATGGGGAGTTGGTGGTAGGCGGACTTAAGGTCTATGGTGGAGAACACCCGGTACTGCGCAATCTGATTGACCATATCAGATATGCGCGGGAGGGGATACGCATCCAGCTGCGTATATCGATTAATGGTCTGACTGTAATCAATGACCATCCGGGGTTTGTTCCCGCTCTTGACCACCACAACCTGTGCTCTCCACGGACTAACACTGGGCTGTATGATCCCTTCTTTGAGGAGTCGCTGAACCTCAGATCTGATGAAGATCCGATCTTCAGTGCTGTAACGCCTACTTTTAGTAGCGATGGGCTTGCAGCCTGGTACCAGATTCTTGAATAAAGAGGGTGTGGTGATCTTTAATGTAGAAAGATTGCATGCGGGGCGCTTTGGACAATTTGGAGACTGCAGCTGTTCCCCTACTGTCAGCGAAGGGAGTGGCCCACCGTACTGTAGGATCACACACTTCATGTGGACCATAAAGTTTAGTCCGAGGAGAATTGGTGCGCAAAGATGCGGTAACACAAGGAGCCTGAATCGCTCGTAAATTGTGCCTTGCACTTTCAAAGTTACCACACAACGTCCTTGAACAGTCAAGCCTGTGGTGCTTAGCCTGGTTCAGGGTGATCGACGCCACCGTTGGTCCTTGAACGTCACTGCAGGCAGCTGAGGTCGACGCTGAGGGCCCCTGCTGGTCGCTCCTGGTCATCGTCGACCAAAATGGCCGCCCCCATGAATCGCACATGGTTGAGGGCGCCAAGCGTAGCGACTCCTGGTGGTCATCCTCCTCCGACTCCGTCGACCACAATGGCGCCGTCCTGGACTCGCACGTGGACGAACCCCGTGGGTACTTCGACGTCGATGGTGACGATCCCCGTTCCGAAGGGTCACAGGCTGCACTGCCGTTCTTGGGCTTCGATCTGCACACCTTCGCATAGTGCCCCTTTTTACCGCATTGGTCACAGACCACCGCTTTAGCGGGACACTTTTGTCGTGGATGCTTGACTCCTCCGCAGAAGTAGCACCGCGGGCCGCATGGGGCTGCAGCCGTCGTCGGGTCTACATGGGAGCACGCCATAACACTGCACTTCGAGCTCGTGGGGCGAGGAGGGATTTGCGACTGCTCCTGCCATGTTGTCTCCACGTGGTCCTCCGGATACAGGACCAAGCTCTTCGAGGCCGCCTCAAGCATTTCAGCCAATTCCATAGCTTGGGTCAGGTTGAGATTCCCCTTTTCTAGCAGCTTGAGACGGATGTATGAAGACCCTACCCCTGCCACAAACGCATCTCGGGCGAGGTCATACATGTACTGCTCAGCCGACACTGCTTTGCAGTCACAGCCCCTGGCAAGCTGCAAGAGCTCATTGGCGTAATCCTCCATGGTTTCGCCCGACTGCCGACGTCGTGTAGCGAGGAGGTAACGAGCGTGGATCTCGTTGGGAGGTTTCGTGTAGCGCTTTTTTAAAAGCTCGAGGGCCCTCGGGTAAGTGGTGGCCGCACGGATCGCGAGGTAGACTGTGTCGCTTACCCTCGCATGGAGGACCCGGAGTCTGTCATCATCTGTGTTGACCGCTGCGGAGGCTGCCAGGTAGTCCTCAAAACACTTCAGCCAGTGGTCGAAGGTGTTAGAAGTGCCCACCGCACGTGGATCCAGCGTCAGACGTTCTGGCTTTAGGATTTGCTCCATACTCTCCTTTCCGTCGAGAGCTTAGTGTTAGACAATAAAATTGATGCGCGTCAATTGAACTCGAGGCACGAAGCTTCGGTAACAGAAGGCTTTTATTGTCTAACAATGGAACTAATAGAACGTAAGTACACCATCCCAGACTGACAAGGTCCCGCCCGAGCAGGGGGTCTTATACCTCTCCCAGGAGGCGGAGCCCGACTGGGATGTGCCACAACAGTAACAACCACAGGTGTATTAATCCCACCCTAGCCCAACAACAACATTAGAACAATCCCACAGCGGGAACCAACAATGGTTCACCACAATGTGAAAATGTTACAGCAATTATCATGGGGGATTTTAATCTACATATCAATTGGTCAAACCAGGTCGGTCAAGGCAGCCTCGAGGAGGAGTTCATAGAATGTATCTGCGATAGCTTCCTTGAACTGTATGTAATGGAACCTACGAGGGAGCAAGCTATCCTAGATCTGGTCCTGTGTAATGAGATGGGAATAATTTATGATCTTGCAGTTAGGGACCCTCTTGGAAGAAGCAATCACAGTATGGTTGAATTTAAAATACAGATGGAGCGTGAGAAGGTAAATTCCAATACCAGTGTCTTGTGCTTAAACAAAGGAGACTACCAAGGGATGAGGGAGGCTAAGGTAGACTGGGAGCAAAAACTTTATGGTGGGACAATTGAGGAACAGTGGAGGAATTTCAAAGCGATCTTTCACAGTGCTCAGCAAAAGTATATACCAGTGATAAGGAAGAACTGTAGAAAAAGAGATAATCAGCCATTGATATCTAAGGAAATAAAGGAGGGTATCAAATTGAAAGAAAATGCATACAAAGTGGCAAAGATTAGTGGGAACCTAGAGGATTGGGAAATCTTTAAAGGTCAGCAGAAAGCCATGAAAAAAGCTATAAAGAAAAGTAAGATGGATTATGAGAGTAAACTAGCTCAGAATATAAAAACAGACAGCAAAAGTTTCTACAAATATATAAAACGAAAAAGAGTGGCTAAAGTAAACATTGGTCCTTTACAGGATGAGAAGGGGGATGTAATAATTGGAAATGGCTGAGGCATTGAACAGATATTTTCACAGTGGAAGACACAAATAACATGCCAAAAATTGATGACAGGAAGGCTATGGCAGGTGAGAACCTAGAAACTATCATTAACACGAAAGAGGTAGTGTTGGGCAAGTTAATGGGGCTAAAGGTAGACAAATCTCCTGGCCCTGATGGAATGCATCCCAGGGTACTAACAAAGATGGCGGGAGAAATAGCAAATGCACTAGTGGTGATTTACCAAAATTCGCTGGACTCTGGGGTGGTTTCCACAGATTGGAAAACAGCCAATGTGACGCCACTGTTTAAAAGAGGAAGTAGACAAAAGGCGGGTAACTATAGGCCGGTTAGCTTAACTTCTGTAGTAGGGAAAATGCTTGAATCTGTCATCAAGGAAGGAATAGTAAGACATCTGGATATAAATTGTCCCATTGGTAAGATGCAGCATGAGTTCATAAAGGGAAGGTCATGTTTGACTAATGTCAAACCTGCATTCTCCCTGCATTCTTCTGAATTCCAATGAGTATAACCCCAGTCTACTCAGTCTCTCCTGATAAGCCAACCCTCTCAACTCCGGAATCAACCTAGTGAATCTCCTTAGCAGCCCCTCCAGTGCCAGTATATCCTTTCTCAAGTAAGGAGACCAAAACTGTACACAGTAATCCAGGTGTGGCCTCACCAGCACCTTATACAGCTGCAACATAATCTCGCTGTTTTTAAACTCCATCCCTCTTGCAATGAAGGACAAAATTCCATTTGCCTTCTTAATTACCTGCTGCACCTGCAAACCAACTCCTTGTGATTCCTGCACAAGGACACCCAGGTCCCTCTGCACAGCAGCATGCTGCAATTTTTTACCATTTAAATAACAGTCCATTTTGCTGTTATTCCTACCAAAATGGATGACCTCACATTTACCAACATTGTACTCCATCTGCCAGACCCTCGCCCACTCACTTAGACTATCTATATCCTTTTGTAGACTTTCAGCGTCCTCTGCACACTTTGCTCTTCCAACCATCTTAGTGTCATCTGCGAATTTTGACACACTACACTTGGTCCCCAACTCCAAATCATCTATGTAAATCGTAAACAATTGCGGTCCCAACACTGATCCCTGAGGCACACCACTAGTCACTGATCGCCAACCAGAAAAACACCTATTTACCCCCACTCTTTGTTTTCTGTTAGTTAACCAATCCTCTATCCATGCTAATACATTACCCGTAACATGGGTATGAAGGGAATAGATAAGATAGAAGCTGGGAAGTTGTTTCCACTGGTGGGTGAAACTAGAACTAGGGGGCATAGCCTCAAAATAAGGGGAAGCAGATTTAGGACTGAGTTGAGGAGGAACTTCTTCACACAAATGTGAATCTGTGGAGTTCTCTGTCCAGTGAAGCAGTTGAGGCTATCTCATTGAATGTTTTTAAGGCAAGGATAGATAAATTTTTGAACAGTAAAATAATTAAGGGTTATTGTGAATGGGTGGGTAAGTGGAGCTGAGTCCACGAAAAGATCAGCCATAATCTTATTGAATGTCGGAGGAGGCTCGAGGGGACAGATGGTCTACTCCTGCTCCTAGTTCTTATGTTCTATGTCACTGTATCTCATCCGAAAGCATAGCAAACTGATCAATAAAATGAAGAATTAGGTTGGCCAAACTGTGAATGAAATATAGACTTGTGTCAAACAATTCCATTTCTATGAATTGGGACATCTTGTTGAAGTTGTACAAGACATTGGTAAGGCCACATTTGGAATACTGTGTACAGTTCTGGTCACTCTGTTATAGAAAGGATATTATTAAACTAGAAAGAGTGCAGAAAATATTTACTCGGATGCTACCGGGACTTGATGGTCTGAGTTATTAGGAGAGGCTGGATAGACTGGGATTTTGTTCCCTGTAGGTGGCTTAGGGGTGATCTTATAGAGGTCTATAAAATAATGAGGGGCATAGATCAGCTAGATAGTCAACATCTTTACCAAAGGTAGGGGAGTCTAAAACTAGAGGACATAGATTTAAGGTGAGAGGGGAGAGATACAAAAGGGTCTAGAGGGGCGATTTTTTCACACAGAGGGTGGTGAGTGTCTCGAACAAGCTGCCAGAGGTAGGAGTAGAGGCGGGTACAATTTTGGCTTTTAAAAACATTTAGACAGTTACATGGGTAGGATGGGTATAGAAGGATATGGGCCAAATGTGGGAAATTGGGACTAGTTTAGTGGTTAAAAAAAGGATGATGTGGAGATGCCGGCGTTGGACTGGGGTAAACACAGTAAGAAGTTTAACAACACCAGGTTAACGTCCAACAGGTTTATTTGGTAGCAAAAGCCACACAAGCTTTCGGAGCTGCAAGCCCCTTCTTCAGGTGAGTGGGAATTCTGTTCATAAACAGAGCATATAAAGACACAAACTCAATTTACATGAATAATGGTTGGAATGCGAATACTTACAACTAATCAAGTCTTTAAGAAACAAAACAATGTGAGTGGAGAGAGCATCAAGACAGGTTAAAAAGATGTGTATTGTCTCCAGACAAGACAGCCAGTGAAACTCTGTGGGAGTTACAAATAGTGTGACATGAACCCAATATCCTGGTTGAGGCCGTCCTCGTGTGTGCGGAACTCTGATAGCCAAGTTCCGCACACACGAGGACAGCCTCAACCGGGATATTGGGTTCATGTCACACTATTTGTAACCCCCACAGAGTTTCACTGGCTGTCTTGTCTGGAGACAATACACATCTTTTTAGCCTGTCTTGATGCTCTCTCCACTCACATTGTTTTGTTTCTTAAAGACTTGATTAGTTGTAAGTATTCGCATTCCAACCATTATTCATGTAAATTGAGTTTGTGTCTTTATATGCTCTGTTTGTGAACAGAATTCCCACTCACCTGAAGAAGGGGCTTGCAGCTCCGAAAGCTTGTGTGGCTTTTGCTACCAAATAAACCTGTTGGACTTTAACCTGGTGTTGTTAAACTTCTTACTAAAAAAAGGATGGCATGGACAAGTTGGGCCGAAGAGCCTATTTCCATGCTGTAGACCTCTATGACTCTGTGAAAAGCATTTTGCAACCTCAATCAGAAGCCATTCAGAGCCACTGCAAAGTTGGGAAGGAAAAATACAGCAGCAAATATCAGAAATTGAAAATTGGCTTAAAGAGAAGAAAAATGGAACTAGAGAAGTTTTTTTTCAAATAATCTAAAATGATGCAATTGAATGCCGAGTTTCCCCACCCCTTTAGGTTGTGCAGAAAAGTTCACCATTTCAGCAAACAGTTGATTTGTTGATAAATCGCTTGGAAACTTGTGTCCAAGTTGCTGTATGTAAGATTTAATTGTGGATTTGTGGAAACTCAACAACACCAGTTAAATGTGATCATTTTAAGCATATTTGCAAATTGTTTAATGCAAAATCTAAAACCAGACAATGCTGGAATGTAAATAATGCCCTGCCTACGTAACTTACAATAAATAGGGTAAGGTTCATCGGCTAGACTAGGGCTAGTCTCAGGGGACCCTTCACCGAGGTTGTGCTCCTCCAACGCGTTAGCTAATAAACAAACATTCTGTACTGGGTCTGCTGAGATCATTTCATGCAAATGTCTGCTCCATGGCGGGATGGTGGCACAGTGGTTCGCACTGCTGCCTCAGAGGGCCAGTTGGACTTTAACCTGGTGTTGTGAGACTTCTTACTGTGCCTCAGAGGGCCAGGGACCTGGATTCGATTCTGGTCACTGCCTGTGTGCAGTTTGCATGCTCCCCCCATGTCTGCATAGGTTTCCTCCGGGTGCTCCAGTTTCCTCCCATACTCCAAAGATGTGCGGGTTAGGTTGATTGGCCATGCTAAATTGACCCTAGTGTCAGGGGATTAGCAGGGTAAATATGTGGAGTTATGGGAATAGGGCCTGGATGGGATTGTGCTCAGTGCAGACTTGACGGGTCGAATGGCCTCCTTTTGCACTGTAGGGATTCTATGACCACCGCCTTATCTCCATAACCCTCGATTCCCTGCCCGATTAAAAATCTGTCTATCTCAGCCTTGAACATACTTAGCAACCCAGCCTCTACAGCCCCCCAATCATTTCCATTTCCTGACTTTCCATTTCCCACGTCTGCCTCTGTCCTGGAATGTGGGCAGGAATCTAACATTATCCCCGCGGGATCTCAGGCTCCACATTTCATACAGTGCATTGGGAACAAAGAGATGTTTGCTCACTGGTGTCATTTTCATATTCCCTTTGGAATCTCACTAAAGGAGCTTAGAATATGAATGCCTGGTGAATAGATAGATTATTGCAATGTTTGTCTTTAGAGTGGGCATTGCAAACACTGTGGGTGGTACTCTGTCTAAATGTCACAACAGCCCTGATTACATTGCGTGGGCGTGTGCGTGGTGTCCCAGCGTCACACAGCCTGGCAATTATCATACAATAAACGTTTTATAGAAATCATTCCGACACACCCGATGATGCAATCCATTCCAGGTGGAATCAGCTACCTGGGAGCACAGCTCTCATTTTACAATGACCACCAGGAGCTTGTGTACACACACAAATCAAGAAAGGAATCCTAAATAGTTATAAATCACCGATGAGGCCTCAGCTGACGTACGGTGTCTGACTTCACACTGTAGGATGGATATCAAGGCCTTGGAGAGGGTGCAGGAGAGGTTTAGAAGGTTGATACGAGGGACGTCGCATGGTGGCAAATCTGCCTCTGAACCAGAATGTTCTGCGTTGTGCTCCAGAAGAACCCAGCCATCGGTACAGGCAAGCCAGCCTCTTCTGCCTCAGACTTCATGGGTGAAGCTACTTTAGCAGAGTAAATCCAATATCTTACAGCTTTTATTATTCATGGTGGCGTTATTAAGCAGTGCTAACCACCATACCACCATGCCGCCCATTGCCACTGTGCCAACCACAGTTAGTACTGCTGCCTCACAGCGTCAGGGACCTGGGTTCAATTCCGGCCTTGGGTCACTGTCTGTGTGGAATCTGCACGTTCTGCCCATGTCTGCGTGGGTTTCCTCCGGGTGCTCTGCTTACCTCGCACAGCCCAAAGATGTGTGGGTTAGGTTGATTGGCCATGCTAAATTGACCCTAGTATCAGGGAATTAGCAGGGTAAATACGTGGGAATAGAGCCTGGGTGAGATGTGGCTGGTGCTGACTCGATGGGCCGAGTGGCCTCCTTCTGCACTGTAGGGATTCTATGATTCTATGAAAGGTGTGTTTCAGTACCATGGAATGCCCTATGTAATAAATTCAGCACCCTCACTCATTCCCAAAGTTTGTTTCTTCAGTTTTGTCAGCCGGTGAGGGGTACTCAGCCTATTTAACAATGTCCATTAGAGGGTCAAGGCAGAACACAAATAGCGCATTCCAGCCGTGTTCACTTGATTTGCGCACCATAATTTGATGTGCCCAAGGGAAAAGGCACATTCACTGCACCAGAGATTAAGTGGTAACAGCTGGAGTAAAGCCCACACATATCAATGTCAAAGCCAATCATGAGCCTACACCCTGGTGAACATGAAAGAGTTGTCATCGGTCTTCAGTGCAAACAGCTTTCCTCACAAATTTATTCCGACGCCTGCACAGTTCACGGAATCTCTTTGAAAGCTGCTGCACTAAGATGGCCAATCTCACAACAAACTGTGTTTGACACGCTAAAGGTGAAGATAGCATCTCCACCAGTACAGATGCATTCCAACCCACACGTGGAAATGGATGCCACAACAGATGCATCATGAAACACAATGGGGGGAGATGATGGTGTCATGATAATATCACTGGACCACTCATCCAAAGACCTAGGCTTATGCTCTGGGGACACGGCTTCGAATCCCACCACGGCAGCTGGTGGAATTTAAATTCAATTAATAAATCTGGAATATAAAGCTAGGCTCAGTAATAGTGACCATGAAACTCTTCCTGATTGTTGTTAAAAACCCTATCTGATTCACTAAAGTCCTTTAGGGAAGGAAATCTGCCGTCCTTACCTGGTCTGGCCTCCATGTGACTCCAGAGCCACAGCAATGTGGTTGCCTATTTTTGATTTTATTGTTATTGTCACATGAATTGGTATACAATGAAAAATATTGTTTATTGCACGCTATACAGACAAAGCATACGTTCATAGAGAAGGAGAGAGTGCAGAATGTAGTGTTACAGTCATAGCTAGGGTGTAGAGAAAGATCAACTTAATGCAAGGTAGGTCCATTCAGAAGTCTGATGGTAGCAGAGAAGAAGCTGTTTTTCAGTCGGGTGGTATGTGACCTCAGACTGTTGTAGCTTTCTCCTGATGGAAGAAGGTGGAAGAGACTATGTCCGGAGTGCGTGGGTCCTTGATTATGCTGGCTGCATTCATCCAACTCAGTAACCTGTTCCTGCCTTCCCTCCTTACCCTTTGATCACCTTCGCCCCAAGACCTATATCTTACTCCTTCTTGAAAACATACAATGTTTTGGCCTCAACTGTTTCCTGTGGTAGAGAATTCCACAGGATCACCACTCTCTGGGTGAAGAAATTTCTCTTCATCTCAGTCCTAAATGGTTTACCTTGTATCCTTAGACTGTGACCCCTGGTCCCAGACTCTCCTACCATTGGGAACATTCTTTCTGCATCTACCCTGTCCAGTCCTGTTAGAATTTTATAGGTTTCTATGAGATGCCCCCCTCATTCTTCTTGAACTCCAATGAATGCAATCCTAACCAACCCAATCTCTTCTCACATGTCAGGTCCTGCCATCCCAGAAATCAATCTTGTAAACCTTTGCTGTACAAGAACCTGCCTCAGATAAGGAGACCAAAACTGCACAAATTATTCCAGGTGTGGCCTCACCAAGGCCCTGCATAACCGCAGCAAGCCATCCCTATTGCTATACTTGAATCCTCTCGCTGTGAAGGCCAGCATACCATTTGCCTTCTTTACTGCCTGCTATACCTGCATGTTTACCTTACGCAATAATGTTCTCAGTAAGTTAGGTCAGGTAAAGTCACCATAATCCCAGATGACCATGGGCCGAGGGGTGAGCTCTGTGAGGGGGAGAGCTGACTGGTGGTGATTTAACCTGAGTGTCACCACACCTTAGGTGAGGGGCAAGGTTGAGAAGGCAGGGCCTTCAAGAATAACCTCAGCCAGTACAGGAATTGAACCCGCACTGTTGGCATCACTCTACACTACAAACCAGTTGTCCAGCCAATTGAGCTAACTGACTCTCAGTAAGTATACTATCCCTGTAAACCAGTAGGTTAACTGTGGTCAGATATACTGCATTCTGAAACCAAATGACAGACGTCACAACTTCTGTGGATTTTTCATCAAATCTCCCAGACACTTGTCACACTGAGAGCCAACTGGTCTCACTGGAGTGTTTTCAAACTCCATTCTTGAATAATATGTGAGGAATCTTGCCCCAAAACAATGCTTTCCCACAAATGCATTCACCAAGGATCCACATCCAGGGTTTCAATTTCTCCTTACGACATTCCTCTGCCTTGGGTTGCTATGTGCATTCAATCTTCCACACAATCTCTCAGGTATGCAACAGAACATTACTGCTTCACAAGCTGTATTAAGATGTCACCAAACTTTTGATTTATCTCAGTTGTCTGGCTTCTCACCTAGCTGATTTTAAATCTAGCTCTTGTAACTGTCCCTGAAATTCAAAGGGCTTTCTTTGCTTTTTACTTTAACTGCACTGAACAGAACCTTTTTCAAAGAACAAAGAACAGTATAGCATAGGAACAGGCCCTTCGACCCACCAAGCCTGCACCGATCACATTGTCCGATCCAGACCAACCGCCTGTACCCCTCTATTCCCCATCTATTCATGGGCCTATCAGATACGTCTTAAATGTCGCTAACGTAACTGCCTCAACCACTTGCATTCCAGGCCCCCACCACCCTCTGTGTAAAAAAAACTTCCCTCGCACATCACTACTGAATCTTACCCCCTTACCTTGAACTTGTACCCCCTTGTAATTGTCATTTTTGCTCTGGGAAAAAGCTTCCAACTGTTCACCTTATCTATACCCCTCATAATTTGATAAACTTTCATCAGGTCGCCCCTCAGCCTCTGTCTTTCCAGGGAGAACAATCCCAGTTTATTCAATCCTTCCTCATAACTAATATCCTCCATACCAGGCAACATCCTGGTACTTTTCTGTAATCTCTCCAAAGCCTCCACATCCTTGTGGTAGTGTGGTAACCAGAATTGGACACAGTATTCCAAATGTGGCCTAACCAATGTTTTATACAACTGTAACATAATTTGCCAACTTTTATATTCGATGCCTCGGCCAAAGAAGGCAAACATGCCATATGCTTTCTTCACCACCTTTTCCACCTGTGCTGCCACTTTTAAGGATCTGTGGATCAGCATGCCCAGATCAGCAACAGCTGCAACATGCCACCATCTACCCTCATGGACAAGCCAAAGACTGATCGGTATCCAGACATGTTTTTACTTTTATTTGGACTTCATGGGCAATTAAACAACTTATTAGAGGAGGATGCTTCCAAATAGCCCCATCCTCAATGATGGAGGGGCCCAGCACATCGGTGCAAAAGATAGGGCTGGAGCATTCGCAGCAATCTTTAGCCAGAAGTGCCGAGTGGATGATCCATCTCGACCTTCTCCGGAGGTCCCCAGCATCACAGATGTCAGTCTTCAGTCAATTTGATTCACTCGACATGATATCAACAAATGGTTGGAGGCACTGGATACTGCAAAGGCAATGGACCCTGACAATATTCTGACAGTAGTGCTCCAGAACTTGCCGTGCCTCTAGCCAAGCTCTACCAGTACAGCTACAGCACTGGCTTCTACACGGCAATGTGGAAAAATGCCTGGTATGTCCTGGACAAATCCAACCCAGCCAATTACCGCCCAATCAGTCTACTCTCGATCATCAGTAAAGTGATGGAAGATGTTATGACAGTGCTAAGGAGCAGGTATCTATTCCACAATTCCCTGCTCAGTGATCCCCAGTTTGAGTTCCACCACGGTCACTCAGCGCCTGACCTCATCACAGCCTTTGTTCAAACATGAACTCCAGAGCTGAGGTGAGAGTGACAGCCCTTGACTCAAGGCAGCATTTGATTGAGTGTGGCATCAAGGAACCCTCGCAAAATGAGTCAATGGGATTCAGGGTGCAACTCTCCGCTGGCTGGGGCCATACCTGGCACGTAGGAAGGTGGCTGTGGTGGTTCGAAGTCAATCATCTCAACTCCAGTTCATCTCTGCAGGAGTCCCTCAGGGTAGTGTCCCAGGCCCACCCATCTTCAGCTGCTTCATCAATGACCTTCCTTCCATCATAAAGTCAGAAGTGGGGATGTTCGCGATGATGGATTATTATCTAAATGGAAAGAAATTACAACATGCTGCTGTGCAGAGGGACCTGGGGGTCCTTGTGCATGCGACGCAAAAACCCAGTGTGCAGGTGCAACAGGTGATCAAGAAGGCAAATGGGATGTTGGCCTGTATCGCAAGGGGGATAGAATATAAAAGCAGAGATGTCTTGCTGCATCTGTACAGGGCATTGGTGAGGCCGCAGCTGGAATACTGTGTGCAGTATTGGTCCCCTTATTTGCGGAAGGATATATTGGCCTTGGAGGGAGTGCAGAGAAGGTTCACCAGGTTGATACCAGAGATGAGGGGTGTTGATTATAAGAACATAAGAACATAAGAAATAGGAGCAGGAGTAGGCCATCTAGCCCCTCGAGCCTGCCCCGCCATTCAATAAGATCATGGCTGATCTGACGTGGATCAGTACCACTTACCCGCCTGATCCCCATAACCCTTAATTCCCTTACCGATCAGGAATCCATCCATCCGCGCTTTAAACATATTCAGCGAGGTAGCCTCCACCACCTCAGTGGGCAGAGAATTCCAGAGATTCACCACCCTCTGGGAGAAGAAGTTCCTCCTCAACTCTGTCTTAAACCGACCCCCCTTTATTTTGAGGCTGTGTCCTCTAGTTTTAACTTCCTTACTAAGTGGAAAGAATCTCTCCGCCTCCACCCTATCCAGCCCCCGCATTATCTTATAAGTCTCCATAAGATCCCCCTCATCCTTCTAAACTCCAACGAGTACAAACCCAATCTCCTCAGCCTCTCCTCATAATCCAAACCCCTCATCTCCGGTATCAACCTGGTGAACCTTCTCTGCACTCCCTCCAATGCCAATATATCCTTCCTCATATAAGGGGACCAATACTGCACACAGTATTCCAGCTGCGGCCTCACCAATGCCCTGTACAGGTGCATCAAGACATCCCTGCTTTTATATTCTATCCCCTTCGCAATATAGGCCAACATCCCATTTGCCTTCTTGATCACCTGTTGTACCTGCAGACTGGGCTTTTGCGTCTCATGCACAAGGACCCCCAGGTCCCTTTGCACGGTAGCATGTTTTAATTTGTTTCCATTGAGATAGTAATCCCATTTGTTATTATTTCCTCCAAAGTGTATAACCTCGCATTTCTCAACGTTATACTCCATTTGCCATATCCTCGCCCACTCACTCAGCCTGTCCAAATCTCTCTGCAGATCTTCTCCGTCCTCCACACGATTCACTTTTCCACTTATCTTTGTGTCGTCTGCAAACTTCGTTACCCTACACTCCGTCCCCTCCTCCAGATCATCTATATAAATGGTAAATAGTTGCGGCCCGAGTACCGATCCCTGCGGCACGCCACTAGTTACCTTCCTCCAACCGGAAAAACACCCATTTATTCCGACTCTTTGCTTCCTGTCGGATAGCCAGTCCCCAATCCACTTTAACACACTACCCCCAACTCCGTGTGCCCTAATCTTCTTCAGTAGCCTTTTATGGGGCACCTTATCAAACGCCTTTTGGAAATCCAAAAACACCGCATCCACCGGTTCTCCTCCATCAACCGCCCTAGTCACATCTTCATAAAAATCCAACATGTTCGTCAAGCACGACTTTCCCCTCATATTTATTATGAGGAGAGACTGAGCAGATTGGGTTTGTACTCGTTGGAATTTAGAAGGCTGAGGGGGGATCTTATAGAGACCTATAAGATAATGAAAGGGCTGGATAGGGTAGAGGTGGAGAGATTCTTTCCACTTAGAAAGGAAACTAGAACTAGAGGGCACAGCCTCAAAATAAAGGGAAGTCAGTTTAGGACAGAGTTGAGGAGGAACTTCTTCTCTCAGAGGGTGGTGAATTTCTGGAATTCTCTGCCCATTGAAGTGGTGGAGGCTACCTCGTTGAATATGTTTAAATCACGGATAGATGGATTCCTGATCGGTAAGGGAATTAGGGGTTATGGGGATCAGGCGGGTAAGTGGAACTGATCCACTTCAGATCAGCCATGATCTTATTGAATGGCGGGGCAGGCTCGAGGGGCTAGATGGCCTACTCCTGCTCTTATTTCTTATCTTCTTATGTTCAGCACTATTCATGACTCCTCAGATACTGAAGCAGTCCATGTCCAAATGCAGCAAGACTTGGGTAACATTTAGGCTCAGGCTGATAAGTAGCAAGCAAGATTCATGCCACACAAGTGCCAGGCAATGACCATCTCCAATAGAGAGAATCTAACTATATCCCTTTGACAGTCAATGGCAATACCATCACTGAATTCCCCACTTTCAACATTCTGGTGGTTATCATTGACCAGAAACTGAACTGCACTAGCTGTATGACTACTGTAGCTGCAAGAGCAGGTCGGGAACCTGTGGTGAATTACTCACCTCCTGACTCCCCAAAGCCTGTTTACAATCTACAAGGAGTGTGATGGAATACTCACCACTTGCCTGGATGAGTGAAACTTCAGCAAAACTCAAAGCGTTCACCCAATCAGACCAAGCAGCCCGCTTGACTGACACGTCATTCAATAATCAACCCCTCCACCATCAATGCACAGTGGCAGCAGTGGGCACCATCTATAAGATGCACAGCAGCAACTCACTTAGGCTCTTTCAACAGCACCTTCCAAAGTCGCAATCTCTACCATCTAGAAGGACAAGGGCAGCAGACACATGGACACACCACCCCCTGGAAGTTATCCTCCAAGTCACTCGCCATCCTGACTTGGAAATATGTCGCCATTCCTTCATTATCACTGAGTCAAAATCCTGGAACTCCCTCCCTAACAGAACTGTGGGTGTACCTAGACCTCGGGGACTGCAGCGGTTCAAGAAGGCAGCTCACTACCACCTTCTGAAGGGCAATTAGGGATGGGCAATAAATGCTGGCCTAGCCAGCAACATCCTATCACCAGGAATGCATTTTAAAACGTCCTGAGCTTAAAGTGCACACGAATTGCATTACTGCTGATTTGGTGTCATGTACAGCAGCTAAAATGCCAGCTCACTGCTGCCTAGAACAGAATGCCTGGTATAGTGTCACCCCTCTCAATACCATCCATCAGAATTGGTGTCATTAATCAATTAAATTGTACCTGCACAGGGTCAGATATTACAATCAAAGCTAAAGCTAAAGGAGCTGGTGTTCTTTGCTTAGGCATGTCCTGCCAGTTTAGAAGCTTTTTGAGAAGGGTAAAGAAGGGTAAAAAAATGCCAGTTTCCTGCATTAACAGCATATTGCACCCTATAGATACGCATTGTGCAAGTCTAGCATGCCAGCTCCTACCTGAAGGACAAGGAATCTCAGCACAGGAAATTGGGGGCTGGTATCATTTGAACTAGTTCTCAACCAAGTCATTTCTTTGTTCTACAGCGTACTTGGTGAATGATACGTCAGTACCATACATCGCAGGAGTCTGCTACCCTTTATTGTGTGGACAATGGAGCCTCTCTCACATGCACTGCTCCATACTGTGGGGGCATTCATTGAGTAAAGAATGAATAGGCACTCGTGGTATCTTTTCATTCACAATTATACAAACAAGCAATGATTGGGCTTGACGTTCCTGTGTTCTTTGTGTATGAAGCTCCGAGTGCCAGACTTATAATTAACTCAAGAATTGCTCTTTATGATATACCCTATGTAATGTTCATAGAATCATAAAAGTCCTACAGTGCAGAGAGAGCCATTTGGCACATTGAGCCTGCATCGATAAGAATCCCACCCAGGCCCAATCCTCATAACACAATGTATTTAGGTTAGGTTCATTGGCCATGCTAAATTCTCCCTCACTGTACCTGAACAGGTGCCCGAGTGTGGCAACTAGGGGACTTTCTCGGTAACTTCACTGCAGTATGAATGTAAGCCTACTTGTCCCTAATAAATAAACATTATTTACCCTGCTAATCCCCCTGACACTATGGGGCAATTGAGCATGGCCAATCAACCTAACATTAGCTATAACAGTCATCCAGACTGAAAATACTGATTGAAAGACAGATGCAAAACTTCATTTGAAAAATATAAAGTGAAGTGCAAGCTGATAGAGTGATTTAAATTTTATTTATTAGTCACAAGTAGGCTTACATTAACACTGCAATGAAGTTACTGTGAAATCCCCAAGTCGCCACACTCCGACGCCTGTTTAGGTACACTGAGGGAGAATTTAGCATGGCCAATGTACCTAACCAGCACGTCTTTCAGACTGTGGGAGGAAACCGGAGCACCCGGAGGAAACCCATGCAGACACAGGGAGAACATGCAAACTCCACACAGACAGTGACCCAAGCCGGGAATTGAACTCAGGTCCCTGGCACCGTGGGGCAGCAGTGCTAACCACTGTGCCACCGTGCCACCCACTATTTACACAGAACTGTTCACAACTCAGGATGTCTGAAAGCACTTTATGGTCAATCGAGTACAATTGAAATGTGGTCATTGTTATAATGTTGGGAAAATATCGGGGTACTGAGAACAAACAGCTGTCAATACATAGAATCCAGTGTGCATTTTGGATCTATGACCCTGTGTTGCTCAGGTTGATGTGGTCAGTAATATGGTCAGTACAAGACAGAAAAAGTCAGAGTGCGAGAGTAACAACTAATAACATTTACAGCATGTGGAACTGGTGAAGAGGAGTAAGTAACATCAACACACTCACGCGCGCACACTCGCGTGCGCACACTCGCACGCGCACACTCGCGTGCGCACACTCGCGCCGCACACTCGCATGCGCACACTCGTGCCGCACACTCGCGCGTGCACACTCGCGTGCGCACACTCGCATGCGCACACTCGCGCCGCACACTCGCGCGCGCACACTCGCACACAAACCCGCACACACACTCGCACACACACTCGCACACACACTCGCACACACACGCACACTTACTCACTTACTTACTCACACACGCACTCACTCACTCACGCACTCATAGCACTAACTCCAACAACACTCAAGAAGCTTGATACCATCTAGGACAATGCAGCCCGCTTAATTGATATTCCTTCCACAGACATCCACTCCCTCCACCACCAACACTCAGTGGCAGCAGTGTGTATCATCTACAAGATGCACTGCAGGAACTCACCAAGGTTCCTTATAGCTGCAGGGTGGCACAGTAGGTAGTACTGCTGCCTCACAGTGCCAGGAACCGGGTTCAATGCTCGGGTCACTGTCTATGTGGACTTTGCACATTCTCCCTGTATCTGCGTGTGTTTCCTCCGGGTGCTCCGGTTTCCTCTCAGTCCGAAAGATGTGCTGGTTAGGTCCATTGGCCATGCTAAATTCTCCCTCGGTGTAGCTGAACATGCGTCGGAGTGTGGCAACTAGGGGATTTTCACAGTAACTTCATTGCAGTGTTAATGTAAGCCTACTTGTGACACTAATAAATAAATACATGAAATAAATAAATAGTCAGCACCTTCCAAACCCACAACAACTACCATTTAGAGGGACAAGGGTAGCAGACACATGGGAACACCACCACCTGGAGGTTCCCATCTAAGCCACATATTATCCTGACTTGGAAATATAATCACCACTTCATCACTGTCACTGGGCTGAAATCCTGGAACTCCCTCCCTAACAGCACTGTGGGTGTACCTACACCTCAGGACTGCAGTGGTTCAAGAAGGCAGCTCACCGCCGCCTTCTCAAGGGCAACTAGGGATGGGCAATAAATGCCGGCCAAGCCAGTGACACCCACATCCCATGAATGAATAAAAAAAAATCCACAGTGACACAATACACGCATACACAAACACGCATTTATGCCTACACAACATATACACAAATTCGCACATACACAACACACAGTCACACAACACGCACACACATACTCACATTCTCGCACACATTTGTGCAGACAGAACATATACTCACAAAACAAACATACACTCAATCAAACACTTACAAACAAAACATACACAAATATGAGACTCAAATACAAAACACACACATACACAGAAGTTTCGGTGTGATAACTCCTTGGCTCTCTGACAAGTCTTTGGTTCAGCCTTGGGAAATGTTCTTGAGCTGAATTTGGAATGCATGGTTTGGGCAAGTGCAGTGTGTTAGAACTCAAATAGCCAGTCAGTGAAGAATAAAAATGACACATTGGCTGAAAATTTCCCATCCTGCCTGATGTGGGAGTCATACCAGGCAAGACAGAAAATACGACGGACCACTTAAAGCTCCCTTGAGCTTGGATGGGAATTTCTGGTCTTGGGGTGCACGTGGCCGGAAAATCCCACCCATAATCTCTGTACACAGACAGGATTTTACTTGCTAATTGACACATTACACACCATACACGTCTAAATCCAAAAGCCACATTTCAGTCAGTTCCTATACGTGTGAGCACAGATCAATCCCCCCACCCCAAACTGAATGCAATTAAATAGCCAATAAATACAAAATAAATATTTTGCTGCTAATTCCTTCGGCTGCATCAACATTATCCAGTCAGCTTCTAGTAATTCCCATTCAGTTTTTTGTTACAATGATTCTAAGTAAAGCTGCAGAGCAAATTTGTTCCAGTAAAATTCTTGCTTCATGTTGTTTATAAAATGGATGTAGTCAGCCAGGTTGGGACTGGATGATCCCAGTGGCAGGCAAGGCCAGAATATCCCACCATAAGAAACAATATACATGTTTATGTGTCCATATCTATGTTCCCTGGTTTTGTTTACATCTCTGTCACATCTGTGCGTGAGTGAGTAAGTAAGTAAGTTTCTCATTAAGTGAGAAGGTGTACCTCATACTTATAGGAATATGAGTTAAATTGAGATAGTAAGTGGTTAACGTTAGCTTTTCCAGGTATGATCGTGTTTGCAGGAGAATCAAGGTACAACAGGGCATGATGTGAATTACTACTGAGGTCTCTCCAAACGGGGAAAGTTAAGAGCCCTCATTGTACAGATCTTGCCAGCAGTGTATCATCGAATCATAGAATCCCGACAGTGCAAGAGGAGGCCATTCAGCCCATCGAGCCTGCACCAACAACAACCCCACCCAGACTCTATGCCCACAACCCAATGTATTTACCCTGCCAATTCCCTGAGACTAAGGGGCAATTTTGCATGGCCAAGGGGCGGCACGGTAGCACAGTGGTTGGCACTGCTGCTTCACAGCTCCAGGGTCCCGGGTTCGATTCCCGGCTCGGGTCACTGTCTGTGTGGAGTTTGCACATTCTCCTCGTGTCTGCGTGGGTTTCCTCCGGGTGCTCCGGTTTCCTCCCACAGTCCAAAGATGTGCGGGTTAGGTTGATTGGCCAGGTTAAAAATTGCCCCTTGGACTCCTGAGATGCATAGGTTGGAGGGATTAGCGGGTAAAATATGTGGGGGTAGGGCCTGGGTGGGATTGTGGTCGGTGCAGACTCGATGGGCCGAATGGCCTCCTTCTGCACTGTAGGGATTCTATTCTATGAAACCTGTACATCTTTAGAGTCTGGGAGCAAACCGGAGCACATGGAGGAAACCCACACAGACACGGGGAGAACATGCAAACTCCGCGCAGTCACCCGAGGACAGAATTGAACCCGGGTCCCTGGCGCTGAGAGGCAGCAGTGCTAACCACTGTGCCACCATGATATGTCAAACATGTGTGTGTTAGATATTACTAATATTCACACAGGGTTTCTATTCCAAAACAGGGAGCTGCTGGATTGGCCTCCTATGTTTTTGTAATGGTTACTCGAGGTCAAACTCATAAAAAGATAAAGGACAAACCTTTATTCTTCCATGCGAGCTGAATGGGTCCTGTCAGTTTCCTGTCAACAGGAAGTTGACTAGAGGGCCAGTTACTATGCTGTTAGCAACAGTGGAAAGCTCCATCTGAAAGCTGCAGCATGGAGGAAGTTGCAACTTCAAAGTCTGAGAACTTTTTTCATTAATAGTTCAAGTCCTAAAGCTATCATCCAAACTAAAGTGAGTGACGTTGGCTGGATACTGAAAACTGTGTCTACTAGGGATCGGCCACTCTGTAAAGTGATTTGCTTATTCTGCTATTCATAGAATCATAGAAACCCTACAGTGCAGAAGGAGGCCATTCGGCCCATCGAGTCTGCACCGACAACAATCCCACCCAGGCCCTATCCCCATAACCCCATGCATTTACCCTAGCTAAACTCCCTGCTACTAAGGGACAATTTAGCACAACTAATCCACCTAACCCGCACATACTTGGACATATTGTTCAACATTATTATTGGACAACAAATTCATGGCCTGAATTTTTGGGATGGCATGGATATTGGTAGGTAGGCAGATAGGAGGGAGATTGGGAGGTGTCCAGTCCCTGAGGGGAAGGTGTCCCCAGTCAGAAGGGGTTTCTGATGGAGCCAACCCCAACCACCCCCCACCCCCACCTTCCCACCCAAGAATTGAGATTTAAAATGTTTCTATTCCCCCCCCCCCCCCCCCGCCCCCCCCTCACTGATCTATCCATCACCCACCAGCCTAAGAATTGGGGCTGGCAGAAAAAGGCCTGTGAATGGCCACTTAGGGGCCTTAACTCAGGCAAAACAAAGGCGGGCTTCCTGTCTGAGGCCCTGCCTGTCCCTCATTGAAATCATGACCAGGTTGGGATGGGTGGGATCGCGGAGGGAACCTTGTCCACACAATTTCATGTTCCCCTCCTGCCTCAAAACCAGGGGAGGATGGTAAAATTCAGGCCCGTGTTGGTGAATCGGCATGGAATTCCTGATGCCATGTTAGCAAACTGAATTCTTACACATTGTATAACAAACCTCTAACTTTGCCAAATGCATATGTACCTCAGCCCATCCAACAAGCACTGGCCCCTGGAGTATGATCGCAGTTACATGTTACCCAATGCTGCAACCTCTCTCCAGCGATCAAACGGAAAACATACTGACAGGAAGTGAAGATAAATGTTCTTGAGTCCTCCTGGCCTTCAGATAGCGAAAGAATATCTAACACCATCAGATTATTTGGCTTAAGCTGCAAACCACATATTTAGGTTTAGAAAAGTGAAAATGAACAGTAAGCAGGACATAACTTGATTGCTGAACTTAACTGAGACCTCCAAAGGTGCGATAACGCAACACTTCACCAACACTTGTACTCAAACACTTACACAAACATTGCAGCAAAAAGTGAAGTTTTATCTACCTTCCTCTCCCGGGTGCCTCAGGTGTCCCAATTTTGCTGAATTCCGATGAGGTAAAAATAGATTGAGAGTTAAACCTAGGTTACCTTCAAGGTTCAAACCAGAGCATCAAAGGAAATCAAAAAGATTGTCTTAACCCATCGGCTTTGGAAACAGAGGCTTCCTGCTGACATAGAAATGCATGGTTTTCTGAATGAGCAAGCTTGCTTTCTACCCACACCTGAAGTTAACTATTTGTAACTACTGGATATCTTCGTATTGTTTGCTTGTGTGAGCTGGCAAACAAAGTCACAAATCAATTGCATTAAAGTATAAAGAATACTTTATACTTCACTTTACGAGGTCCCACTCCCTGTGTGGAGGGGAGCACCAGTTTTAAGAATCAACCTTGTCATGACATACTTTGTATATCAAGACTTGAAATATGGCTGAAAAAAGGCACATGCATTCAAAGTTTTTGTCTTAGAACATAGAACAGTACAGCACAGAACAGGCCCTTCGGCCCACGATGTTGTGCCGAGCGTCTTGTACTCATCAGGCCAATTTGAAAGAATACTTATAGCTTGTTGTTCCCATTGTTGTTGTTATAAATAGAATCCCAACAGTACAGAAGGAGGCGATTCGGTCCATCGAGCCTGCACTGACCACGATCCCACCCAGTCTCTATTCCCATAACCCTACATATTTCCCCTGCTAATCCCCCTGACACCAGGGTCAATGTAGCATGGCCAATCCACCTAACCCATACATCTTTGGAGTGAGGGAGGAAACCAGAGCACCCAGAGGAAACCCATGCTGACACAGGGAGAACATGCAAACTCCACACAGACAGTGACCCAAGGCAGGAATTGAACCCAGTTCCCTGGCACTGTGAGTCAGCAGTGCTAACCACTGTGCCGCCTGTTTACCTTTATATTTGATATTCTTGCAAACTCTCTTGATGAGTGCAAGATGAAAAGCTTTGACAATACTCAAATTCTGTACAATTAGAATTGTACAGAATTGAATTTTACAGAAGTGCCGTTCTGCCCCATTATCTCTCTATACTAGCTCTTTGAAAGAGCTGTCCAATTTAATTCTACACTCCAGCCCTCAGGACCATAACTGCACAACCCTTTTATTATTCTAGAGTTTATTTTTATGATTGTTTATAACTCTTACATAAGCTATGATTACTTGTTTTATTTGTATCATTATCACAATTTACCAGCTGTTAACGTGATGACTTTTTCAATTCATTCACGGGATGTGAGTGTCACTGGCTGGGCCAACATTTGTTGCCTATTCCTAATTTCCCTTGAGAAGGTGGGGGTGAATTGGGCGAACTGCCTTCTTGAATCACTGCAGTACATGTGGTGTAGGTACTGCCACAGTGCTGTTAGGCAGTGTATTCCAAGGTTTTGACCCAGTGATAATGAAGGAAGTGTCCAAAGGTGTGTAAGTTATGGGGTTTAGTAGGATAAATGTGTGAGGTGATGGGGAGAGGGCTGGGGAGAGGGCTCGAGTAAGATGCTCCGCCGGAGTGTTGGTGCAGACTTGATGGGCCGAACGGTCTCCTCCTGCACTGTAGTGATTCTTTTCTATTCTAAGGATCAGCAATATATTTCAAGTCAGGATGGTGAGTGGCTTGGAGGGGAAATCTAGGTGGTGGTGTTCCCAGGTACCTGCTACTCTTGTCCTTCAAGATGGTAGTGATCATAAGTTTAAAATGTATTCCAAAAGTACCAAATAGAATAGATGAAATGAAATCATGTACAGAATATTCTGTTTGTACTTTGTCCACCTATGGCTAATCTGACCAAAGTTGCTGTGGTTCACTGATACAATGGTTAAAGAGGTGGTGATACCCCAGAAAATAATGTCCACTGCATTACACAGAGGAATTGCCCCATCTACTCCTCTGTGTGAATGGCCTAGCAACCTTGAGCTCAAACCCAACCATGACAAGTTGCAAAATTGATCTCAATAAATCTCTGAATTTGTGAGTTTGACCACAGCCACAAAAAATGCAAATAACTAGTGCCCTTCAGAGATGGAAACCTGCTTCACTTATGCTCATGTATTTGATTTTTTTATACCTTCAAGATAACTAGTGCCCACATTCCAAGCATAAAAATAGATAAACTTAGTGTAGGTACTGCACAGGGGGAGACCATTCAGCCCATTGAGTCCAAGTGAGCTTTCGGTAGGTCAGTCCAGCCAATCCCATTCACTCACTCTATCCTTATAACCCTTTCGTTTATTTTAGTCAAGCGCCCAGCCAATTTCCTTCTGAAATCATTGACTGTTTCCACTTCCACCCTCGTGGGCAGCAAAGTTCAGGTCATTACCACTCGCTGGGTAACAGTTTTGTCACATCCTCCCCTGCATCCCCTTACCAGCTGGTGCCAGCTGAAATTGGCTTCACGTCCTGCGGGTTTGTGCCAACTCGAAACCCATCCGCCACTCGATGTGTGGAAGCACGGTCTGACCCTGGGAGAGTGCTCCAGGTTTGACACTCGTGGCCTGAGACAGCCAGGGGCACGTTACAGATGTCATCAGAAAGTGAAAATGCCCCATTTTAATAACCAGTTTAGCTGAGCTTTGGAGTTTTGATTTCATGACCCTCCTCTGACCCTGCCACCCCACCTGCTTTCCCTGTTGACCTGTTCCCTGATTATCGTGAATGGTAAGACAGGGGCCCTCCACATCTCCAGTGTCCCTCATGAGGCTTTTGATGAGTTTCCACATGCAAAGCTCCGAATTAGGTAGAAAGCACGTGAGCAATTGGAAATTTCATAGAATCCTACAGTGTAGAAGGAGGTCATTCGGCCCATCGAGTTTGCGCCGACCACAATCCTAGTCAGGCCCTATTTTCATAACCCCATGCATTTACCCTGCTAGTCCCCCTTAAACTAAAGGGCAATTTAGAATGGCCAATCCACCTAACCCGCACATCTTTGGACTGTGGGAGGAAACCGGAGCACCCGGAGGAAACCCAGGGGGAGAATGCGCAAACTCCACACACTGACCCAAGCCGGGAATCGAACCCCAGTCCCTGGCACTGTGAGGCAGCAGTGCTAACCACTGTGCTACCGTGCTGCACAATTTGGCACAAAGGTGAGGGCAGGAGAGGAGTACAGGCCTGGTTGTTCTGGCAATGGGCTTATTCACGGAATGTTAGCTTGGGCCTTCTTTCTTCAGCCGCTGCCTGACCTGCTGAGTGTTTTCCGATGCGATACACGAGAGGTTCATTTTGCTGAGCTGGTGGGAATCAGCAGACTTGTACAGGGGTTCTCACTGCCTCTACCTACAAGCCTATGAAAGCACTCCAAAGATTGCAAGCTTGTGGTTAACAGTAAGAAGTGAAGTATAATCAAAGGTAAGGATGCGCTAGGTATTTGGATCAACCATGCAAACATACTGACGGGTGTAAGATGAACATGTGGGAAATGACATGGCGATTATATGGGTAAAACCATACCAGTCGCAATAAGTGACTGAGGCTATGCTGAAACTCTACAATACACTGACCATACCACCATTGCAACTGTGCAAGGTCCTGATTGGAACGTGCAGCTTCTGAGAAGAGCGGTCTGTACGGTTTTAGAGGTCATTACCTACTGGAATAGGTTCAGAGACTCAGGGTAGACATTCATAGTGGGCAGTACCTGGCAAAAAATGGTTCAGCCACCTTTTAGGACCAGCGATTGATAGCTGTAGGGACATGGTGGTAATGTCACTGCGCTAATAATCTAGAGGCCCTGAGAACCTGGCATTCAAATCTCACCATGACAACTGGTGGAATTTAAAAGTATGTTCAAGGCTGAGATAGACAGATTTTTAATCAGTAAGGGAATCGAGGGTTATGGAGAAAAGGTGGAGTTGAGGATTATCAGATCAGTCAGCATCTCGGGTGGCACGGTGGCACAATGGTAGCACTGCTGCCTCACAGTGCCAGGGACCCGGGTCCGATTACCGGCTTGGGTCACTGATTGTGTGGAGTTTGCGCGTTCTCCCCATGTATGCGTGGGTTTCCTCAGAATGCTCCGGTTTCCTCCCACAGTTCAAAGGTGTCTGGGATAGGTGGATTGGCCATGGTAAATTGCCGCTTAGGACTAGCTAGGGTAAATGCATGGGGTTATGGGGATAGGGTCTGGGTGGGATTGTGGTCAGTGCAGACTCGATGGGTCGAATGGCCTCCTTCGCATTGTAGGGTTCTATAATTCTCTGATTCTATCTCATGGAATGACGGAGCAAACTCAATGGGCTGAATGGCCTACTTCTGCTCTTATGGTCTTAAGTTCAATTAATAAAATCTGGAATGAAAAACTAGTCATAGCAGTAGCGGCCATGAAATTTGCCATCCTTACCTGGACTGGCCCACAATAATATGGTCTAAAACAGTGGTTCCCAACCTTTTATACATCATGACACACCTCTATACTATAAGAACATTCTGAGTCACACCTCCGACTTTCTCTGTTCCCTGACTGGGAACTTCATTTTTAACTTGTCCCTGTCATCTTGCCTGTTTTTTCTTAACCTCTCCCTGTCTGTCTCGCTTCTCCCATGGTTTGTGCATTCTTTTTGAGTTTTTGCTTTTTGTGTGGGCCCATAGGGACCTTTGTCTTCAGCCCCAAGATCCGTTGGTCAATGCGCATGGGCCTGACCAACATGAAATATCTAAACCGCGCATGTGTGACCCTACACCAGCTGGCACACACGCGGGAGGCCCGAGATTTATAGGTTCTTGCCGATGCCTGCCCCAGAGTTGGAGACCAAGGTTAGTTTTAGTTTAACTACATGAATTTTGAATCATCTGGAATCATTTTTTTCCCCCGCACATTTGGAGAGGTCCCCACGGCACTCATTGAGAACCATTGCTCTAGAAAGCCACTCAGTTCAAGGGCGATTAGGGATGGGAAATAAATGCTGGCCTTATCATTGACACCCACATCCCATAGATATTTTTTAAAAACTTCCATTTGGAACTGACCCAATAGCACTTGTTTTGTACACCGACAGAGATGAATTCTCTTGTATCTTCACAGCCCAGAGAGAAAGAGAAGCAGAGACCGCGTTGAAGGCATGGGTTAAAGGGCCAGAGATTATAGGATCAGATTATTGATTGATTTGGATCTGACACAGATCCTAGTGTGTGGTATCAGTCACTCACTCACTGCCCCTCAATTTCCTGTGTTCCAGGAACTGCTCCCAGCATTTCCTAAAATGCCTGACCACAGCGGAACCTTTGCAAAACTCATCCTTATATAAAGAAAGAGAGAGAAATAAACTTGATGGTAGGAGGAATGTCTGCACATTAAGGCTGATTGATGTCTGGGGTAATTTTCCAGGACGGTTGGTAAGGACGCAGGGTTTGAATAGACACTCAGATGAAGAAATGTGACATTCACCCTCATCATTAATCAGTACCCAAGTGTAATTCCAATGCTGGAGATTTTACTGACAGTTACAGGTCAGTCTGGGGCACTCTCATTGTTGACACTCTCATAGCGTCATAGAATCATCGATGTTTACAGCATGGAAAAAGGCCCTTCCGCCCAACTTGTCCATGCTGCCCCTTTTTTTTAAACCCCTAAGTTAGTCCCAATTGGCCGCATTTGGCCCATGTCCCTCTATACTCATCTTGCCCATGTAACTGTCTAAATGCTTTTTAAAAGTCAAAATTGTACCCGCCTCTACTATTGTCTCTGGCAGCTCATTCCAGACACTCACCACCCTCTGTGTGAAAGAATTGCCCCTCTGGACCCTTTTCTATCTCTCCCCTCTCACCTTAAACCAAGGCCTCTAGTTTTACACTCCCCTACCTTTGGGAAAAGATATTGACTATCCATAGAAACATAGAAAAACTACAGCACAAAACAGGCCCTTCAGCCCCACAAGTTGTGCTGAACATATCCCTACCTTCTAGGCCTACCTATAACCCTCCATCCTATTAAGTCCCATGTACTCATCCAGGAGTCTCTTAAAAGACCCTATTGAGTTTGCCTCCACCACCACTGACAGCAGCCGATTCCACTCGCCCACCACCCTCTGTGTGAAAAACTTCTCCTATAGCTGGGGAAAAGGAGATTATGATGCGATTAGGCAAGATTTAGGATGCATACGTTGGGGAAGGAAACTGCAGGGGATGGGCACAATTGAAATGTGGAGCTTGTTCAAGGAACAGCTACTGCGTGTCCTTGATAAGTATGTACCTGTCAGGCAGGGAGGAAGTGGTCGAGCGAGGGAACCGTGGTTTACTAAAGAAGCTGAATCTCTTGTGAAGAGGAAAAAGGAAGTGTATGTAAGGATGAGAAAACAAGATCCAGTTGGATCCATTGAGGGTTACAAGTTAGCAAAGAATGAGCTGAAAAAAGGACTTAGGAGAGCTAGAAGGGGACATGAGAAGTCCTTGGCGGGTCGGATCAAGGAAAACCCCAAGGCTTTTTACTCTTATGTGAGGAATAAAAGAATGACCAGGGTGAGGTTAGGGCCGGTCAAGGACAGTAGTGGGAACTTGTGCATAGAGTCAGAAGAGATAGGAGAGGCGATGAATGAATACTTTTCTTCAGTGTTCACCAAGGAGAGGGGCCATGTTTTTGAGGATGAGAGTGTGATACAGGCTGATAGGCTGGTCCAGCTAATCTATGCCCCTCATTATTTTATAGACCTCTATAAGATCATCCCTCAGCCTCCTGCTCTCCAGAGAAAAAAGTCCCAGGCTATCCTGGCACTCCTTATAACTCAAACCATCAAGTCCCTGTAGCATCCTAGTAAATCTTTTCTGCACTCTTTCTAGTGTTTTCTTTCTACACTCCCCTCGCAGTTTATAATGTGGCTGCAAAGGCAACTGGTTAAACTTTTCGCAACTTATGGCTCCAAAGCAGCCTGGTGATTGGCTAACGCTGCAAGCCTCACTTAGTGCACAAGAGTTAAGGGTTAAGCAAACTTTCTCTTACCCGATGATGTAGGCAAGGACTCCTAGTTGGATCAATCGAAAAGTTACTCCAATGTTTTTGTTTTTAACGATTACCATCCGAGGGGTGTCGTACTGAAACAAGAACCCAGAAACACTTGCGACCAACTTGTCCTTTTCCATCACCTTTGGAGAGCTTGACTCCACATAGACGGAGCAATGCAAACAGGTCCCTAATTCATCGCTGATAACTTGTTTAACCCTGATGGGTGGAGCCTATTGACATAGCTATTTCTATAGTAACAACCAGCATTTCCACTTATGGTTCGAGAGCATCTGGAACCTTACCACGTGTATGCAAAAAAAAAGATCGGAAGTAAATAAAATTTTAACTCTTAGTTAACTGCAGTGGCATCCTTGTACCAGAGAAAACCAAAATCAGCAGAGACTGGACATTGAGCTGTAAGTATCCAAGAGAATTCATTCAGAATCAATCACCCTGCATGACATGGACAAGGAAGACAAACTGGACTCTCAGGCTGACATGATTGGGCCAAATTGATGAATCCTTGATTTGGACCTTCATAGAATCCCTACGGTGAAGAAGAGGCCATTTGGCCCATCGAATCTGCAGCGACAACCATCCCACCCAGGCCCTATCCCCATAACCCCACGTATTTAACCTGCTAATCCCCCTGACACTATGGGGCAATTTAGCATGGCCAATCAACCTAACCTGCACATCTTTGACTGTGGGAGGAAACCAGAGCACCCAGAGGAAACCCATGCAGACACTAGGAGAACGTGCAAACTCCACACAGTCACCCGAGACCAGAATTGAACCCAAGTCCCTGGCACTGTGAGGCAGCATGCTAACCGCTGTGCCACTGTGCTGCTCTACAGATGCTTTGGGGAAGAGTTGGTGGTGGGAATCTGAAAGCTGCCTGCTGTGACAGGCACACAGAGGGGTCTGGGAGTCCTTCACCAGGTACATTAAACCCTCCACTTTAATGAAAGTGAGAGGGGTTATCCCATAATATGGTCTGAGCCACAATCAAATAAGAGAATGCCCCTGTGAAAAGGCACAGCTCAATATTGCATAACCTTTACAGGGGAGGTGGTGGAGTAGTGGAAATGTCACTGAACCCCTAATTCAGAGGCGCAGGCTGATGCTCTGGTGACACAGGTTTGAATCCCATCAAGACAGCTGGTGGAATTTAAAACTCGTTCTCAGTGATAGGGACCTTGAAACCATTGTCGATTGTTGTAAAGATCCATCTGGTTCACTAATGTCCTTTAGGGAAGGAAATCTGCCATCCTTACCCCGGTCTGGCCTACATATGACTCCAGAGCCACAGCAACGTGGTTGACTCTTAACTGCCCTCTGAAATGGCCTAGCAAGCCACTCAGTTCAGGGGTAATTAGGGATGGGCAACAAATGCTGGCCCAGCCAGCGACGCCCACATCCCATGTAAGAAAGAATAAATAAACAGAAAGCTTCTGGTCAGGCAATGCCTCAACTTAAAAATTCTCATCCTTGTTTTCAAATCCCTCCATGGCCCATTCCCTATCTCTGTGATTCCCTTCAATCTCTGCAATCTGTCAATTCTTGCCCATTGAGCATTTGTGATTGGTAACCATACCTTCATTTGCTGAGACCTAAAGTTCTGGAATTCTCTCCCCAACCCTCCACTCCGTCTCTCTACTCTCTTTCCTCCTTAAGATGTTCCTTAAATCTTACCGCTTCGACCAAGCTTTTGGTCATCTGACATAATATCTCATTCCATGACTTGATGTCAAACCTTATCCCATAATGCTCCTGTAGAGCATTGGGACTCTGTTTTTATATTCATAGATAAATAAATGCAAGTTGTTCTTGATATTATCATACTCCCCATGTCCAAGCAGTCACGTCATCAATCTCCCCCCTTCCTGGTGTCCTGATAACCCAAACATTACCATGGCAAAACACTTACCTCTTTGTCAGAAGGTTGTATGACTTCGAGTCAATGAGACATAATCCAGGCTGACACACCGGTGGAGTACTGAGTGAGTTTCAACAGAGAGATGGATTTGACATAGAATCATACAGTGCAGAAGGAGGCCATTCGGCCCATCAAGTCTGCATTGACCACAATCTCACCCAGGCCCGAGCCCCATACATTTACCATAGCTAGTTCCCCTGACACTAAGAGGTAATTTAGCATGGCCAATCCACCTAACCCGCACATCTTTGGACTGTGGGAGGAAACCAGAACACCCAGAGGAAACCCATGCAGACACGGGGAGAATGTGCAAACTCCACACAGATAGTGACCCAAGCCGGAAATCGAACCTGGGTCCCTGGCGCTGTGAGGAAGCAGTGCCACCGTGCAGCACTGTCAGCGGTGCTGTCTTTCCGATGAGCTTTTAAACAAATCTTCCCTTTCAGATGAAGGCAAGAGATTCCATGGCACCATCTTCAAGAAGAGTGAGGGAGTTCTGGCCAATATTTATCCATCAACCTAATTCACTGAAACAGAATATCTGGTCATCATCAGATGAGTGTGTGTGAGATCTTGTCAGGCTAGCTGTTATGTTTCCTGCCTCACACAACAGTGACTGGATTCCAAAATTACAACAGCTATTTAAGCTTTGTCACATCCTGAGATTAGGAACGTTGTAGTTCCCTCATTCTTTTCCTGCGCCGTGCTTCGGGGTCCCGATCCTCCTGGAATAACTGGACATTTCCCAGAATTGTGCTTTCCTGAACACTGCCCCCAATATCCCCTGAGATCAGCGATTTAAATTCCTTGCCTCAGTGCACCCATTTAAACAGCAAACACTGTGTGAGGAACTGCCAAAAACAAGACTAACTCTTAGCCTGGCATCCCGAATCTTAATGTGATTAAATGTCATTCATTTTTAATCGTGTTCAGTCTCAGGCGTTCTCACAGAGTTTATTGTGGGTGTCCAGCAGAGAGAGACAATGTGATCCAGGAAGAGGGAGAGCCTGGGAAATGGGATTCCGAGAGAGAGAGAGAGAGACTGGGGAATTGGGGCTCGGAGAGAGGGAGAGAGAGACTGGGAACCGGGGATTGAGGGACTGGGAAATGGGGATTTAGGAGGGGGTGAGACTGGAGAATGGGGATTTAGGAGAGGGAGAGACTTGGAAAACGGGGATTCAAGGAAAGGGAGAGACTGGGGAATGGGGATTTAGGAGAGGGAGAGACTGGAGAATGGGGATTTAGGAGAGAGAGAGACTGGGGAATGGGGATTTAGGAGAGGGAAAGACTGGGAACCGGAGATTCAGGGAGAGGGAGAGACTGGGGAATGGGGATTTAGGAAAGGGAGAGAGTGGAAACTGGGCATTCAAGGAGAAGTAGAGATTGAGAAATGGGGATTCAAGGAGAGAGAGAGACTGGGATATGGGGATTTAGGAGAGGGTGAGAGACTGGGAAATGGGGATTTAGTAGAGGGTGAGACTGGGAAATGGGGATTTAGGAGAGAGAGAGACTGGGAAATGGGGATTTAGGAGAGAGAGAGACTGGGAAATGGGGATTTAGGAGAGAGAGAGACTGGGAAATGGGGATTAGGAGAGAGGGAGACTGGGAAATGGGGATTCAAGGAGAGGGAGAGACTGGGAAATGGGGGTTTAGGAGAGGGAGAGACTTGGAACCGAAGATTCAGGAGAGGGAGGGACTGGGGAATGGGGATTTAGGAGGGGGTGAGACTGGGGAATGGGGATTTTGGACAGGGAGTGACTGGGAAATGGGGATTTAGGAGAGGGTGAGACTGGGAACTGGAGATTCAGGGAGAGGGAGAGACTGGGAAATGGGGGTTCAAGAAGAGGGAGAAACTGGGGAATGGGGATTTAGAAAAGGGAGAGACTGGGAACTGGGGATTTAGGAGAGAGAGAGACTGGGGAATGGGGATTTAGGAGAGGGAGAGACTGGGAAATGGCATTTTGGAGAGAGAGAGACTGGGAAATGGGGATTTAGGAGAGAGACAGAAAATGGGGAATGTAGAATCCTTGGGAGAGACAGAGAGAGGGAGAGAGAGAGAGAATGCAGAGAAAGAGAGAGAAGGGGGAATGGGGATTCAGGAGAGAGAGAGAAAGGGTCGTCTCGAAACATCGTCTTTTCTCTCCTTACAGATGCTGCCAGATCTGCTGAGATTTTCCAGCATTTTCTTTTGGTTCCTGCAGAGATGGTTATTTAATTGAAGAAAATGTCTGCTCATCCATTACTGGATATCTGACAAAAAAGTAACTTGACAATCTTGGAGCTGTGGGGAGATGGTGGTTATATGTGATAAGTAATACAATGGTCTCACTCTTGTCTTAGTTTTGATCATGCTACTAATCTTTGGTTTTTTCCCTGTCCAGCTCTTCTTGTCTCTTTTCATTCTTGTCTCTTCTGCTGCTCTCATCATCTCTTCACTTTGCTTTGGGTCGTGAGTAACAGAACATGATGTGCCAACGGAAGCAGCTATTGGCTGCCGGCTACATTACAGCTGGGGAGCCGGTTAGCTCAGTTGGCTGGATGGTAGGTGAATGATGCAGAGTGATGCCAACAGTGCGGGTTCAATTCCCGTTCGGCTGAGGTTATTCATGAAGGCCCCACCTTCTCAACCTTGCCACTCGCCCATGGCCAGGAACTTTGCAGCAGGACTGACATTGATGGCTGGTAAAATTGTGGAAAGAATGGGACCGGTCTCCAATGTTCATCGTGTAAAAGATATGTGCATCATTTGAGGAAGAGAGTTGGGCCTGATACAGGAATCAACAGGCGTCTCCTGCAGTAGACTCATGTTCACCAGTTGCTGACACAGGGATCCCTGTTATAAACGTGGAGCTAGGGCACCCAGCAGTTTCCGTAGCTGAGGACACGTTAGCTATTGAGGAGGATCTTGACTCTGGATTGATGAGTTTACCTTTCGCAACAGCCCGCTCAGACTCTTTACTCATCGATGATCATAGTAGCCAATTGAGACATTCCTCCAGGATTTGGAAGTCTCCTGACAGACTAAACTTGTGATGAGTTTTTCCTGAGGTGTCCCTGATTTCTTGTTGAGTTGTGCATACCCATGTTTAATCATAGAATCATAGGGTCATAGAATCTTATCATGCAGAAGAGGCCCTTCAGCCCACTGAGTCTGTACTGACAAGTGAGAAACACCTGACCTCCCATCTAATCCCATTTCCCAGCACTTGGCCCATAGCCCTGAATGTTATGACGTGCCAAATGCTCATCCAAGTACTTTTTAAAGGAGGTGAGGCAATCCGCATCCACCCAGGCAGCGCATTCCAGACCATCACCACCCTCTGGGTAAAAAGTTTTTTCCTCACATTCTGCCCTTCACCTTGAACTGTGTCCCTTTGTGACTGACCCTTCAACTGAGGGAAACAGCTGCTTAATGACGTTTCTTTGCTTCATTTATAACTGAACTCAGGAGTTAGGGGGAAGGAGCGTGGCAGCGTGGCCCCTTTAAGGGATGATCCCTAAGGGATTGGACCATATGGAGAGTCAGTGAGGGAAGCAGAGTCAATCAGGAGCGAGGGCGTGCATCCTGGGTGAGGGAGGAACCTAGTTGGAGCCAGGGGAGGAGACAGTAGACTGTGTATACAATTCTGTAGCCCATCGCTTGTACATATAGAAATATTGTTGGCAATACAGCCTTCATAACTTGAAGCCACAAGGAGTCACCTTTGAAGTTTTTACAACTATGGGTGTGATTATCCACGCAACCCGCCTGCTGCATGTTTGGTGGCGGCGGAGGAGGCCCGCCATTGGCTGGCGGCAGCATCACCTGGTCCCGCCGGCATGAATGCCAATATTCTAGTGGCAATGGCTTAGTGCTATTAATCCAGAAACTCAGCTAATGTTCTGGGGACCCGGGTTCAAATCCCGCCATAGCAGATGGTGGAATTTGAATTCAATAAAAGCCTGGAATTAAGAATCTACTGATGACCATGAAACCATTGTTGATTGTTGGAAAAACCATGGGTTTTTTACTAACGTCTCTTTTGGGAAGGAAATCTGCCATCCTTACCTGGTCTGGCCTACATGTGACTCCAGAGCCACAGCAATGTGGTTGACTCTCAACTGACCTCAGGCAACTAGGGATGGACAATAAATGCTCGCCAGCCAGCGACGCCCATGTGCAATGAATGGGTAAAACAAAACTTCACCCGGTATATAAATAGGTCCCAAGTCACCCGGTTTCTCCCAAACACTTTACACTTACCTTATGTCCTATCACAAAATACTTCTATATTGCTTCCAGATCCTGAAGGTTGTAAGCATGACTTTGCAAAGGATCAATAGTTCAATCCAAAGCTGTCAGTTACACAATTGAGATACTAAACCAATCAACGTTCCTGCTGGCATTGTAATCCTTGTGTACTCTTCACTTTGGCATTTCAATGTCAAACACAGGCAGTTAATGATGGGAGAAGAGGAGTATGATGCTGTTTAAAGAGCAATAAAGATGGCAGTGATAACTTGAAGCCCCATGTATCCTGTGATGCATGTTCTTTCCCAACCTAACAATCACCAGCAGATTGCTGGTTAGATACAGGTCAAATTCTGTTGGATAAATATGGATTCCCAAATGCTGGGCCATCCGGAAAGTGCATGGGCGTCTCGGATTACACCTCCAGTGGTCAGCCACAGTGAGGGGAAGGGAATTCAGGCAAGCTGCGGCCAGCCCAATCTCAGCAGCCTTGTGTTTAAGGTCCCTCAGTCCCCAGGTCAAGGAAGTCCACTTGTGAGGTCAGCATTCTTTGACTCCAGCCCAGGTCATGGACCTCTGACACCAGGTCACTAAGTGTTTGTTTCTCTCTGCGTAGCAACATGTCCCAGGGCTGGTTCAAGGAAACCCCTAGTATGGCAGGTCTATCACTCCTCCTCAGTCAACCCTCCTCTGACGTGAACTAAAAAAATCCCTATGAATTTGCCACGCAGGAATGGCAGTGGGAGTTTAGGCTCAAATGGAAAATTTCAACTTTGTGGGGAGCTGAACTGAGGCTGGAAGATTCACCTAGCTTTGGCTAGAGGGAGAATTTCAGGCATAAGAAAACCTGTCTGTAAACATGCTAAGTTCCAGATTAACAGGTTAGCAATAAAAATAACAGGAATAAACCCTTTGGTACTAAGAATCACCTTGTGTTGATTCTGGGAAAATTGAATGTCCAGCTAAAGGATGGCATAAAATATGCCTATAAAGTGTATTTTTTCATTGCGCTAATAATAAGAATAATTTCAAAGTATAAGTTGCCTATAAAGATTGTGTTTAGTTGATAGTTTTTTTTGTCATTTGTTACAGTATGCATCTTAAAACCTGGGCCAGAATTATATGTCGCTCGAGTGGCATGAGCCTGATCTGGAAACAAATAAAATGATGTGAGATTACATCGGGTGCATGTCAGGATGCCATCGTGCTCTCGCGCAATATTTCAGCTGGTGGGCTTGGGCATGAGTCGGAGGTGCGCCCACTGACAGTCAAGAAGCTGTGTCACCTGTCTGCCTTCACGGCTAGACGGCCAGGTAGGTTTTACATTTTAGCTTCTGTGGTGAGCCACTGTAACACTGTCTGTATATGTGATATGCCTGGGCACGCCCCTGCTGCCTCAATCCGGGGCTCCGCCCTCCTCGGGGTATAAAGGTGGCTGCTCTCCGCCCCTTTGCCTCAGTTCGGGTTAGCCATCGGTTTGGGAGTGCTTCTGTTCTTGTTAATAAAAGCCTGTTGTTCCGCAACATCTAGTCTTTGCGTGAATCAATGGTGCATCAATTTTATTAACAAAATTTTGAAATGGAGCAACTCCTGAAACCTGACAAATTGGATCTCGATCCGCAGGCAGTTGGCGCCTCTAACTCTTTTGATCACTGGCTGCGCTGTTTTGAGACCTTCATCGCCTCCTCCTCCTCCTCCGTCGTCATAACAGACATCGACAAACTGCCTGTGCTCCACGCCCGCGTCAGCGCTCACGTCTTCGCGCTGATCCGAGACGCAGAGACTTACCAGGAGGCAATCGATCTCCTCAAGAGCCAGTACAACCAGCAGCCGAACGAGGTCTACGCCAGACACCTGCTGGCCACTCGCAGACAGCAGCCTGGGGAATCGACTGAGCAATTCCTGCGCGAACTGCGTGCACTCGGCAGAGCCTGCAGCTGCAAGGCCGTTTCAGCCGCCCAAAATGCCGACGACCTGATCAGAGATGCCTTTGTCGCGGGCATCAGGTCGACCCATATGCGGCAGCGCCTGCTGGAACAAGGTGGGCTGGACCTGAAGAAAACTGTGGAGCTTGCCGGCTCGCTGGAGGTGGCTTTCCGGAACCTCGAGGCCTACATCCCCAACCACGAGGGCGCACCGTGGACACCGCGACCGCAGCCATCGCTGTACCCAGGAGGGCCACAAACCTACGCCACGCCCCATCCCGAAGCCGAACTGACCACTGCGGCAGTCCCCAGAGGCCCGAGGTGCTACTTCTGCGGCCTGGAGAAGCACCCACGACGACGCTGCCCGGCAAAAGACGCGATCTGCTCTGGCTGCAGTAAGAAGGGTCATTACCTGAAGGTTTGCAGGGCAAAATCGGCCCCCAGGCCCAGCAGCGCCGCGTGCGATCCGCGGGAGGGACTGCCTTCGACGCCATTGACCGGGTGCGATCCGCGGGTGCCGCCATTTTGGACGCCAGCGGCCGCGTGCGACCCATGGAGGCCGCCATCGTGGACGCCATCAGCCACGCGCGACCCACGGGAGCCGCCATCTTGGGTGACGTCAGCCGAGTCACGGGGGCCGCCTTGTTGGGAACCGTCCACCGCATCGCCTAATCCGACAGTGGCCTCGGTCGAGTTGGACCAGTCCAGGCCTCACCAACTCGCCTGTTCGATGATGGACATCAAGGTAAACGGCCACACTACTAACTGCTTGTTTGACAGTGGGAGTACGGAGAGTTTCACCCTGACACGGAGAGGCGCTACGCACTGCCAGTACTGCCAATGCAGCAATCAATCTCTATGGCTTCGACCTCCCGGTCAGTGAATGTCCTCGGGTACTGTGTAGCAAATCTGACTGTACAGGGCACGGTGTACAACAGGTGCAGGCTCCTCGTGCTGCCACAGCTCTGTGCTGCCGTACTACTGGGGCTAGATTTCATGTGCCACCTTGGGAGCGTCACTATGGTGTATAATGGGCCTTTTCCCCCAATCTCCGTCCAAAATCCACAGCTAACAGACCAGCCACTGCGCATCACCTGTGGTCTCTCGACCCTCAAAGTCGCCCCTCCCTCGCTCTTTGAGCACCTCACCCCCGACTGCAAGCCCATTGACACCAAAAGCAGACGGTACAGCGCTGGAGTTAGAGCGTTCATCAAGTCCGAGGTGCAACGCCTCCTGGGGGAGGGGATCATTGAGGCCAGTACCAGTCCCTGGAGGGCCCAAGTGGTGGTTGTCAAGACTGGGGGGAAACTTCGCATTGTCATTGACTACAGTCAGACCATCAACCGATACACGCAGCTGGACGCGTACCCCCTTCCCCGCATATCTGACATGGTCAATCAGATTGCACAATATCGGGTGTTCTCCACCATTGATTTGAAGTCTGCATACCACCAGCTCCCTATCCGCCCGGAAGACCGCCAATACACTGCCTCCGAGGCGGAAGGCCATCTTTACCACTTCCTTCGGGTCCCCTTCGGCGTCACCAACGGGGTCTCGGTTTTCCAGCGTGAGATGGACCGAATGGTGGACCAGAACGGGCTGCGGGCTACCTTCCCGTACCTGGATAACGTCACCATCTGCGGCCATGATCAGCAGGACACGACGCCAACCTCCAAAAATTCCTCCACACTGCGGCACTCCTCAACCTGACCTACAATAAAAAGAAGTGCGTATTCCGCACGCGCCGCCTCGCCATCCTTGGTTGTGTTGTGGAGAACGGGGTCACCGGCCCCGGCCCCGACCGCATGCGTCCCCTCCTGGAACCTCCCCTCCCCACCACCCTCAAAGCGCTGAAGAGATGCCTAGGCTTCTTCTCATACTACGCCCAGTGGGTCCCCAATTATGCGGACAAAGCCCGTCCACTCATCAAATCCACATCTTTTCCCCTAGCGGCGGAGGCCCGGGTGGCCCTTGACCGCATCAAAGCGGATATCGCGAAGGCCACGATGCACACTGTCGACGAATCCACCCCATTCCAGGTGGAGAGCGATGTGTCTGATTTTGCCCTAGCCGCCACTCTTAACCAGGCGGGCAGACCCGTGGCCTTCTTCTCTCGCAGCCTCCAGGGCCCTGAAATTCGACACTCCTCTGCCGAAAAAGAGGCACAAGCCATTGTGGAGGCGGTGCAGCACTGGCGCCACTACTTAGCTGGCAAACGGTTCACCCTGCTCACGGACCAACGGGCCATTGCCTTTATGTTCAGTAACGTGCAGCGGGGCAAAATCAAGAACGATAAGATTTTGAGTGGAGGATCGAGCTCTCCACCTACAATTACGACATTTTATACCGGCCTGGGAAGCTCAATGAGCCCCCAGACGCCCTGTCCCGGGGGACCTGTGCCAGCGCGAACCTAGACCGGTTACAGACTCTCCACAATGACCTCTGCCACCCGGGGGTTAACAGATTCTTCCATTTCATCAAGGCCCGGAACCTGCCCTATTGCATCGAGGAAGTCAGGTCTGTAACCGGGCACTGCCAAGTCTGCGCGGAGTGCAAGCCACACTTCTACCGGCTGGACAGAGCGCACCTCATCAAAGCCACCCGCCCTTTCGAACGCCTGAGCGTTGAGGGGAGGTCCCCTCCCCTCCTCTAACCGCAACATATACTTCCTCAACATCGTTGATGAGTATTTGCGGTTCCCCTTTGCTATTCCCTGCCCGGATATGACCTCAGCCACGGTCATCAGGGCCCTGCACAGCCTCTTCACCCTGTTTGGTTTCCCCAGCTATATTCATAGCGACCGGGGGTCAAAGAACAAAGAACAATACAGCACAGGAACAGGCCCTTCGGCCCTCCAAGCCCGCGCCGCTCCCTGGTCCAAACTAGACCATTCTTTTGTATTCCTCCATTCCCACTCCGTTCATATGGCTGTCTAGATAAGTCTTAAACGTTCCCAGTGTGACCACCTCCACCACCTTGCCCGGCAGCACATTCCAGGCCCCCACCACCCTCTGTGTAAAATATGTCCTTCTGATATCCGTGTTAAACCTCCCCCACTTCACCTTGAACCTATGACCCCTCGTGAACGTCACCACCGACCTGGGGAAAAGCTTCCCACTGTTCACCCTATCTATGCCTTTCATAATTTTATACACCTCTATTAAGTCTCCCCTCATCCTCCGTCTTTCCAGGGAGAACAACCCCAGTTTACCCAATCTCTCCTCATAACTAAGCCCCTCCATACCAGGCAACATCCTGGTAAACCTCCTCTGTACTCTCTCCAAAGCCTCCCCGTCCTTCTGGTAGTGTGGCGACCAGAACTGGACGCAGTATTCCAAATGCGGCCGAACCAACGTTCTATACATCTGCAACATCAGACCCCAACTTTTATACTCTATGCCCCGTCCTATAAAGGCAAGCATGCCATATGCCTTCTTCACCACCTTCTCCACCTGTGACGTCACCTTCAAGGATCTGTGGACTTGCACACCCAGGTCCCTCTGCGTATCATAGAATCATAGAAACCCTACAGTGCAGAAGGAGGCCATTCGGCCCATCGAGTCGGCACCGACCACAATCCCACCCAGGCCCTACCCCCACATATTTACCCTCTAATCCCTCTAACTACGCATCTCAGGAACAACTTTTTTTTTTTAACCTGGCCAATCAACCTAACCCGCACATCTTTGGACTGTGGGAGGAAACCGGAGCACCCGGAGAAAACCCACGCAGACACGAGGAGAATGTGCAAACTCCACACAGACAGTGACCCGAGCCGGGAATCGAACCCGGGACCCTGGAGCTGTGAAGCAGCAGTGCTAACCACTGTGCTACCGTGCCGCCCTGAAGGGGAGGGAGGTATTTTTTTCTGTTCACCCCCCTCTCCACCTGTGGAGGTGTTTGATCTGGAGGGGCTGGGGGTGGGAGTGTGGTATTTCTGCTCAGGAGGGTGCCGTATCTACACCTTTTATGGTTCTGCCATTTATCATATAGCTCCTCCCTACATTATTTCTACCAAAATGCATCACTTCGCATTTATCAGGATTGAACTCCATCTGCCATTTCTTTGCCCAAATTTCCAGCCTATCTATATCCTTCTGTAGCTTTTATGGGTCCTCTTTTATGAGTGACGAGCTGTGCTAGTATCTGCTCTCCAAAGGTATAGCCTCGAGTAGGACCGCCAGCTACAACCCCAGGGGGAACGGACAGGTGGAGAGGGAGAATGCGACTGTCTGGAAGGCCGTTTTATTAGCTCTCCGGTCTAAGGGTCTTCCAGTCTCCCGCTGGCAAGAGGTCCTCCCTGATGCGCTACACTCAATTAGGTCACTACTGTGCATGGCTACCAACGCCACCCCTCATGAACGAATGCTTGTTTTCCCCAGGAAGTCCTCCTCGGGGACCTCACTACCGTCGTGGCTGACGTCCCCTGGCCCTGTCCTGCTCCAGAAGCATGTGCAGACCCATAAGTCGGACCCCCTGGTCGAAATGGTCCGGCTCCTCCACGCCAACCCCCAATACGCCTATGTGGCATATCACGACGGGCGGGAGGACACGGTCTCCATTCGCGACCTGGCACCCGCAGGTACTACGTCCCACGGCCCCTCACCCCCAGCTCCCAACGTCGTCCATGATGCACCAGAGTCGCAGCATGCTCATTTAGCTCCCGTGTACGGCACGCCTGAGCCCCAGGAGCAGCCTCCACACACCCGGCAGTCTGAAGGCGCTAAGGACGGCTTCACCGGTTATGGACTGGCGTCTGACCCATCACCGTGGCCTCCTGAACTGGCACCACGGCTGACATTACGGCGGTCGCAGTGGCAGATCAAGCCCCCGGAGAGACTGAACTTGTAACTTAAATCAATAACTTGTGACTGTCGCTCCACCACCTCGCCCCCGCCGAACTCTTTTTTAAACGGGGAGTGAATGTGGTGAACCACTGTAACACTGTCTGTATATGGGATATGCCTGGACACGCCCCTGCTGCCTCAATCTGGGGCTCCGCCCTCCTCAGGGTATAAAGGTGGCTGCTCTCCGCCCCTTTGCCTCAGTTCGGCTTAGCCATTGGTTTGGGAGTGCCTCTGTTCTTGTTAATAAAAGCCTGTTGTTTTGCAACATCTAGTCTTTGCGTGAATCAATGGTGTATTAGCTTCGATCCAGAGCGGGATGAAAGGTCAGGACTGAAGTAAAATGAATAGATGTGTTTGGGGACTGAGATCTGTGTATGATTCTGCTGGCCAGACATATGTGGTATAGTTTTTCCACTGATATTTATTTTTTTACAGGCAGTAGCTCCCTCTGACCGTTCCACAGTGGCTGGCCCCCTGAGGGAGCACATTGGAAGCGCCGGCCCGCATTCTCCCCTTTCTCGGTGCTCACCCTGCATCCCACCCTATAACCTGCCTTCCCACGCCCCGGCCTTCCGATTTCCACTCTCACATATCCGGGAGAGAGGAACAGTACGCCATTGATGAGTAAGCACCATCAGGTGATCTGACATGCTGAGTTCCATTTGGGGTCCATTCTATCTGAGTATGAAGAGGTGGCTAACGCTCTGACAGGAGATGGGGACCCCAGGCGTGACACCCACCTCTCTGCTGGTCACTGCCTCAGCTTTGACTGCAGCACAGACTTCCTTCATCACCTCAGTGCTGATTGGAAACTTAGACTGAGGTTCTAGGATCCATTGTGCTTGCGCACAGGATCAAACTGCTTGTGGATCTGAGTGTTCACCCGGACAGCCGCTAACCACAGCAGTCCTACAGTCATTCCTCTGACAGATCACTCGGATCCCCGGGGTGTGGTGCCAGGGGTATGGCAGCGCCACCATCTCTCACAATCTTCCGGCCTTGTCTCGGGGCCACGGCACTTGGGTTCTAACCACTGCCAGTCCATGCCTCTGCCCCTCAGTCAGACTGTCCAGGCTGCTGCTGCCCATACTGGCTGGCCCAGATTTACTTGAGGAGGTCCTACCAGGATACCGGCAGTCTACCCTGTGAAAACCAGCCACTATTCCACTGTCATGCAGCTGGCACATTGACAGCAGGAGGTAGGAGAACTCAGAGAGGCCGGGGGAGGCCAGGCACAGAGAGGATGCACAAAAGTGAACAGTCCATTCATATAAATGCTGTGCTACTGATGTGAATGAAGATGTTATTAAACTATTAATGGTGGCAATCCACCCCAGCCTGCACATCTTTGGACACTGAGGGGCAATTTAACATGACCAATCCACCTAATCCGCAAATCTTTGGATTCTAAGGGCCAATTTAGCATGGCCAATCCACCTCACCGACACATCTTGGGAGACTATAGGGAAATTTAACATGGCCAATCCACCTAGCCTGCACAGCTTTGGAATGTGGGAGGAAACTGGAGCACCTGAGGAAACCCACGCTGACATGGGGAGAATGTGCAAACTCCACACAGACAGTGACCCTAGGCTAGAATTGAACCCAGGTGCCTGGCGCTGTAAGGCAGCAGTGTTACCCACTGTGCCACCATGCCACCATATGTGCAGTCAATAGCGCTGGGAATCCCAGAGGCCACTGAGGTGCCATGTTTATTCTTCAGGACCTTCAGTTTATTCTTCAGGACCACCAGTCCCGCTATGGAGTCACTATCCAGTCATTAGCACGTTGTTTGGTCAGAGCTTGTTGTACACAAATTGGCATTCCCTACATTTGGCAGCATGGTGGCACAGCGGTTAGCACTGCTGCCTCACAGCACCAGGGACCCGGGTTCAATTCGGCCTCGGCCCACTGTGAGGAGTTTGCATGCTCTCCCAGTGTCTGCGTGGATTTCCTTTGGGTGCTCCGGTTTTCTCCCACAGTCTGAAAGATGTGTGGGTTAAGTTGATTGGCCATGCTAAATTGCCGCATGTTTCAGGGGGATTAACAGGGTAAAGGAATTGGGTAACGGGGATAGGGCCTAGGTGGAGTTGCTGTCGGAACAGGCTTAATGGGCTGAATGGCCTCCTTCTGCACTGTAGGGATTCTATGATTCTATTACTGTGCCCTTCAAAAATACACGATTGCAAAGCAACAAGGGATGTTCTGAGGCCACGTAAGGTGCTTGAGAATTTTTTGTTCCTTATTATCAGATCAGTCATTAACCTGAAGCTTGAACTCGCTGGTTTGCTGCCTATTATCTGCTGAGCGTTTCCGGCATCTTCTGTTCCTATTCCAGAGAAATTCGCCTTTGTTCACGGCTCCCAAGAAGCACTGCACTGAAGAGGACAGTGAACGCAATCATGTCAAAGATTTATCAGCTTAATTTAGACTTGAAAGTGAGTGCGTGCTTTTAGTAACATGCCATCGCCTTGTGCTAAGTGAGTTCACAGTCTGCTGATCTCTGTTTACATTGCTGAGGATTTACGATATGCAAAGTTAGGCATGAGTTAGTGAGGAGAATGTTCTGGCTCAGCCTCTCCCACTTACAGTGGATCACTGGTTGCTGCTTGGGTTTTGAGTGAAAGTCCAGCAGTGTAACCGGGCTTCAACAGCTTTTCCAAGGTGGAGGTCCGGTTGGCAAAACACGAGTGTGTGGTATCTCAGAAGGATTGGCCTTCAACTCCAGTCTCAGACTGACTGGGAAAGCCCCCGCTGAACCCCGGGATTTGTGCTCTCCGGCCTGATTGCCGCCCTCTCCATCCCCCCAAAACCTCACCCCTAGCAGGGGCGCGCTCCCACAGAGTCAAAGCCACTCGGACACAGTGTAAATTAGCTGATCATCAGCCTAAATACCAATGTACCCATCATCCCTCAATGGGGGACATGTTCTCTTGACATGAACAATCCCTTTTGTCAAAGGCCATTGACAGAGTACTGATTCCAAGTTGGCTTACCCTGTCTTTCCATATCGAATAGATAATATTAGGGATTTCTTTCTCATTGCTTTCCGATTCCCAGCTATAGAGTTCCCTAATCTCATTACCTCACTGTACTGAAGTCAAGGCTGTGGTAACATGGCCCCTTAAGGGGCGATCCTTTGTGGGTCACATGACTGGACTGGACCCTATTATGGAGTGGTCGTGTAGAAAGCTGGGCCAATCTGGAGCGAGGGTGCGCATCCTGGGATGGGGAAGACTTTTGGTTGGAGTCAGAGAGGAGGAGAGAGTAGACCTGAGCATATGTTCCGCCAGACCATTATGTTGTATATAGTTATATTAGTTTAATAAACCCTTTGCTGTTGAAGTCACATTGCGTCGCTACCAGTTACTACACTGGGGACAAGGAAAACCAAGGAGATCACAGAGAGCAGTTAGAGAGGGAGGAATGTGATCGTCAAAGCCAAGAAGGAAAGGATACAGGTGCCTTTAATTGGGAAGTTAGAGCCATTTGACCCAGAAGTTGAGAGCTGGAGGCAATTTATCAAAAGGCTGTGTCATTTCTTCGTGACTAATGAGATCACAGCAGAGGGAAAGCAAAAGGTGATACTACTCTCAGTCTGTGGCTCACAAACTTACAGCCTGGTGAGGAACCTAACATCACCTGAAACTCCGAACACAAAGGTCGGAACTTTCCGGCTGCGCTCACCCCAAAACTGGAAAATCTCGCTCAAGGTCAATGGACTTCTGCATGGTCTGCCACCCCCTGCCCGCTACGATTCCTGTGGTGGGCGGGACGGGAAAACTCCCCCAAAGTCTTTTGACCAAAGACTGGGCCTGGTCAAAGACCATTTTAACCCCCGACCTTCAATCGTCATGTTGACGTACAAGTTTCATTGGGCTATGGCGGACGGAACCAGGAGAGATAATCTCTGGGTTCATGGTCAGATTGCGTCATTTAACAGAGCACTACAAATTCATAGAATCATAGAAACCCTACAGTGCAGAAAGAGGCCATTTGGCCCATCGAGTCTGCACCGACCACAATCCCACCCAGGCCCTACCCCCATATCCCTACATATCTACACAATCATCCCTCTAATCTCCGCATCTCAGGACACTAAGGGGCAATTTTAGCATGGCCAATCAACCTAACCCGCACATCTTTGGACTGTGGGAGGAAACCGGAGCACCCGGAGGAAACCCACACAGACACAAGGAGAATGTGCAAACTCCACACAGACAGTGACCCGAGCCGGGAATTGAACCCAGGTCCCTGGAGCTGTGAAGCAGCAGTGCTAACCACTGTGCTACCGTGCCTCCCAGCCTAGCTTTGGGGGAGATGTTGGGTGCCCGATTGGTCTGCGGGATCAACAGTCACACAATACAAGAAAAAAACGAGGAACCCAACAAGGGATATTGTATGCTAAATCAGGCCCGACTCAACAAGATGCCACCTATTGAGATGGTCCTGATGGACAACACTGGAGGCCAACACTGGAGCCACAGCCATGGTCATAAGTGAATAACCATTTAGATACCTCCAGAAAGGTCTACAATCCTTGAGACTGAGTTGTTCCGTGGCCATTTTATCTATCTATATGGGAGAGATGCTGAAGACAGTAGGGTTAGTTGCAGTAACTGTATCATATAGGAACCAGGCAGCACAGTTACCAGTTCTAGTGACTGAGGGTCACAGACCTTGTTTCATGGGTCGAGACTGGTTGAAACAGATAAAATTAGATTGGCTGGAAATATTGACTGTCCAGGATGGAGGTTTTCAAGAACTCTGGTGCAGATGCTCAGACATTTATCAGCAGGAACTGGGCTGAATAATAGGGGCTAAAGCCCCTGTTTGAACCCTGAGGCTACAACTAAATACTACTGAGCCCACCTAGTGCCTTATACACGAGTAGAAGTGGAGTTGAAAAGATTGGAGGACTTGGGTATCATAATGGGTATCATAAACCAGTGCAGTTTTCTGAATGGACTGCATACATCATCCCATAGTCTCAAAGAAACTGCACCTTATCACCCGTCAACAAATAGACCGGCAGAACAGGCGGTGCAAACTTTCCAAAGTATGAAAAACAACAGGTGGTATCCATGGAGACCAAATTGGCATGATTTTTGTTTGACTATAGGACCATGCCTCACACGACAGCAGGAATTGTCCCAGCGGAGCTGTTAATGAGATGATGGCTTCGTACAAACCCGGTGGGGAGGGCAGAATCCCAATAAGAAAACCTGAAAAAAAAATCACAATCAGGGCAGAAGGAACATTTAAAACAGGTGGTCTGGTTCAGGTAAGGAACTTCGGAGATGGTTGGGTCCCTGGGATCATGACAGATTAAATGGGGGACAGTATTTTACAAGACTAAAGGCCAGGGAAAAATTGTATAGAAACACCTGGTCCATCTCAGGTGTGGCATTCTTGCCATCTGTGGACCTTCTTCCCGCCACAGAGGGAACATTAGAAAATGGTGGCCAGTGCCTTTTCAAGGTGTTTCCCTGGTTACTGCCTTAGTTTTACAACCCACATATTGAATGACTTCATCAGATTGTTCTTGGGAAATTTCCCTCATTTCCCAGACAATATTCTTATTCTGCCTTCACTTTTTGGCCAGAGAGATTCTCAGGGAAAAGAACAACAACTATTCAACCTCTGACTCCTGAGATATGAAGCGACTACAGAGTACGTACATGGTAAATGTCAGAGTACAGGACATTCAATGCTTATCCAGTACAGGAAGTTAAAACCTTCACAGTGGAAGTTTTTTTTTCATTTACAGCATATGGATGGCGCTGGCTGGGCCAGCATTTATTGCCCATCCCTAATTGCCCTAAGAAGATGGTGGTGAGCTGCCTTCTTGAATTGCTGCAGTCCACGTGGTGCAGGTACACCCACAGTGCTGTTAGGGAGGGAATTTCAGGATTTTGACCCAGTGACAGTGAAGGAACGGCGATATAGTTCCAAGTCAGGATGGTGAGTGACTTGGAGGGTGATGCACCATCAATCGAGCAAAGACTAGTTTGTATGCAAGAACAAATAGGCTTTTATTAGCAAAAGACTTGGAGCACACCCATGCCGATGAACTGGTCCAGACTGAGGCAGGGGGTTGGGGAACAGTCACCTTTCTACCTGGACCGGGGGGGGGAGGAGTCTCGGGTAGGGATGTGTCCAGGCATGTCACATATACAGGTAATAAGCTAACAGTGGTTTACCACAGAGGGGAACCTCCAGCTGGCAGTGTTCCCATGGTGTCTGCTGCTCTTGTCCTTATAGATGGTAGATGTTTTTGGGTTGGAAGGTGCTGCCTAAGAAGCCTTGGTGAGTTCCTGCAGTACATCTGTAGATGGTGCACAGAGCTGCCATTGTTTGTCAGTGGTGGAGGAAGTGAATGTTTGTGGAAGAGGTACCAATCAAGCAAGCTGCTTTGTGCTGGTGTCAAGTTTCTCGAGTGCTATTGCAGAAGCTGAAGGTTTTGAAGGGGCAACTACCATTCCATGGCACAATTAGCTCCTGTCAGGAACAAAACAAATGTTTACACCTCGATCAACTTGGAGTCAGATACCCCTCCCCATGCGGAGGGCGGGGGGCGGGGGGGAGGGTGGTGGGCAGATATCCCTCACCTTGGGGAGGGGATCATATTGTTTTCTGTTATACCAGAATTGACTGTGTCCATATGATCCTGTCTAGACCAGGGCGTGGAGGTAAGGAGGTGACAAGCACTGAATGACTGAACAGAACGATAAGAGGATCTGTGCCTGTGGTAGTGCAAAATGAACCATCATAAAAGATGGTGCGATGACAATAATCTTGCCCTAAATGTCAACAAAACAAAGGAGATAGTCATCGACTTCAGGAGCGTAGTGGAGAACATCTGTATAGCGCTCAAGAAACAATACTTTTCACTGTCTACATCAACGAGGGTGAAGTAGAAACGGTCGAAAGCTTCAAGTTTTTAGGTGTCCAGATCACTGACAACCTGCCCTTGTCCCCCCATGCCAACACTATAGTTAAGAAAGCCCACCAACGCCTCTACTTTCTCAGAAGACTAAGGAAATTTGGCATGTCAGCTACGACTCTCACCAATTTTACAGATGCACCATGGAAAGCATTCTTTCTAGTTGTATCACAGCTTGGTATGGCTCCTGCTCTGCCCAAGACCGCAAGAAACTACAAAAGGTCGTGAATGAAGCCCAATCCATCATGCAAACCACCCTCCCATCCATTGACTCTGTCTACACTTCCTGCTGCCTCGGAAAAGCAGCCAGCCTAATTAAGGACCCCACGCACCCTGGGCATACTCTCTTCCACCTTCTTCTTTCAGGGAAAAGATACAAAAGTCTGAGGTCACGTACCAACTGACTCAAGAAGCTTCTTCCCTGCTGCCATCAGACCTTTGAATGGACCTACCTCGCATTAAGTTGATCTTTCTCTATACCCTAGCTATGACTGTAACACTACATTCTGCACTCTCTCCTTTCCCTCTCTATGGACGGTACGCTTTATCTGTATAGCACGCAAGAAACAATACTTTTCACTGTATATTGATACATGTGACAATAATAAATCAAATCAAATCAAGGACAGTATCGGAAGGCAGACACTGCAGTCAGGAGAAGGAGGATGGGAACCGTCAACTCCAGACACAAGCCTACAAACAACACGGTAAGGAGGAGCTGTGTGGGTGACTGTTAATTCAATCCTATCACAGAGGGGTTCTGGCTCAGAACATCTTGTCAGCTTGGATCGAGTGTGTCTCTAGTGGGGAATATGAGTTGGATTCAGTTTGAATTTGAATTGGTTTTTGGAGTAAGCAAGGAGGTGGATTAAGGGTTTACCCAGTCTGCTCTGTGCATTGGCTTTGTAACTCTGAGAAAGGAATACCACTTTTAAAATGGTAGAGGTATTTTGTAAATTTCAGTCAAATCACAGAGGGGTTTGTACTGGGACAATGTTTTGTGAGTTCAAAAGTATCTGAGATTGAGTCAAATCCCGTGTCGTGTTTGTTTTGTTCCTGAAATTCTGGGAGCCCAAGAACCATTGTAAGGAGGGGACAGGAATGGTATATCTTGCAGACCAGGGCACCTCAAAAGCAGATAGGGATCATTCCAACTTTAGTGTCCTCACCTGCCTGTTGAGAGGGCTTCTCAAAATCTGGGAGTTAAATGTTTCTTCAGAAGGAACTCTTCAAAATGCAGCTAACAAAAATACAACAAAACTTACTCCAACTTATAAATCAAAGGAAAGGTTTAATAAAGAAACATCATTACTCCAAACTTGGGGCCTCACCCTGGGCCACTCCAAGCACCCCACAATTTTACATAGTTCCTTATTTATAGTGAATCAGCTGGTCAGCTGACTATTACTCTGTAATTGGTTCCATGGTTTACTGGGTCAGCTGACCCTTACATCTTGTTCCCATTGGCCACATTACATCCAATACAAAGTTGTCACTGGTTACATTCTAACATTAAAGTAGTGACCTACGTTCATGCAGATAAGTACATGTAAATTCCCCCATTCTCATCAGTCATAGGGGCATGTTTGGGGTGGATAGGGAGGGGGTGGAATTCTCTCTGACTTTGATAGAGGGTCTCACATTATGCAAACCAACTGAGCCCAGTCCATCACGCAAACCAGCCTCCCATCCATTGACTCTGTCTACACTTCCTGCTGCCTCGGCAAAGCAGCCAGCATAATTAAGGACCCCACGCACCCCGGACATTCTCTCTTATACCTTCTTCCATCAGGAAAAAGATACAAAAGTCTGAGGTCATGTACCAACCGACTCAAGAATAGTTTCTTCCCTGCTGCCATCAGACTTTTGAATGGACATACCTCACATTAAGTTGATCTTTCTCTACACACTAGCTGTGATTGCAACACTGCATTCTGCACTCTTTCCTTTCCTTCTCTATGAACAGTATGTTTTGTCTGTACAGCACGCAAGAAACAGTACTTTTCTCTGTATATTGATACATGTGACAATAAAGATCAAATAAAATAAAATCACAGCGAGCAGTTAGGAGAACTCCCCCTGAATAATCAGAGGCTGCACAAGAAATCAATGCACCTCCGAGTCTATCAAATGTTAAAGCCACACAATAAGGAATCATTTGTTTTAGTGGAGTTTTTTAAACGTTTAACCTTCTCTCTCAGTAATATGTACCTTTGCCCTCGGTTTGAATGTGCTGCTATCCATATGTACTATATTAAACATTGACTCAACCTCAGAAACGGAATTTTATATGATCTATTTATTCCTTTTTATTTTGCAATGATCATATTATGATTTATTGTGACAATGAGAATGGGTCTGTTATTTGGTTTGGTTGCCTGGGGAGCCACTTGTTCAGGGACACACTTTGCCACGTAACAGCTCTGCCCTGCTGACCACCTGCTCCAACAAGCTCCCACTTAACTGGCTCACATCACGGTTCAACCATAAACATAGCACCATTAGAAAACTTCCAATCTCGGAATAAACCATTCACCCCTATGTTTCTCTTCTGGAGCAACCAATCTCCCACCCCGTTGGCCCTCCTTCCCGATACCTCTTTGTGCAGCAAGGCCACTCCATTTCTGTCAGCAGCTCCATTGCTCCCCGGGTGGGGTGAGCTGGGTGGGCCCCTCAGCTCCCAAATTTCCTCCAATGTTCCTTTCACTCCTGCTTCATCCCCGCCTGCATGAGCCTCTGTCCTCATCCCCTTATCCAAATCTTTTCATCCACAATTTCCTGGCTCCCCAATGCTGGGAAATCACTCTGGGAAATTCCTCAGTAAGGGTTTACCCGGCAATTATCCAGAAGTGTTAACTTTCCCTGAGGGGGGTGAGGGTCGGGTCGGGGGGAGGGTCGGGTCGGGGGGAGGGTCGGGTCGGGGGGGTCAGGGTTGGGTCGGGGGGGTGAGGTCGGTTCGGGGGTGAGCGTCGGGTCGGGGGAGGTCAGGGTCGGGTCGGGCTGAGGGTCGGGTCGAGGGGTGAGGGTCGGGTCGGGGGGGTGAGGGTCGGGTTGGGGGTGAGGGTCGGGTTGGGGGTGAGGGTCAGGTTGGAGGGGTGAGGGACGGGGGGGTGAGGTTCGGGAACTGTCCGACAAAGCAATTTAAATCACTGACTATGGATGGTTTTACCCTCAATTACTCTGAAAGAGTGAAAAGAAATAAAAAACATTTCTAACTTCAGAGAAACTATTTTAAACAGCCAGGCTGAGACCCGCCCTGTACAACCCCCCAAACACACTAACACCTTTCACCCCCCCCCCCGCCGCCCACTGTATTCCACACTCCCAACCTCCCGCCCACACTTAACCTGACCCCCCCGTCCACTCCCCTACCCCACCTCAACTTGACCTGGCCCAGTCTGGACGGATTGCCCCCACTCGAGAGAACCCTCACTCCCCCCAACCCGATCCTGACCTCCCCCGATCCAACCCTCATCCCCTCAGGGATGTCAGACCCGAGCCTGACATCCCCTGACCCGATCCTAACCTCCCCCGACCTGATCCTGACCTCCCCCGATCCAATCCTCATCCCCCGACCCGACCCTGACCCCCCCCGACCTGATCCTCATCCCCGACCCAATCCTGATCTCCCCCGACCTGACCCTCACCCCCCGACCGGACCCTCATCCGCCGACCCGAACATCACCCCCCCGACCCGACCCTCACCCCCCCGACCCGACCCTCACTCCCCCAACCCAATCCTCACCCCCGACCCGACTCACCCTCCCAACACAAGCCTTACCCCTTGACCCCACCTCAAACCATGTTGTTCGACCCTCCCCCATGTCCCTCCCCATCCCCCCAATGTCTAACCCCCTTGATGTCCAACACCCCTGCACCACCCCTCTCCCCACAATGCCTAACCCACCCTCTTGCCCCTTTGTCTGAACCCAGACCACCCACATCCCATTCACTTCCCTTCGATGGTAATCTTCTCCCAGGCCTGTTATATACAATGGGACATTTAAACTCACCCGCTTTATGGCAGTCTGAGCTGTAAAACAAGGGGCGTGTCCTCCCTCATTCCATTTAGACATTGACACTGGAGCCGGGGTGAGTCAGGAGGGTCGGGTGAGATGGGCATTGGAGAATTTTAACACAGGTTAGTGGGTGCAGAGATGGTGATTGCCACACTGAGCCCATTCCCGCCAGGTATCCTTCACCACATCGAACACCTGGCCGCACTCACCCTCCTGTCTGCTGTGAGAAGCTCGCTACCACACAGCCAACCACACCATTGGCTAAGAATTCAAATGGATGAGAATGAGATGTCACTTCCTTCAAAACATCACGGGGCTCTCTGACTGACCTCACATTGTGCTAGGAGAGAACGATCAGTTTCTCCAAGTCCCTCGTGATTTTTGCCACCTTTTTCTACATTCTTGGACAATATTCTGTTCATCCCAAACAACCCCCCCTCAGCATTTGCACCTGACATTTCTTCCTCACTAAGTTTACCTTTGATTCATCTGCAAATCAATGGCTTGTTAATCTTCGCTCTGTATTTATTCTGTATGCTCAACATTATGTCCATTAAGCTGGTTCCCTTGTCCTTTTGCTGAAGTGTTGTTGAGTGCATTTCTTCAATCAGTTTGCTTAAGTTCCTTCCTCTTTGTTTTAAAGTTGACCTTTTAAAACAAAATATTTGGATTCTCCACTTAGAATTGTATACTCGAGTTGTGTTTCTGTCAGCTTAAGTCATTTTGATGACAGACATGCTGCTTGGAAACCAAACATCCTGGAGAGCTGTGCGATTCCGTTTTGATCTCAGGGTGGGAGAGTTAACAGCAATGACAAAGAAAACACCCATGGGAGAATGAACCTAGAATCATAGAATCATTAATCCCTACAGTGCAGAAGGAGGCCATTCAGCCCATCGAGTCTGTACCGACCACAATCCCACCCAGGCCCTATCCCCATACATGACCCCATGCATTTACCCCAGCTAGTCCCCCTGACACTAAGGGACAATTCAGCATGGCCAATCCACCTAGTCCGCACATCTTCGGACTGTGCGAGGAAACCGGAGCACCCGGAGGAAACCCACGCAGACATGGGGAGAATGTGCCCACTCCACACAGAGAGTGACACAAGCTGGGAATTGAAACTGGGTCCCTGGCGCTGTGAGGCAGCAGTGCTAACCACTGCCACCATGCTGCCTGCATTAATACAGCACCATGTAGAAGCTCAGGACATTCTAAAGTACTCTATAATGTAAACACAGCAGCCAATTTCGGCACAGCAAGATCCCACAGACAGCAATGAGCTAATGAGCAAATAATCTTCCTTTGGAAATTTTGGATGAGCGATTAATATGTGTGAGTTAGGTTGATTGGCCATGCTAAATTGACCCTAATGTCAGAGGGATTAGCAGGGTAAATATTTCGGGTTACAATTATAGGGCCTGGGTGGGATTGTGTTGGGTGAGACTCGATGGATCGAATGGCCTCCCTCTGCACTGTAGGGATTCTATGATTCTATGATTAGTATTGGCCAGGATAGCCAGGTGAATTTGATGCTTTTCTGTGAATAATGCCTTGGGGAACCTTTGAGAGGGGAGCAGAATGGAATAACTAGCTTAGTTACTCTTTAACATGAATCTAGGCATCTCCAGTAATGCAGCGCTTGCTCAGTAGATAAATAGAAAAGTAAATTATCAAGGAGAGGTAAAGAGTCTGCAAAGGGATATGGACAGGTTAAGTGAGTGGACATAAAATTGGCGGATGGAGCATAACATGGCTTTATATGAAGCTGTCCATTTTGGAAGAAAGAATAGAAAAACAACATATTACTCAAGTGGAGTGAGATTGCAGAGCTCTGAGGTACAGAGGGATCTGGGTGTCCTAGTACATGTATCACATAGAGTTAGTCTGCAGGTACAGCAAATGATTACGAAGACAAATTGAATGTTGGTGTTTATTGCTAAGCAAATGTAATATAAAAATAGGGAACCAAAAGAGAAAATGCTGAAAATCTCAGCAAGTCTGGCAGCATCTGTAAGGAGAGTGTGATGACCCACTGTAACACTGTCTGTATATGTGATATGCCTGGGCACGCCCCTGCTGCCTTAATCCGGGGCTCCACCCTCCTTGGGGTATAAAGGTGGCTGCTCTGCGCCCCTTTGCCTCAGTTCAGGTTAGCCATCGGTTTGGGAGTGCTTCTGTTCTTGTTAATAAAAGCCTGTTGTTTCACAACCTCTAGTCTTTGCGTGAATCAATGGTGCATCAATTTTATCAACAACATTTTTGAAATGGAGCAACTCCTGAAACCTGACAAATTGGATTTGGATCCGCAGGCAGTTGGCGCCTCTAATTCTTTTGATCACTGGCTGCGCTGTTTTGAGACCTTCATCGCCTCCTCCTCCTCCTCCGTCGTCATAACAGACATCGACAAACTGCCTGTGCTCCATGCCCGCGTCAGCGCTCACGTCTTCGCGCTGATCCGAGACGCAGAGACTTACCAGGAGGCAATCGATCTCCTCAAGAGCCAATACAACCGGCAACGGAACGAAGTCTACGCCAGACATCTGCTGGCCACTTGCAGACAGTAGCCCGGGGAATCGACTGAACAATTCCTGCGCGAACTGTGTGCACTCGGCAGAGCCTGCAGCTGCAAGGCCGTTTTAGCTGCCCAAAACGACGACCTGATCAGAGATGCCTTTGTCGCGGGCATCAGGTCGACCTATATCCGGCAGCGCCTGCTGGAACAAGGTGGGCTGGACCTTAAGAAAACTATGGAACTTGCCGGCTCACTGGAGGTAGCGTTCCGGAACCTCGAGGCCTACATCCCCAACCACGAGGGTGCACCGTGGACACTGCGACTGCAGCCATCGCGACTGCAGCCATCGCTGTACCCGGGAGGGCTGCAAACCTACGCCACGCCCTGTTCCGAAGCCGAACTGACCACTGCGGCAGTCCCCGAAGGCCCGAGATGCTACTTCTGCGGCCTGGAGAAGCACCCACGACGATGCTGCCCGGCAAAAGACGCGATCTGCTCTGGCTGTGGTAAGAAGGGTCATTACCTGAAGGTTTGCAGGGCAAAATCGACCCCCAGGCCCAGCAGCGCCGCGTGCGATCCGCGGGAGGGACCTTCTTCGACACCATCGGCTGCATGCGATCCGCGGGTGCCACCATTTTGGACGGCAGCGGCTGTGTGCGACCCACGGAGGCCCCCATCGTGGACGCCATCAGCCACGTGCGACCCACAGGAGCCGCCATCTTGGGTGACATCAGCCGACTCACGGGTGCCGCCATTTTGGGAACCGTCCACTGCATCGCCTAATCCGACAGTGACCTCGGCTTCAACGTCCCGGTCAGTGAATGTCCTTGGGTACTGTGTAGCGAATCTGACTGTATGGGGCACGGTGTACAACAGGTGCAGGCTCCTCGTGCTGCCACAGCTCTGCGCTGCCGTACTACTGGGGCTAGATTTCATGTGCCACCTTGGGAGCGTCACTATGGTGTATAATGGGCCTTTTCCCCCAATCTCCGTCCAAAATACACAGCTAACAGACCAGCCACCGTGCACCACCTGTGGTCTCTCGACCCTCAAAGTCACCCCTCCCTCGCTCTTTGAGCATCTCACCCCCGACTGCAAGCCCATTACCGCCACCAAAAGCAGACGGTACAGCGCTGGAGATAGAGCGTTCATCAAGTCCGAGGTGCGACGCCTCCTGGGGGAGGGGATCATTGAGGCCAGTACCAGTCCCTGGAGGGCCCAAGTGGTGGTTGTCAAGACTGGGGAGAAACTTTGCATGGTCATTGACTACAGTCAGACCATCAACCGATACACGCAGCTGGACGCGTATCCCCTTCCCCACATATCTGACATGGTCAATCAGATTGCACAATATCGGGTGTTCTCCACCATTGATTTGAAGTCTGCATATCACCAGCTCCCTATCCGCCCGGAAGACTGCCAATACACTGCCTTCGAGGCGGATGGCCGTCTCTACCACTTCCTTCGGGTCCCCTTCGGCGTCACCAACGGGGTCTCAGTTTTCCAGCGTGAGATGGACCAAATGGTGGACCAGAACGGGTTGCAGGCCACCTTCCCGTACCTGGATAACGTCACCATCTGCAGACACGATCAGCAGGACCACGACGCCAACCTCCAAAAATTCCTCCACACTGCGGCACTCCTTAACCTGACCTACAATAAGGAGAAGTGTGTATTCCGCACGCGCCGCCTCGCCATCCTTGGTTGTGTTGTGGAGAACGGGGTCATCGGCCCCGACCCCGATCGCATGCGTCCCCTCCTGGAACTTCCCCTCCCCACCACCCTCAAAGCACTGAGGAGATGCCTAGGCTTCTTCTCATACTACGCCCAGTGGGTCCCCAATTATGCAGACAAAGCCTGTCCGCTCATCAAATCCACATCTTTTCCCCTAACGGCGGAGGCCCGGGTGGCCTTTGACCCCATCAAAGCGGATATTGCGAAAGCCACGATGCACGCTGTAGGCGAATCCACCCCATTCCAGGTGGAGAGCGATGCGTCTGACTTTGCCCTAGCCGCCACTCTTAACCAGGCGGGCAGACCCGTGGCCTTCTTCTCACGAACCCTCCAGGGCCCTGAAATACGACAGTCCTCTGTCGAAAATGAGGCACAAGCCATCGTGGAGGCGGTGCAGCACTGGCGCCACTACTTAGCTGGCAAACGGGCCATTGCCTTTATGTTCAGTAACGCGCAGCGGGGCAAAATCAAGAACGACAAGATTTTGAAGTGGAGGATCGAGCGCTCCACCTACAATTACGACATTTTATACCGGCCTGGGAAGCTCAACGAGCCCCCAGACACCCTGTCCCAGGGGACCTGTGCCAGTGCGAACCTAGACAGGTTACAGACTCTCCACAATGACCTCTGCCACCCGGGGGTTACCAGGTTCTTCCATTTCATCAAGGCTCGGAACCTGCCCTATTCCATCGAGGAAGTCAGGTCTGTAACCAGGCACTGCCAAGTCTGCACAGAGTGCAAGCCGCACTTCTACCAGCCAGACAGAGCGCACCTCATCAAAGCCACCCGCCCTTTCGAACGCCTGAGCGTTGACTTCAAAGGCCCCCTCCCCTCCTCTGACCGCAACGTATACTTCCTCAACGTCGTTGATGAATATTCGCGGTTCCCCTTTGCTATTCCCTGCCCGGATATGACCTCGGCCACGGTCATCAGGGCCCTGCACAGCCTCTTCACCCTGTTTGGTTTCCCCAGCTATATTCATAGCAACCGGGGGTCCTCTTTTATGAGTGACGAGCTGCGCCAGTACCTACTCTCCAAAGGCATAACCTCGAGTAGGACCACCAGCTACAACTCCAGGGGGAACGGACAGGTGGAGAGGGAGAACGCGACAGTCTGGAAGGCCGTTTTATTAGCTCTCCGGTCTAAGGGTCTTCCAGTCTCCCGCTGGCAAGAGGTCCTCCCTGATGCGTTACACTCAATTAGGTCACTACTGTGCACGGCTACCAACGCCACCCCTCATGAACGAATGTTTGTTTTCCCCAGGAAGTCCTCCTCGGGGACCTCACTACCGTCATGGCTGACGTCCCCAGGCCCTGTTCTGCTCCGGAAGCACCTGCGGACCCATAAGTCGGACCCCCTGGTCGAAACGGTCCGGCTCCTCCACACCAACCCCCAATACGCCTATGTGGCGTATCACAACGGGCGGGAGAACACGGTCTCCATTTGCGACCTGGCACCCGCAGGTACTACGTCCCACGGCCCCTCATCCCCAGCTCCCAACGTTGCCCATGATGCACCAGAGTCGCAGCATGCTCAATTAGCCCCCGTGTACGGCACGCCTGAGCCCCAGGAGCAGCCTCCACACACCCGGCAGTCTGAAGGCGCTACGGACGGCACCACTGGTTATGGATTGGCGCCTGACTCATCGCCGTGGCCTCCTGAACTCATCGCCGTGGCTGCTCTCCGCCCCTTTGCCTCAGTTCGGGTTAGCCATCGGTTTGGGAGTGCTTCTGTTCTTGTTAATAAAAGCCTGTTGTTCCGCAACCTCTAGTCTTTGCGTGAATCAATGGTGCATCGGAGAGAAAAGAGCTGATGCTTTGAATCCAGATGACCCTTTGTCAAAGCTTTGACATTTGGTTTCAGATTCCAGCATCCGTAGTAATTTGCTGAGCTTTGACAAAGGGTTGACTGGACTCGAAACGTCAGCTCTTTTCTCTCCTTACAGGTGCTGCCAGACCTGCTGAGATTTTCCAGCATTTTCTCTTTTGATTTCAGATTCCAGCATCCACAGTAATTTGTTTTCATAAAGATAGGGAACTCTTACACTAGCCGTACAGGGCCTTGAGGAGGGCAAATCTGGAATATTGTGTACATTTCCAGGCTCCTGAAGATATAATAACCTAAGAAACAGTTCAGAGAATGGTCATTGGATTCATTCCTGGGACGAAGGGGTTGTCTTATGAGGAAAGATTGAGCCTGTGCCTATTGTACCCATTGGATCACAGGTGATCTTATTGAAACACAAACTCTGAGTGGATTTGATAGGGTGGATGTGGGGAGAGTAAAATGAGGGGTTTAAAATTAAGAAGTCTTCCTTTCAAGACAGCAACGAGGAGAATGTTTCTTTCTCAGAGGGTCGTTAGTCTGTGGAATTCTCTTCCCCAGACAGCAGTAGAGGCTGGGACATCGAATTGTGGCTGCATGTGTTTCCTCCGGGTGCTCAGGTTTCCTCCCACACTCCAAAGATGTGCGGGTTAGGTTGATTGGCCAGCTAAGTTGCTCCTTAGTGTCAGGGGAATTAGCAGGGTAAATACGTGGATGGGGGACAAGGTCTGGATGGGATTGTTGTTGGTACACTTGATGGGCTGAATGGCCTCCTTCTGCACTGTAGGGATTCTAATTCTAAAAAAAAACATTTAATGGACATTTTTCTTGGCGTTTAGACACCTCAATCTGCTTGTAACTCATAACTGAAAATATATCTACGTGGGAATGAATGCCCTGCACTCTGACAATATATTCATCTCCATGTTACAGGACTAGAGTTCTAATTCATCAGTATGTTCCAATTATTTTAATATTTCTCAAGACTCCCTTCCGACAAGCCTTTCCATTATTTAAGAGATTTATCATCCTGTCATTGATAAATATCTTTAATTGAATTCCACTTATCTTGCAAAAAGGAGCTGATTCAAGAATGCAGCAACCTCGTTTTGATCTTCCTCAGCATTCATACTCAATCTCTTTCATCTTCACACATAAACAGAAGTATAAAAGCCAGGTACTTAGGCTGAATGTTCATAAATCACTGCTAGCCCTCAGTTCTGTCTTCAGTTCTGGGCATCACACTTTCGGAAGGATGCCATTGTGCTGGACAGTAGGTGCAGAGTTGATTTACTGGAATGCTGCTGGGTTTGAGGGATTCCAGTTACATGACAGGACTGGAAAAGGTGGGGTTGCCTCTTTTGAGCAGAGGAAGATCAAGAGAGATTCAGTGGATGCGTTCAAAATGATGATGAGGTTTTGATAAAGTAAATAATGAGGCGAGACGTTTGATAAGGAGAGGACATGGACTTAAGATCATTCGCAAAACAACAGCACCGCTAGTTGGGCAGCTTTTTACAACATCTGCCATCTAGTTCCCCATATAGACATGTCATCAATGTCCTGCTCCTCTCACTCAGCCCACTGTCTCATCACAAGACTTCCTTCTCACAGTGTGGTCATGAAGACCAACCTTTCTGAGTAAACTAATTAAACTAAATCAAATAAACTGAAGGACAAAGTAAAAGGAGCGGCCCCTTAAAGGGACACCTCCTTCAACAAAATTAAATCCCAAATTAAATTCATGGGAGTGTATCTCTTCTGTGCATTTTGAAATTTTCCTTTAAATGTTTGCCATTGTATCTTTATTGACCTATCCCTTAATCTAATTTGCCAGTTCACTTTAGCCAGTTCTGCCTTCATGCTCTCATAATTGCCTTTATTTAAGTTTAAAAATATAGGGGTGAATTTTCCCAGAAATTGGCAAAGATTGATAACAGGTGGGAAAAGCAGTGTTGAAGCTGCCCACAATAATGTCAGCTTTCTCCACCCTATAGTTCCACACTTAGGAAAAAACAGCAAGGAGCTAATTAATTCAAATGATGTTCCTGACAAGATCCAATTATTTCGTTCTTTAATGCTCCACACTACCATGCGGTTACTGTTTGGGCCCCTGTGCACGATTCCCACAAATGACTTCTTGCCTTTATTATTTCTCATCTCTACCCAAACTACTTCCACACCCTGGTTTCCTGTACTTGAGCCGTCCCTGTCTATCGTGCTAATATCAACATTAACTAACAGAACGATCTCTCCACCGTTTCCAACTTCCTGTCCTTCCTAAATATCCTACACCCCTCAGTATTCAGGACCCAATACATGTCTTCCTGCAGTCATGTCTCCTTTAATGGCCATCACATTGTACTTGTTTCAATGTGCTCTTTCAGTTCATCTGTTCTGTTTCCAATGCTCTCTGCATTCAGTTACAGAGCTTACAACCTTTTATTATTTTTATAATCTTTTGTCTCATCGATTGGTCTACTATTAGATTTGTACTCTCTATCCTCTTTCATGGTCTGTTTTTCATTTTCCATAATAATACTTTTCTCTTTAGCCTCGCCTCTGCTTTGTGATTTACCACATCTTCCCAGATTTGATCCCTTGCTACCACTATTTAGTCTAAAAGCTTCTCTAATTCCCTAGGTATGCAGCTTGCAAGGACACAGATCCCAGCATGGTTATGGTGTAGACTGTCCGAAAGTTACTGATTCGATTTTCCCCAGCATTGGTGCCAGTGACCACAAATCTTTCCGAGTAGGTGCCCAAAACCCTGGTACCAGGCAGGCAACACAACCATCTGGACTCAGCTCCTTGCTGCAGAGAATGGTGTCAATCCCACTGACTATACTATTCCCTACTACCACAACACTCTTTTTTTCTCCCCCTGCTTTAATGGCCTCTTATACCCTGGTGCCATGGTCAGCTAGCTCATCCAAACTGCGGCCCCGCTCTCATCCAAACTAGCTGAAAAAACCTCAACCCTGTTGGACAATTGTAATGGCTGAGGAACCTGTACTCCTGCCCATGGAGTCCACTTACCTGCCTCACTCGCAGTCACACTCTCCTGTCCCTGACCACTGACCAAATAAGAAGACCCTGTCCGAATGAGTGTGACTGTCTCCTGTCCTAATAATGGATGGAATGGTGGCACAGTGGTTACCACTGCTGCCTCACAACGCCAGGGATCCGGGTTCAATTCCAGCCCTGGGTGACTGTGTGGAGTTTGCACGTTCTTCCTGCGTCTGGGTGGGTTTCCTCTGGGTGCTCCAGTTTCCTCCCACACTCAAAAGATGTGCGGGTTAGGTGGATTGGCTGTGCTAAATTGCCCGTTAGTGTCAGGGACTAGCTAGGGTAAATGCATGGGATTATGGGGATAGGGCCTGGCTGGGATTGTTGTCGGTGCAGACTCGAGGGCTGAATGGCCTCCTTCTGCACTGTTGAGATTCTGTGATTCTAACTGCAGAGATTTTCTAGCATTTTCTGTTTTTGTTTCTGATTACCGCGTCCACAACATGTTGCTTTCATTGCATGTAAGTTGATAATAACTGTTAACATTGTTAAAGTCACAACTTCTCCTTTGATTAATGCTTCATCTTCTGTATTCCAAAGTGTAGAATAGCCAACTGATGTTCCTTCGAGGGCCAATGCACACTGAGGGCCCGATTTTACCATTGCGCTGCACCTGTTTTCGGGTGTGATGCGCGATTAATTCACTCGGGAGGCTGGATCGTACCCGGGAAATAAAGGCTTTTATTAGCAACAAGAATAGAGCATACTGCTTAACAATACAATCCCAGACTAAAGGGTCACTAGGAAGTGCAGTGACCTTTATACTCCTATAGGAAGGCGGAGCCAACCGGAGTGTACCACAGAACAATACCAACAGGTGGAACACCCCAACCCTAACCCCAACAGTAACAAGAGTAACATATGTACAAGTACCCATAGTGATAACCATCTATGGTTCAGTACCCATAGTGGTAACCATCTATGGTTCACCACATTCACCCCTCCTTTAAAAACAAAGGCTGGTGGGGCAAAAAAAAAACAGTACGAACTGTCCATATATTCACAAGTTCAGTCGCATCGGAGGTCCGCACCGTCTCTGCGACCTCCGCAGCACTGGCGGTAGCGCCGGTTCTGGTGACCGTGGTGACCCTGTCTCCAAGGTGGTGTCCAGTGACTCCTCCAGTTCCTCACGGACGGGTGGACCTCAAGGTGGCGACAATCTCCTGGACTCAGGCAAGCCTCGAGGTGGCGACAATCTCCTGGACTCAGGCAAGCTGTACACGGGAGTAAGAGGATTAAGTGGAGGTCCCGATACTGCCCGCGCCGTGTCAGGAGGGGAGAGAATGGGCAAAGGAACTCTAACCAGGGGTGCGGGAGCGACTGGGGTTTCCAGGTCCCCTGCAGGCGCCAGATCTCGGATAGAGACCGTGTCCTCTCGCCCGTCAGGATATGCTACCTAGGCATATTGAGGGTTGGCGTGGAGGAGATGGACCTGCTCAACCAAAGGGTCGGACTTGCGGGTCCTAACATGCCACCGCAGGAGGACAGGTCCTGAGTACGTCAACCAAGACGGCAGTGAGGTCCCAGAGGAAGACTTCCTAGGGAAGGTAAACATCCGCTCATGTGGGGTAGCGTTGGTTGCCGTACACAGGAGGGACCGGATTGAATGGAGCGCATCAGAAAGTACCTCTTGCCAACGGGAGACTGGAAGACCCCTAGACCTCAACGCCAGTAAGACAGCCTTCCAGACTGTAGCGTTTTCTCTTTCAACCTGCCCGTTACCCCTGGGGTTGTAACTCGTAGTCCTACTTGAGGCAATTCCTTTAGAGAGCAGGTATTGCCTCAAGTCGTCGCTCATAAACGACGAACCCCTATCACTGTGGATATAACTGGGGTAGCCGAACAGGGTAAAAAGACCCCGCAGGGCTTTGATGACCGTGGCAGCGGACATGTCTGAACAGGGAATGGCAAAAGGGAATCGGGAGTACTCGTCAACCACGTTGAGGAAGTGCACATTCCGATCTGTCGAAGGAAGGGGGCCCTTGAAATCAACACTCAGTCGTTCAAAAGGGCGAGTGGCCTTAATGAGGTGTGCCCTGTCGGGTCGGTAGAAGTGCGGCTTGCATTCAGCACATAGCTGGCAGCTTCGAGTTATCGACCTGACATCCTCTATGGAGTAGGACAGATTCCGGACCTTTACAAAATGGAAGAGCCGAGTGATCCCCGGATGGCAGAGATCATTGTGGAGGGCCTGTAGCCGGTCCTCCTGCACACTGGCACATGTTCAACGTGACAGGGCATCTGAGGGTTCATTGAGCTTCCCCGGACGGTACATGATATCATAGTTGTAGGTGGAGAGTTTGATTCTCCACCTCAAGATTTTATCATTCTTGATTTTACCCCTTAACGTGTTGTTGAACATGAATGCCACGGACCGCTGGTCCGTGAGCAGGGTAAATCGTTTTCCAGCCAAATAATGGCGCCAATGCCGGACGGCCTCCACAATGGCCTGAGCCTCTTTTTCCAAGAGGAGTGCCGAATTTCAGGGCCTTGGAGGGTGCGAGAGAGAAAGGCGACGGGCCTGCCCGCCTGGTTAAGTGTGGCGGCCAGGGCGAAATCAGATGCATCACTCTCCACCTGGAAGGGGATGGACTCATCGACAGCGTGCATCGTGGCTTTTGCGATGTCAGCTTTTATCCCTTCAAAGGCTAAGCGAGCCTCTGCTGCCAGGGGAAAAGAGGTAGATTTTATGAGCAGACGGGCTTTGTCCGCATAATTGGGAACCCACTGTTCGTAATACGAGAAGAAGCCTAAGCATCTTCTCAGTGCTTTGATGCTAGTGGGTAGGGGAAGTTCAAGGAGGGGACGCATACGGTCTGGATCAGGGCCGATGACCCCGTTTTCCACCACGTATCCGAGGATTGCTAGGCGGTGCTTGCTGAATACACACTTCTCCCTGTTATAGGTCAGATTCAGGCGAGACGCAGTGCGTAAAAACTTCAGGAGGTTGGCGTCGTGGCCCTGCTGGTCATGGCCGCAGATAGTGACGTTGTCCAGGTACGGGAAGTTAGCCCGTAGCCCGTTTTGGTCCACCATTCGGTCCATTTCATGCTGGAAGACCGAGACCCCATTAGTGACGCCAAAAGGGACCCTTAAGAAGTGGTAGAGACAGCCATCCGCCTCAAAGGCCGTGTATTTTCGGTCCTCTGGGCGAATGGGGAGCTGGTGGTAGGCTGACTTCAAGTCAATGGTGGAGAACACCCGGTACTGTGCAATCTGGTTGACCATGTCAGATATGCGCGGGAGAGGGTACGCGTCCAGCTATGTGTACCTATTAATGGTCTGACTATAGTCTATGACCATCCGGGGCTTGTCTCCAGTCTTAACCACCACGACTTGTGCTCTCCATTGACTAGTGCTAGGTTGAATGATCCTTTCCCTGAGGAGCCCCTGAACCTCAGATCGAATAAAGATCCGATCCTCAGCGCTGTGACGCCTGCTCTTAGTTGCGATGGGCTTGCAGCCTGGCACGAGATTTTCAAATAAAGAAGGCGGGGTGATTTTGAGTGTCGAGAGACTGCACGTGGAGTGCGCTGGGCAATTTGGAGGCTGCTGTTCTCCCACTGCAAGTGGAGGGAGTGGCCCATCGTACTGCAGGGTCACATCCTCAGGTGGACCATAAAGTCTAGCCCCAGGAGTACCGGAGCGCAAAGGTGCGGTAACACGAGGAGCCTGAAGTTCTCATAAACTGTGCCCCGCACCGTTAGAGTTACCACGCAGCTCTCAAGAACGGTAACAGATCGGGACCTCGACGCCATAGAAATTGTCTGCCTGACAGTTTGTACTCGGAGAGCACACCGTTTCACGGTGTCCGGATGAATGAAACTCTCCGTGCTCCCGCTGTCAAACAGACAATGTATCAGGCGTCCGTTTACCTCAATGTCCATCATGGACTTGTCGAGTCTGTGAGGCTTGGCCTGGTCCAGGATGATTGATACCACTGTTGAATCCCGAGTGCAACTGCAGGCAGCTGAGATGGTCAATGATGAGGACCCCTGCTGGTCGTCTGTGGCCGGTGTTGACCAAAATGGCTGCACCCATGGATCGCACGTGGTCGATGGCGTTGAAAGTGGTGGCACTCGCAGGCCGCACGTGTCTTGCGTCGTCGTCCTCAGGAATGGCGGCGCTCGTGAATTGCATGTGGTTGAAGACATCGACGAAGCTGGAGACGAGGAGACGGATCCTGGGCAGTCACACGCCGCACTGCTTGGCTTCGAAGGTGGCTTCGCTCGGCACACTTTAGCATAGTGCCCTTTCTTCCCACAAGCGGAGCAAAATACCGTCCTGGCCGGACATCGCTGACGAGGGTGCTTCGCCAATCCACAGAAGTAGCACCGTGGGCCTCATGGAGCTGCCGCCGCCGTCAGGTCCGAGGTTGAAAGCACGATCGCGCAATTCCTAGGAGCCGCTGGGTAGAATTGAGTCGGTGGCTGTACTTGCCACGGTGTTCCCACGTGGTTGGTGGGGTAGGTTTCAAGACTTCTGGAGGCCGTTTCCATCGCATCAGCCAATTCCACCGTCTTAGCTAGGTCCAAGTTCCCTTGCTCTAGCAGCCGCAGGCGAATAGAGGATGAGCCCATTCCCACCACGAACGCATCTCGGATCAGATCGTTAGTGTATTGAGTAGCTGACACTGGCTTGCAATTGCAGGCTCTGGCTAACTGCTGAAGTTCGCGCAGGTACTGTCCCGTCGTTTCGCCGGGCTGCCGCCGTCGAGTGGCTAGTAGGTGACGAGCATGGATCTCGTTTGGCGGTTTATGGTACAGCTTCTTAAGTAGTTCGATGGCCTCTTTGTAGTCTTGTGAATCGCGGATTGTTGCATACACAGTGTCGCTTACCCTTGCATGGAGGACCCGCAATCTGTCGGCGTCGTTTTGGACTGCTGTTGAGGCGTCGATATAATTTTGGAAACACTTCAACCAATGGTCGAAAGTGTTCGACGCTCCAGCGGCACGCGGATCTAAGGGAAGCCGATCGGGTTTTAACATTTGCTCCATGGTGTTTTTTTTTCAAAACAAAAATTGTTGCTAATAAAATTGATGCGCGATTAATTCACTCGGGAGGCTGGATCGTACCCGGGAAATAAAGGCTTTTATTAGCAACAAGAATAGAGCATACTGCTTAACAATACAATCCCAGACTAAAGGGTCACTCGGAAGTGCAGTGACCTTTATACTCCTATAGGAAGGCGGAGCCAACCGGAGTGTACCACAGAACAATACCAACAGGTGGAACACTCCAACCCTAACCCCAACAGTAACAAGAGTAACATATGTACAAGTACCCATAGTGATAACCATCTATGGTTCAGTACCCACAGTGGTAACCATCTATGGTTCACCACAGGGTGCGAAAACTTGGTAAAGTCGGGCGTGAGGCAAATAGCGCGATCCGTGCCCACACAGATTCCAACTTTACCAAGGCCTGAAAATGGCCGTGATCGGCACCATGCCCAAAACGGGTGCGACATGAATTTAAATGTATTTTCTAATGGTGGTGGTGGTGGGTGGGGGGGGGGGGGGGGGGGGGGAGGGTGGGGGCAGAGTGGGGGGAGCAGGCGGGTCAGATGTATCTTTGGTGGGGGGGATGGGGGGAGGGGGGAAGAGGGAGGCCCAATCATTCTCTGGGGGGGAGGGAGGGAGGCCAGATAATTTACTGGTGGGAGGGGGGGAGGAGGGCCAGACGTATCTCTGGTGGCGGGGGGGAGGGCGGGGGGAGGGGAGAGGGAGGCAGGCCAAATCATTCTCTGGTAGGGGGGGAGGAGGAAGGCCAGATCATTCTCTGGTGGGGGTGGGGGAAGGAGGGCCAGATATATCTCTGGTAAGGGGGAGGGGAGAGTTAGGCAGGCCAGGTCATTCTCTGGTTGGTGGGCTTGGGGAGAGGGAGGGAGGCCAGATCGTTCTCTGGGGGGGAGGGGGGAATGGGGAAGGGAGGAGGAGGGAGGTCCGATCGTTCTGTAGTGGTGGCGGGGAGGAGCAGGGCCAGATGTATCTCTGGTTGGGGGGGGGAGGGAGGCAGGTCAGATCATTCTCTGGTGGGGGCGGGGGAGTGAAGGTTGGAGGAGGGAGGCCCAATCATTCTCTGGTGGGGGGGGAAGGAGGGAGGAGGAGGGTCAGATGTATTTCTGGTGGGGGGGAGGAGGAGGAGGGCCAGATCATTCTCTGGGGGGGGGGGGTGGACAGGATCAGGGGGGTGTCCGCTGCCACTCTGCAGGCGATCGGTGGGGGAAAAGGGGGGTCCACTGCCACTCTGCAGGCGATCGGTGGGGGGGAAGTGAGGCAAGGGGTCACGATTGGTCTGGTTAGCGGGTGGGGGTGGGTGGATAAGGGGGACAGTTATGTTGTGGGTGTGGGGCAATGTCTGTGGGGGGCCATTGCTTTATCCACATTTTGCGGTCCGGGAGCGATGTGACAGGGCGTTTTTCAAATTTTATTTTTACTGTGCATGTGCAGTTGAAGGCTCCGACCGGAACAGCAGCGTTTCGGGTGCAATAAGCCCCGCCCACAGCGCGATTCAGATTTGCGATTTTGTTTTCAGGCTGAGTGCGTTTGGGGGGGCCTGAGAACAGGTTTACAAGTCGGATCTGAATCAGATTCAGCACTTAAAATCAAAATGGTAAAATCGCCCCCTGAGACTCCACAAAGAGGACCTGGGGACAGCTCAAGACACATTCACAGGACAAGATTAATTATGCTTACCATTTCAGAAAATATTTAAAGCAAAATAATGCACAGTGCAAATTTGCTTTAAGCCTCGATGCTTAGTAATAAAGCACATTTTGAAATTGTTTTCAACAATAGTTTGATTAGTATTCATGCAATAAAATTGGGTATCTTTATCCCGCTTTCACAGATAGAATTCTCATATATATATGCACTCTCTATTTAAATTTAAGCTAAATATAATCAATCTCAGATGAAGCACAACTGATTTCAGGTAAGGAATTCCAAGCACATTCCTCCGCAGCTATTCCATAGAGTTCCAAATCAAAGTCTAAAATGGAAAGACCAACTCCAATTCCGAACCCACTCGCTGTTGTGCGGCCATGCTATAAAAACAGGAAGTGCTGGGAAAGCACAGGCATTCTGGCAGCAACTGTGGAGAGAGAAAACAGATAACGTTTTGAGTCTGTATGGTCCTTCTTCAGAACTAAAGAGTTCTTATTCACACATTCCATGTGTGTGTCACTGGCTGGGCCACCGTGCCGCCCCTGTGCCACTGTGCCATCCCAAGTTCTGGCAGCATCTGTGCAGAGAGACAGAGATAATGCTTCAACTCTTCTTTCTGCAGAAGAGTCATACTGGATTCAAAATGTTATCTTATTTTTAACACAATGTGTACAGGAAAATAAAGTATACTTTTCATTTTGCACCAAGCCAGAAAGCTGAATAGACAGCGATGAACGAGGCAATGAACAGAAGAATATTTATTTATTTATTATTGTCACAAATACATTGACACTGCAATGACGTTACTGTGAAAATCCTCTCATGGCCACACTCTGGCGCCTGTTCGGGTACACTGAGGGAGAATTTAGCATGGCCAATGCACCGAATCAGCATGTCTTTTGGACTGTGGGAGGAAACTGGAGCACCCAGGGAAACCCATGCAGACACGGGAAGAACATGCAGACTCCACATAAAGAATGACCCAAGCCGGGAATCGATCTCGGGTCTCTGGCACTGTGAGGCAGCAGTGCGAATCAGTGCGATGGTGAGGCAGTCAGCTATCTAACGTCTCCTCATCAAGCACAGAGCCCAGTTACCCGGAACTGGAATGGTCTGTTTTATTGTCCAGTACATCACATTTATTAACAAGCCCAATATCTCCGATGAGATATGACCATTCATTGGATATGAGGCCATATTAGAGTTCTAAATCAAAAAGACAGTTTTGTGTCAGAGATGGCTCTGAAATATTGAATAAGACAAAGGGGATGGCCTTTTTAATCAGGCTCCGTGTGGACACTGAAGGCCTCGTATTGTTGGGCAAGCCTGGAAGCGTGCACACTCCATAATGAACAAAGACAAACAACATACTCTTCCTTCACCTGAAGAAAGCAGAAGGTCTGTCCAATAAGGGTCCTGCTGTCACGTTGGGGTTCCTGCTCCAAGGTGAATTTGTGCGGGGGCATTCAGCACTGTTGTGGGAAATCAACAAGAAAGATAAGTTACTCACCGTCTGAATGTAGAAATCATAGAAACCCTACAGTGCAGAAGGAGGCCATTCGGCCCATCGAGTCTGCACTGACCACAATCCCACCCAGGCCCTATCCCCACATATTTACCTGCTAATCCCTCTAACCTATGCATCTCAGGACTCTAAGGGGCAATTTTTAACCTGGCCAATCAATCTAACCCGCACATCTTTGGACTTGGGAGGAAACCGGAGCACCCGGAGGAAACCCACGCAGACACGAGGAGAATGTGCAAACTCCACACAGACAGTAACCCGAGCCGGGAATCGAACCTGGGACCCTGGAGCTGTGAAGCAGCAGTGCTAACCACTGTGCTACCGTGCTGCTCATTGTTAATAAATGTGGAGCTGGAGTGGGTGCGCTTTTCCAAAATTCACATTTAAACCCCCCCAAAGCTGATCCTCACCCTGACCTCTGGCCCTGCGTTGTCTAATTCCTGACCCATCCCCAGACTCACTTATCTGAGAATCTGGCACTCCTCTTGGCCAATTGGCTGTTCTGTAATGGCCTTTTACACGTGGTCCAGGAACCAATATTTAGGCAGCCTTGAGCCTCACTATCCTGACATTCCCTCCCTAACAGCACAGTGGGTGTACCTACACCACATGGACAGCAGCGGTTCAAGAAGGAAGCTCACCACCACCTTCTCAATTAGGGATGGGCAATAAATGCTGGCCTAGCCAGAAAAGCTCACTTCCAATGAAATAATAACAAAGTTACCCATCACCTTCCCCCTCCCACCCTGAGAGGCCCATAACTGAGCGCACCCAGATTGTTAGGCCGATGCCCGTCACTGCTGGGATTTGCAATAACAGAGAAGCCCTGAACTCATGGTTACAAAACGTTCCAATGTTCAGGCCGATGGGATTTCCAATGGTGCACCCCCACTGCAAGTTCCATAGCGGCATGGGTGAGAGTCAATGGGAAATCCCTTGACAAGCAAAGTCACCGGCTAATGGCGGGACATCTCCCGCCGCAAGAAACACGCCATGGGAAGGCCAGAGAATCACACCCATAGTGTCCAATATTAGATTTGATTCTGCGATTGAACAGCAACCGATAAATAATCCTGAGTGTGCTCAGAATAACGTTAATAACCGATTTAATCAAATCGGGCACGCAGTGTGTCTCACTGACACATGCTAGAATCTGTTTATTATATTTAGAATCTATCTATTACTGGGCCCTGTTCTTTGCAGATGGAAGGAGCAAGTCCACACGTTTCACCTTTTACAACCAAAGAAAAGCCTGGTTGGGGGGGGGGGGGGAGGGGGGCGGGGGGGCAGCCATTCTCTGGTTCATTCCTCATGGCAATGTCTTGACCAATTAGAGTCAGCCTGCCTGGTTTGGATGTAAACAAAAGTTTGGCAATTAACTGTTCCCCGGTGCATTCGCCATAGTGAGAAACCTTCCCAATCCAGAGCAGGTCACAAAGTATCCTAAGAGATATCTAAACCGTATTGAAAGTGGAAGCCAAACCACATATCAATAATGATCCGGAGATCCCTTGGACTTCCTGAGCCAGTGTTTGTGTTGCCATTTCCAGTGTCAGATCTTCAGTTTCCAATGTTAATTTCATATACACAAACATACAAAGTAGGATCAGAAGTAGGCCATTCGGCCCCTTGAACCTGCTCTGCCATTGAAGAAGACCATGGCCAACCCGACTGTGGCTGCAATTCTACATTATGTCTACTCCCAATAACCTTTGATTCCCGTGTTAGCCAAGAATCTATCAATGACTGTCTTACAAATATTGAGTGATCCATCCCTCAACTGCACCCTGGGAAGGAAATTCCATAGCCTCACGTCTCATCTCTGTCTTATTTTGAAACTGTCCCTTAGTAACTCGCATCCTGACTCCCCAAAGCCTCAAGGCACAAGTTGGGAGTGTGATAAAATATTCTCCATTTGCTTGAATGAGTTCCTTAGGCAGCACCTTCCAAACTCACGACCACTATCATCTAGAAGGACAGGAACAGCAGATAGCTGGGAACGCCACCTCCTAGAAGTTCCCCTCCAAGCCACTCACCATCCTGATTCGGAAATACATCGCCATTCCTTCAGTGGCTTCAGGAGGCATGTCATTGGGTCAAAATCCTGGAACTCCCTCCCTCACAGTGGGTGTACCTACAACACATGGACTGCAGAGATGCAAGAAGGCAGCTCACCACCACCACCATCTCAATGATAAATGAGATGGGGAATAAATGCTGCCGAGCCAGTGATGCACACATTCTGCAAATTAATAAAAACAGACAGACAGCAACTCTGTAACCCATTGCCACCTGAACCCACTGCCTCCTGAACGCACTGCCCCCTGAGACCCACTGCCCCCTGAGACCCACTGCCCCCTGAAGCCACTGCCCTCTGAGACCCACTGCCCCCTGAGACCCACTGCCCCCTGAGACCCACTGTCCCCTGAGACCCACTGTCCCCTGAGACCCACTGCCCCCTGAGACCCACTGCCCCCTGAGACCCACTGCCCCCTGAGACCCACTGCCCCCTGAAGCCACTGCCCTCTGAGACCCACTGCCCCCTGAGACCCACTGTCCCCTGAGACCCACTGTCCCCTGAGACCCACTGCCCCCTGAGACCCACTGCCCCCTGAGACCCACTGCCCCCTGAGACCCACTGCCCCCTGAGACCCACTGCCCCCTGAGACCCACTGCCCCCTGAGACCCACTGCCACCTGAGACCCACTGTCCCCTGAGACCCACTGCCCCCTGAGACCCACTGCCCCCTGAGACCCACTGCCCCCTGAGACCCACTGCCACCTGAGACCCACTGTCCCCTGAGACCCACTGCCTCCTGAGACCCACTGCCCCCTGAGACCCACTGTCCCCTGAGACCCACTGCCTCCTGAGACCCACTGTACCCTGAGACCCACTGCCCCCTGAGACCCACTGCCCCCTGAGACCCACTGCCCCCTGAGACCCACTGCCCCCTGAGACCCACTGCCACCTGAGACCCACTGTCCCCTGAGACCCACTGCCTCCTGAGACCCACTGCCCCCTGAGACCCACTGTCCCCTGAGACCCACTGCCTCCTGAGACCCACTGTACCCTGAGACCCACTGCCCCCTGAGACCCACTGCCCCCTGAGACCCACTGCCCCCTGAGACCTACTGCCCTCTGAACCCACTGTCCCCTGAGACCCACTGTCCCCTGAGACCCACTGTCCCCTGAGACCCACTGCCCCCTGAGACCTACTGCCCCCTGAGACCCACTGTACCCTGAGACCCACTGCCCCCTGAGACCGACTGCCCTCTGAACCCACTGCCCCCTGAGACCTACTGCCCCCTGAGACCCACTGTACCCTGAGACCCACTGCCCCCTGAGACCCACTGCCCTCTGAACCCACTGCCCCCTGAGACCCACTGCCTCCTGAGACCCACTGCCCCCTGAGACCCACTGCCCTCTGAACCCACTGTCCCCTGAGACCCACTGTCCCCTGAGACCCACTGCCCCCTGAGACCCACTGCCCCCTGAAGCCACTGCCCCCTGAAGCCACTGCCCCCTGAGACCCACTGCCCCCTGAGACCCACTGCCTCCTGAGACCCACTGTACCCTGAGACCCACTGCCCCTGAGACCCACTGCCCTCTGAACCCACTGTCCCCTGAGACCCACTGCCCCCTGAGACCCACTGCCTCCTGAGACCCACTGTACCCTGAGACCCACTGCCCCTGAGACCCACTGCCCCCTGAGACCCACTGCCCCCTGAGACCCACTGCCCCCTGAAGCCACTGCCTATATATCTGAGGTGACATATTTGTTATGAAATGAAGGTATTGTTCAACTCCAGCAAAGGAGGAATATAACGAAATGCAGAGAGCGGCGAGTTGCAGGGAGCGGCGAGTTGCATGGTGCAGCGAGCTGCATGGTGCAGCGAGTTGCAGGGTGCGGTGAGTTGGAAGATGTAGCAAGATGAAAGTTGCAATGAGTTGCAGGATGTAGTGAGTTGCAGGATGCAGTGAGTTGCGAGATGCAGTGAGTTGCGAGATGCGGTAAGTTGCAGGATGCAGTGAGTTGCAGGATGCAGTGAGTTGTGAGATGCAGTGAGTTGTGAGATGCAGTGAGTTGCGAGATGCAAGGAGTTGCAGGATGCAGTGAGTTGCAGGATGCAGTGAGTTGCAGGATGTAGTGAGTTGCGAGATGCAGTGAGTTGCAGGATGTAGTCAGTGGCAGGACGCGGTCAGTGGCAGGATGCAGTGAGTTGCGAGATGCAGTGAGTTGCGAGATGCAGTGAGTTGCGAGATGCAGTGAGTTGCGAGATGCAGTGAGTTGCGAGATGCAGTGAGTTGCAGGATGCAGTGAGTTGCAGGATGCAGTGAGTTGCGAGATGCAGTGAGTTGCGAGATGCAGTGAGTTGCGAGATGCAGTGAGTTGCAGGATGCAGTGAGTTGCAGGATGCAGTAAGTTGCGAGATGCAGGGAGTTGCGAGATGCAGTGAGTTGCGAGATTCAAGGAGTTGCAGGATGCAGTGCGCTGCAGGATGCAGTGAGTTGCAGGATGCAGTGAGTTGCGAGATGCAGTGAGTTGCGAGTGCAGTGAGTTGCAGGATGTAGTGAGTTGCAGGATGCAGTGAGTTGCGAGAAGCAGTGAGTTGCGAGATGCGGTAAGTTGCAGGATGCAGTGAGTTGCAGGATGCAGTGAGTTGCGAGATGCAGTGAGTTGTGAGATGCAGTGAGTTGCGAGATGCAAGGTGTTGCAGGATGCAGTGAGTTGCAGGATGCAGTGAGTTGCAGGATGTAGTGAGTTGCGAGATGCAGTGAGTTGCAGGATGTAGTCGGTGGCAGGACGCGGTCAGTGGCAGGATGCAGTGAGTTGCGAGATGCAGTGAGTTGCGAGATGCAGTGAGTTGCGAGATGCAGTGAGTTGCGGGATGCAGGGAGTTGCAGGATGTAGTGAGTTGCAGGATGCAGTGAGTTGCGAGATGCAGTGAGTTGCGAGATGCAGTGAGTTGCGAGATGCAGTGAGTTGCGAGATGCAGTGAGTTGCAGGATGCAGTGAGTTGCGAGATGCAGTGAGTTGCGAGATGCAGTGAGTTGCGAGATTCAAGGAGTTGCAGGATGCAGTGCGTTGCAGGATGCAGTGAGTTGCGAGATGCAGTGAGTTGCGAGATGCAGTGAGTTGCAGGATGTAGTGAGTTGCAGGATGTAGTGAGTTGCAAGGTGTAGTGAGTTGCAGGGTGCAGTGAGTTGAGAGATGCAAGGAGTTGCAGGATGCAGTGAGTTGCGAGATGCAGTGAGTTGTGAGATGCAGTGAGTTGTGAGATGCAGTGAGTTGCAGGACGCGGTCAGTGGCAGGATGCAGTGAGTTGCGAGATGCAGTGAGTTGCGAGATGCAGTGAGTTGCGAGATGCAGTGAGTTGCGGGATGCAGGGAGTTGCAGGATGTAGTGAGTTGCAGGATGCAGTGAGTTGCGAGATGCAGTGAGTTGTGAGATGCAGTGAGTTGTGAGATGCAGTGAGTTGTGAGATGCATTGAGTTGCAGGATGCAGTGAGTTGCAGGATGCAGTGAGTTACAGGATGTAGTCAGTGGCAGGATGCAGTGAGCTGCGAGATGCAGTGAGTTGCGAGATGCTGTGAGTTGTGAGATGCTGTGAGTTGCGAGATGCTGTGAGTTGCGAGATGCTTTGAGTTGCAAGCTGCTGTGAGTTGCGAGCTGCTGTGAGTTGCGAGCTGCAGTGACTTGCGAGATGCAGTGAATTGCAAGCTGCATTCAGTTGCGAGTTGCAGTGAGTCGAAAGATGCAGTGAGTCGAGACTTGCAGTGCGTTGCCAGACGCAGTGAGTTGCAGGGTTGTGTGAGCTGCAGGGTGCAGCGATCAGCAGGTTGCAGTGAGTTGCAGGATGCAGTGACTCGCAGGATGCAGTGAGTTGTATGATGCAGTGAGTGGTATGATGCAGTCAGTGTCAGGATGCAGAGACTGGCAGGATGAAATGTGTTGCGCAATGCAGTGAGAAGCGGGATGTAGTGTGTTTCGAGATGCAGTGAGTTGCAGGATGCAGTGAGTTTCAGGATGCATTGAGTTGCAGGATGCAGTGAGTTGCGAGATGCAGTGAGTTGGGGGACGAAGTGCCTTGCGAGATTCAGTGGCTTGCGAGATGCATTGAGTTGCAGGATCCAATGAGTTGTGAGATGAAGTGAGTCGCGAGACGCAGTGAGTTGATGGATGCTGTGAATTGTGAGATGAAGTGAGTCGCGAGACGCAGTGAGTTGATGGATGCTGTGAATTGTGAGATGCAGTGAGTTGCAAGAGTAAGTGAGTTGCGAGATGCAGTGAGTTGCGAGATGCAGTGAGTTGCGAGATGCAGTGAGTTGTGAGATGCTGAGTTGTGAGCAGCTGTGAGTTGTATGATGCAGTGAGTGGCAGGATGCAGAGACTGGCAGGATGAAGCGAGTTGAGCAATGCATGGGGTTGTGACATGCAGTGAGTCGCAGGATGCATTGAGTTGCAGGATGCAGTGAGTTGTGAGATGCAGTGAGTTGCGAGATGCAGTGAGTTGCGAGATGCAGTGAGTTGCGAGATGCAGTGAGTTGCGAGATGTAGTGAGTTGCAAGAAGCAGTGAGTTGCGAGCTGCAGTGAGTTGCAGGATGCATTGAGTTGCGAGCTGCAGTGAGTTGCGAGATGCAGTGAGTTGCAAGATGCAGTGAGTTGCGAGATGCAGTGAGTTGATAGATGCTCTGAATTGAAAGATGCAGTGAATTGCGAGATGCAGTGCGTTGCGAGATGCAGTGAGTTGCGAGGTGCAGTGAGTTGCGAGAAGCAGTGAGTTGCGAGATGCAGTGAGTTGCAGGATGCAGTGAGTTGCGAGATGCAGTGAGTTGAAAGATGCAGTGAGTTGCAGGATGCAGTGAGTTGCAAGATGTAGTGAGTGGCAAGATGCAGTCAGTGACAGGATGCAGTGAGGTGCGAAGTGCAGTGAGAGGAGAGATGCAGTGAGTTGGGGGACAATGTGCCTTGCGAGATTCAGTGGCTTGCGAGATGCAGTGAGTTGCAGGATGCAATGAGTTGCGAGATACAGTGAGTTGCGAGATGCAGTGAGTTGCGAGATGCAGTGAGTTGCCAGATGCAGTGAGTTGCGAGATGCTGAGTTGCGAGCAGCTGTGAGTTGTATGATGCAGTGAGTGGCAGGATGCAGAGACTGGCAGGATGAAGCGAGTTGAGCAATGCATGGGGTTGTGACATGCAGTGAGCCGCAGGATGCAGTGAGTTGCAAAATGCATTGAGTTGCAGGATGCAGTGAGTTGCGAGATGCAGTGAGTTGCGAGATGCAGTGAGTTGCAGGATGCAGTGAGTTGCGAGATGCAGTGAGTTGCCAGATGCAGTGAGTTGCGAGATGCTGAGTTGCGAGCAGCTGTGAGTTGTATGATGCAGTGAGTGGCAGGATGCAGAGACTGGCAGGATGAAGCGAGTTGAGCAATGCATGGGGTTGTGACATGCAGTGAGCCGCAGGATGCAGTGAGTTGCAAAATGCATTGAGTTGCAGGATGCAGTGAGTTGCGAGATGCAGTGAGTTGCGAGATGCAGTGAGTTGCAGGATGCAGTGAGTTGCGAGATGCAGTGAGTTGAAAGATGCAGTGAGTTGCAGGATGCAGTGAGTTGCAAGATGTAGTGAGTGGCAAGATGCAGTCAGTGACAGGATGCAGTGAGGTGCGAGGTGCAGTGAGAGGAGAGATGCAGTGAATTGGGGGTCAATGTGCCTTGCGAGATTCAGTGGCTTGCGAGATGCAGTGAGTTGCAGGATGCAATGAGTTGCGAGATACAGTGAGTTGCGAGATGCAGTGAGTTGCGAGATGCAGTGAGTTGCCAGATGCAGTGAGTTGCGAGATGCTGAGTTGCGAGCAGCTGTGAGTTGTATGATGCAGTGAGTGGCAGGATGCAGAGACTGGCAGGATGAAGCGAGTTGAGCAATGCATGGGGTTGTGACATGCAGTGAGTTGCGAGATGCAGTGAGTTGCGAGATGCAGTGAGTTGCGGGATGCAGTGAGTTGCGACAGGCAGTGAGTTGCAGGATGCATTGAGTTGCAGGATGCAGTGAGTTGCATGATGCAGTGAGTTGCAGGATGCAGTGAGTTGCGAGATGCAGTGAGTTGCAGGATGCAGTGAGTTGCAAGATGCAGTGAGTGGCAAGATGCAGTCAGTGACAGGATGCAGTGAGGTGCGAGGTGCAGTGAGATGGGAGATGCAGTGAGTTGGGGGATGCAATGAGTTGCGAGATGAAGTGAGTGGCAAGATGCAGTCAGTGACAGGATGCAGTGAGGTCCGATGTGCAGTGAGATGCGAGATGCAATGAGTTGGGGGACGAAGTGCCTTGCGAGATTCAGTGGCTTGCGAGATGCAGTGAGTTGCAGAATGCAATAAGTTGCGAGATGAAGTGAATTGCGAGATGCAGTGAGTTGATGGATGCTCTGAATTGTGAGATGCAGTGAGTTGCGAGATGCAGTGAGTTGCGAGATGCAGTGAGTTGCGGGATGCAGAGACTGGCAGGATGCAGCGAGTTGCACAATGCATGGGGTTGTGACATGCAGTGAGACGCAGGATGCAGTGAGTTGCAGGATGCATTGAGTTGCAGGATGCAGTGAGTTGTGAGATGCAGTGAGCTGTGAGATGCAGTGAGATGCAAGATGCAGTGAGTGGCAAGATGCAGTCAGTGACAGGATGCAGTGAGGTGCGAGGTGCAGTGAGTTGCGAGATGCAGTGAGTTGCGAGATCCAAGGAGTTGCAGGATGCAGTGCGTTGCAGGATGCAGTGAGTTGCAGGATGCAGTGAGTTGCGAGATGCAGTGAGTTGTGAGTGCAGTGAGTTGCAGGATGTAGTGAGTTGCAGGATGCAGTGAGTTGCGAGATGCAGTGAGTTGCGAGATGCAGTGAGTTGCAGGATACAGTGAGTTGCGAGATGCAGTGAGTTGCAGGGTGCAGTGAGTTGCAGGATGCAGTGAGTTGCGAGTTGCAGTGAGTTGCAGGATGCAGTGAGTTGCAGGATGCATTGAGTTGCAGGATGCAGTGTGTTGCAAGATACAGTGAGTTGCGAGATGCAGTGAGCTGCGAGATGCAGTGAGTTGCAAGATGCAGTGAGTTGCAGGGTGCAGTGAGTTGCTAGATGCAGTGAGTAGCAGGATGCAAGGAGTTGCAGGATGCAGTGAGTTGTGTGATGCAGTGAGTTGCAGGATGCAGTGTGTTGCAGGGTGCATTGAGTTGCGAGATGCAGTGAGTTGCAGGATGCAGTGAGTTCCGAGATGCAGTGAGTTGCAGGATGCAGTGGGTTGCGAGGTGCAGTGAGTTGCGAATGCAGAGTTGCGAGCAGCTGTGAGTTGTATGATGCAGTGAGTGTCAGGATGCAGCAAGTTGCGCAATGCATGGGGTTGTGACATGCAGTGAGTCGCTGAATGCAGTGAGTTGCAGGATGCATTGAGTTGCAGGATGCAGTGAGTTGTGAGATGCAGTGAGTTGCGAGATGCGGTGAGTTGCTAGATGCTGTGAGTTGCGAGCTGTTGTGAGTTGCGAGCTGCAGTGAATCGTGAGATGCAGTGAATTGCAAGCTGCATTCAGTTGCGAGTTACAGTGACTCGAAAGATGCAGTGAGTCGAGATTTGCAGTGAGTTGCCAGAAGCAGTGAGTTGCGAGTTGCAAAGAGTTGTGATTTGCAGAGAATTGCAAGATGCAGTGCGTTGCAGGATGCACTGCGTTGCAGGATGCAGTGCGTTGCAGGGTTGTGTGTGCTGCAGGGTGCAGTGATCTGCAGGTTGCAGTGAGTTGCAGGGTTGTGTGAGTTGCAGAGTGCAGTGAGTTGCAGGATGCAGTGACTCGCAGGATGCAGTGAGTTGCAGGTTGCAGTGAGTTGCAGATTGCAGTGAGTTGTATGATGCAGTGAGTATTATGATGCAGTCAGTGTCAGGATGCAGAGACTGGCAAGATGAAATGTGTTGTGCAATGCAGTGAGAAGCGGGATGTAGTGGGTTGCGAGATGCAGTGAGTTGCAGGACGCAATGAGTTGCGAGATACAGTGAGTTGCGAGATGCAGTGAGTTGCGAGATGCAGTGAGTTGTGAGATGCAGTGAGTTGCGAGATGCAGTGAGTTGCGAGATGCTGAGTTGCGAGCAGGTGTGTGTTGTATGATGCAGTGAGTGGCAGGATGCAGAGACTGGCAGGATGAAGCGAGTTGAGCAATGCATGGGGTTGTGACATGCAGTGAGCCGCAGGATGCAGTGAGTTGCAGAATGCATTGAGTTGCAGGATGCAGTGAGTTGCGAGATGCAGTGAGTTGCGAGATGCAGTGAGTTGCGGGATGCAGTGAGTTGCAGGATGCAGTGAGTTGCGAGATGCAGTGAGTTGCAGGATGCAGTGAGTTGCGACAGGCAGTGAGTTGCAGGATGCATTGAGTTGCAGGATGCAGTGAGTTGCGAGATGCAGTGAGTTGCAGGATGCAGTGCGTTGCAAGATGCAGTGAGTGGCAAGATGCAGTCAGTGACAGGATGCAGTGAGGTGCGAGGTGCAGTGAGATGCAGTGAGTTGGGGGATGCAATGAGTTGCGAGATGAAGTGAGTGGCAAGATGCAGTCAGTGACAGGATGCAGTGAGTTCCGATGTGCAGTGAGATGCGAGATGCAATGAGTTGGGGGACGAAGTGCCTTGCGAGATTCAGTGGCTTGCGAGATGCAGTGAGTTGCAGGATGCAATGTGTTGTGAGATGATGTGAGTCGCGAGACGCAGTGAGTTGATGGATGCTGTGAATTGTGAGATGCAGTGAGTTGCAAGAGTAAGTGAGTTGCGAGATGCAGTGAGTTGCGAGATGCAGTGAGTTGCGAGATGCAGTGAGTTGTGAGCTGCTGAGTTGCGAGATGCAGTGAGTTGCGAGATGCAGTGAGTGGCAGGATGCAGAGACTGGCAGGATGAAGCGAGTTGAGCAATGCATGGGGTTGTGACATGCAGTGAGTCGCAGGATGCAGTGAGTTGCAGGATGCATTGAGTTGCAGGATGCATTGAGTTGCAGGATGCAGTGAGTTGCAGGATGCATTGAGTTGCAGGATGCAGTGAGTTGTGAGATTCAGTGAGTTGCGAGATGCAGTGAGTTACAAGATGCAGTGAGTTGCGAGATGCAGTGAGTTGCGCGATGTACTGAGTTGCAAGATGCAGTGAGTTGCGAGATGCAGTGAGTTGCAGGATGCATTGAGTTGCGAGCTGCAATGAGTTGCGAGATGCAGTGAGTTGCAAGATGCAGTGAGTGGCAAGATGCAGTCAGTGACAGGATGCAGTGAGATGCGAGGCGCAGTGAGATGCGAGATGCAGTGAGTTGGGGAACAAAGAGCCATGCGAGATTCAGTGGCTTGCGAGATGCAGTGAGTTGCAGGATGCAATGAGTTGCGAGATGAAGTGAGTTGCGAGATGCAGTGAGTTGATAGATGCTGTGAATTGAAAGATGCAGTGAATTGTGAGATGCAGTGCGTTGCGAGATGCAGTGAGTTGCGAGATGCAGTGAGTTGCGAGATGCAGTGAGTTGCGAGATGCAGTGAGTTGCAGGATGCAGTGAGTTGCAAGATGTAGTGAGTGGCAAGATGCAGTCAGTGACAGGATGCAGTGAGGTGCGAGGTGCAGTGAGAGGCGAGATGCAGTGAGTTGGAGGACAACGTGCCTTGCGAGATTCAGTGGCTTGCGAGATGCAGTGAGTTGCAGGATGCAATGAGTTGCGAGATACAGTGAGTTGCGAGATGCAGTGAGTTGCCAGATGCAGTGAGTTGCGAGATGCTGAGTTGCGAGCAGCTGTGAGTTGTATGATGCAGTGAGTGGCAGGATGCAGAGACTGGCAGGATGAAGCGAGTTGAGCAATGCATGGGGTTGTGACATGCAGTGAGCCGCAGGATGCAGTGAGTTGCAGAATGCATTGAGTTGCAGGATGCAGTGAGTTGCGAGATGCAGTGAGTTGTGAGATGCAGTGAGTTGCGGGATGCAGTGAGTTGCAGGATGCAGTGAGTTGCGAGATGCAGTGAGTTGCAGGATGCAGTGAGTTGCGACAGGCAGTGAGTTGCAGGATGCATTGAGTTGCAGGATGCATTGAGTTGCAAGATGCAGTGAGTTGCAGGATGCAGTGAGTTGCGAGATGCAGTGAGTTGCAGGATGCAGTGAGTTGCAAGATGCAGTGAGTGGCAAGATGCAGTCAGTGACAGGATGCAGTGAGGTCCGATGTGCAGTGAGATGCGAGATGCAATGAGTTGGGGCACGAAGTGCCTTGCGAGATTCAGTGGCTTGCGAGATGCAGTGAGTTGCAGAATACAATGAGTTGCGAGATGAAGTGAATTGCGAGATGCAGTGTGTTGCAGGATGGAATGAGTTGCGTGATGAAGTCAGTTGCGAGATGCAGTGAGTTGCGAGATGCGGAGTTGCGAGCAGCTGTGAGTTGTATGATGCAGTAAGTTGCAGGATGCAGTAAGTTGCGAGATGCAGTGAGTTGCAGGATGCAGTGAGTTGCAAGATGCAGTGAGTGGCAAGATGCAGTCATTGACAGGATGCAGTGAGGTGCGAGGTGCAGTGAGATGGGAGATACAGTGCGTTGGGGGATGCAAGGAGTTGCGAGATGAAGTGAGTTGCGAGATGCAGTGAGTTGATGGATGCTGTGAATTGTGAGATGCAGTGAGTTGCCAGATGCAGTGAGTTGCGAGATGCAGTGAGTTGTGAGATGCAGTGAGTTGCTGGATGCAGTGAGTTGCGAGATGCAGTGAGTTTGCAAGATACAGTGAGTTGCAGGATGCAGTGAGTTGCGAGATGCAGTGAGTTGCAAGATGCAGTGAGTTGCAGGATGCAGTGAGTTGCAAGATGCAGTGAGTGGCAAGATGCAGTCAGTGACAGGATGCAGTGAGGTCCGATGTGCAGTGAGATGCGAGTTGCAATGAGTTGGGGGACGAAGTGCCTTGCGAGATTCAGTGGCTTGCGAGATGCAGTGAGTTGCAGGATGCAATGAGTTGCGAGATGAAGTGAATTGCGAGATGCAGTGAATTGATGGATGCTGTGATTTGTGAGATGCAGTGAGTTGGCGAGATGCAGTGAGTTGCGAGATGCAGTGAGTTGTGAGACGCAGTGAGTTGTGAGATGCTGAGTTGCGAGCAGCTGTGAGTTGTATGATGCAGTGAGTGACAGGATGCAGAGACTGGCAGGATGCAGCGAGTTGCGCAATGCATGGGGTTGTGACATGCAGTGAGTCGCAGGATGCAGTGACTTGCGTGATGCGGTGAGTTGCAAGATGCAAGGAGCTGCAGGATGCGGTGAGTTGTGAGATGCAGTGAGTTGCGAAATGCAGTGAGTTGCGAGGTGCCGTGAGTTGCAGGATGCAGTGAGTTGCAGGATGCATTGAGTTGCAGGATGCAGTGAGTTGCGAGATGCAGTGCGTTGCAAGATGCAGTCAGTTGCGAGGTGCAGAGAGTTGCAGGATGCAGAGAGTTGCAGGATGCAGTGAGTTGTGTGATAGAGTGAGTTGCGAGATGCAGTGAGTTTTGAGATGCTGTGAGTTGCGAGCTGCTATGAGTTGCGAGATGCTGTGAGTTGCGAGATGCAGTGAATTGATGGATGCAGTGAGTTGCAGGAATCAGTGAGTTTCAGGAAGCAGTGAGTTGCGAGATACAGTGAGTTTCAAGATGCAAGGAGTTGCAGGATGCAAGGAGTTGAAGGATGCAGTGAGTTGCAGGATGCAGTGAGTTGCGAGATGCAGTGAGTTGCAGGATGCATTGTGTTGCAGGATGCAGTGAGTTGCAAGATGCAGTGAGTTGCAGGATGCAGTGAGTTGCAAGATGCAGTGAGTGGCAAGATGCAGTCAGTGATAGGATGCAGTGAGTTGCAGGATGCAGTGAGTTGCGAGATGCAGTGAGTTGCAGGATGCATTGAGTTGCAGGATGCAGTGAGTTGCGTGATGCAGTGAGTTGCAGGATGCAGTGTGTTGCAGGGTGCATTGAGTTGCGAGATGCAGTGAGTTGCAGGATGCAGTGAGTTCCGAGATGCAGTGAGTTGCAGGATGCAGTGGGTTGCGAGGTGCAGTGAGTTGCGAGATGCTGAGTTGCGAGCAGCTGTGAGTTGTATGATGCAGTGAGTGTCAGGATGCAGCAAGTTGCGCAATGCATGGGGTTGTGACGTGCAGTGAGTCGCTGAATGCAGTGAGTTGCAGGATGCATTGAGTTGCAGGATGCAGTGAGTTGTGAGATGCAGTGAGTTGCGAGATGCAGTGAGTTGCTAGATGCTGTGAGTTGCGAGCTGCTGTGAGTTGCGAGCTGCAGTGAATCGTGAGATGCAGTGAATTGCAAGCTGCATTCAGTTGCGAGTTACAGTGACTCGAAAGATGCGGTGAGTCGAGATTTGCAGTGAGTTGCCAGATGCAGTGAGTTGTGAGTTGCAAAGAGTTGTGATTTGCAGAGAATTGCAAGATGCAGTGCGTTGCAGGATGCACTGCGTTGCAGGATGCAGTGCGTTGCAGGGTTGTGTGTGCTGCAGGGTGCAGTGATCTGCAGGTTGCAGTGAGTTGCAGGGTTGTGTGAGTTGCAGAGTGCAGTGAGTTGCAGGATGCAGTGACTCGCAGGATGCAGTGAGTTGCAGGTTGCAGTGAGTTGCAGATTGCAGTGAGTTGTATGATGCAGTGAGTGTTATGATGCAGTCAGTGTCAGGATGCAGAGACTGGCAAGATGAAATGTTTTGTGCAATGCAGTGAGAAGCGGGATGTAGTGGGTTGCGAGATGCAGTGAGTTGGGGGACGAAGTGCCTTGCGAGATTCAGTGGCTTGCGAGATGCAGTGAGTTGCAGGATGCAATGAGTTGCGAGATACAGTGAGTTGCGAGATGCAGTGAGTTGCGAGATGCAGTGAGTTGTGAGATGCAGTGAGTTGCGAGATGCAGTGAGTTGCGAGATGCTGAGTTGCGAGCAGCTGTGAGTTGTATGATGCAGTGAGTAGCAGGATGCAGAGACTGGCAGGATGAAGCGAGTTGAGCAATGCATGGGGTTGTGACATGCAGTGAGCCGCAGGATGCAGTGAGTTGCAGAATGCATTGAGTTGCAGGATGCAGTGAGTTGCGAGATGCAGTGAGTTGCGAGATGCAGTGAGTTGCAGGATGCAGTGAGTTGCGAGCAGCTGTGAGTTGTATGATGCAGTGAGTGGCAGGATGCAGAGACTGGCAGGATGAAGCGAGTTGAGCAATGCATGGGGTTGTGACATGCAGTGAGTTGCGAGATGCAGTGAGTTGCGACAGGCAGTGAGTTGCAGGATGCATTGAGTTGCAGGATGCATTGAGTTGCATGATGCAGTGAGTTGCAGGATGCAGTGAGTTGCGAGATGCAGTGAGTTGCAGGATGCAGTGAGTTGCAAGATGCAGTGAGTGGCAAGATGCAGTCAGTGACAGGATGCAGTGAAGTGCGAGGTGCAGTGAGATGGGAGATGCAGTGAGTTGGGGGATGCAATGAGTTGCGAGATGAAGTGAGTGGCAAGATGCAGTCAGTGACAGGATGCAGTGAGGTCCGATGTGCAGTGAGATGCGAGATGCAATGAGTTGGGGGACGAAGTGCCTTGCGAGATTCAGTGGCTTGCGAGATGCAGTGAGTTGCAGAATGCAATGAGTTGCGAGATGAAGTGAATTGCGAGATGCAGTGAGTTGATGGATGCTCTGAATTGTGAGATGCAGTGAGTTGCGAGATGCAGTGAGTTGCGAGATGCAGTGAGTTGCGGGATGCAGAGACTGGCAGGATGCAGCGAGTTGCGCAATGCATGGGGTTGTGACATGCAGTGAGACACAGGATGCAGTGAGTTGCAGGATGCATTGAGTTGCAGGATGCAGTGAGTTGTGAGATGCAGTGAGCTGTGAGATGCAGTGAGTTGCAAGATGCAGTGAGTAGCAAGATGCAGTGAATTGCAGGATGCAGTGAATTGATGGATGCAGTGAGTTGCAGGAATCAGTGAGTTTCAGGAAGCAGTGAGTTGTGAGATACAGTGAGTTGCAGGATGCAAGGAGTTGCAGGATGCAAGGAGTTGAAGGATGCAGTGAGTTGCAGGATGCAGTGAGTTGCGAGATGCAGTGAGTTGCAGGATGCAGTGAGTTGCAAGATGCAGTGAGTGGCAAGATGCAGTCAGTGATAGGATGCAGTGAGTTGCAGGATGCAGTGAGTTGCGAGATGCAGTGAGTTGCAGGATGCATTGAGTTGCAGGATGCAGTGAGTTGCAAGATGCAGTGAGTTGCAGGATGCAGTGAGTTGCAAGATGCAGTGAGTGGCAAGATGCAGTCAGTGACAGGATGCAGTGAGGTGCGAGGTGCAGTGAGATGCGAGATGCAGAGTGTTGGGGGACGAAGTGCCTTGCGGCATTCAGTGGCTTGCGAGATGCAGTGAGTTGCAGATGCAATGAGTTGCGAGATGAAGTGAGTTGCGAGATGCAGTGAGTTGATTGATGCTGTGAATTGTGAGATGCACTGAGTTGCGAGATGCAGTGAGTTGCGAGTTGCAGTGAGTTGCAGGATGCGGTGAGTTGCAGGATGCATTGAGTTGCAGGATGCAGTGAGTTGCAAGATACAGTGAGTTGCGAGATGCAGTGAGTAGCAGGATGCAAGGAGTTTCAGGATGCAGTGAGTTGCGTGATGCAGTGAGTTCCGAAATGCAGTGAGTTGCGAGATGCAGTGAGTTGCAGGATGCAGTGTGTTGCAGGGTGCATTGAGTTGCGAGATGCAGTGAGTTGCAGGATGCAGTGAGTTCCGAGATGCAGTGAGTTGCAGGATGCAGTGAGTTGCGAGGTGCAGTGAGTTGCGAGATGCTGAGTTGTGAGCAGCTGTGAGTTGTATGATGCAGTGAGTGTCAGGATGCAGCAAGTTGCGCAATGCATGGGGTTGTGACATGCAGTGAGTCGCTGGATGCAGTGAGTTGCAGGATGCATTGAGTTGCAGGATGCAGTGAGTTGCTAGATGCTGTGAGTTGCGAGCTGCTGTGAGTTGCGAGCTGCAGTGAATCGTGAGATGCAGTGAATTGCAAGCTGCATTCAGTTGCGAGTTACAGTGACTCGAAAGATGCAGTGAGTCGAGATTTGCAGTGAGTTGCCAGAAGCAGTGAGTTGCGAGTTGCAAAGAGTTGTGATTTGCAGAGAATTGCAAGATGCAGTGCGTTGCAGGATGCACTGTGTTGCAGGATGCAGTGCGTTGCAGGGTTGTGTGTGCTGCAGGGTGCAGTGATCTGCAGGTTGCAGTGAGTTGCAGGGTTGTGTGAGTTGCAGAGTGCAGTGAGTTGCAGGATGCAGTGACTCGCAGGATGCAGTGAGTTGCAGGTTGCAGTGAGTGGCAGATTGCAGTGAGTTGTATGATGCAGTGAGTGTTATGATGCAGTCAGTGTCAGGATGCAGAGACTGGCAAGATGAAATGTGTTGCGCAATGCAGTGAGAAGCGGGATGTAGTGGGTTGCGAGATGCAGTGAGTTGCAGGATGCAGTGAGTTTCAGGATGCATTGAGTTGCAGGATGCAGTGAGTTGCGAGATGCAGTGAGTTGGGGGACGAAGTGCCTTGCGAGATGCAGTGAGTTGTGAGATGCAGTGAGTTGCGAGATGCTGAGTTGCGAGCAGCTGTGAGTTGTATGATGCAGTGAGTGGCAGGATGTAGAGACTGGCAGGATGAAGCGAGTTGAGCAATGCCTGAGGTTGTGACATGCAGTGAGCCGCTGTATGCAGTGAGTTGCAGGATGCATTGAGTTGCAGGATGCAGTGCGTTGCAGGGTTGTGTGTGCTGCAGGGTGCAGTGATCTGCAGGTTGCAGTGAGTTGCAGGGTTGTGTGAGTTGCAGAGTGCAGTGAGTTGCAGGATGCAGTGACTCGCAGGATGCAGTGAGTTGCAGGTTGCAGTGAGTGGCAGATTGCAGTGAGTTGTATGATGCAGTGAGTGTTATGATGCAGTCAGTGTCAGGATGCAGAGACTGGCAAGATGAAATGTGTTGCGCAATGCAGTGAGAAGCGGGATGTAGTGGGTTGCGAGATGCAGTGAGTTGCAGGATGCAGTGAGTTTCAGGATGCATTGAGTTGCAGGATGCAGTGAGTTGCGAGATGCAGTGAGTTGGGGGACGAAGTGCCTTGCGAGATGCAGTGAGTTGTGAGATGCAGTGAGTTGCGAGATGCTGAGTTGCGAGCAGCTGTGAGTTGTATGATGCAGTGAGTGGCAGGATGTAGAGACTGGCAGGATGAAGCGAGTTGAGCAATGCCTGAGGTTGTGACATGCAGTGAGCCGCTGTATGCAGTGAGTTGCAGGATGCATTGAGTTGTAGGATGCAGTGAGTTGCGAGATGCAGTGAGTTGCGAGATGCAGTGAGTTGCAGGATGCAGTGAGTTGCAGGATGCAGTGAGTTGCGAGATGCAGTGAGTTGCGACAGGCAGTGAGTTGCAGGATGCATTGAGTTGCAGGATGCATTGAGTTGCAAGATGCAGTGAGTTGCAGGATGCAAGGAGTTGCAGGATGCAGTGAGTTGCGAGATGCAGTGAGTTGCAGGATGCAGTGAGTTGCGACAGGCAATGAATTGCAGGATGCAGTGACTTGCAGGATGCATTGAGTTGCAGGATGCATTGAGTTGCAAGATGCAGTGAGTTGCAGGATGCAGTGATTTGCGAGATGCAGTGAGTTGCAGGATGCAGTGAGTTGCAAGATGCAGTGAGTAGCAAGATGCAGTCAGTGACAGGATGCAGTGAGGTGCGAGGTGCAGTGAGATGCGAGATGCAGTGAGTTGGGGACGAAGTGCCTTGCGAGATTCAGTGGCTTGCGAGATGCAGTGAGTTGCAGGATGGAATGAGTTGCGTGATGAAGTGAGTTGCGAGATGCAGTGAGTTGCGAGATGCAGTGAGTTGTGAGATGCGGAGATGCGAGCAGCTGTGAGTTGCAGGATGCAGTGAGTTGCAGGATGCAGTGAGTTGCGAGTTGCAGTGAGTTGCAGGATGCAGTGAGTTGCAGGATGCATTGAGTTGCAGGATGCAGTGAGTTGCAAGATACAGTTAGTTGCAAGATGCAGTGAGTAGCAGGATGCAAGGAGTTGCAGGATGCAGTGAGTTGCGTGATGCAGTGAGTTCCGAAATGCAGTGAGTTGCGAGATGCAGTGAGTTGCGAGATGCAGTGAGTTGCAGGATGCAGTGTGTTGCAGGGTGCATTGAGTTGCGAGATGCAGTGAGTTGCAGGATGCAGTGAGTTCCGAGATGCAGTGAGTTGCAGGATGCAGTGTGTTGCAGGGTGCATTGAGTTGCGAGATGCAGTGAGTTGCAGGATGCAGTGAGTTCCGAGATGCAGTGAGTTGCAGGATGCAGTGAGTTGCGAGGTGCAGTGAGTTGCGAGATGCTGAGTTGTGAGCAGCTGTGAGTTGTATGATGCAGTGAGTGTCAGGATGCAGCAAGTTGCGCAATGCATGGGGTTGTGACATGCAGTGAGTCGCTGGATGCAGTGAGTTGCAGGATGCATTGAGTTGCAGGATGCAGTGAGTTGTGAGATGCAGTGAGTTGCGAGATGCAGTGAGTTGCTAGATGCTGTGAGTTGCGAGCTGCTGTGAGTTGCGAGCTGCAGTGAATCGTGAGATGCAGTGAGTCGAGATTTGCAGTGAGTTGCCAGATGCAGTGAGTTGTGAGTTGCAAAGAGTTGTGATTTGCAGAGAATTGCAAGATGCAGTGCGTTGCAGGATGCACTGCGTTGCAGGATGCAGTGCATTGCAGGGTTGTGTGTGCTGCTGGGTGCAGTGATCTGCAGGTTGCAGTGAGTTGCAGGGTTGTGTGAGTTGCAGAGTGCAGTGAGTTGCAGGATGCAGTGACTCGCAGGATGCAGTGAGTTGCAGGTTGCAGTGAGTTGCAGATTGCAGTGAGTTGTATGATGCAGTGAGTGTTATGATGCAGTCAGTGTCAGGATGCAGAGACTGGCAAGATGAAATGTGTTGCGCAATGCAGTGAGAAGCGGGATGTAGTGGGTTGCGAGATGCAGTGAGTTGCAGGATGCAGTGAGTTTCAGGATGCATTGAGTTGCAGGATGCAGTGAGTTGCGAGATGCAGTGAGTTGGGGGACGAAGTGCCTTGCGAGATGCAGTGGGTTGCGAGATGCAGTGAGTTGCGAGATGCAGTGAGTTGCAGGATGCAGTGAGTTGCAGGATGCAGTGAGTTGCGAGATGCAGTGAGTTGCAACAGGCAGTGAGTTGCAGGGTGCATTGAGTTGCAGGATGCATTGAGTTGCAAGATGCAGTGAGTTGCAGGATGCAAGGAGTTGCAGGATGCAGTGAGTTGCGAGATGCAGTGAGTTGCAGGATGCAGTGAGTTGCGACAGGCAATGAATTGCAGGATGCAGTGAGTTGCAGGATGCAAGGAGTTGCAGGATGCAAGGAGTTGAAGGATGCAGTGAGTTGCAGGATGAAGTGAGTTGCGAGATGCAGTGAGTTGCAGGATGCAGTGAGTTGCAAGATGCAGTGAGTGGCAAGATGCAGTCAGTGATAGGATGCAGTGAGTTGCAGGATGCAGTGAGTTGCGAGATGCAGTGAGTTGCAGGATGCATTGAGTTGCAGGATGCAGTGAGTTGCAAGATGCAGTGAGTGGCAAGATGCAGTCAGTGACAGGATGCAGTGAGGTGCGAGGTGCAGTGAGATGCGAGATGCAGAGTGTTGGGGGACGAAGTGCCTTGCGGCATTCAGTGGCTTGCGAGATGCAGTGAGTTGCAGATGCAATGAGTTGCGAGATGAAGTGAGTTGCGAGATGCAGTGAGTTGATTGATGCTGTGAATTGTGAGATGCACTGAGTTGCGAGATGCAGTGAGTTGCGAGTTGCAGTGAGTTGCAGGATGCGGTGAGTTGCAGGATGCATTGAGTTGCAGGATGCAGTGAGTTGCAAGATACAGTGAGTTGCGAGATGCAGTGAGTAGCAGGATGCAAGGAGTTTCAGGATGCAGTGAGTTGCGTGATGCAGTGAGTTCCGAAATGCAGTGAGTTGCGAGATGCAGTGAGTTGCAGGATGCAGTGTGTTGCAGGGTGCATTGAGTTGCGAGATGCAGTGAGTTGCAGGATGCAGTGAGTTCCGAGATGCAGTGAGTTGCAGGATGCAGTGAGTTGCGAGGTGCAGTGAGTTGCGAGATGCTGAGTTGTGAGCAGCTGTGAGTTGTATGATGCAGTGAGTGTCAGGATGCAGCAAGTTGCGCAATGCATGGGGTTGTGACATGCAGTGAGTCGCTGGATGCAGTGAGTTGCAGGATGCATTGAGTTGCAGGATGCAGTGAGTTGCTAGATGCTGTGAGTTGCGAGCTGCTGTGAGTTGCGAGCTGCAGTGAATCGTGAGATGCAGTGAATTGCAAGCTGCATTCAGTTGCGAGTTACAGTGACTCGAAAGATGCAGTGAGTCGAGATTTGCAGTGAGTTGCCAGAAGCAGTGAGTTGCGAGTTGCAAAGAGTTGTGATTTGCAGAGAATTGCAAGATGCAGTGCGTTGCAGGATGCACTGTGTTGCAGGATGCAGTGCGTTGCAGGGTTGTGTGTGCTGCAGGGTGCAGTGATCTGCAGGTTGCAGTGAGTTGCAGGGTTGTGTGAGTTGCAGAGTGCAGTGAGTTGCAGGATGCAGTGACTCGCAGGATGCAGTGAGTTGCAGGTTGCAGTGAGTGGCAGATTGCAGTGAGTTGTATGATGCAGTGAGTGTTATGATGCAGTCAGTGTCAGGATGCAGAGACTGGCAAGATGAAATGTGTTGCGCAATGCAGTGAGAAGCGGGATGTAGTGGGTTGCGAGATGCAGTGAGTTGCAGGATGCAGTGAGTTTCAGGATGCATTGAGTTGCAGGATGCAGTGAGTTGCGAGATGCAGTGAGTTGGGGGACGAAGTGCCTTGCGAGATGCAGTGAGTTGTGAGATGCAGTGAGTTGCGAGATGCTGAGTTGCGAGCAGCTGTGAGTTGTATGATGCAGTGAGTGGCAGGATGTAGAGACTGGCAGGATGAAGCGAGTTGAGCAATGCCTGAGGTTGTGACATGCAGTGAGCCGCTGTATGCAGTGAGTTGCAGGATGCATTGAGTTGCAGGATGCAGTGCGTTGCAGGGTTGTGTGTGCTGCAGGGTGCAGTGATCTGCAGGTTGCAGTGAGTTGCAGGGTTGTGTGAGTTGCAGAGTGCAGTGAGTTGCAGGATGCAGTGACTCGCAGGATGCAGTGAGTTGCAGGTTGCAGTGAGTGGCAGATTGCAGTGAGTTGTATGATGCAGTGAGTGTTATGATGCAGTCAGTGTCAGGATGCAGAGACTGGCAAGATGAAATGTGTTGCGCAATGCAGTGAGAAGCGGGATGTAGTGGGTTGCGAGATGCAGTGAGTTGCAGGATGCAGTGAGTTTCAGGATGCATTGAGTTGCAGGATGCAGTGAGTTGCGAGATGCAGTGAGTTGGGGGACGAAGTGCCTTGCGAGATGCAGTGAGTTGTGAGATGCAGTGAGTTGCGAGATGCTGAGTTGCGAGCAGCTGTGAGTTGTATGATGCAGTGAGTGGCAGGATGTAGAGACTGGCAGGATGAAGCGAGTTGAGCAATGCCTGAGGTTGTGACATGCAGTGAGCCGCTGTATGCAGTGAGTTGCAGGATGCATTGAGTTGTAGGATGCAGTGAGTTGCGAGATGCAGTGAGTTGCGAGATGCAGTGAGTTGCAGGATGCAGTGAGTTGCAGGATGCAGTGAGTTGCGAGATGCAGTGAGTTGCGACAGGCAGTGAGTTGCAGGATGCATTGAGTTGCAGGATGCATTGAGTTGCAAGATGCAGTGAGTTGCAGGATGCAAGGAGTTGCAGGATGCAGTGAGTTGCGAGATGCAGTGAGTTGCAGGATGCAGTGAGTTGCGACAGGCAATGAATTGCAGGATGCAGTGACTTGCAGGATGCATTGAGTTGCAGGATGCATTGAGTTGCAAGATGCAGTGAGTTGCAGGATGCAGTGATTTGCGAGATGCAGTGAGTTGCAGGATGCAGTGAGTTGCAAGATGCAGTGAGTAGCAAGATGCAGTCAGTGACAGGATGCAGTGAGGTGCGAGGTGCAGTGAGATGCGAGATGCAGTGAGTTGGGGACGAAGTGCCTTGCGAGATTCAGTGGCTTGCGAGATGCAGTGAGTTGCAGGATGGAATGAGTTGCGTGATGAAGTGAGTTGCGAGATGCAGTGAGTTGCGAGATGCAGTGAGTTGTGAGATGCGGAGATGCGAGCAGCTGTGAGTTGCAGGATGCAGTGAGTTGCAGGATGCAGTGAGTTGCGAGTTGCAGTGAGTTGCAGGATGCAGTGAGTTGCAGGATGCATTGAGTTGCAGGATGCAGTGAGTTGCAAGATACAGTTAGTTGCAAGATGCAGTGAGTAGCAGGATGCAAGGAGTTGCAGGATGCAGTGAGTTGCGTGATGCAGTGAGTTCCGAAATGCCGTGAGTTGCGAGATGCAGTGAGTTGCGAGATGCAGTGAGTTGCAGGATGCAGTGTGTTGCAGGGTGCATTGAGTTGCGAGATGCAGTGAGTTGCAGGATGCAGTGAGTTCCGAGATGCAGTGAGTTGCAGGATGCAGTGTGTTGCAGGGTGCATTGAGTTGCGAGATGCAGTGAGTTGCAGGATGCAGTGAGTTCCGAGATGCAGTGAGTTGCAGGATGCAGTGAGTTGCGAGGTGCAGTGAGTTGCGAGATGCTGAGTTGTGAGCAGCTGTGAGTTGTATGATGCAGTGAGTGTCAGGATGCAGCAAGTTGCGCAATGCATGGGGTTGTGACATGCAGTGAGTCGCTGGATGCAGTGAGTTGCAGGATGCATTGAGTTGCAGGATGCATTGAGTTGCAGGTTGCAGTGAGTGGCAAGATGCATTCAGTGACGAGGATGCAGTGAGATGCGAGTTGCAGTGAGATGCAAGATGCAGTGAGTTGGGGGACGAAGTGTCTTGCGAGATTCAGTGGCATGCGAGATGCAGTGAGTTGCAGGATGCAATGAGTTGCGAGATGAAGTGAGTTGCGAGATGCAGTGAGTTGATGGATGCTGTGAATTGTGAGATGTAGTGAGTTGCGAGATGCAGTGAGTTGCCAGATGCAGTGAGTTGCGAGATGCAGTGAGCTGCGAGATCCTGTGAGTTGCGAGATGCTGTGAGTTGCGAGATGCAGAGAGTTGCGAGATGCAGTGAGTTGGGAGTAGCAAACAGTTGCGAGTTGCAGAGAATTGTGAGGTGCAGTGCGTTGCACGGTGCAGTGAGTCGCAGGGTGCAGTGAGTTGCAGGGTGCAGTGAGTTGCAAGGACGCAGTGAGTTGCTGGATGCAGTGAGTTGCAGGACACAGTGAATTGCAGGATGCAGTGATTTGTATGATGCAGTGAGCTGTATGATGCAGTGAGTGGCAGGATGTAGTATGTTTCTCGATGCAGTGAGTTGCGAGATGCAGTGAGTTGCGAGATGCAGTGAGCTGCGAGATCCTGTGTGTTGCCAGATGCTGTGAGTTGCGGGATGCAGTGAGTTGCGAGATGCAGTGAGTTGGGAGTAGCAAACAGTTGCGAGTTGCAGAGAATTGTGAGGTGCAGTGCGTTGCAGGGCGCAGTGAGTTGCAGGGTGCAGTGAGTTGCAGGGTGCAGTGAGTTGCAGGGTGCAGTGAGTTGCAAGGACGCAGTGAGTTGCTGGATGCAGTGAGTTGCAGGACGCAGTGAATTGCAGGATGCAGTGAGTTGTATGATGCAGTGAGTTGTATGATGCAGTGAGTGGCAGGATGAAGTGAGTTGCGCAATGCAGTGAGTTGCGGGATGTAGTATGTTTCGCGATGCAGTGGGTTGCGAGATGCAGTGAGTCGCAGGATGCAGTGAGTTGCAGGATGCAGTGAGTTGCAGGATGCAGTCAGTGGCAAGATGCAGTCAGTGGCAAGGTGCAGTGAGATGCGAGGTGCACTGAGATGCGAGGTGCAGTGAGTTGAAGGCGGCAGTGAGTTGCAGGATGCAGTCAGTGGCAAGATGCAGTCAGTGGCAAGATGCAGTGAGATGCGAGGTGCAGTGAGATGCAAGGTGCAGTGAGTTGCAGGATGCAAGGAGTTGCAAGATGCAGTGACTTGCGAGACGCAAGGAGTTGCAGGATGCAGTGAGTTGCAGGATGCAGTCAGTGGCAGGATGCAGTGAGATGCGAGATGCAGTGAGCTGCGACTTGCAGTGTGGTGCGAGATGCAGTGACTTGCGAGATGCAGTGAGTTGCAAAATGCAGTGAGTTGCGAGATGCAGTGAATTGCGAGATGCAGTGAGTTGCGAGGTGCAGTGCATTGCGAGTTGCACTGAGTTGTGAGATGCAGTGAGTTGCGAGATCCTGTGAGTTGCAAGCTGCTGTGAGTTGCGAGATGCAGTGAATTGCGAGATGAAGTGAGTTGCGAGATGCAGTGAGTTGCAAGATGCAGTGAGTTGCAAGTTGCATTGATTCGCGAGTTGCAGTGAGTTGCCAGATGCAGTGAGTTGGGAGTTGCAGTGAGCGGCGAGATGCAGTGAGTTGCAGGATGCAGTGAGTTGCAAGATGCAGTAAGTTGCGAGATGCAGTGAGTTGCGTGATCCTGTGAGTTGGAAGCTGCCTGTGAGTTGTGAGATGCAGTGAGTTGCCAGATGCAGTGAGTTGCGAGATGCAGTGAGTTGCAGGATGCAGTGAGGTGCAAGCTGCAGTGAGTTGCCAAATGCATTGATTCGCGAGTTGCAGTGAGTTGCCAGATGCAGCGAGTTGGGAGTTGTAAAGATGCAGCGAGTTGGGAGATGCAGTGACTTGCGAGATGCAGTGAGTTGCAAAATGCAGTGAGTTGCGAGATGCAGTGAGTTGCGAGATGCAGTGAGTTGCGAGTTGCAGTGAGTCAAAAGATGCAGTGAGTCGAGATTTGCAGTGAGATGCGAGGTGCAGTGAGTTGCAGGATGCAGTGAGTTGCAGGAAGCAGTGAGTTTCAGGGTGCAGTGAGTTGCGAGATGCCGTGAGTTGCAAGATGCAAGGAGTTGCAGGATGCAGTGAGTAGCAGGGTGCAGTGAGTTGCAGGATGCTGTGAGTTGCAGGATGCAGTCACTGGCAAGATGCAGTGAGAAGCGAGATGATGTGAGTTGCGATAAGCAGTGAGTTGCGAGATGCAGTGAGTTGCGAGATGCAGTGAGTTGCGAGATGCAGTGAGTTGCGATATGCTGTGAGTTGCGAGATGCAGTGAGTTGCGAGATGTAGTGAGTTGCAAGATGCAGTAAATTGCAAGTTGCATTGATTTGCGAGTTGCAGTGAGTTGGCAGATGCAGTGGGTTGGGAGTTGCAGTGAGTTGCGAGGTGCAGTGAGTTGCAGGATGCAGTGAGTTGTGAGTTGCAAGATGCAGTAAGTTGCAAGATGCGAGATGCAATGAGTTGCGAGGTGCAGTGAGTTGCAGGAGGCAGTGAGTTGCAGGAGGCAGTGAGTTGGAGGAGGCATTGAGTTGCAGGCGGCATTGAGTTGGAGGAGGCATTGAGTTGCAGATTGCAGTGAGTTGCGGAACGCAGTGGTTTGCGAGAAGCTGTGAGTTACAAGATGCAGTCTGTTGCAGGATGCAGTTAGTTGCAGGTTGCAGTGAGTTGCAGGTTGCAGTGAGTTGCATGATGCAGTGTGTTGCATGATGCAGTGTGTTGCATGATGCTGTGAGTTGCAGGGTGCAGTGAGTTGCAGGCTGCAGTGAGTTGCAGAATGCAGTGAGTCTTGAGATTCAGTGAGTTGCGATGTGCAGTATGTTGCATGATGCAGTGAGTTGCAGGGTGCAGTGAGTCGCAGGGTGCAGTCAGTGGCAGGATGCTGTGAGTTGCGAGATGCAGTGAGTTGCGAGATGCAGTGAGTTGCGAAATGCAGTGAGTTGCGAGATGCAGTGAGTTGCGAGATGCTGTGAGTTGCGAGATGCAGTGAGTTGCGAGATGCTGTGAGTTGCGAGCTGCTGTGAGTTGCAGGATGCAATGAATTGCAGGATGCAGTGAGTTGCAGGATGCAGTGAATTGCAGGATGCAGGGAGTTGCAGGAAGCAGTGAGTTGCAGGGTGCAATGAGTTGCAGGATGCAGTGAGTTGCAGGTTGCAGTGAGTTTCAGGTTGCAGTGAGTTGTATGATGCAGTGAGTGGTACGATGCAGTGAGTGGTACGATGCAGTGAGTGTCAGGATCCAGAGACAGGCAGGATGAAATGAGTTGCGCAATGCAGTGAGAAGTGGGGTGTTGTGTGTTTCTAGATGCAGTGGTTTGCGAGATGCAGTGAGTTGCAGGATGCAGTGAGTTTCAGGATGCATTGAGTTGCAGGTTGCAGTGAGTGGCAAGATGCATTCAGTGACGAGGATGCAGTGAGATGCGAGTTGCAGTGAGATGCAAGATGCAGTGAGTTGGGGGACGAAGTGTCTTGCGAGATTCAGTGGCTTGCGAGATGCAGTGAGTTGATGGATGCTGTGAATTGTGAGATGTAGTGAGTTGCGAGATGCAGTGAGTTGCCAGATGCAGTGAGTTGCGAGATGCAGTGAGCTGCGAGATCCTGTGAGTTGCCAGATGCTGTGAGTTGCGAGATGCAGTGAGTTGCGAGATGCAGTGAGTTGGGAGTAGCAAAGAGTTGCGAGTTGCAGAGAATTGTGAGGTGCAGTGCGTTGCAGGGTGCAGTGAGTCGCAGGGTGCAGTGAGTTGCAGTGTGCAGTGGGTTGCAAGGACGCAGTGAGTTGCTGGATGCAGTGAGTTGCAGGACACAGTGAATTGCAGGATGCAGTGATTTGTATGATGCAGTGAGCTGTATGATGCAGTGAGTGGCAGGATGTAGTATGTTTCTCGATGCAGTGGGTTGCGAGATGCAGTGAGTTGCGAGATGCAGTGAGCTGCGAGATCCTGTGAGTTGCCAGATGCTGTGAGTTGCGAGATGCAGTGAGTTGCGAGATGCAGTGAGTTGGGAGTAGCAAACAGTTGCGAGTTGCAGAGAATTGTGAGGTGCAGTGCGTTGCAGGGTGCAGTGAGTTGCAGGGCGCAGTGAGTCGCAGGGTGCAGTGAGTTGCAGGGTGCAGTGAGTTGCAAGGACGCAGTGAGTTGCTGGATGCAGTGAGTTGCAGGACGCAGTGAATTGCAGGATGCAGTGAGTTGTATGATGCAGTGAGTTGTATGATGCAGTGAGTGGCAGGATGAAGTGAGTTGCGCAATGCAGTGAGTTGCGAGATGCAGTGAGTTGCCAGATGCAGTGAGTTGCGAGATGCAGTGAGCTGCGAGATCCTGTGAGTTGCGATATGCAGTGAGTTGCCAGATGCAGTTAGTTGCGAGATGCAGTGAGTTGGGAGTTGCAAAGAGTTGCGAGTTGCAGAGAATTGTGAGGTGCAGTGCGTTGCAGGGTGCAGTGAGTTGCAGGGTCCAATGAGTCGCAGGGTGCAGTGAGTTGCGAGATGCAGTGAGTTGGGGGACGAAGTGCCTTGTGAGATTCAGTGGCTTGCGAGATGCAGTGAGTTGCAAGATGCATTGAGTTGCAGGATGCAGTGAGTTGTGAGAAGCAGTGAGCTGCGAGATGCAGTGAGTTGCAAGATGCAGTGAGTTGCAGGATGCAGTGAGTTGCGAGATGCAGTGAGTAGCAGGATGCAAGGAGTTGCAGGATGCAGTGAGTTGCGTGATGCAGTGAGTTCTGAAATGCAGTGAGTTGCGAGATGCAGTGAGTTGCAGGATGCAGTGAGTTGCAGGATGCATTGAGTTGCGAGATGAAGTGAGTTGCCAGATGCAGTGAGTTGCGAGGTGCAGTGAGTTGCGAGATGCTGAGTTGCGAGCAGCAGTGAGTTGTATGATGCAGTGAATGGCAGGATGCATTGAGTTGCGATATGCAGTGAGTTGCAGGATGCAGTGAGTTGTGAGATGCAGTGAGTTGCTAGATGCTGTGAGTTGCGAGCTGCTGTGAGTTGCGAGATGCAGTGAGTCGTGAGATGCAGTGAATTGCAAGCTGCATTCAGTTGCGAGTTGCAGTGAGTCGAAAGATTCAGTGAGTCGAGATTTGCAGTGAGTTGCCAGATGCAGTGAGTTGTGAGTTGCAAAGAGTTGTGATTTGCAGAGAAATTCGAGATGCAGTGCATTGAGGATGCACTGCATTGCAGGATGCAGTGCGTTGCAAGGTTGTGTGAGCTGCAGGGTGCAGTGAGTTGTCTGATGCAGTGAGTGTTATGATGCAGTCAATGTCAGGATGCAGAGACTGGCAGGATGAAATGTGTTGCACAATGCAGTGAGAAGCGGGATGCAAGGGGTTGTGACACGCAGTGAGCCGCAGGATGCAGTGAGTTGCAGGATGCATTGAGTTGCAGGATGCAGTGAGTTGCGAGATGCAGTGAGTTGCGAGATGCAGTGAGTTGCGAGATGCAGTGAGTTGCGGGATGCAGTGAGTTGCAGGATTCAGTGAGTTGCGAGATGCAGTGAGTTGCAGGATGCAGTGAGTTGCAGGATGCATTGAGTTGCAGGATGCAGTGAGTTGCAAGATGCAGTGATTTGCGGGATGCAGTGAGTTGTGAGATGCTGAGTTGCGTGCAGCTGTGAGTTTTATGATGTAGTGAGTGGCAGGATGCAGAGACTGGCAGAATGCAGCGAATTGCGCAATGCATGGGGTTGTGACATGCAGTGAACGCAGGATGCAGTGAGTTGCAGGATGCATTGAGTTGCAGGATGCAGTGAGTTGTGAGATGCAGTGAGTTGCGAGATGCAGTGAGTTGCGAGATGCTGCGAGTTGTGAGATGCTGTGAGTTGCGAGCTGCAGTGAGTCGCGAGATGCAGTGAATTGCAAGCTGCATTCAGTTGCGAGTTGCAGTGAGTCGAAAGATGCAGTGAGTCGAGATTTGCAGTGAGTTGCCAGATGCAGTGAGTTGTGAGTTGCAAAGAGTTGTTGTTTGCAGAGAATTGCGAGATGCAGTGCGTTGCAGGATGCACTGCATTGCAGGATGCAGTGCGTTGCAGGGTTGTGTGAGCTGCAGGGTGCAACGATCTGCAGGTTGAAGTGAGTTGCAGGGTTGTGTGAGTTGCAGCGTGCAGTGAGTTGCAGGATGCAGTGACTCGCAGGATGCAGTGAGTTGCAGGTTGCAGTGAGTTGCAGATTGCTGTGAGTTGTATGATGCAGTGAGTGTTATGATGCAGTCAGTGTCAGGATGCAGAGACTGGCAGGATGAAATGTGTTGCGCAATGCAGTGAGAAGCGGGATGCAGTGGGTTGCGAGATGCAGTGAGTTGCAGGATGCAGTGAGTTTCAGGATGCATTGAGTTGCAGGATGCAGTGAGTTGCGAGATGCAGTGAGTTGGGGGACGAAGTGCCTTGCGAGATTCAGTGGCTTGCGAGATGCAGTGAGTTGCAGGATGCATTGAGTTGCAGCGAGTTGAACAATGCATGGGGTTGTGACATGCAGTGAGTCACAGGATGCAGTGAGTTGCAGGATGCATTGAGTTGCAGGATGCGGTGAGATGCGAGGTGCAGTGAGTTGCGAGATGCAGAGAGTTGCGGGATGCATTGAGTTGCAGCGAGTTGAACAATGCATGGGGTTGTGACATGCAGTGAGTTGCAGGATGCAGTGAGTTGCAGGATGCAATGAATTGCAGGATGCAGTGAGTTGCAGGAAGCAGTGAGTTGCAGGGTGCAGTGAGTTCCAGGATGCAGTGACTCGCAGGATGCAGTGAGTTACAGGTTGCAGTGAGTTGCAGGTTGCAGTGAGTTGTATGATGCAGTGAGTGGTACGATGCAGTGAGTGTCAGGATCCAGAGACAGGCAGGATGAAGTGAGTTGCGCAATGCAGTGAGAAGTGGGGTGTTGTGTGTTTCTAGATGCAGTGGATTGCGAGATGCAGTGAGTTGCAGGATACAGTGAGTTTCAGGATGCATTGAGTTGCAGGATGCAGTGAGTGGCGAGATGCAGTCAGTGACCAGGATGCAGTGAGATGCGAGGTGCAGTGAGATGCAAGATGCAGTGAGTTGGGGGACGAAGTGCCTTGCGAGATTTAGTGGCTTGCGAGATGCAGTGAATTGCAGGATGCAGTGAGTTGCGAGATGAAGTGAGTTGCGAGATGCAGTGAGTTGATGGATGCTGTGAATTGTGAGATGTAGTGAGTTGCGAGATGCAGTGAGTTGCGAGATGCAGTGAGTTGCGAGATGCAGTGAGCTGCGAGATCCTGTGAGTTGCGATATGCAGTGAGTTGCCAGATGCAGTGAGTTGCGAGATGCAGTGAGTTGCAAGTTGCATTGATTCGCGAGTTGCAGTGAGTTGCCAGATGCAGTGAGTTGGGAGTTGCAAAGAGTTGCGAGTTGCAGAGAATTGTGAGGTGCAGTGCGTTGCAGGGTGCAGTGAGTTGCAGGGTGCAGTGAGTCGCAGGGTGCAGTGAGTTGCAGGGTGCAGTGAGTTGCAAGGACGCAGTGAGTTGCTGGATGCAGTGAGTTGCAGGACGCCGTGAATTGCAGGATGCAGTGAGTTGTATGATGCAGTGAGTGGCAGGATGAAGTGAGTTGTGCAATGCAGTGAGTTGTGGGATGTAGTATGTTTCGCGATGCAGTGGGTTGCGAGATGCAGTGAGTTGCAGGATGCAGTGAGTTGCAGGATGCAGTGAGTTGCAGGATGCAGTCAGTGGCAAGATGCAGTCAGTGGCAAGGTGCAGTGAGATGCGAGGTGCACTGAGATGCGAGGTGCAGTGAGTTGAAGGCGGCAGTGAGTTGCAGGATGCAGTCAGTGGCAAGATGCAGTCAGTGGCAAGATGCAGAGAGATGCGAGGTGCAGTGAGATGCGACGTGCAGTGAGATGCAGGATGCAAGGAGTTGCAGGATGCAGTGAGTAGCAGGATGCAGTGAGTTGCAGGATTCTGTGAGTTGCAGGATGCAGTCAGTGGCAAGATGCAGTGAGATGCGAGATGATGTGAGTTGCGAGATGCAGTGAGTTGCGAGATGCAGTGAGTTGTGAGATGCAGTGAGTTGCAGGATGCATTGAGTTGCAGGATGCGGTGAGTTGCGAGATGCAGTGAGTTGCGAGATGCAGGGAGTTGCGGGATGCAGTGAGTTGCAGGTTGCAGTGAGTTGCATGATGCAGTGTGTTGCATGATGCAGTGTGTTGCATGATGCAGTGAGTTGCAGGGCGCAGTGAGTTGCAGGCTGCAGTGAGTTGCAGGCTGCAGTGAGTTGCAGAATGCAGTGAGTCTTGAGATTCAGTGAGTTGCAAGGTGCAGTATGTTGCATGATGCAGTGAGTTGCAGGGTGCAGTGAGTCGCAGAGTGCAGTCAGTGGCAGGATGCTGTGAGTTGCGAGATGCAGTGAGTTGCAAGATGCAGTGAGTTGCGAAATGCAGTGAGTTGCGAGATGCAGTGAGTTGCAAGATGCAGTGAGTTGCGAGATGCTGTGAGTTGCGAGCTGCTGTGAGTTGCGAGATGCAGTGAATTGCAGGATGCAATGAATTGCAGGATGCAGTGAGTTGCAGGATGCAGTGAATTGCAGGATGCAGTGAGTTGCAGGAAGCAGTGAGTTGCAGGGTGCAATGAGTTGCAGGATGCAGTGACTCGCAGGATGCAGTGAGTTGCAGGTTGCAGTGAGTTTCAGGTTGCAGTGAGTTGTATGATGCAGTGAGTGGTACGATGCAGTGAGTGGTACGATGCAGTGAGTGTCAGGATCCAGAGACAGGCAGGATGAAATGAGTTGCGCAATGCAGTGAGAAGTGGGGTGTTGTGTGTTTCTAGATGCAGTGGTTTGCGAGATGCAGTGAGTTGCAGGATGCAGTGAGTTTCAGGATGCATTGAGTTGCAGGTTGCAGTGAGTGGCAAGATGCATTCAGTGACGAGGATGCAGTGAGATGCGAGTTGCAGTGAGATGCAAGATGCAGTGAGTTGGGGGACGAAGTGTCTTGCGAGATTCAGTGGCTTGCGAGATGCAGTGAGTTGCAGGATGCAATGCGTTGCGAGATGAAGTGAGTTGCGAGATGCAGTGAGTTGATGGATGCTGTGAATTGTGAGATGTAGTGAGTAGCGAGATGCAGTGAGTTGCCAGATGCAGTCAGTTGCGAGATGCAGTGAGTTGCGAGATCCTGTGAGTTGCCAGATGCTGTGAGTTGCGAGATGCAGTGAGTTGCGAGATGCAGTGAGTTGGGAGTAGCAAACAGTTGCGAGTTGCAGAGAATGTCCAAAGATGTGCGAGTTAGGTTGATTGGCCAGGTTAAAAATTGCCCCTTCGAGTCCTGGGATGCGTAGGTTAGAGGGATTAGTGGGTAAAATATGTGGGGGTGGGGCCTGGGTGGGATTGTGGTCGGTGCAGACTCGATGGGCCAAATGGCCTCCTTCTGCACTGTAGGGTTTCTATGATTTCTATGATTTCTATGAATTGTGAGGTGCAGTGCGTTGCACGGTGCAGTGAGTCACAGGGTGCAGTGAGTTGCAGGGTGCAGTGAGTTGCAAGGACGCAGTGAGTTGCTGGATGCAGTGAGCTGCAGGACGCAGTGAATTGCGGGATGCAGTGATTTGTATGATGCAGTGAGCTGTATGATGCAGTGAGTGGCAGGATGTAGTATGTTTCTCGATGCAGTGGGTTGCGAGATGCAGTGAGTTGCGAGATGCAGTGAGCTGCGAGATCCTGTGAGTTGCCAGATGCTGTGAGTTGCGAGATGCAGTGAGTTGCGAGATGCAGTGAGTTGGGAGTAGCAAACAGTTGCGAGTTGCAGAGAATTGTGAGGTGCAGTGCGTTGCAGGGTGCAGTGAGTTGCAGGGCGCAGTGAGTCGCAGGGTGCAGTGAGTTGCAGGGTGCAGTGAGTTGCAAGGACGCAGTGAGTTGCTGGATGCAGTGAGTTGCAGGACGCAGTGAATTGCAGGATGCAGTGAGTTGTATGATGCAGTGAGTTGTATGATGCAGTGAGTGGCAGGATGAAGTGAGTTGCGCAATGCAGTGAGTTGCGAGATGCAGTGAGTTGCCAGATGCAGTGAGTTGCGAGATGCAGTGAGCTGCGAGATCCTGTGAGTTGCGATATGCAGTGAGTTGCCAGATGCAGTTAGTTGCGAGATGCAGTGAGTTGGGAGTTGCAAAGAGTTGCGAGTTGCAGAGAATTGTGAGGTGCAGTGCGTTGCAGGGTGCAGTGAGTTGCAGGGTCCAATGAGTCGCAGGGTGCAGTGAGTTGCGAGATGCAGTGAGTTGGGGGACGAAGTGCCTTGTGAGATTCAGTGGCTTGCGAGATGCAGTGAGTTGCAAGATGCATTGAGTTGCAGGATGCAGTGAGTTGTGAGAAGCAGTGAGCTGCGAGATGCAGTGAGTTGCAAGATGCAGTGAGTTGCAGGATGCAGTGAGTTGCGAGATGCAGTGAGTAGCAGGATGCAAGGAGTTGCAGGATGCAGTGAGTTGCGTGATGCAGTGAGTTCTGAAATGCAGTGAGTTGCGAGATGCAGTGAGTTGCAGGATGCAGTGAGTTGCAGGATGCATTGAGTTGCGAGATGAAGTGAGTTGCCAGATGCAGTGAGTTGCGAGGTGCAGTGAGTTGCGAGATGCTGAGTTGCGAGCAGCAGTGAGTTGTATGATGCAGTGAATGGCAGGATGCATTGAGTTGCGATATGCAGTGAGTTGCAGGATGCAGTGAGTTGTGAGATGCAGTGAGTTGCTAGATGCTGTGAGTTGCGAGCTGCTGTGAGTTGCGAGATGCAGTGAGTCGTGAGATGCAGTGAATTGCAAGCTGCATTCAGTTGCGAGTTGCAGTGAGTCGAAAGATTCAGTGAGTCGAGATTTGCAGTGAGTTGCCAGATGCAGTGAGTTGTGAGTTGCAAAGAGTTGTGATTTGCAGAGAAATTCGAGATGCAGTGCATTGAGGATGCACTGCATTGCAGGATGCAGTGCGTTGCAAGGTTGTGTGAGCTGCAGGGTGCAGTGAGTTGTATGATGCAGTGAGTGTTATGATGCAGTCAATGTCAGGATGCAGAGACTGGCAGGATGAAATGTGTTGCACAATGCAGTGAGAAGCGGGATGCAAGGGGTTGTGACACGCAGTGAGCCGCAGGATGCAGTGAGTTGCAGGATGCATTGAGTTGCAGGATGCAGTGAGTTGCGAGATGCAGTGAGTTGCGAGATGCAGTGAGTTGCGAGATGCAGTGAGTTGCGGGATGCAGTGAGTTGCAGGATTCAGTGAGTTGCGAGATGCAGTGAGTTGCAGGATGCAGTGAGTTGCAGGATGCATTGAGTTGCAGGATGCAGTGAGTTGCAAGATGCAGTGATTTGCGGGATGCAGTGAGTTGTGAGATGCTGAGTTGCGTGCAGCTGTGAGTTTTATGATGTAGTGAGTGGCAGGATGCAGAGACTGGCAGAATGCAGCGAATTGCGCAATGCATGGGGTTGTGACATGCAGTGAACGCAGGATGCAGTGAGTTGCAGGATGCATTGAGTTGCAGGATGCAGTGAGTTGTGAGATGCAGTGAGTTGCGAGATGCAGTGAGTTGCGAGATGCTGCGAGTTGTGAGATGCTGTGAGTTGCGAGCTGCAGTGAGTCGCGAGATGCAGTGAATTGCAAGCTGCATTCAGTTGCGAGTTGCAGTGAGTCGAAAGATGCAGTGAGTCGAGATTTGCAGTGAGTTGCCAGATGCAGTGAGTTGTGAGTTGCAAAGAGTTGTTGTTTGCAGAGAATTGCGAGATGCAGTGCGTTGCAGGATGCACTGCATTGCAGGATGCAGTGCGTTGCAGGGTTGTGTGAGCTGCAGGGTGCAACGATCTGCAGGTTGAAGTGAGTTGCAGGGTTGTGTGAGTTGCAGCGTGCAGTGAGTTGCAGGATGCAGTGACTCGCAGGATGCAGTGAGTTGCAGGTTGCAGTGAGTTGCAGATTGCTGTGAGTTGTATGATGCAGTGAGTGTTATGATGCAGTCAGTGTCAGGATGCAGAGACTGGCAGGATGAAATGTGTTGCGCAATGCAGTGAGAAGCGGGATGCAGTGGGTTGCGAGATGCAGTGAGTTGCAGGATGCAGTGAGTTTCAGGATGCATTGAGTTGCAGGATGCAGTGAGTTGCGAGATGCAGTGAGTTGGGGGACGAAGTGCCTTGCGAGATTCAGTGGCTTGCGAGATGCAGTGAGTTGCAGGATGCATTGAGTTGCAGCGAGTTGAACAATGCATGGGGTTGTGACATGCAGTGAGTCACAGGATGCAGTGAGTTGCAGGATGCATTGAGTTGCAGGATGCGGTGAGATGCGAGGTGCAGTGAGTTGCGAGATGCAGAGAGTTGCGGGATGCATTGAGTTGCAGCGAGTTGAACAATGCATGGGGTTGTGACATGCAGTGAGTTGCAGGATGCAGTGAGTTGCAGGATGCAATGAATTGCAGGATGCAGTGAGTTGCAGGAAGCAGTGAGTTGCAGGGTGCAGTGAGTTCCAGGATGCAGTGACTCGCAGGATGCAGTGAGTTACAGGTTGCAGTGAGTTGCAGGTTGCAGTGAGTTGTATGATGCAGTGAGTGGTACGATGCAGTGAGTGTCAGGATCCAGAGACAGGCAGGATGAAGTGAGTTGCGCAATGCAGTGAGAAGTGGGGTGTTGTGTGTTTCTAGATGCAGTGGATTGCGAGATGCAGTGAGTTGCAGGATACAGTGAGTTTCAGGATGCATTGAGTTGCAGGATGCAGTGAGTGGCGAGATGCAGTCAGTGACCAGGATGCAGTGAGATGCGAGGTGCAGTGAGATGCAAGATGCAGTGAGTTGGGGGACGAAGTGCCTTGCGAGATTTAGTGGCTTGCGAGATGCAGTGAATTGCAGGATGCAGTGAGTTGCGAGATGAAGTGAGTTGCGAGATGCAGTGAGTTGATGGATGCTGTGAATTGTGAGATGTAGTGAGTTGCGAGATGCAGTGAGTTGCGAGATGCAGTGAGTTGCGAGATGCAGTGAGCTGCGAGATCCTGTGAGTTGCGATATGCAGTGAGTTGCCAGATGCAGTGAGTTGCGAGATGCAGTGAGTTGCAAGTTGCATTGATTCGCGAGTTGCAGTGAGTTGCCAGATGCAGTGAGTTGGGAGTTGCAAAGAGTTGCGAGTTGCAGAGAATTGTGAGGTGCAGTGCGTTGCAGGGTGCAGTGAGTTGCAGGGTGCAGTGAGTCGCAGGGTGCAGTGAGTTGCAGGGTGCAGTGAGTTGCAAGGACGCAGTGAGTTGCTGGATGCAGTGAGTTGCAGGACGCCGTGAATTGCAGGATGCAGTGAGTTGTATGATGCAGTGAGTGGCAGGATGAAGTGAGTTGTGCAATGCAGTGAGTTGTGGGATGTAGTATGTTTCGCGATGCAGTGGGTTGCGAGATGCAGTGAGTTGCAGGATGCAGTGAGTTGCAGGATGCAGTGAGTTGCAGGATGCAGTCAGTGGCAAGATGCAGTCAGTGGCAAGGTGCAGTGAGATGCGAGGTGCACTGAGATGCGAGGTGCAGTGAGTTGAAGGCGGCAGTGAGTTGCAGGATGCAGTCAGTGGCAAGATGCAGTCAGTGGCAAGATGCAGAGAGATGCGAGGTGCAGTGAGATGCGACGTGCAGTGAGATGCAGGATGCAAGGAGTTGCAGGATGCAGTGAGTAGCAGGATGCAGTGAGTTGCAGGATTCTGTGAGTTGCAGGATGCAGTCAGTGGCAAGATGCAGTGAGATGCGAGATGATGTGAGTTGCGAGATGCAGTGAGTTGCGAGATGCAGTGAGTTGTGAGATGCAGTGAGTTGCAGGATGCATTGAGTTGCAGGATGCGGTGAGTTGCGAGATGCAGTGAGTTGCGAGATGCAGGGAGTTGCGGGATGCAGTGAGTTGCAGGTTGCAGTGAGTTGCATGATGCAGTGTGTTGCATGATGCAGTGTGTTGCATGATGCAGTGAGTTGCAGGGCGCAGTGAGTTGCAGGCTGCAGTGAGTTGCAGGCTGCAGTGAGTTGCAGAATGCAGTGAGTCTTGAGATTCAGTGAGTTGCAAGGTGCAGTATGTTGCATGATGCAGTGAGTTGCAGGGTGCAGTGAGTCGCAGGGTGCAGTCAGTGGCAGGATGCTGTGAGTTGCGAGATGCAGTGAGTTGCAAGATGCAGTGAGTTGCGAAATGCAGTGAGTTGCGAGATGCAGTGAGTTGCAAGATGCAGTGAGTTGCGAGATGCTGTGAGTTGCGAGCTGCTGTGAGTTGCGAGATGCAGTGAATTGCAGGATGCAATGAATTGCAGGATGCAGTGAGTTGCAGGATGCAGTGAATTGCAGGATGCAGTGAGTTGCAGGAAGCAGTGAGTTGCAGGGTGCAATGAGTTGCAGGATGCAGTGACTCGCAGGATGCAGTGAGTTGCAGGTTGCAGTGAGTTTCAGGTTGCAGTGAGTTGTATGATGCAGTGAGTGGTACGATGCAGTGAGTGGTACGATGCAGTGAGTGTCAGGATCCAGAGACAGGCAGGATGAAATGAGTTGCGCAATGCAGTGAGAAGTGGGGTGTTGTGTGTTTCTAGATGCAGTGGTTTGCGAGATGCAGTGAGTTGCAGGATGCAGTGAGTTTCAGGATGCATTGAGTTGCAGGTTGCAGTGAGTGGCAAGATGCATTCAGTGACGAGGATGCAGTGAGATGCGAGTTGCAGTGAGATGCAAGATGCAGTGAGTTGGGGGACGAAGTGTCTTGCGAGATTCAGTGGCTTGCGAGATGCAGTGAGTTGCAGGATGCAATGCGTTGCGAGATGAAGTGAGTTGCGAGATGCAGTGAGTTGATGGATGCTGTGAATTGTGAGATGTAGTGAGTAGCGAGATGCAGTGAGTTGCCAGATGCAGTCAGTTGCGAGATGCAGTGAGTTGCGAGATCCTGTGAGTTGCCAGATGCTGTGAGTTGCGAGATGCAGTGAGTTGCGAGATGCAGTGAGTTGGGAGTAGCAAACAGTTGCGAGTTGCAGAGAATGTCCAAAGATGTGCGAGTTAGGTTGATTGGCCAGGTTAAAAATTGCCCCTTCGAGTCCTGGGATGCGTAGGTTAGAGGGATTAGTGGGTAAAATATGTGGGGGTGGGGCCTGGGTGGGATTGTGGTCGGTGCAGACTCGATGGGCCAAATGGCCTCCTTCTGCACTGTAGGGTTTCTATGATTTCTATGATTTCTATGAATTGTGAGGTGCAGTGCGTTGCACGGTGCAGTGAGTCACAGGGTGCAGTGAGTTGCAGGGTGCAGTGAGTTGCAAGGACGCAGTGAGTTGCTGGATGCAGTGAGCTGCAGGACGCAGTGAATTGCGGGATGCAGTGATTTGTATGATGCAGTGAGCTGTATGATGCAGTGAGTGGCAGGATGTAGTATGTTTCTCGATGCAGTGGGTTGCGAGATGCAGTGAGTTGCGAGATGCAGTGAGCTGCGAGATCCTGTGAGTTGCCAGATGCTGTGAGTTGCGAGATGCAGTGAGTTGCGAGATGCAGTGAGTTGGGAGTAGCAAATAGTTGCGAGTTGCAGAGAATTGTGAGGTGCAGTGCGTTGCAGGGTGCAGTGAGTTGCAGGGCGCAGTGAGTCGCAGGGTGCAGTGAGTTGCAGGGTGCAGTGAGTTGCAAGGACGCAGTGAGTTGCTGGATGCAGTGAGTTGCAGGACGCAGTGAATTGCAGGATGCAGTGAGTTGTATGATGCAGTGAGTTGTATGATGCAGTGAGTGGCAGGATGAAGTGAGTTGCGCAATGCAGTGAGTTGCGAGATGCAGTGAGTTGCCAGATGCAGTGAGTTGCGAGATGCAATGAGCTGCGAGATCCTGTGAGTTGCGATATGCAGTGAGTTGCCAGATGCAGTTAGTTGCGAGATGCAGTGAGTTGGGAGTTGCAAAGAGTTGCGAGTTGCAGAGAATTGTGAGGTGCAGTGCGTTGCAGGGTGCAGTGAGTTGCAGGGTCCAATGAGTCGCAGGGTGCAGTGAGTTGCGAGATGCAGTGAGTTGGGGGACGAAGTGCCTTGTGAGATTCAGTGGCTTGCGAGATGCAGTGAGTTGCAAGATGCATTGAGTTGCAGGATGCAGTGAGTTGTGAGAAGCAGTGAGCTGCGAGATGCAGTGAGTTGCAAGATGCAGTGAGTTGCAGGATGCAGTGAGTTGCGAGATGCAGTGAGTAGCAGGATGCAAGGAGTTGCAGGATGCAGTGAGTTGCGTGATGCAGTGAGTTCTGAAATGCAGTGAGTTGCGAGATGCAGTGAGTTGCAGGATGCAGTGAGTTGCAGGATGCATTGAGTTGCGAGATGAAGTGAGTTGCCAGATGCAGTGAGTTGCGAGGTGCAGTGAGTTGCGAGATGCTGATTTGCGAGCAGCAGTGAGTTGTATGATGCAGTGAATGGCAGGATGCATTGAGTTGCGATATGCAGTGAGTTGCAGGATGCAGTGAGTTGTGAGATGCAGTGAGTTGCTAGATGCTGTGAGTTGCGAGCTGCTGTGAGTTGCGAGATGCAGTGAGTCGTGAGATGCAGTGAATTGCAAGCTGCATTCAGTTGCGAGTTGCAGTGAGTCGAAAGATTCAGTGAGTTGTGAGTTGCAAAGAGTTGTGATTTGCAGAGAAATTCGAGATGCAGTGCATTGAGGATGCACTGCATTGCAGGATGCAGTGCGTTGCAAGGTTGTGTGAGCTGCAGGGTGCAGTGAGTTGTATGATGCAGTGAGTGTTATGATACAGTCAATGTCAGGATGCAGAGACTGGCAGGATGAAATGTGTTGCACAATGCAGTGAGAAGCGGGATGCAAGGGGTTGTGACACGCAGTGAGCCGCAGGATGCAGTGAGTTGCAGGATGCATTGAGTTGCAGGATGCAGTGAGTTGCGAGATGCAGTGAGTTGCGAGATGCAGTGAGTTGCGAGATGCAGTGAGTTGCGGGATGCAGTGAGTTGCAGGATTCAGTGAGTTGCGAGATGCAGTGAGTTGCAGGATGCAGTGAGTTGCAGGATGCATTGAGTTGCAGGATGCAGTGAGTTGCAAGATGCAGTGATTTGCGGGATGCAGTGAGTTGTGAGATGCTGAGTTGCGTGCAGCTGTGAGTTTTATGATGTAGTGAGTGGCAGGATGCAGAGACTGGCAGAATGCAGCGAATTGCGCAATGCATGGGGTTGTGACATGCAGTGAACGCAGGATGCAGTGAGTTGCAGGATGCATTGAGTTGCAGGATGCAGTGAGTTGTGAGATGCAGTGAGTTGCGAGATGCAGTGAGTTGCGAGATGCTGCGAGTTGTGAGATGCTGTGAGTTGCGAGCTGCAGTGAGTCGCGAGATGCAGTGAATTGCAAGCTGCATTCAGTTGCGAGTTGCAGTGAGTCGAAAGATGCAGTGAGTCGAGATTTGCAGTGAGTTGCCAGATGCAGTGAGTTGTGAGTTGCAAAGAGTTGTTGTTTGCAGAGAATTGCGAGATGCAGTGCGTTGCAGGATGCACTGCATTGCAGGATGCAGTGCGTTGCAGGGTTGTGTGAGCTGCAGGGTGCAACGATCTGCAGGTTGAAGTGAGTTGCAGGGTTGTGTGAGTTGCAGCGTGCAGTGAGTTGCAGGATGCAGTGACTCGCAGGATGCAGTGAGTTGCAGGTTGCAGTGAGTTGCAGATTGCTGTGAGTTGTATGATGCAGTGAGTGTTATGATGCAGTCAGTGTCAGGATGCAGAGACTGGCAGGATGAAATGTGTTGCGCAATGCAGTGAGAAGCGGGATGCAGTGGGTTGCGAGATGCAGTGAGTTGCAGGATGCAGTGAGTTTCAGGATGCATTGAGTTGCAGGATGCAGTGAGTTGCGAGATGCAGTGAGTTGGGGGACGAAGTGCCTTGCGAGATTCAGTGGCTTGCGAGATGCAGTGAGTTGCAGGATGCATTGAGTTGCAGCGAGTTGAACAATGCATGGGGTTGTGACATGCAGTGAGTCACAGGATGCAGTGAGTTGCAGGATGCATTGAGTTGCAGGATGCGGTGAGATGCGAGGTGCAGTGAGTTGCGAGATGCAGAGAGTTGCGGGATGCATTGAGTTGCAGCGAGTTGAACAATGCATGGGGTTGTGACATGCAGTGAGTTGCAGGATGCAGTGAGTTGCAGGATGCAATGAATTGCAGGATGCAGTGAGTTGCAGGAAGCAGTGAGTTGCAGGGTGCAGTGAGTTCCAGGATGCAGTGACTCGCAGGATGCAGTGAGTTACAGGTTGCAGTGAGTTGCAGGTTGCAGTGAGTTGTATGATGCAGTGAGTGGTACGATGCAGTGAGTGTCAGGATCCAGAGACAGGCAGGATGAAGTGAGTTGCGCAATGCAGTGAGAAGTGGGGTGTTGTGTGTTTCTAGATGCAGTGGATTGCGAGATGCAGTGAGTTGCAGGATACAGTGAGTTTCAGGATGCATTGAGTTGCAGGATGCAGTGAGTGGCGAGATGCAGTCAGTGACCAGGATGCAGTGAGATGCGAGGTGCAGTGAGATGCAAGATGCAGTGAGTTGGGGGACGAAGTGCCTTGCGAGATTTAGTGGCTTGCGAGATGCAGTGAATTGCAGGATGCAGTGAGTTGCGAGATGAAGTGAGTTGCGAGATGCAGTGAGTTGATGGATGCTGTGAATTGTGAGATGTAGTGAGTTGCGAGATGCAGTGAGTTGCGAGATGCAGTGAGTTGCGAGATGCAGTGAGCTGCGAGATCCTGTGAGTTGCGATATGCAGTGAGTTGCCAGATGCAGTGAGTTGCGAGATGCAGTGAGTTGCAAGTTGCATTGATTCGCGAGTTGCAGTGAGTTGCCAGATGCAGTGAGTTGGGAGTTGCAAAGAGTTGCGAGTTGCAGAGAATTGTGAGGTGCAGTGCGTTGCAGGGTGCAGTGAGTTGCAGGGTGCAGTGAGTCGCAGGGTGCAGTGAGTTGCAGGGTGCAGTGAGTTGCAAGGACGCAGTGAGTTGCTGGATGCAGTGAGTTGCAGGACGCAGTGAATTGCAGGATGCAGTGAGTTGTATGATGCAGTGAGTGGCAGGATGAAGTGAGTTGTGCAATGCAGTGAGTTGTGGGATGTAGTATGTTTCGCGATGCAGTGGGTTGCGAGATGCAGTGAGTTGCAGGATGCAGTGAGTTGCAGGATGCAGTGAGTTGCAGGATGCAGTCAGTGGCAAGATGCAGTCAGTGGCAAGGTGCAGTGAGATGCGAGGTGCACTGAGATGCGAGGTGCAGTGAGTTGAAGGCGGCAGTGAGTTGCAGGATGCAGTCAGTGGCAAGATGCAGTCAGTGGCAAGATGCAGAGAGATGCGAGGTGCAGTGAGATGCGACGTGCAGTGAGATGCAGGATGCAAGGAGTTGCAGGATGCAGTGAGTAGCAGGATGCAGTGAGTTGCAGGATTCTGTGAGTTGCAGGATGCAGTCAGTGGCAAGATGCAGTGAGATGCGAGATGATGTGAGTTGCGAGATGCAGTGAGTTGCGAGATGCAGTGAGTTGTGAGATGCAGTGAGTTGCAGGATGCATTGAGTTGCAGGATGCGGTGAGTTGCGAGATGCAGTGAGTTGCGAGATGCAGGGAGTTGCGGGATGCAGTGAGTTGCAGGTTGCAGTGAGTTGCATGATGCAGTGTGTTGCATGATGCAGTGTGTTGCATGATGCAGTGAGTTGCAGGGCGCAGTGAGTTGCAGGCTGCAGTGAGTTGCAGGCTGCAGTGAGTTGCAGAATGCAGTGAGTCTTGAGATTCAGTGAGTTGCAAGGTGCAGTATGTTGCATGATGCAGTGAGTTGCAGGGTGCAGTGAGTCGCAGGGTGCAGTCAGTGGCAGGATGCTGTGAGTTGCGAGATGCAGTGAGTTGCAAGATGCAGTGAGTTGCGAAATGCAGTGAGTTGCGAGATGCAGTGAGTTGCAAGATGCAGTGAGTTGCGAGATGCTGTGAGTTGCGAGCTGCTGTGAGTTGCGAGATGCAGTGAATTGCAGGATGCAATGAATTGCAGGATGCAGTGAGTTGCAGGATGCAGTGAATTGCAGGATGCAGTGAGTTGCAGGAAGCAGTGAGTTGCAGGGTGCAATGAGTTGCAGGATGCAGTGACTCGCAGGATGCAGTGAGTTGCAGGTTGCAGTGAGTTTCAGGTTGCAGTGAGTTGTATGATGCAGTGAGTGGTACGATGCAGTGAGTGGTACGATGCAGTGAGTGTCAGGATCCAGAGACAGGCAGGATGAAATGAGTTGCGCAATGCAGTGAGAAGTGGGGTGTTGTGTGTTTCTAGATGCAGTGGTTTGCGAGATGCAGTGAGTTGCAGGATGCAGTGAGTTTCAGGATGCATTGAGTTGCAGGTTGCAGTGAGTGGCAAGATGCATTCAGTGACGAGGATGCAGTGAGATGCGAGTTGCAGTGAGATGCAAGATGCAGTGAGTTGGGGGACGAAGTGTCTTGCGAGATTCAGTGGCTTGCGAGATGCAGTGAGTTGCAGGATGCAATGCGTTGCGAGATGAAGTGAGTTGCGAGATGCAGTGAGTTGATGGATGCTGTGAATTGTGAGATGTAGTGAGTAGCGAGATGCAGTGAGTTGCCAGATGCAGTCAGTTGCGAGATGCAGTGAGTTGCGAGATCCTGTGAGTTGCCAGATGCTGTGAGTTGCGAGATGCAGTGAGTTGCGAGATGCAGTGAGTTGGGAGTAGCAAACAGTTGCGAGTTGCAGAGAATGTCCAAAGATGTGCGAGTTAGGTTGATTGGCCAGGTTAAAAATTGCCCCTTCGAGTCCTGGGATGCGTAGGTTAGAGGGATTAGTGGGTAAAATATGTGGGGGTGGGGCCTGGGTGGGATTGTGGTCGGTGCAGACTCGATGGGCCAAATGGCCTCCTTCTGCACTGTAGGGTTTCTATGATTTCTATGATTTCTATGAATTGTGAGGTGCAGTGCGTTGCACGGTGCAGTGAGTCACAGGGTGCAGTGAGTTGCAGGGTGCAGTGAGTTGCAAGGACGCAGTGAGTTGCTGGATGCAGTGAGCTGCAGGACGCAGTGAATTGCGGGATGCAGTGATTTGTATGATGCAGTGAGCTGTATGATGCAGTGAGTGGCAGGATGTAGTATGTTTCTCGATGCAGTGGGTTGCGAGATGCAGTGAGTTGCGAGATGCAGTGAGCTGCGAGATCCTGTGAGTTGCCAGATGCTGTGAGTTGCGAGATGCAGTGAGTTGCGAGATGCAGTGAGTTGGGAGTAGCAAACAGTTGCGAGTTGCAGAGAATTGTGAGGTGCAGTGCGTTGCAGGGTGCAGTGAGTTGCAGGGCGCAGTGAGTCGCAGGGTGCAGTGAGTTGCAGGGTGCAGTGAGTTGCAAGGACGCAGTGAGTTGCTGGATGCAGTGAGTTGCAGGACGCAGTGAATTGCAGGATGCAGTGAGTTGTATGATGCAGTGAGTTGTATGATGCAGTGAGTGGCAGGATGAAGTGAGTTGCGCAATGCAGTGAGTTGCGAGATGCAGTGAGTTGCCAGATGCAGTGAGTTGCGAGATGCAGTGAGCTGCGAGATCCTGTGAGTTGCGATATGCAGTGAGTTGCCAGATGCAGTTAGTTGCGAGATGCAGTGAGTTGGGAGTTGCAAAGAGTTGCGAGTTGCAGAGAATTGTGAGGTGCAGTGCGTTGCAGGGTGCAGTGAGTTGCAGGGTCCAATGAGTCGCAGGGTGCAGTGAGTTGCGAGATGCAGTGAGTTGGGGGACGAAGTGCCTTGTGAGATTCAGTGGCTTGCGAGATGCAGTGAGTTGCAAGATGCATTGAGTTGCAGGATGCAGTGAGTTGTGAGAAGCAGTGAGCTGCGAGATGCAGTGAGTTGCAAGATGCAGTGAGTTGCAGGATGCAGTGAGTTGCGAGATGCAGTGAGTAGCAGGATGCAAGGAGTTGCAGGATGCAGTGAGTTGCGTGATGCAGTGAGTTCTGAAATGCAGTGAGTTGCGAGATGCAGTGAGTTGCAGGATGCAGTGAGTTGCAGGATGCATTGAGTTGCGAGATGAAGTGAGTTGCCAGATGCAGTGAGTTGCGAGGTGCAGTGAGTTGCGAGATGCTGAGTTGCGAGCAGCAGTGAGTTGTATGATGCAGTGAATGGCAGGATGCATTGAGTTGCGATATGCAGTGAGTTGCAGGATGCAGTGAGTTGTGAGATGCAGTGAGTTGCTAGATGCTGTGAGTTGCGAGCTGCTGTGAGTTGCGAGATGCAGTGAGTCGTGAGATGCAGTGAATTGCAAGCTGCATTCAGTTGCGAGTTGCAGTGAGTCGAAAGATTCAGTGAGTCGAGATTTGCAGTGAGTTGCCAGATGCAGTGAGTTGTGAGTTGCAAAGAGTTGTGATTTGCAGAGAAATTCGAGATGCAGTGCATTGAGGATGCACTGCATTGCAGGATGCAGTGCGTTGCAAGGTTGTGTGAGCTGCAGGGTGCAGTGAGTTGTATGATGCAGTGAGTGTTATGATACAGTCAATGTCAGGATGCAGAGACTGGCAGGATGAAATGTGTTGCACAATGCAGTGAGAAGCGGGATGCAAGGGGTTGTGACACGCAGTGAGCCGCAGGATGCAGTGAGTTGCAGGATGCATTGAGTTGCAGGATGCAGTGAGTTGCGAGATGCAGTGAGTTGCGAGATGCAGTGAGTTGCGAGATGCAGTGAGTTGCGGGATGCAGTGAGTTGCAGGATTCAGTGAGTTGCGAGATGCAGTGAGTTGCAGGATGCAGTGAGTTGCAGGATGCATTGAGTTGCAGGATGCAGTGAGTTGCAAGATGCAGTGATTTGCGGGATGCAGTGAGTTGTGAGATGCTGAGTTGCGTGCAGCTGTGAGTTTTATGATGTAGTGAGTGGCAGGATGCAGAGACTGGCAGAATGCAGCGAATTGCGCAATGCATGGGGTTGTGACATGCAGTGAACGCAGGATGCAGTGAGTTGCAGGATGCATTGAGTTGCAGGATGCAGTGAGTTGTGAGATGCAGTGAGTTGCGAGATGCAGTGAGTTGCGAGATGCTGCGAGTTGTGAGATGCTGTGAGTTGCGAGCTGCAGTGAGTCGCGAGATGCAGTGAATTGCAAGCTGCATTCAGTTGCGAGTTGCAGTGAGTCGAAAGATGCAGTGAGTCGAGATTTGCAGTGAGTTGCCAGATGCAGTGAGTTGTGAGTTGCAAAGAGTTGTTGTTTGCAGAGAATTGCGAGATGCAGTGCGTTGCAGGATGCACTGCATTGCAGGATGCAGTGCGTTGCAGGGTTGTGTGAGCTGCAGGGTGCAACGATCTGCAGGTTGAAGTGAGTTGCAGGGTTGTGTGAGTTGCAGCGTGCAGTGAGTTGCAGGATGCAGTGACTCGCAGGATGCAGTGAGTTGCAGGTTGCAGTGAGTTGCAGATTGCTGTGAGTTGTATGATGCAGTGAGTGTTATGATGCAGTCAGTGTCAGGATGCAGAGACTGGCAGGATGAAATGTGTTGCGCAATGCAGTGAGAAGCGGGATGCAGTGGGTTGCGAGATGCATTGAGTTGCAGGATGCAGTGAGTTGCGAGATGCAGTGAGTTGGGGGACGAAGTGCCTTGCGAGATTCAGTGGCTTGCGAGATGCAGTGAGTTGCAGGATGCATTGAGTTGCAGCGAGTTGAACAATGCATGGGGTTGTGACATGCAGTGAGTCACAGGATGCAGTGAGTTGCAGGATGCATTGAGTTGCAGGATGCGGTGAGATGCGAGGTGCAGTGAGTTGCGAGATGCAGAGAGTTGCGGGATGCATTGAGTTGCAGCGAGTTGAACAATGCATGGGGTTGTGACATGCAGTGAGTTGCAGGATGCAGTGAGTTGCAGGATGCAATGAATTGCAGGATGCAGTGAGTTGCAGGAAGCAGTGAGTTGCAGGGTGCAGTGAGTTCCAGGATGCAGTGACTCGCAGGATGCAGTGAGTTACAGGTTGCAGTGAGTTGCAGGTTGCAGTGAGTTGTATGATGCAGTGAGTGGTACGATGCAGTGAGTGTCAGGATCCAGAGACAGGCAGGATGAAGTGAGTTGCGCAATGCAGTGAGAAGTGGGGTGTTGTGTGTTTCTAGATGCAGTGGATTGCGAGATGCAGTGAGTTGCAGGATACAGTGAGTTTCAGGATGCATTGAGTTGCAGGATGCAGTGAGTGGCGAGATGCAGTCAGTGACCAGGATGCAGTGAGATGCGAGGTGCAGTGAGATGCAAGATGCAGTGAGTTGGGGGACGAAGTGCCTTGCGAGATTTAGTGGCTTGCGAGATGCAGTGAATTGCAGGATGCAGTGAGTTGCGAGATGAAGTGAGTTGCGAGATGCAGTGAGTTGATGGATGCTGTGAATTGTGAGATGTAGTGAGTTGCGAGATGCAGTGAGTTGCGAGATGCAGTGAGTTGCGAGATGCAGTGAGCTGCGAGATCCTGTGAGTTGCGATATGCAGTGAGTTGCCAGATGCAGTGAGTTGCGAGATGCAGTGAGTTGCAAGTTGCATTGATTCGCGAGTTGCAGTGAGTTGCCAGATGCAGTGAGTTGGGAGTTGCAAAGAGTTGCGAGTTGCAGAGAATTGTGAGGTGCAGTGCGTTGCAGGGTGCAGTGAGTTGCAGGGTGCAGTGAGTCGCAGGGTGCAGTGAGTTGCAGGGTGCAGTGAGTTGCAAGGACGCAGTGAGTTGCTGGATGCAGTGAGTTGCAGGACGCAGTGAATTGCAGGATGCAGTGAGTTGTATGATGCAGTGAGTGGCAGGATGAAGTGAGTTGTGCAATGCAGTGAGTTGTGGGATGTAGTATGTTTCGCGATGCAGTGGGTTGCGAGATGCAGTGAGTTGCAGGATGCAGTGAGTTGCAGGATGCAGTGAGTTGCAGGATGCAGTCAGTGGCAAGATGCAGTCAGTGGCAAGGTGCAGTGAGATGCGAGGTGCACTGAGATGCGAGGTGCAGTGAGTTGAAGGCGGCAGTGAGTTGCAGGATGCAGTCAGTGGCAAGATGCAGTCAGTGGCAAGATGCAGAGAGATGCGAGGTGCAGTGAGATGCGACGTGCAGTGAGATGCAGGATGCAAGGAGTTGCAGGATGCAGTGAGTAGCAGGATGCAGTGAGTTGCAGGATTCTGTGAGTTGCAGGATGCAGTCAGTGGCAAGATGCAGTGAGATGCGAGATGATGTGAGTTGCGAGATGCAGTGAGTTGCGAGATGCAGTGAGTTGTGAGATGCTGTGAGTTGCAAGATGCTGTGAGTTGCGAGATGCAGTGAGTTGCGAGATGCAGTGAGTTGCAAGATGCAGTAAGTTGCAAGTTGCATTGATTTGCGAGTTGCAGTGAGTTGCCAGATGCAGTGGGTTGGGAGTTGCAGTGAGTTGCGAGGTGCAGTGAGTTGCAGGATGCAGTGAGTTGTGAGTTGCAAGATGCAGTAAGTTGCGAGATGCAATGAGTTGCGAGGTGCAGTGAGTTGCAGGAGGCAGTGAGTTGCAGGAGGCAGTGAGTTGGAGGAGGCATTGAGTTGCAGGAGGCATTGAGTTGGAGGAGGCATTGAGTTGCAGATTGCAGTGAGTTGCGGAACGCAGTGGTTTGCGAGAAGCTGTGGGTTACAAGATGCAGTCTGTTGCAGGATGCAGTTAGTTGCAGGTTGCAGTGAGTTGCAGGTTGCAGTGAGTTGCATGATGCAGTGTGTTGCATGATGCAGTGTGTTGCATGATGCAGTGAGTTGCAGTGTGCAGTGAGTTGCAGGCTGCAGTGAGTTGCAGAATGCAGTGAGTCTTGAGATTCAGTGAGTTGCGAGATGCAGTATGTTGCAGGATGCAATGAGTTGCAGGATGCAGTGAGTTGGGAGTTGCGAGACACAGTATCTTGCAAGATGTGAGATGCAATGAGATGAGAGATGCAGTGAGTTGCAGGAGGCAGTGAGTTGGAGGAGGCATTGAGTTGCAGATTGCAGTGAGTTGCGGAACGCAGTGGTTTGCGAGAAGCTGTGGGTTACAAGGTGCAGTCTGTTGCAGGATGCAGTTAGTTGCAGGTTGCAGTGAGTTGCAGGTTGCAGTGAGTTGCATGATGCAGTGTGTTGCATGATGCAGTGAGTTGCAGGGTGAAGTGAGTCACAGGGTGCAGTCAGTGGCAGGGTGCTGTGAGTTGCGAAATGCAGTGAATTGCGAGATGCAGTGAGTTGCGAGATGCAGTGAGTTGCGAGATGCTGTGAGTTTAGAGATGCAGTGAGTTGCGAGATGCTGTGAGTTGCGAGATGCTGTGAGTTGCGAGATGCAGTGACTCGCAGGATGCAGTGAGTTGCAGGTTGCAGTGAGTTGCAGGTTGCAGTGAGTTGTATGATGCAGTGAGTGGTACGGTGCAGTGAGTGTCAGTATCCAGAGACTGGCAGGATTAAGTGAGTTGCGCAATGCAGCGGGAAGTGGGGTGTTGTGTGTTTCGAGATGCAGTGGTTTGCGAGATGCAGTGAGTTGCAGGATACAGTGAGTTTCAGGATGCATTGAGTTGCAGGATGCAGTGAGTTGCGAGATGCAGTGAGTTGCAGGATGCAGTGAGTGGCAAGATACAGTCAGTGACCAGGATGCAGTGAGATGCGAGGTGCAGTGAGATGCAAGATGCAGTGAGTTGGGGGACGAAGTGCCTTGCGAGATTCAGTGGCTTGCGAGATGCAGTGAGTTGCAGGATACAGTGAGTTGCGAGATGAAGTGAGTTGCGAGATGCAGTGAGTTGATGGATGCTGTGAATTGTGAGATGTAGTGAGTTGCGAGATGCAGTGAGTTGCCAGATGCAGTGAGTTGCGAGATGCAGTGAGCTGCGAGACCCTGTGAGTTGCGAGATGCTGTGAGTTGCGAGATGCAGTGAGTTGCGAGATGCAGTGAGTTGGGAGTTGCAAAGAGTTGCAAGTTGCAGAGAATTGTGAGGTGCAGTGCGTTGCAGGGTGCAGTGAGTCGCAGGGTGCAGTGAGTTGCAGGGTGCAGTGAGTTGCAAGGACGCAGTGAGTTGCTGGATGCAGTGAGTTGCAGGACGCAGTGAATTGCAGGATGCAGTGAGTTGTATGATGCAGTGAGTTGTATGATGCAGTGAGTTATATGATGCAGTGAGTGGCAGGATGAAGTGTGTTGCGCAATGCAGTGAGTTGCGGGATGTAGTATGTTTCTCGATGCAGTGGGTTGTGAGATGCATTGAGTTGCAGGATGCAGTGAGTTGCAGGATGCAGTGAGTTGCAGGATGCAGTCAGTGGCAAGATGCAGTCAGTGGCAAGATGCAGTGAGATGCGAGGTGCACTGAGATGCGAGGTGCAGTGAGTTGAAGGCGGCGGTGAGTTGCAGGATGCAGTCAGTAGCAAGATGCAGTAAGTGGGAAGATGCAGTGAGATGCGAGGTGCAGTGAGTTGCAGGATGCAGTGAGTTGCAGGAAGCTGTGAGTTTCAGGGTGCAGTGAGTTGTGAGATGCCGTGAGTTGCAAGATGCAAGGAGTTGCAGGATGCAGTGAGTAGCAGGATGCCGTGAGTTGCAGGATGCTGTGAGTTGCAGGATGCAGTCAGTGGCAAGATGCAGTGAGATGCGAGATGATGTGAGTTGCGAGATGCAGTGAGTTGCGTGATCCTGTGAGTTGCTAGCTGCTGTGAGTTGCGAGATGCAGTGAGTTGCGAGATGAAGTGAGTTGCGAGATGCAGTGAGTTGATGGATGCTGTGAATTGTGAGATGTAGTGAGTTGCGAGATGCAGTGAGTTGCCAGATGCAGTGAGTTGCGAGATGCAGTGAGCTGCAAGATCCTGTGAGTTGCGATATGCTGTGAGTTGCGAGATGCAGTGAGTTGCGAGATGCAGTGAGTTGCAAGTTGCATTGATTCGCGAGTTGCAGTGAGTTGCCAGATGCAGTGAGTTGGGAGTTTCAAAGAGTTGCGAGTTGCAGAGAATTGTGAGGTGCAGTGCGTTGCAGGGTGCAGTGAGTTGCAGGGTGCAGTGAGTTGCAAGGGCGCAGTGAGTTGCTGGATGCAGTGAGTTGCAGGACGCAGTGAGTTGCAGGATGCAGTGAGTTGTATGATGCAGTGAGTTGTATGATGCAGTGAGTGGCAGGATGAATTGAGTTGCGCAATTCAGTGAGTTGCGGGATGTAGTATGTTACGAGATGCAGTGGGTTGCGAGATGCAGTGAGTTGCGAGATGCAGTGAGTTGCGATATGCAGTGAGTCGCAGGATGCAGTGAGTTGCAGGATGCAGTGAGTTGCAGGATGCAGTGAGTTGTATGATGCAGTGAGTGGTACGATGCAGTGAGTGTCAGGATCCAGAGACAGGCAGGATGAGGTGAGTTGCGCAATGCAGTGAGAAGTGGGGTGTTGTCTGTTTCGAGATGCAGTGGTTCACGAGATGCAGTGAGTTGCAGGATGCAGTCAGTTTCAGGATGCATTGTGTTGCAGGATGCAGTGAGTTGCGAGATGCAGTGAGTTGCAGGATGCAGTGAGTGGCAAGATGCAGTCAGTGACCAGGATGCAGTGAGATGCGAGGTGCAGTGAGATGCAAGATGCAGTGAGTTGGGGGACGAAGTGCCTTGCGAGATTGCGTGGCTTGCGAGATGCAGTGAATTGCAGGATGCAGTGAGTTGCGAGATGAAGTGAGTTGCGAGATGCAGTGAGTTGTGAGATGCAGTGAACTGCGAGATCCTGTGAGTTGCGATATGCAGTGAGTTGTCAGATGCAGTGAGTTGCGAGATGCAGTGAGTTGCAAGTTGCATTGATTCGCGAGTTGCAGTGAGTTGCCAGATGCAGTGAGTTGGCAGTTGCAAAGAGTTGCGAGTTGCAGAGAATTGTGAGGTGCAGTGCGTTGCAGGGTGCAGTGAGTTGCAGGGTGCAGTGAGTCGCAGGGTGCAGTGAGTTGCAGGGTGCAGTGAGTTGCAAGGACGCAGTGAGTTGCTGGATGCAGTGAGTTGCAGGACGCAGTGAATTGCAGGATGCAGTGTGTTGTATGATGCAGTGAGTTGCAAGGACGCAGTGAGTTGCTGGATGCAGTGAGTTGCAGGACGCAGTGAATTGCAGGATGCAGTGAGTTGTATGATGCAGTGAGTTGTATGATGCAGTGAGTTGTATGATGCAGTGAGTGGCAGGATGAAGTGTGTTGCGCAATGCAGTGAGTTGCGGGATGTAGTATGTTTCTCGATGCAGTGGGTTGTGAGATGCATTGAGTTGCAGGATGCAGTGAGTTGCAGGATGCAGTGAGTTGCAGGATGCAGTCAGTGGCAAGATGCAGTCAGTGGCAAGATGCAGTGAGATGCGAGGTGCACTGAGATGCGAGGTGCAGTGAGTTGCATGATGCAGTGTGTTGCATGATGCAGTGAGTTGCAGGGTGCAGTGAGTTGCAGGGTGCAGTGAGTTGCGAGATGCAGTGAGTTGCAGGGTGCAGTGAGTTGCAGGGTGCAGTGAGTTGCAGGATGCAGTGACTCGCAGGATGCAGTGAGTTGCAGGTTGCAGTGAGTTGCAGGTTGCAGTGAGTTGTATGATGCAGTGAGTGGTACGATGCAGTGAGTGTCAGGATCCAGAGACTGGCAGGATGAAGTGAGTTGCGCAATGCAGTGAGAAGTGGGGTGTTGTGTGTTTCTAGATGCAGTGGTTTGCGAGATGCAGTGAATTGCAGGATGCAATGAATTGCAGGATGCAGTGAGTTGCAGGATGCAATGAGTTGCAAGATGAAGTGAGTTGCGAGATGCAGTGAGTTGATGGATGCTGTGAATTGCGAGATGCAGTGAGTTGCGAGATGCAGTGAGTTGCCAGAAGCAGTGAGTTGCGAGATGCAGTGAGCTGCGAGATGCAGTGAGTTGGGAGTGGCAAAGCGTTGCGAGTTGCAGAGAATTGTGAGGTGCAGTGCGTTGCAAGGTGCAGTGAGTCGCAGGGTGCAGTGAGTTGCAGGGTGCAGTGAGTTGCAAGGATGCAGTGAGTTGCTGGATGCAGTGAGTTGCAGGACGCAGTGAATTGCAGGATGCAGTGAGTTGTATGATGCAGTGAGTTGTATGATGCAGTGAGTGGCAGGTTGAAGTGAGTTGCGCAATGCAGTGAGTTGCGGGATGTAGTATGTTTCTCGATGCAGTGGGTTGCAAGATACAGTGAGTTGCAGGATGCAGTGAGTTGCAGGATGCAGTGAGTTGCAGGATGCAGTGAGTTGCAGGGTGCAGGCAGTGGCAAGATGCAGTGAGATGCGAGGTGCAGTGAGTTGAAGGCGGCAGTGAGTTGCAGGATGCAGTCAGTAGCAAGATGCAGTAAGTGGCAAGATGCAGTGAGATGCGAGGTGCAGTGAGTTGCAGGATGCAGTGAGTTGCAGGAAGCAGTGAGTTTCAGGGTGCAGTGAGTTGTGAGATGCCGTGAGTTGCAAGATGCAAGGAGTTGCAGGATGCAGTGAGTAGCAGGATGCCGTGAGTTGCAGGATGCTGTGAGTTGCAGGATGCAGTCAGTGGCAAGATGCAGTGAGATGCGAGATGATGTGAGTTGCGAGAGACAGTGAGTTGCGATATCCTGTGAGTTGCTAGCTGCTGTGAGTTGCGAGATGAAGTGAGTTGCGAGATGCAGTGAGTTGATGGATGCTGTGAATTGTGAGATGTAGTGAGTTGCGAGATGCAGTGAGTTGCCAGATGCAGTGAGTTGCGAGATGCAGTGAGCTGCAAGATCCTGTGAGTTGCGATATGCTGTGAGTTGCGAGATGCAGTGAGTTGCAGGATGCAGTGAGTTGCAGGATGCAGTGAGTTGTATGATGCAGTGAGTGGTACGATGCAGTGAGTGTCAGGATCCAGAGACAGGCAGGATGAGGTGAGTTGCGCAATGCAGTGAGAAGTGGGGTGTTGTCTGTTTCGAGATGCAGTGGTTCACGAGATGCAGTGAGTTGCAGGATGCAGTCAGTTTCAGGATGCATTGTGTTGCAGGATGCAGTGAGTTGCGAGATGCAGTGAGTTGCAGGATGCAGTGAGTGGCAAGATGCAGTCAGTGACCAGGATGCAGTGAGATGCGAGGTGCAGTGAGATGCAAGATGCAGTGAGTTGGGGGACGAAGTGCCTTGCGAGATTGCGTGGCTTGCGAGATGCAGTGAATTGCAGGATGCAGTGAGTTGCGAGATGAAGTGAGTTGCGAGATGCAGTGAGTTGTGAGATGCAGTGAGCTGCGAGATCCTGTGAGTTGCGATATGCAGTGAGTTGCAAGATGCAGTGAGTTGCGAGATGCAGTGAGTTGCAAGTTGCATTGATTCGCGAGTTGCAGTGAGTTGCCAGATGCAGTGAGTTGGGAGTTGCAAAGAGTTGCGAGTTGCAGAGAATTGTGAGGTGCAGTGCGTTGCAGGGTGCAGTGAGTTGCAGGGTGCAGTGAGTCGCAGGGTGCAGTGAGTTGCAGGGTGCAGTGAGTTGCAAGGACGCAGTGAGTTGCTGGATGCAGTGAGTTGCAGGACGCAGTGAATTGCAGGATGCAGTGAGTTGTATGATGCAGTGAGTTGCAAGGACGCAGTGAGTTGCTGGATGCAGTGAGTTGCAGGATGCAGTGAATTGCAGGATGCAGTGAGTTGTATGATGCAGTGAGTTGTATGATGCAGTGAGTTGTATGATGCAGTGAGTGGCAGGATGAAGTGTGTTGCGCAATGCAGTGAGTTGCGGGATGTAGTATGTTTCTCGATGCAGTGGGTTGTGAGATGCATTGAGTTGCAGGATGCAGTGAGTTGCAGGATGCAGTGAGTTGCAGGATGCAGTCAGTGGCAAGATGCAGTGAGATGCGAGGTGCACTGAGATGCGAGGTGCAGTGAGTTGAAGGCGGCAGTGAGTTGCAGGAAGCAGTGAGTTTCAGGGTGCAGTGAGTTGCGAGATGCCGTGAGTTGCAAGATGCAAGGAGTTGCAGGATGCAGTGAGTTGCAGGATGCAGTGAGTTGAAGGATGCTGTGAGTTGCAGGATGCAGTCAGTGACCAGGATGCAGTGAGATGCGAGATGATGTGAGTTGCGAGATGCAGTGAGTTGCGTGATCCTGTGAGTTGCAAGCTGCTGTGAGTTACGAGATGCAGTGAGTTGCGAGATGAAGTGAGTTGCGAGATGCAGTGAGTTGATGGATGCTGTGAATTGTGAGATGTAGTGAGTTGCGAGATGCAGTGAGTTGCCAGATGCAGTGAGTTGCGAGATGCAGTGAGCTGCAAGATCCTGTGAGTTGCGATATGCTGTGAGTTGCGAGATGCAGTGAGTTGCGAGATGCAGTGAGTTGCAAGTTGCATTGATTCGCGAGTTGCAGTGAGTTGCCAGATGCAGTGAGTTGGGAGTTGCAAAGAGTTGCGAGTTGCAGAGAATTGTGAGGTGCAGTGCGTTGCAGGGTGCAGTGAGTTGCAGGGTGCAGTGAGTTGCAGGGTGCAGTGAGTTGCAAGGACGCAGTGAGTTGCTGGATGCAGTGAGTTGCAGGACGCAGTGAGTTGCAGGATGCAGTGAGTTGTATGATGCAGTGAGTTGTATGATGCAGTGAGTGGCAGGATGAATTGAGTTGCGCAATGCAGTGAGTTGCGGGATGTAGTATGTTACGAGATGCAGTGGGTTGCGAGATGCAGTGAGTTGCGAGATGCAGTGAGTTGCGAGATGCAGTGAGTTGCAGGATGCAGTGAGTTGCAGGATGCAGTGAGTTGCAGGATGCAGTGAGTTGTATGATGCAGTGAGTTGTATGATGCAGTGAGTGGCAGGATGCAATGAGTGGCAGGATGAAGTGAGGTTCGAGATGCAGTGGGTTGTTTGATGCAGTGAGTTGAAGGCTGCAGTGAGTTGCAGAATGCAGTGAGTCTTGAGATTCAGTGAGTTGCGAGGTACAGTATGTTGCAGGATGCAATGAGTTTCAGGATGCAGTGAGTTGGGAGTTGCGAGATGCAGTAAGTTGCAAGAGGCAGTGAGTTGCAGGAGGCAGTGAGTTGGATGAGGCATTGAGTTGCAGGAGGCATGGAGTTGGAGGAGGCATTGAGTTGCAGATTGCAGTGAGTTGCGAGAAGCTGTGGGTTACAAGATGCAGTCTGTTGCAGGATGCAGTTAGTTGCAGGTTGCAGTGAGTTGCATGATGCAGTGTGTTGCATGATGCAGTGTGTTGCATGATGCAGTGAGTTGCAGGGTGCAGTGAGTTGCAGGGTGCAGTGAGTTGCGAGATGCAGTGAGTTGCAGGGTGCAGTGAGTTGCAGGGTGCAGTGAGTTGCAGGATGCAGTGACTCGCAGGATGCAGTGAGTTGCAGGTTGCAGTGAGTTGCAGGTTGCAGTGAGTTGTATGATGCAGTGAGTGGTACGATGCAGTGAGTGTCAGGATCCAGAGACTGGCAGGATGAAGTGAGTTGCGCAATGCAGTGAGAAGTGGGGTGTTGTGTGTTTCTAGATGCAGTGGTTTGCGAGATGCAGTGAATTGCAGGATGCAATGAATTGCAGGATGCAGTGAGTTGCAGGATGCAATGAGTTGCAAGATGGAGTGAGTTGCGAGATGCAGTGAGTTGATGGATGCTGTGAATTGCGAGATGCAGTGAGTTGCGAGATGCAGTGAGTTGCCAGAAGCAGTGAGTTGCGAGATGCAGTGAGCTGCGAGATGCAGTGAGTTGGGAGTGGCAAAGCGTTGCGAGTTGCAGAGAATTGTGAGGTGCAGTGCGTTGCAAGGTGCAGTGAGTCGCAGGGTGCAGTGAGTTGCAGGGTGCAGTGAGTTGCAAGGATGCAGTGAGTTGCTGGATGCAGTGAGTTGCAGGACGCAGTGAATTGCAGGATGCAGTGAGTTGTATGATGCAGTGAGTTGTATGATGCAGTGAGTGGCAGGTTGAAGTGAGTTGCGCAATGCAGTGAGTTGCGGGATGTAGTATGTTTCTCGATGCAGTGGGTTGCAAGATACAGTGAGTTGCAGGATGCAGTGAGTTGCAGGATGCAGTGAGTTGCAGGATGCAGTGAGTTGCAGGGTGCAGGCAGTGGCAAGATGCAGTGAGATGCGAGGTGCAGTGAGTTGAAGGCGGCAGTGAGTTGCAGGATGCAGTCAGTAGCAAGATGCAGTAAGTGGCAAGATGCAGTGAGATGCGAGGTGCAGTGAGTTGCAGGATGCAGTGAGTTGCAGGAAGCAGTGAGTTTCAGGGTGCAGTGAGTTGTGAGATGCCGTGAGTTGCAAGATGCAAGGAGTTGCAGGATGCAGTGAGTAGCAGGATGCCGTGAGTTGCAGGATGCTGTGAGTTGCAGGATGCAGTCAGTGGCAAGATGCAGTGAGATGCGAGATGATGTGAGTTGCGAGAGACAGTGAGTTGCGATATCCTGTGAGTTGCTAGCTGCTGTGAGTTGCGAGATGCAGTGAGTTGCGAGATGCAGTGAGTTGCGATATGCTGTGAGTTGCGAGATGAAGTGAGTTGCGAGATGCAGTGAGTTGATGGATGCTGTGAATTGTGAGATGTAGTGAGTTGCGAGATGCAGTGAGTTGCCAGATGCAGTGAGTTGCGAGATGCAGTGAGCTGCAAGATCCTGTGAGTTGCGATATGCTGTGAGTTGCGAGATGCAGTGAGTTGCGAGATGCAGTGAGTTGCAAGTTGCATTGATTCGCGAGTTGCAGTGAGTTGCCAGATGCAGTGAGTTGGGAGTTGCAAAGAGTTACGAGTTGCAGAGAATTGTGAGGTGCAGTGTGTTGCAGGGTGCAGTGAGTTGCAGGGTGCAGTGAGTCGCAGGGTGCAGTGAGTTGCAGGGTGCAGTGAGTTGCAAGGACACAGTGAGTTGCTGGATGCAGTTAATTGCAGGACGCAGTGAGTTGCAGGACGCAGTGAGTTGTATGATGCAGTGAGTTGTATGATGCAGTGAGTGGCAGGATGAATTGAGTTGCGCAATGCAGTGAGTTGCGGGATGTAGTACGTTTCGAGATGCAGTGGGTTGTAAGATGCTGTGAGTTGCGAGATGCAGTGAGTTGCGAGCTGCAGTGAGTTGCAGAATGCAATGAGTTGCAGGATGCAGTGAGTTGGGAGTTGCAAGATGCAGTATGTTGCAAGATGCGAGATGCAATGAGTTGCGAGATGCAGCGAGTTGCAGGAGGCAGTGAGTTGCAGGAGGCAGTGAGTTGGAGGAGGCATTGAGTTGCAGGAGGCATTGAGTTGCAGGAGGCATTGAGTTGCAGATTGCAGTGAGTTGCGGAACGCAGTGGTTTGCGAGAAGCTGTGGGTTACAAGATGCAGTCTGTTGCAGGATGCAGTTAGTTGCAGGTTGCAGTGAGTTGCAGGTTGCAGTGTGTTGCATGATGCATTGTGTTGCAAGATGCAGTGAGTTGCAGGGTGGAGTGAGTCGCAGGGTGCAGTCAGTGGCAGGAATGCAGTGAGTTGTGAGATGCAGTGAGTTGCGAGATGCAGTGAATTGCAGGATGCAATGAATTGCAGGATGCAGTGAGTTGCAGGATGCAATGAATTGCAGGGTGCAGTGAGTTCCAGGATGCAGTGACTCGCAGGATGCAGTGAGTTGCAGGTTGCAGTGAGTTGCAGGTTGCAGTGAGCTGTATGATGCAGTGAGTGGTACGATGCAGTGAGTGTCAGGATCCAGAGACAGGCAGGATGAAGTGAGTTGCGCAATGCAGTGAGAAGTGGGGTGTTGTGTGTTTCTAGATGCAGTGGTTTGCGAGATGCAGTGAGTTGCAGGATGCAGTGTGTTTCAGGATGCATTGAGTTGCAGGATGCAGTGAGTTGCGAGATGCAGTGAGTTGCAGGATGCAGTGAGTGGCAAGATGCAGTCAGTGACCAGGATGCAGTGAGATGCGAGGTGCAGTGAGATGCAAGATGCAGTGAGTTGGGGGACGAAGTGCCTTGCGAGATTTAGTGGCTTGCGAGATGCAGTGAATTGCAGGATGCAGTGAGTTGTGAGATGAAGTGAGTAGCGAGATGCAGTGAGTTGATGGATGCTGTGAATTGTGAGATGTAGTGAGTTGCGAGATGCAGTGAGTTGCGAGACGCAGTGAGTTGCGAGATGCAGTGAGCTGCGAGATCCTGTGAGTTGCGATATGCTGTGAGTTGCGAGATGCAGTGAGTTGCGAGATGCAGTGAGTTGCAAGTTGCATTGATTTGCGAGTTGCAGTGAGTTGCCAGATGCAGTGAGTTGGGAGTTGCAAAGAGTTGCGAGTTGCAGAGAATTGTGAGGTGCAGTGCATTGCAGGGTGCAGTAAGTTGCAGGGTGCAGTGAGTCGCAGGGTGCAGTGAGTTGCAGTGTGCCGTGAGTTGCAAGGACGCAGTGAGTTGCTGGATGCAGTGAGTTGCAGGACGCCGTGAATTGCAGGATGCAGTGAGTTGTATGATGCAGTGAGTTGTATGATGCAGTGAGTGGCAGGGTGAAGTGAGTTGCGCAATGCAGTGAGTTGCGGGATGTAGTATGTTTCGCGATGCAGTGGGTTGCGAGATGCAGTGAGTTGCAGGATGCAGTGAGTTGCAGGGTGCAGTGAGTTGCAGGATGCAGTGAGTTGCAGGAAGCAGTGAGTTTCAGTGTGCAGTGAGTTGCAAGGACGCAGTGAGTTGCTGGATGCAGTGAGTTGCAGGAAGCAGTGAATTGCAGGATGCAGTGATTTGTATGATGCAGTGAGTTGTATGATGCAGTGAGTGACAGGATGAAGTGAGTTGCGCAATGCAGTGTGTTGCGGGATGTAGTATGTTTCTCGATGCAGTGGGTTGCGAGATGCAGTGAGTTGCAGGATGCATTGAGCTGCAGGATGCAGTGAGTTGCGAGATGCAGTGAGTTGCAGGATGCAGTGAGTTGCAGGATGCAGTGAGATGCGAGGTGCACTGAGATGCGAGGCGCAGTGAGTTGAAGGTGGCAGTGAGTTGCAGGATGCAGTCAGTAGCAAGATGCAGTAAGTGGCAAGATGCAGTGAGATGCGAGGTGCAGTGAGATGCGAGGTGCAGTGAGTTGCAGGATGCAGTGAGTTGCGAGATGCCGTGAGTTGCAAGATGCAGTGAGTTGCAGGATGCAGTGAGTAGCAGGATGCAGTGTGTTGCAAGATGCAGTGAGTTGCAAGTTGCATTGATTCGCGAGTTGCAGTGAGTTGCCAGGTGCAGTGAGTTGGGAGTTGCAAAGAGTTGTGAGTTGCAGAGAATTGTGAGGTGCAGTGCATTGCAGGGTGCAGTGAGTTGCAGGGTGCAGTGAGTCGCAGGGTGCAGTGAGTTGCAGGGTGCAGTGAGTTGCAAGGACGCAGTGAGTTGCTGGATGCAGTTAGTTGCAGGACGCAGTGAGTTGCAGGACGCAGTGAGTTGTATGATGCAGTGAGTTGTATGATGCAGTGAGTGGCAGGATGAATTGAGTTGCGCAATGCAGTGAGTTGCGGGATGTAGTACGTTTCGAGATGCAGTGGGTTGTAAGATGCTGTGAGTTGCGAGATGCAGTGAGTTGCGAGCTGCAGTGAGTTGCAGAATGCAATGAGTTGCAGGATGCAGTGAGTTGGGAGTTGCAAGATGCAGTATGTTGCAAGATGCGAGATGCAATGAGTTGCGAGATGCAGCGAGTTGCAGGAGGCAGTGAGTTGCAGGAGGCAGTGAGCTGGAGGAGGCATTGAGTTGCAGGAGGCATTGAGTTGCAGGAGGCATTGAGTTGCAGATTGCAGTGAGTTGCGGAACGCAGTGGTTTGCGAGAAGCTGTGGGTTACAAGATGCAGTCTGTTGCAGGATGCAGTTAGTTGCAGGTTGCAGTGAGTTGCAGGATGCAGTGTGTTGCATGATGCATTGTGTTGCAAGATGCAGTGAGTTGCAGGGTGGAGTGAGTCGCAGGGTGCAGTCAGTGGCAGGAATGCAGTGAGTTGCGAGATGCAGTGAGTTGCGAGATGAAGTGAATTGCAGGATGCAATGAATTGCAGGATGCAGTGAGTTGCAGGATGCAATGAATTGCAGGATGCAGTGAGTTGCAGGAAGCAGTGAGTTGCAGGGTGCAGTGCGTTCCAGGATGCAGTGACTCGCAGGATGCAGTGAGTTGCAGGTTGCAGTGAGTTGCAGGTTGCAGTGAGTTTTATGATGCAGTGAGTGGTACGATGCAGTGAGTGTCAGGATCCAGAGACAGGCAGGATGAAGTGAGTTGCGCAATGCAGTGAGAAGTGGGGTGTTGTGTGTTTCTAGATGCAGTGGTTTGCGAGATGCAGTGAGTTGCAGGATGCAGTGTGTTTCAGGATGCATTGAGTTGCAGGATGCAGTGAGTTGCGAGATGCAGTGAGTTGCAGGATGCAGTGAGTGGCAAGATGCAGTCAGTGACCAGGATGCAGTGAGATGCGAGGTGCAGTGAGATGCAAGATGCAGTGAGTTGGGGGACGAAGTGCCTTGCGAGATTTAGTGGCTTGCGAGATGCAGTGAATTGCAGGATGCAGTGAGTTGTGAGATGAAGTGAGTTGCGAGATGCAGTGAGTTGATGGATGCTGTGAATTGTGAGATGTAGTGAGTTGCGAGATGCAGTGAGTTGCGAGACGCAGTGAGTTGCGAGATGCAGTGAGCTGCGAGATCCTGTGAGTTGCGATATGCTGTGAGTTGCGAGATGCAGTGAGTTGCGAGATGCAGTGAGTTGCAAGTTGCATTGATTCGCGAGTTGCAGTGAGTTGCCAGATGCAGTGAGTTGGGAGTTGCAAAGAGTTGCGAGTTGCAGTGAGTTGCAGGGTGCAGTAAGTTGCAGGGTGCAGTGAGTCGCAGGGTGCAGTGAGTTGCAGTGTGCCGTGAGTTGCAAGGACGCAGTGAGTTGCTGGATGCAGTGAGTTGCAGGACGCAGTGAATTGCAGGATGCAGTGATTTGTATGATGCAGTGAGTTGTATGATGCAGTGAGTGACAGGATGAAGTGAGTTGCGCAATGCAGTGAGTTGCGGGATGTAGTATGTTTCTCGATGCAGTGGGTTGCGAGATGCAGTGAGTTGCAGGATGCATTGAGCTGCAGGATGCAGTGAGTTGCGAGATGTAGTGAGTTGCAGGATGCAGTGAGTTGCAGGATGCAATGAGTTGCAGGATGCAGTCAGTGGCAAGATGCAGTCAGTGGCAAGATGCAGTGAGATGCGAGGTGCAGTGAGATGCGAGGTGCAGTGAGTTGCAGGATGCAGTGAGTTGCGAGATGCCGTGAGTTGCAAGATGCAGTGAGTTGCAGGATGCAGTGAGTAGCAGGATGCAGTGAGTTGCAGGATGCTGTGAGTTGCAGGATGCAGTCAGTGGCAAGATGCAGTGAGATGCGAGATGATGTGAGTTGCGAGAAGCAGTGAGTTGCGAGATCCTGTGAGTTGCAAGCTGCTGTGAGTTGCGAGATGCAGTGAGTTGCGAGATGCAGTGAGTTGCGAGATGCAGTGAGTTGGGAGTTGCAAAGAGTTGCGAGTTGCAGAGAATTGTGAGGTGCAGTGCGTTGCAGGTTGCAGTGAGTTGCAGGGTGCAGTGAGTCGCAGGGTGCAGTGAGTTGCAGTGTGCCGTGAGTTGCAAGGACGCAGTGAGTTGCTGGATGCAGTGAGTTGCAGGACGCCGTGAATTGCAGGATGCAGTGAGTTGTATGATGCAGTGAGTTGTATGATGCAGTGAGTGGCAGGATGAAGTGATTTGCACAATGCAGTGAGTTGCGGGATGTAGTATGTTTCGCGATGCAGTGGGTTGCGAGATGCAGTGAGTTGCAGGATGCAGTGAGTTGCAGGGTGCAGTGAGTTGCAGGATGCAGTGAGTTGCAGGGTGCAGTGAGTTGCAGGGTGCAGTGAGTTGCAAGGACGCAGTGAGTTGCTGGATGCAGTGAGTTGCAGGACGCAGTGAATTGCAGGATGCAGTGATTTGTATGATGCAGTGAGTTGTATGATCCAGTGAGTGACAGGATGAAGTGAGTTGCGCAATGCAGTGAGTTGCGGGATGTAGTATGTTTCTCGATGCAGTGGGTTGCGAGATGCAGTGAGTTGCAGGATGCATTGAGCTGCAGGATGCAGTGAGTTGCGAGATGCAGTGAGTTGCAGGATGCAGTGAGTTGCAGGATGCAATGAGTTGCAGGATGCAGTCAGTGGCAAGATGCAGTCAGTGGCAAGATGCAGTGAGATGCGAGGTGCAGTGAGATGTGAGGTGCAGTGAGTTGCAGGATGCAGTGAGTTGCGAGATGCCGTGAGTTGCAAGGTGCAGTGAGTTGCAGGATGCAGTGAGTAGCAGGATGCAGTGAGTTGCAGGATGCTGTGAGTTGCAGGATGCAGTCAGTGGCAAGATGCAGTGAGATGCGAGATGATGTTAGTTGCGAGAAGCAGTGAGTTGCGAGATCCTGTGAGTTGCAACCTGCTGTGAGTTGCGAGATGCAGTGAGTTGCGAGATGCAGTGAGTTGCGAGATGCAGTGTGTTGCAAGATGCAGTGAGTTGCAAGTTGCATTGATTCGCGAGTTGCAGTGAGTTGCCAGGTGCAGTGAGTTGGGAGTTGCAAAGAGTTGTGAGTTGCAGAGAATTGTGAGGTGCAGTGCGTTGCAGGGTGCAGTGAGTTGCAGGGTGCAGTGAGTCGCAGGGTGCAGTGAGTTGCAGGGTGCAGTGAGTTGCAAGGACGCAGTGAGTTGCTGGATGCAGTTAATTGCAGGACGCAGTGAGTTGCAGGACGCAGTGAGTTGTATGATGCAGTGAGTTATATGATGCAGTGAGTGGCAGGATGAATTGAGTTGCGCAATGCAGTGAGTTGCGGGATGTAGTACGTTTCGAGATGCAGTGGGTTGTAAGATGCTGTGAGTTGCGAGATGCAGTGAGTTGCGAGCTGCAGTGAGTTGCAGAATGCAATGAGTTGCAGGATGCAGTGAGTTGGGAGTTGCAAGATGCAGTATGTTGCAAGATGCGAGATGCAATGAGTTGCGAGATGCAGCGAGTTGCAGGAGGCAGTGAGTTGCAGGAGGCAGTGAGTTGGAGGAGGCATTGAGTTGCAGGAGGCATTGAGTTGCAGGAGGCATTGAGTTGCAGATTGCAGTGAGTTGCGGAACGCAGTGGTTTGCGAGAAGCTGTGGGTTACAAGATGCAGTCTGTTGCAGGATGCAGTTAGTTGCAGGTTGCAGTGAGTTGCAGGTTGCAGTGTGTTGCATGATGCATTGTGTTGCAAGATGCAGTGAGTTGCAGGGTGGAGTGAGTCGCAGGGTGCAGTCAGTGGCAGGAATGCAGTGAGTTGCGAGATGCAGTGAGTTGCGAGATGCAGTGAATTGCAGGATGCAATGAATTGCAGGATGCAGTGAGTTGCAGGATGCAATGAATTGCAGGATGCAGTGAGTTGCAGGAAGCAGTGAGTTGCAGGGTGCAGTGAGTTCCAGGATGCAGTGACTCGCAGGATGCAGTGAGTTGCAGGTTGCAGTGAGTTGCAGGTTGCAGTGAGTTGTATGATGCAGTGAGTGGTACGATGCAGTGAGTGTCAGGATCCAGAGACAGGCAGGATGAAGTGAGTTGCGCAATGCAGTGAGAAGTGGGGTGTTGTGTGTTTCTAGATGCAGTGGTTTGCGAGATGCAGTGAGTTGCAGGATGCAGTGTGTTTCAGGATGCATTGAGTTGCAGGATGCAGTGAGTTGCGAGATGCAGTGAGTTGCAGGATGCAGTGAGTGGCAAGATGCAGTCAGTGACCAGGATGCAGTGAGATGCGAGGTGCAGTGAGATGCAAGATGCAGTGAGTTGGGGGACGAAGTGCCTTGCGAGATTTAGTGGCTTGCGAGATGCAGTGAATTGCAGGATGCAGTGAGTTGTGAGATGAAGTGAGTTGCGAGATGCAGTGAGTTGATGGATGCTGTGAATTGTGAGATGTAGTGAGTTGCGAGATGCAGTGAGTTGCGAGACGCAGTGAGTTGCGAGATGCAGTGAGCTGCGAGATCCTGTGAGTTGCGATATGCTGTGAGTTGCGAGATGCAGTGAGTTGCGAGATGCAGTGAGTTGCAAGTTGCATTGATTCGCGAGTTGCAGTGAGTTGCCAGATGCAGTGAGTTGGGAGTTGCAAAGAGTTGCGAGTTGCAGAGAATTGTGAGGTGCAGTGCGTTGCAGGGTGCAGTAAGTTGCAGGGTGCAGTGAGTCGCAGGGTGCAGTGAGTTGCAGTGTGCCGTGAGTTGCAAGGACGCAGTGAGTTGCTGGATGCAGTGAGTTGCAGGACGCCGTGAATTGCAGGATGCAGTGAGTTGTATGATGCAGTGAGTTGTATGATGCAGTGAGTGGCAGGATGAAGTGATTTGCGCAATGCAGTGAGTTGCGGGATGTAGTATGTTTCGCGATGCAGTGGGTTGCGAGATGCAGTGAGTTGCAGGATGCAGTGAGTTGCAGGGTGCAGTGAGTTGCAGGATGCAGTGAGTTGCAGGAAGCAGTGAGTTTCAGTGTGCAGTGAGTTGCAAGGACGCAGTGAGTTGCTGGATGCAGTGAGTTGCAGGACGCAGTGAATTGCAGGATGCAGTGATTTGTATGATGCAGTGAGTTGTATGATGCAGTGAGTGACAGGATGAAGTGAGTTGCGCAATGCAGTGAGTTGCGGGATGTAGTATGTTTCTCGATGCAGTGGGTTGCGAGATGCAGTGAGTTGCAGGATGCATTGAGTTGCAGGATGCAGTGAGTTGCAGGATGCAGTCAGTGGCAAGATGCAGTCAGTGGCAAGATGCAGTGAGATGCGAGGTGCAGTGAGATGCGAGGTGCAGTGAGTTGCAGGATGCAGTGAGTTGCGAGATGCCGTGAGTTGCAAGATGCAGTGAGTTGCAGGATGCAGTGAGTAGCAGGATGCAGTGAGTTGCAGGATGCTGTGAGTTGCAGGATGCAGTCAGTGGCAAGATGCAGTGAGATGCGAGATGATGTGAGTTGCGAGAAGCAGTGAGTTGCGAGATCCTGTGAGTTGCAAGCTGCTGTGAGTTGCGAGATGCAGTGAGTTGCGAGATGCAGTGAGTTGCGAGATGCAGTGAGTTGGGAGTTGCAAAGAGTTGCGAGTTGCAGAGAATTGTGAGGTGCAGTGCGTTGCAGGGTGCAGTAAGTTGCATGGTGCAGTGAGTCGCAGGGTGCAGTGAGTTGCAGTGTGCCGTGAGTTGCAAGGACGTAGTATGTTTCTCGATGCAGTGGGTTGCGAGATGCAGTGAGTTGCAGGATGCATTGAGCTGCAGGATGCAGTGAGTTGCGAGATGCAGTGAGTTGCGAGCTGCAGTGAGTTGCAGAATGCAATGAGTTGCAGGATGCAGTGAGTTGGGAGTTGCAAGATGCAAGATGCATTGATTTGCGAGTTGCAGTGAGTTGCCAGTTGCAGTGGGTTGGGAGTTGCAGTGAGTTGCGAGGTGCTGTGAGTTGCAGGATGCAGTGAGTTGTGAGTTGCAAGATGCAGTAAGTTGCAAGATGTGAGATGCAATGAGTTGCGAGGTGCAGTGAGTTGCAGGCGGCAGTGAGTTGCAGGAGGCAGTGAGTTGGAGGAGGTATTGAGTTGCAGGAGGCATTGAGTTGGAGGAGGCATTGAGTTGCAGATTGCAGTGAGTTGCGGAACGCAGTGGTTTGCGAGAAGCTGTGAGTTACAAGATGCAGTCTGTTGCAGGATGCAGTTAGTTGCAGGTTGCAGTGAGTTGCAGGTTGCAGTGAGTTGCATGATGCAGTTTGTTGCATGATGCAGTGTGTTGCATGATGCAGTGAGTTGCAGGGTGCAGTGAGTTGCAGGCTGCAGTGCCTTGCAGAATGCAGTGAGTCTTGAGATTCAGTGAGTTGCGAGATGCAGTATGTTGCAGGATGCAATGAGTTGCAGGATGCAGTGAGTTGGGAGTTGCGAGACGCAGTATCTTGCAAGATGTGAGATGCAATGAGGTGAGAGATGCAGTGAGTTGCAGGAGGCAGTGAGTTGGAGGAGGCATTGAGTTGCAGATTGCAGTGAGTTGTGGAACGCAGTGGTTTGCGAGAAGCTGTGGGTTACAAGGTGCAGTCTGTTGCAGGATGCAGTTAGTTGCAGGTTGCAGTGAGTTGCAGGTTGCAGTGAGTTGCATGATGCAGTGTGTTGCACGATGCAGTGAGTTGCAGGGTGCTGTGATCACAGGGTGCAGTCAGTGGCATTGTGCTGTGAGTTGCGAAATGCAGTGAATTGCGAGATGCAGTGAGTTGCGAGATGTAGTGAGTTGCGAGATGCTGTGAGTTTAGAGATGCAGTGAGATGCGAGATGCTGTGAGTTGCGAGATGCTGTGAGTTGCGAGATGCAGTGACTCGCAGGATGCAGTGAGTTGCAGGTTGCAGTGAGTTGCAGGTTGCAGTGAGTTGTATGATGCAGTGAGTGGAACGGTGCAGTGAGTGTCAGTATCCAGAGACTGGCAGGATGAAGTGAGTTGCGCAATGCAGTGAGAAGTGGGGTGTTGTGTGTTTCGAGATGCAGTGGTTTGCAGGATGCAATGAGTTGCAGGATGCAGTGAGTTGGGAGTTGCGAGATGCAGTAAGTTGCAAGATGTGAGATGCAATGAGTTGCGAGATGCAGTGAGTTGCAAGAGGCAGTGAGTTGCAGGAGGCAGTGAGTTGGAGGAGGCATTGAGTTGCAGGAGGCATGGAGTTGGAGGAGGCATTGAGTTGCAGATTGCAGTGAGTTGCGAGAAGCTGTGGGTTACAAGATGCAGTCTGTTGCAGGATGCAGTTAGTTGCAGGTTGCAGTGAGTTGCAGGTTGCAGTGAGTTGCATGATGCAGTGTGTTGCATGATGCAGTGTGTTGCGCAAAGCAGTGAGTTGCGGGATGTAGTATGTAGTATGTTTCTTGATGCAGTGGGTTGCGAGATGCAGTGAGTTGCAGGATGCATTGAGCTGCAGGATGCAGTGAGTTGCGAGATGCAGTGAGTTGCAGGATGCAGTGAGTTGCAGGATGCAGTCAGTGGCAAGATGCAGTCAGTGGCAAGATGCAGTGAGATGCGAGGTGCACTGATATGCGAGGCGCAGTGAGTTGAAGGCGGCAGTGAGTTGCAGGATGCAGTCAGTAGCAAGATGCAGTAAGTGGCAAGATGCAGTGAGATGCGAGGTGCAGTCAGATGCGAGGTGCAGTGAGTTGCAGGATGCAGTGAGTTGCAGGAAGCAGTGAGTTTCAGTGTGCAGTGAGTTGCAAGGACGCAGTGAGTTGCTGGATGCAGTGAGTTGCAGGACGCAGTGAATTGCAGGATGCAGTGATTTGCATGATGCAGTGAGTTGTATGATGCAGTGAGTGACAGGATGAAGTGAGTTGCGCAATGCAGTGAGTTGCGGGATGTAGTATGTTTCGAGATGCAGTGAGTTGCAGGATGCATTGAGCTGCAGGATGCAGTGAGTTGCGAGATGCAGTGAGTTGCAGGATGCAGTGAGTTGCAGGATGCAATGAGTTGCAGAATGCAGTCAGTGGCAAGATGCAGTCAGTGGCAAGATGCAGTGAGATGCGAGGTGCACTGAGATGCGAGGCGCAGTGAGTTGAAGGTGGCAGTGAGTTGCAGGATGCAGTCAGTAGCAAGATGCAGTAAGTGGCAAGATGCAGTGAGATGCGAGGTGCAGTGAGATGCGAGGTGCAGTGAGTTGCAGGATGCAGTGAGTTGCGAGATGCCGTGAGTTGCAAGATGCAGTGAGTTGCAGGATGCAGTGAGTAGCAGGATGCAGTGAGTTGCAGGATGCCGTGAGTTGCAGGATGCAGTCAGTGGCAAGATGCAGTGAGATGCGAGATGATGTGAGTTGCGAGAAGCAGTGAGTTGCGAGATCCTGTGAGTTGCAACCTGCTGTGAGTTGCGAGATGCAGTGAGTTGCGAGATGCAGTGAGTTGCGAGATGCAGTGTGTTGCAAGATGCAGTGAGTTGCTAGTTGCATTGATTCGCGAGTTGCAGTGAGTTGCCAGGTGCAGTGAGTTGGGAGTTGCAAAGAGTTGTGAGTTGCAGAGAATTGTGAGGTGCAGTGCATTGCAGGGTGCAGTGAGTTGCAGGGTGCAGTGAGTCGCAGGGTGCAGTGAGTTGCAGGGTGCAGTGAGTTGCAAGGACGCAGTGAGTTGCAGGATGCAGTTAGTTGCAGGTTGCAGTGAGTTGCAGGTTGCAGTGAGTTGCATGATGCAGTGTGTTGCATGATGCAGTGTGTTGCGCAAAGCAGTGAGTTGCGGGATGTAGTATGTAGTATGTTTCTTGATGCAGTGGGTTGCGAGGTGCAGTGAGTTGCAGGATGCATTGAGCTGCAGGATGCAGTGAGTTGCGAGATGCAGTGAGTTGCAGGATGCAGTGAGTTGCAGGATGCAGTCAGTGGCACGATGCAGTCAGTGGCAAGATGCAGTGAGATGCGAGGTGCACTGATATGCGAGGCGCAGTGAGTTGAAGGCGGCAGTGAGTTGCAGGATGCAGTCAGTAGCAAGATGCCATGAGTTGCAAGATGCAGTGAGTTGCAGGATGCAGTGAGTAGCAGGATGCAGTGAGTTGCAGGATGCTGTGAGTTGCAGGATGCAGTCAGTGGCAAGATGCAGTGAGATGCGAGGTGCAGTGAGATGCGAGGTGCAGTGAGTTGCAGGATGCAGTGAGTTGCGAGATGCCGTGAGTTGCAAGATGCAGTGAGTTGCAGGATGCAGTGAGTAGCAGGATGCCGTGAGTTGCAGGATGCTGTGAGTTGCAGGATGCAGTCAGTGGCAAGATGCAGTGAGATGCGAGATGATGTGAGTTGCGAGAAGCAGTGAGTTGCGAGATCCTGTGAGTTGCAACCTGCTGTGAGTTGCGAGATGCAGTGAGTTGCGAGATGCAGTGAGTTGCGAGATGCAGTGTGTTGCAAGATGCAGTGAGTTGCAAGTTGCATTGATTCGCCAGTTGCAGTGAGTTGCCAGGTGCCGTGAGTTGGGAGTTGCAAAGAGTTGTGAGTTGCAGAGAATTGTGAGGTGCAGTGCATTGCAGGGTGCAGTGAGTTGCAGGGTGCAGTGAGTTGCAGGGTGCAGTGAGTTGCAGGGTGCAGTGAGTTGCAAGGACGCAGTGAGTTGCATGATGCAGTGTGTTGCATGATGCAGTGTGTTGCGCAAAGCAGTGAGTTGCGGGATGTAGTATGTAGTATGTTTCTTGATGCAGTGTTTTGCGAGATGCAGTGAGTTTCAGGATGCATTGAGCTACAGGATGCAGTGAGTTGCGAGATGCAGTGAGTTGCAGGATGCAGTGAGTTGCAGGATGCAGTTAGTTGCAGGTTGCAGTGAGTTGCAGGTTGCAGTGAGTTGCATGATGCAGTGTGTTGCATGATGCAGTGTGTTGCGCAAAGCAGTGAGTTGCGGGATGTAGTATGTAGTATGTTTCTTGATGCAGTGGGTTGCGAGGTGCAGTGAGTTGCAGGATGCATTGAGCTGCAGGATGCAGTGAGTTGCGAGATGCAGTGAGTTGCAGGATGCAGTGAGTTGCAGGATGCAGTCAGTGGCACGATGCAGTCAGTGGCAAGATGCAGTGAGATGCGAGGTGCACTGATATGCGAGGCGCAGTGAGTTGAAGGCGGCAGTGAGTTGCAGGATGCAGTCAGTAGCAAGATGCCATGAGTTGCAAGATGCAGTGAGTTGCAGGATGCAGTGAGTAGCAGGATGCAGTGAGTTGCAGGATGCTGTGAGTTGCAGGATGCAGTCAGTGGCAAGATGCAGTGAGATGCGAGGTGCAGTGAGATGCGAGGTGCAGTGAGTTGCAGGATGCAGTGAGTTGCGAGATGCCGTGAGTTGCAAGATGCAGTGAGTTGCAGGATGCAGTGAGTAGCAGGATGCCGTGAGTTGCAGGATGCTGTGAGTTGCAGGATGCAGTCAGTGGCAAGATGCAGTGAGATGCGAGATGATGTGAGTTGCGAGAAGCAGTGAGTTGCGAGATCCTGTGAGTTGCAACCTGCTGTGAGTTGCGAGATGCAGTGAGTTGCGAGATGCAGTGAGTTGCGAGATGCAGTGTGTTGCAAGATGCAGTGAGTTGCAAGTTGCATTGATTCGCCAGTTGCAGTGAGTTGCCAGGTGCCGTGAGTTGGGAGTTGCAAAGAGTTGTGAGTTGCAGAGAATTGTGAGGTGCAGTGCATTGCAGGGTGCAGTGAGTTGCAGGGTGCAGTGAGTTGCAGGGTGCAGTGAGTTGCAGGGTGCAGTGAGTTGCAAGGACGCAGTGAGTTGCATGATGCAGTGTGTTGCATGATGCAGTGTGTTGCGCAAAGCAGTGAGTTGCGGGATGTAGTATGTAGTATGTTTCTTGATGCAGTGTTTTGCGAGATGCAGTGAGTTTCAGGATGCATTGAGCTACAGGATGCAGTGAGTTGCGAGATGCAGTGAGTTGCAGGATGCAGTGAGTTGCAGGATGCAGTCAGTGGCAAGATGCAGTCAGTGGCAAGATGCAGTGAGATGCGAGGTGCACTGATATGCGAGGCGCAGTGAGTTGAAGGCGGCAGTGAGTTGCAGGATGCAGTCAGTAGCAAGATGCAGTAAGTGGCAAGACGCAGTGAGATGCGAGGTGCAGTCAGATGCGAGGTGCAGTGAGTTGCAGGATGCAGTGAGTTGCAGGAAGCAGTGAGTTGCAGGGTGCAGTGAGTTGCAAGGACGCAGTGAGTTGCTGGATGCAGTGAGTTGCAGGACGCAGTGAATTGCAGGATGCAGTGATTTGTATGATGCAGTGAGTTGTATGATGCAGTGAGTGACAGGTTGAAGTGAGTTGCGCAATGCAGTGAGTTGCGGGATGTAGTATGTTTCTCGATGCAGTGGGTTGCGAGATGCAGTGAGTTGCAGGATGCATTGAGCTGCAGGATGCAGTGAGTTGCGAGATGCAGTGAGTTGCAGGATGCAGTGAGTTGCAGGATGCAATGAGTTGCAGGATGCAGTCAGTGGCAAGATGCAGTCAGTGGCAAGATGCAGTGAGATGCGAGGTGCAGTGAGATGCGAGGTGCAGTGAGTTGCAGGATGCAGTGAGTTGCGAGATGCCGTGAGTTGCAAGGTGCAGTGAGTTGCAGGATGCAGTGAGTAGCAGGATGCAGTGAGTTGCAGGATGCTGTGAGTTGCAGGATGCAGTCAGTGGCAAGATGCAGTGAGATGCGAGATGATGTGAGTTGCGAGAAGCAGTGAGTTGCGAGATCCTGTGAGTTGCAACCTGCTGTGAGTTGCGAGATGCAGTGAGTTGCGAGATGCAGTGAGTTGCGAGATGCAGTGTGTTGCAAGATGCAGTGAGTTGCAAGTTGCATTGATTCGCGAGTTGCAGTGAGTTGCCAGGTGCAGTGAGTTGGGAGTTGCAAAGAGTTGTGAGTTGCAGAGAATTGTGAGGTGCAGTGCATTGCAGGGTGCAGTGAGTTGCAGGGTGCAGTGAGTCGCAGGGTGCAGTGAGTTGCAGGGTGCAGTGAGTTGCAAGGACGCAGTGAGTTGCTGGATGCAGTTAGTTGCAGGACGCAGTGAGTTGCAGGACGCAGTGAGTTGTATGATGCAGTGAGTTGTATGATGCAGTGAGTGGCAGGATGAATTGAGTTGCGCAATGCAGTGAGTTGCGGGATGTAGTACGTTTCGAGATGCAGTGGGTTGTAAGATGCTGTGAGTTGCGAGATGCAGTGAGTTGCGAGCTGCAGTGAGTTGCAGAATGCAATGAGTTGCAGGATGCAGTGAGTTGGGAGTTGCAAGATGCAGTATGTTGCAAGATGCGAGATGCAATGAGTTGCGAGATGCAGCGAGTTGCAGGAGGCAGTGAGTTGCAGGAGGCAGTGAGTTGGAGGAGGCATTGAGTTGCAGGAGGCATTGAGTTGCAGGAGGCATTGAGTTGCAGATTGCAGTGAGTTGCGGAACGCAGTGGTTTGCGAGAAGCTGTGGGTTACAAGATGCAGTCTGTTGCAGGATGCAGTTAGTTGCAGGTTGCAGTGAGTTGCAGGTTGCAGTGTGTTGCATGATGCATTGTGTTGCAAGATGCAGTGAGTTGCAGGGTGGAGTGAGTCGCAGGGTGCAGTCAGTGGCAGGAATGCAGTGAGTTGCGAGATGCAGTGAGTTGCGAGATGCAGTGAATTGCAGGATGCAATGAATTGCAGGATGCAGTGAGTTGCAGGATGCAATGAATTGCAGGATGCAGTGAGTTGCAGGAAGCAGTGAGTTGCAGGGTGCAGTGAGTTCCAGGATGCAGTGACTCGCAGGATGCAGTGAGTTGCAGGTTGCAGTGAGTTGCAGGTTGCAGTGAGTTGTATGATGCAGTGAGTGGTACGATGCAGTGAGTGTCAGGATCCAGAGACAGGCAGGATGAAGTGAGTTGCGCAATGCAGTGAGAAGTGGGGTGTTCTGTGTTTCTAGATGCAGTGGTTTGCGAGATGCAGTGAGTTGCAGGGTGCAGTGTGTTTCAGGATGCATTGAGTTGCAGGATGCAGTGAGTTGCGAGATGCAGTGTGTTGCAAGATGCAGTGAGTTGCAAGTTGCATTGATTCGCGAGTTGCAGTGAGTTGCCAGGTGCAGTGAGTTGGGAGTTGCAAAGAGTTGTGAGTTGCAGAGAATTGTGAGGTGCAGTGCGTTGCAGGGTGCAGTGAGTTGCAGGGTGCAGTGAGTCGCAGGGTGCAGTGAGTCGCAGGGTGCAGTGAGTTGCAGGGTGCAGTGAGTTGCAAGGACACAGTGAGTTGCTGGATGCAGTTAATTGCAGGACGCAGTGAGTTGCAGGACGCAGTGAGTTGTATGATGCAGTGAGTTGTATGATGCAGTGAGTGGCAGGATGAATTGAGTTGCGCAATGCAGTGAGTTGCGGGATGTAGTACGTTTCGAGATGCAGTGGGTTGTAAGATGCTGTGAGTTGCGAGATGCAGTGAGTTGCGAGCTGCAGTGAGTTGCAGAATGCAATGAGTTGCAGGATGCAGTGAGTTGGGAGTTGCAAGATGCAGTATGTTGCAAGATGCGAGATGCAATGAGTTGCGAGATGCAGCGAGTTGCAGGAGGCAGTGAGTTGCAGGAGGCAGTGAGTTGGAGGAGGCATTGAGTTGCAGGAGGCATTGAGTTGCAGGAGGCATTGAGTTGCAGATTGCAGTGAGTTGCGGAACGCAGTGGTTTGCGAGAAGCTGTGGGTTACAAGATGCAGTCTGTTGCAGGATGCAGTTAGTTGCAGGTTGCAGTGAGTTGCAGGTTGCAGTGTGTTGCATGATGCATTGTGTTGCAAGATGCAGTGAGTTGCAGGGTGGAGTGAGTCGCAGGGTGCAGTCAGTGGCAGGAATGCAGTGAGTTGCGAGATGCAGTGAGTTGCGAGATGCAGTGAATTGCAGGATGCAATGAATTGCAGGATGCAGTGAGTTGCAGGATGCAATGAATTGCAGGATGCAGTGAGTTGCAGGAAGCAGTGAGTTGCAGGGTGCAGTGAGTTCCAGGATGCAGTGACTCGCAGGATGCAGTGAGTTGCAGGTTGCAGTGAGTTGCAGGTTGCAGTGAGTTGTATGATGCAGTGAGTGGTACGATGCAGTGAGTGTCAGGATCCAGAGACAGGCAGGATGAAGTGAGTTGCGCAATGCAGTGAGAAGTGGGGTGTTGTGTGTTTCTAGATGCAGTGGTTTGCGAGATGCAGTGAGTTGCAGGATGCAGTGTGTTTCAGGATGCATTGAGTTGCAGGATGCAGTGAGTTGCGAGATGCAGTGAGTTGCAGGATGCAGTGAGTGGCAAGATGCAGTCAGTGACCAGGATGCAGTGAGATGCGAGGTGCAGTGAGATGCAAGATGCAGTGAGTTGGGGGACGAAGTGCCTTGCGAGATTTAGTGGCTTGCGAGATGCAGTGAATTGCAGGATGCAGTGAGTTGTGAGATGAAGTGAGTTGCGAGATGCAGTGAGTTGATGGATGCTGTGAATTGTGAGATGTAGTGAGTTGCGAGATGCAGTGAGTTGCGAGACGCAGTGAGTTGCGAGATGCAGTGAGCTGCGAGATCCTGTGAGTTGCGATATGCTGTGAGTTGCGAGATGCAGTGAGTTGCGAGATGCAGTGAGTTGCAAGTTGCATTGATTCGCGAGTTGCAGTGAGTTGCCAGATGCAGTGAGTTGGGAGTTGCAAAGAGTTGCGAGTTGCAGAGAATTGTGAGGTGCAGTGCGTTGCAGGGTGCAATGAATTGCAGGATGCAGTGAGTTGCAGGAAGCAGTGAGTTGCAGGGTGCAGTGAGTTCCAGGATGCAGTGACTCGCAGGATGCAGTGAGTTGCAGGTTGCAGTGAGTTGCAGGTTGCAGTGAGTTGTATGATGCAGTGAGTGGTACGATGCAGTGAGTGTCAGGATCCAGAGACAGGCAGGATGAAGTGAGTTGCGCAATGCAGTGAGAAGTGGGGTGTTCTGTGTTTCTAGATGCAGTGGTTTGCGAGATGCAGTGAGTTGCAGGGTGCAGTGTGTTTCAGGATGCATTGAGTTGCAGGATGCAGTGAGTTGCGAGATGCAGTGTGTTGCAAGATGCAGTGAGTTGCAAGTTGCATTGATTCGCGAGTTGCAGTGAGTTGCCAGGTGCAGTGAGTTGGGAGTTGCAAAGAGTTGTGAGTTGCAGAGAATTGTGAGGTGCAGTGCGTTGCAGGGTGCAGTGAGTTGCAGGGTGCAGTGAGTCGCAGGGTGCAGTGAGTCGCAGGGTGCAGTGAGTTGCAGGGTGCAGTGAGTTGCAAGGACACAGTGAGTTGCTGGATGCAGTTAATTGCAGGACGCAGTGAGTTGCAGGACGCAGTGAGTTGTATGATGCAGTGAGTTGTATGATGCAGTGAGTGGCAGGATGAATTGAGTTGCGCAATGCAGTGAGTTGCGGGATGTAGTACGTTTCGAGATGCAGTGGGTTGTAAGATGCTGTGAGTTGCGAGATGCAGTGAGTTGCGAGCTGCAGTGAGTTGCAGAATGCAATGAGTTGCAGGATGCAGTGAGTTGGGAGTTGCAAGATGCAGTATGTTGCAAGATGCGAGATGCAATGAGTTGCGAGATGCAGCGAGTTGCAGGAGGCAGTGAGTTGCAGGAGGCAGTGAGTTGGAGGAGGCATTGAGTTGCAGGAGGCATTGAGTTGCAGGAGGCATTGAGTTGCAGATTGCAGTGAGTTGCGGAACGCAGTGGTTTGCGAGAAGCTGTGGGTTACAAGATGCAGTCTGTTGCAGGATGCAGTTAGTTGCAGGTTGCAGTGAGTTGCAGGTTGCAGTGTGTTGCATGATGCATTGTGTTGCAAGATGCAGTGAGTTGCAGGGTGGAGTGAGTCGCAGGGTGCAGTCAGTGGCAGGAATGCAGTGAGTTGCGAGATGCAGTGAGTTGCGAGATGCAGTGAATTGCAGGATGCAATGAATTGCAGGATGCAGTGAGTTGCAGGATGCAATGAATTGCAGGATGCAGTGAGTTGCAGGAAGCAGTGAGTTGCAGGGTGCAGTGAGTTCCAGGATGCAGTGACTCGCAGGATGCAGTGAGTTGCAGGTTGCAGTGAGTTGCAGGTTGCAGTGAGTTGTATGATGCAGTGAGTGGTACGATGCAGTGAGTGTCAGGATCCAGAGACAGGCAGGATGAAGTGAGTTGCGCAATGCAGTGAGAAGTGGGGTGTTGTGTGTTTCTAGATGCAGTGGTTTGCGAGATGCAGTGAGTTGCAGGATGCAGTGTGTTTCAGGATGCATTGAGTTGCAGGATGCAGTGAGTTGCGAGATGCAGTGAGTTGCAGGATGCAGTGAGTGGCAAGATGCAGTCAGTGACCAGGATGCAGTGAGATGCGAGGTGCAGTGAGATGCAAGATGCAGTGAGTTGGGGGACGAAGTGCCTTGCGAGATTTAGTGGCTTGCGAGATGCAGTGAATTGCAGGATGCAGTGAGTTGTGAGATGAAGTGAGTTGCGAGATGCAGTGAGTTGATGGATGCTGTGAATTGTGAGATGTAGTGAGTTGCGAGATGCAGTGAGTTGCGAGACGCAGTGAGTTGCGAGATGCAGTGAGCTGCGAGATCCTGTGAGTTGCGATATGCTGTGAGTTGCGAGATGCAGTGAGTTGCGAGATGCAGTGAGTTGCAAGTTGCATTGATTCGCGAGTTGCAGTGAGTTGCCAGATGCAGTGAGTTGGGAGTTGCAAAGAGTTGCGAGTTGCAGAGAATTGTGAGGTGCAGTGCGTTGCAGGGTGCAGTAAGTTGCAGGGTGCAGTGAGTCGCAGGGTGCAGTGAGTTGCAGTGTGCCGTGAGTTGCAAGGACGCAGTGAGTTGCTGGATGCAGTGAGTTGCAGGACGCCGTGAATTGCAGGATGCAGTGAGTTGTATGATGCAGTGAGTTGTATGATGCAGTGAGTGGCAGGATGAAGTGATTTGCGCAATGCAGTGAGTTGCGGGATGTAGTATGTTTCGCGATGCAGTGGGTTGCGAGATGCAGTGAGTTGCAGGATGCAGTGAGTTGCAGGGTGCAGTGAGTTGCAGGATGCAGTGAGTTGCAGGAAGCAGTGAGTTTCAGTGTGCAGTGAGTTGCAAGGACGCAGTGAGTTGCTGGATGCAGTGAGTTGCAGGACGCAGTGAATTGCAGGATGCAGTGATTTGTATGATGCAGTGAGTTGTATGATGCAGTGAGTGACAGGATGAAGTGAGTTGCGCAATGCAGTGAGTTGCGGGATGTAGTATGTTTCTCGATGCAGTGGGTTGCGAGATGCAGTGAGTTGCAGGATGCATTGAGTTGCAGGATGCAGTGAGTTGCAGGATGCAATGAGTTGCAGGATGCAGTCAGTGGCAAGATGCAGTCAGTGGCAAGATGCAGTGAGATGCGAGGTGCAGTGAGATGCGAGGTGCAGTGAGTTGCAGGATGCAGTGAGTTGCGAGATGCCGAGAGTTGCAAGATGCAGTGAGTTGCAGGATGCAGTGAGTAGCAGGATGCAGTGAGTTGCAGGATGCTGTGAGTTGCAGGATGCAGTCAGTGGCAAGATGCAGTGAGATGCGAGATGATGTGAGTTGCGAGAAGCAGTGAGTTGCGAGATCCTGTGAGTTGCAACCTGCTGTGAGTTGCGAGATGCAGTGAGTTGCGAGATGCAGTGAGTTGCGAGATGCAGTGAGTTGGGAGTTGCAAAGAGTTGCGAGTTGCAGAGAATTGTGAGGTGCAGTGCGTTGCAGGGTGCAGTAAGTTGCAGGGTGCAGTGAGTCGCAGGGTGCAGTGAGTTGCAGTGTGCCGTGAGTTGCAAGGACGCAGTGTGTTGCTGGATGCAGTGAGTTGCAGGACGCCGTGAATTGCAGGATGCAGTGAGTTGTATGATGCAGTGAGTTGTATGATGCAGTGAGTGGCAGGATGAAGTGATTTGCGCAATGCAGTGAGTTGCGGGATGTAGTATGTTTCGCGATGCAGTGGGTTGCGAGATGCAGTGAGTTGCAGGATGCAGTGAGTTGCAGGGTGCAGTGAGTTGCAGGATGCAGTGAGTTGCAGGAAGCAGTGAGTTTCAGTGTGCAGTGAGTTGCAAGGACGCAGTGAGTTGCTGGATGCAGTGAGTTGCAGGACGCAGTGAATTGCAGGATGCAGTGATTTGTATGATGCAGTGAGTTGTATGATGCAGTGAGTGACAGGATGAAGTGAGTTGCGCAATGCAGTGAGTTGCGGGATGTAGTATGTTTCTCGATGCAGTGGGTTGCGAGATGCAGTGAGTTGCAGGATGCATTGAGCTGCAGGATGCAGTGAGTTGCGAGATGCAGTGAGTTGCGAGCTGCAGTGAGTTGCAGAATGCAATGAGTTGCAGGATGCAGTGAGTTGGGAGTTGCAAGATGCAGTATGTTGCAAGATGCGAGATGCAATGAGTTGCGAGATGCAGCGAGTTGCAGGAGGCAGTGAGTTGCAGGAGGCAGTGAGTTGGAGGAGGCATTGAGTTGCAGGAGGCATTGAGTTGGAGGAGGCATTGAGTTGCAGATTGCAGTGAGTTGCGAGATGCAGTGAGTTGCAAGATGCAGTAAGTTGCAAGTTGCATTGATTTGCGAGTTGCAGTGAGTTGCCAGTTGCAGTGGGTTGGGAGTTGCAGTGAGTTGCGAGGTGCTGTGAGTTGCAGGATGCAGTGAGTTGTGAGTTGCAAGATGCAGTAAGTTGCAAGATGCGAGATGCAATGAGTTGCGAGGTGCAGTGAGTTGCAGGCGGCAGTGAGTTGCAGGAGGCAGTGAGTTGGAGGAGGCATTGAGTTGCAGGAGGCATTGAGTTGGAGGAGGCATTGAGTTGCAGATTGCAGTGAGTTGCGGAACGCAGTGGTTTGCGAGAAGCTGTGAGTTACAAGATGCAGTCTGTTGCAGGATGCAGTTAGTTGCAGGTTGCAGTGAGTTGCAGGTTGCAGTGAGTTGCATGATGCAGTGTGTTGCATGATGCAGTGTGTTGCATGATGCAGTGAGTTGCAGGGTGCAGTGAGTTGCAGGCTGCAGTGCCTTGCAGAATGCAGTGAGTCTTGAGATTCAGTGAGTTGCGAGATGCAGTATGTTGCAGGATGCAATGAGTTGCAGGATGCAGTGAGTTGGGAGTTGCGAGACGCAGTATCTTGCAAGATGTGAGATGCAATGAGGTGAGAGATGCAGTGAGTTGCAGGAGGCAGTGAGTTGGAGGAGGCATTGAGTTGCAGATTGCAGTGAGTTGTGGAACGCAGTGGTTTGCGAGAAGCTGTGGGTTACAAGGTGCAGTCTGTTGCAGGATGCAGTTAGTTGCAGGTTGCAGTGAGTTGCAGGTTGCAGTGAGTTGCATGATGCAGTGTGTTGCACGATGCAGTGAGTTGCAGGGTGCTGTGATCACAGGGTGCAGTCAGTGGCATTGTGCTGTGAGTTGCGAAATGCAGTGAATTGCGAGATGCAGTGAGTTGCGAGATGTAGTGAGTTGCGAGATGCTGTGAGTTTAGAGATGCAGTGAGATGCGAGATGCTGTGAGTTGCGAGATGCTGTGAGTTGCGAGATGCAGTGACTCGCAGGATGCAGTGAGTTGCAGGTTGCAGTGAGTTGCAGGTTGCAGTGAGTTGTATGATGCAGTGAGTGGAACGGTGCAGTGAGTGTCAGTATCCAGAGACTGGCAGGATGAAGTGAGTTGCGCAATGCAGTGAGAAGTGGGGTGTTGTGTGTTTCGAGATGCAGTGGTTTGCGAGATGCAGTGAGTTGCAGGATACAGTGAGTTTCAGGATGCATTGAGTTGCAGAATGCAGTGAGTTGCGAGATGCAGTGAGTTGCAGGATGCAGTGAGTGGCAAGATACAGTCAGTGACCAGGATGCAGTGAGATGCGAGGTGCAGTGAGATGCAAGATGCAGTGAGTTGGGGGACGAAGTGCCTTGCGAGATTCAGTGGCTTGCGAGATGCAGTGAGTTGCAGGATGCAGTGAGTTGCGAGATGAAGTGAGTTGCGAGATGCAGTGAGTTGATGGATGCTGTGAATTTTGAGATGTAGTGAGTTGCGAGATGCAGTGAGTTGCCAGATGCAGTGAGTTGCGAGATGCAGTGAGCTGCGAGACCCTGTGAGTTGCGAGATGCTGTGAGTTGCGAGATGCAGTGAGTTGCAAGATGCAGTGAGTTGGGAGTTGCAAAGAGTTGCGAGTTGCAGAGAATTGTGAGGTCCAGTGCTTTGCAGGGTGCAGTGAGTTGCAAGGACGCAGTGAGTTGCTGGATGCAGTGAGTTGCAGGACGCAGTGAACTGCAGGATGCAGTGAGTTGTATGATGCAGTGAGTTGTATGATGCAGTGAGTTGTATGATGCAGTGAGTGGCAGGATGAAGTGTGTTGCGCAATGCAGTGAGTTGCGGGATGTAGTATGTTTCTCGATGCAGTGGGTTGTGAGATGCATTGAGTTGCAGGATGCAGTGAGTTGCAGGATGCAGTGAGTTGCAGGATGCAGTCAGTGGCAAGATGCAGTGAGATGCGAGGTGCACTGAGATGCGAGGTGCAGTGAGTTGAAGGCGGCAGTGAGTTGCAGGATGCAGTCACTAGCAAGATGCAGTAAGTTGCAGGATGCAATGAGTTGCAGGATGCAGTGAGTTGGGAGTTGCGAGATGCAGTAAGTTGCAAGATGTGAGATGCAATGAGTTGCGAGATGCAGTGAGTTGCAAGAGGCAGTGAGTTGCAGGAGGCAGTGAGTTGGAGGAGGCATTGAGTTGCAGGAGGCATGGAGTTGGAGGAGGCATTGAGTTGCAGATTGCAGTGAGTTGCGAGAAGCTGTGGGTTACAAGATGCAGTCTGTTGCAGGATGCAGTTAGTTGCAGGTTGCAGTGAGTTGCAGGTTGCAGTGAGTTGCATGATGCAGTGTGTTGCATGATGCAGTGTGTTGCGCAAAGCAGTGAGTTGCGGGATGTAGTATGTAGTATGTTTCTTGATGCAGTGGGTTGCGAGATGCAGTGAGTTGCAGGATGCATTGAGCTGCAGGATGCAGTGAGTTGCGAGATGCAGTGAGTTGCAGGATGCAGTGAGTTGCAGGATGCAGTCAGTGGCAAGATGCAGTCAGTGGCAAGATGCAGTGAGATGCGAGGTGCACTGATATGCGAGGCGCAGTGAGTTGAAGGCGGCAGTGAGTTGCAGGATGCAGTCAGTAGCAAGATGCAGTAAGTGGCAAGATGCAGTGAGATGCGAGGTGCAGTGAGATGCGAGGTGCAGTGAGTTGCAGGATGCAGTGAGTTGCAGGAAGCAGTGAGTTTCAGTGTGCAGTGAGGTCCAAGGACGTAGTGAGTTGCTGGATGCAGTGAGTTGCAGGACGCAGTGAATTGCAGGATGCAGTGATTTGTATGATGCAGTGAGTTGTATGATGCAGTGAGTGACAGGATGAAGTGAGTTGCGCAATGCAGTGAGTTGCGGGATGTAGTATGTTTCTCGATGCAGTGGGTTGCGAGATGCAGTGAGTTGCAGGATGCATTGAGCTGCAGGATGCAGTGAGTTGCGAGATGCAGTGAGTTGCAGGATGCAGTGAGTTGCAGGATGCAATGAGTTGCAGGATGCAGTCAGTGGCAAGATGCAGTCAGTGGCAAGATGCAGTGAGATGCGAGGTGCACTGAGATGCGAGGCGCAGTGAGTTGAAGGTGGCAGTGAGTTGCAGGATGCAGTCAGTAGCAAGATGCAGTAAGTGGCAAGATGCAGTGAGATGCGAGGTGCAGTGAGATGCGAGGTGCAGTGAGTTGCAGGATGCAGTGAGTTGCAGGATGCAGTTAGTTGCGAGATGCCGTGAGTTGCTAGATGCAGTGAGTTCCAGGATGCAGTGAGTAGCAGGATGCAGTGAGTTGCAGGATGCTGTGAGTTGCAGGATGCAGTCAGTGGCAAGATGCAGTGAGATGCGAGATGATGTGAGTTGCGAGAAGCAGTGAGTTGCGAGATCCTGTGAGTTGCAACCTGCTGTGAGTTGCGAGATGCAGTGAGTTGCAGATTGCAGTGAGTTGCGGAACGCAGTGGTTTGCGAGAAGCTGTGGGTTACAAGGTGCAGTCTGTTGCAGGATGCAGTTAGTTGCAGGTTGCAGTGAGTTGCAGGTTGCAGTGAGTTGCATGATGCAGTGTGTTGCACGATGCAGTGAGTTGCAGGGTGCTGTGATCACAGGGTGCAGTCAGTGGCAGGGTGCTGTGAGTTGCGAAATGCAGTGAATTGTGAGATGCAGTGAGTTGCGAGATGTAGTGAGTTGCGAGATGCTGTGAGTTTAGAGATGCAGTGAGTTGCGAGATGCTGTGAGTTGCGAGATGCAGTGAGTTGCGAGATGCAGTGACTCGCAGGATGCAGTGAGTTGCAGGTTGCAGTGAGTTGCAGGTTGCAGTGAGTTGTATGATGCAGTGAGTGGTACGGTGCAGTGAGTGTCAGTATCCAGAGACTGACAGGATGAAGTGAGTTGCGCAATGCAGTGAGAAGTGGGGTGTTGTGTGTTTCGAGATGCAGTGGTTTGCGAGATGCAGTGAGTTGCAGGATACAGTGAGTTGCAGGATGCAGTGAGTTGCGAGCTGCAGTGAGTTGCAGAATGCAATGAGTTGCAGGATGCAGTGAGTTGGGAGTTGCAAGATGCAGTATGTTGCAAGATGTGAGATGCAATGAGTTGCGAGATGCAGCGAGTTGCAGGAGGCAGTGAGTTGGAGGAGGCATTGAGTTGCAGGCGGCATTGAGTTGCAGGAGGCATTGAGTTGCAGATTGCAGTGAGTTGCGGAACGCAGTGGTTTGCGAGAAGCTGTGGGTTACAAGATGCAGTCTGTTGCAGGATGCAGTTAGTTGCAGGTTGCAGTGAGTTGCAGGTTGCAGTGTGTTGCATGATGCATTGTGTTGCATGATGCAGTGAGTTGCAGGGTGGAGTGAATCGCACGGTGCAGTCAGTGGCAGGAATGCAGTGAGTTGCGAGATGCAGTGAGTTGCAGGATGCAATGAATTGCAGGATGCAGTGAGTTGCAGGATGCAATGAATTGCAGGATGCAGTGAGTTGCAGGAAGCAGTGAGTTGCAGGGTGCAGTGAGTTCCAGGAAGCAGTGACTCGCAGGATGCAGTGAGTTGCAGGTTGCAGTGAGTTGCGGGTTGCAGTGAGTTGTATGAGGCAGTGAGTAGTCCGATGCAGTGAGTGTCAGGATCCAGAGACAGGCAGGATGAGGTGAGTTGCGCAATGCAGTGAGAAGTGGGGTGTTGTGTGTTTCTAGATGCAGTGGTTTGCGAGATGCCGTGAGTTGCAGGATGCAGTGAGTTTCCGGATGCATTGAGTTGCAGGATGCAGTGAGTTGCGAGATGCAGTGAGTTGCAGGATGCAGTGAGTGGCAAGATGCAGTCAGTGACCAGGATGCAGTGAGATGCGAGGTGCAGTGAGATGCAAGATGCAGTGAGTTGGGGGACGAAGTGCCTTGCGAGATTTAGTGGCTTGCGAGATGCAGTGAATTGCAGGATGCAGTGAGTTGTGAGATGAAGTGAGTTGCGAGATGCAGTGAGTTGATGGATGCTGTGAATTGTGAGATGTAGTGAGTTGCGAGATGCAGTGAGTTGCGAGACGCAGTGAGTTGCGAGATGCAGTGAGCTGCGAGATCCTGTGAGTTGCGATATGCTGTGAGTTGCGAGATGCAGTGAGTTGCGAGATGCAGTGAGTTGGGAGTTGCAAAGAGTTGCGAGTTGCAGAGAATTGTGAGGTGCAGTGCGTTGCAGGGTGCAGTGAGTTGCAGGGTGCAGTGAGTCGCAGGGTGCAGTGAGTTGCAGTGTGCAGTGAGTTGCAAGGACGCAGTGAGTTGCTGGATGCAGTGAGTTGCAGGACGCAGTGAATTGCAGGATGCAGTGAGTTGTATGATGCAGTGAGTTGTATGATGCAGTGAGTGGCAGGATGAAGTGAGTTGCGCAATGCAGTGAGTTGCGGGATGTAGTATGTTTCGCGATGCAGTGGGTTGCGAGATGCAGTGAGTTGCAGGATGCAGTGAGTTGCAGGATGCAGTGAGTTGCAGGATGCAGTCAGTGGCAAGATGCAGTCAGTGGCAAGGTGCAGTGAGATGCGAGGTGCACTGAGATGCGAGGTGCAGTGAGTTGAAGGCGGCAGTGAGTTGCAGGATGCAGTCAGTGGCAAGATGCAGTCAGTGGCAAGATGCAGTGAGATGCGAGGTGCAATGAGATGCAAGGTGCAGTGAGTTGCAGGATGCAAGGAGTTGCAGGATGCAGTGAGTAGTAGGATGCAGTGAGTTGCAGGATTCTGTGAGTTGCAGGATGCAGTCAGTGGCAAGATGCAGTGAGATGCGAGGTGCAATGAGATGCAAGGTGCAGTGAGTTGCAGGATGCAAGGAGTTGCAGGATGCAGTGAGTAGTAGGATGCAGTGAGTTGCAGGATTCTGTGAGTTGCAGGATGCAGTCAGTGGCAAGATGCAGTGAGATGCGAGATGATGTGAGTTGCGAGATGCAGTGAGTTGCGAGATGCAGTGAGTTGCGAGATGCTGTGAGTTGCGAGATGCTGTGAGTTGCGAGATGCAGTGAGTTGCGAGATGCAGTGAGTTGCAAGATGCAGTGAGTTGCGAGATGCAGTGAGCTGCAAGATCCTGTGAGTTGCGATATGCTGTGAGTTGCGAGATGCAGTGAGTTGCGAGATGCAGTGAGTTGCAAGTAGCATTGATTCGCGAGTTGCAGTGAAACATAGAAACCCTACTGTACAGAAAGAGGCCATTCGGCCCATCGAGTCTGCACCGACCACAATCCCACCCAGGCCCTACCCCCATATCCCTACATATTTTACCCACTAATCCCTCTAACCTAAGCATCTCAGTGCACTAAGGAGCAATTTAGCATGGCCAATCAACCTAACCCGCACATCGTTGGACTGTGGGAGGAAATCGGAGCACCGGGAGGAAACCTACGCAGACACGAGGAGAATGTGCAAACTCCACACAGACATTGACCCAAGCCGGGAATCGAAGTTGCCAGATGCAGTGAGTTGGGAGTTGCAAAGAGTTGCGAGTTACAGAGAATTGTGAGGTGCAGTGCGTTGCAGGGTGCAGTGAGTTGCAGGGTGCAATGAGTCGCAGGGTGCAGTGAGTTGCATGATGCAGTGAGCTGCAAGGACGCAGTGAGTTGCTGGATGCAGTGAGTTGCAGGACGCAGTTAATTGCAGGATGCAGTGAGTTGTATGATGCAGTGAGTTGTATGATGCAGTGAGTGGCAGGATGAAGTGAGTTGCGCAATGCAGTGAGTTGCAGGATGTAGTATGTTTCGCGATGCAGTGGGTTGCGAGATGCAGTGAGTTGCAGGATGCAGTGAGTTGCAGGATGCAGTGATTTGCAGGATGCAGTCAGTGGCAAGATGCAGTCAGTGGCAAGGTGCAGTGAGATGTGAGGTGCACTGAGATGCGAGGTGCAGTGAGTTGAAGGCGGCAGTGAGTTGCAGGATGCAGTCAGTAGCAAGATGCAGTAAGTGGCAAGATGCAGTGAGTTGCAGTATGCAGTGAGTTGCAGGAAGCAGTGAGTTTCAGGGTGCAGTGAGTTGCGAGATGCCGTGAGTTGCAAGATGCAAGGAGTTGCAGGATGCAGTGAGTAGCAGGATGCAGTGAGTTGCAGGATTCTGTGAGTTGCAGGATGCAGTCAGTGGCAAGATGCAGTGGGATGCGAGATGATGTGAGTTGCGAGATGCAGTGAGTTGCGAGATGCAGTGAGTTGCGAGATGCAGTGAGTTGCAAGATGCTGTGAGTTGCAAGATGCTGTGAGTTGCGAGATGCAGTGAGTTGGGAGATTCAGTGAGTTGCAAGGTGCAGTAAGTTGCAAGTTGCATTGATTTGCGAGTTGCAGCGAGTTGCCAGATGCAGTGGGTTGGGAGTTGCAGTGAGTTGCGAGGTGCAGTGAGTTGCAGGATGCAGTAAGTTGTGAGTTGCAAGATGCAGTAAGTTGCAAGATGCGAAATGTAATGAGTTGCGAGGTGCAGTGAGTTGCAGGAGGCAGTGAGATGCAGGAGGCAGTGAGTTGGAGGAGGCATTGAGTTGGAGGAGGCATTGAGTTGGAGGAGGCATTGAGTTGCAGATTGCAGTGAGTTGCGGAACGCAGTGGTTTGCGAGAAGATGTGGGTTACAAGATGCAGTCTGTTGCAGGATGCAGTTAGTTGCAGGTTGCATGGAGTTGCAGGTTGCAGTGAGTTGCATGATGCAGTGTGTTGCATGATGCAGTGTGTTGCATGATGCAGTGAGTTGCAGGCTGCAGTGAGTTGCAGAATGCAGTGAGTCTTGAGATTCAGTGAGTTGCGAGATGCAGTATGTTGCAGGATGCAATGAGTTGCAGGATGCAGTGAGTTGGGAGTTGCGAGGCGCAGTATGTTGCAAGATGTGAGATGCAATGAGGTGAGAGATGCAGTGAGTTGCAGGAGGCAGTGAGTTGCAGGAGGCAGTGAGTTGGAGGAGGCATTGAGTTGCAGATTGCAGTGAGTTGCGGAACGCAGTGGTTTGCGAGAAGCTGTGGGTTACAAGGTGCAGTCTGTTGCAGGATGCAGTTAGTTGCAGGTTGCAGTGAGTTGTAGGTTGCAGTGAGTTGCATGATGCAGTGTGTTGCATGATGCAGTGAGTTGCAGGGTGCAGTGAGTCACAGGGTGCAGTCAGTGGCAGGGTGCTGTGAGTTGCGAAATGCAGTGAATTGCGAGATGCAGTGAGTTGCGAGATGCAGTGAGTTGCGAGATGCTGTGAGTTGCGAGATGCAGTGTGTTGCGAGATGCTGTGAGTTGCGAGCTGCTGTGAGTTGCGAGATGCAGTGAATTGCAGGATGCAATGAATTGCAGGATGCAGTGAGTTGCAGGATGCAGTGCATTGCAGGATGCAGTGAGTTGCAGGAAGCAGTGAGTTGCAGGGTGCAGTGAGTTGCAGGATGCAGTGACTCGCAGGATGCAGTGAGTTGTATGATGCAGTGAGTGGTATGATGCAGTGAGTGTCAGGATCCAGAGACTGGCAGGATTAAGTGAGTTGCGCAATGCAGTGAGAAGTGGGGTGTTGTGTGTTTCGAGATGCAGTGGTTCGCGAGATGCAGTGAGTTGCAGGATGCAGTGAGTTTCAGGATGCATAGAGTGCAGGATGCAGTGAGTTGCGAGATGCAGTGAGTTGCAGGATGCAGTGAGTGGCAAGATGCAGTCAGTGACCAGGATGCAGTGAGATGCGAGGTGCAGTGAGATGCAAGATGCAGTGAGTTGGGGGACGAAGTGCCTTGCGAGATTCAGTGGCTTGCGAGATGCAGTGAGTTGCAGGATGCAATGAGTTGCGAGATGAAGTGAGTTGCGAGATGCAGTGAGTTGATGGATGCTGTGAGTTGTGAGATGTAGTGAGTTGCGAGATGCAGTGAGTTGCCAGATGCAGTGAGTTGCGAGATGCAGTGAGTTGCAAGTTGCATTGATTTGCGAGTTGCAGTGAGTTGCCAGATGCAGTGAGTTGGGAGTTGCAAAGAGTTGCGAGTTGCAGAGAATTGTGAGGTGCAGTGCGTTGCAGGGTGCAGTGCGTTGCAGGGTGCAGTGAGTCGCAGGGTGCAGTGAGTTGCAGTGTGCAGTGAGTTGCAAGGATGCAGTGAGTTGCTGGATGCAGTGAGTTGCAGGACGCAGTGAATTGCAGGATGCAGTGAGTTGTATGATGCAGTGAGTTGCAGGATGCTGTGAGTTGCAGGATGCAGTCAGTGGCAAGATGCAGTGAGATGCGAGATGATGTGAGTTGCGAGAGACAGTGAGTTGCAAGATCCTGTGAGTTGCTAGCTGCTGTGAGTTGCGAGATGCAGTGAGTTGCGAGATGCAGTGAGTTGCGATATGCTGTGAGTTGCGAGATGGAGTGAGTTGCGAGATGCAGTGAGTTGATGGATGCTGTGAATTGTGAGATGTAGTGAGTTGCGAGATGCAGTCAGTTGCCAGATGCAGTCAGTTGCGTGATGCAGTGAGCTGCAAGATGCTGTGAGTTGCGATATGCTGTGAGTTGCGAGATGCAGTGAGTTGCGAGATGCAGTGAGTTGCAAGTTGCATTGATTCGCGAGTTGCAGTGAGTTGCCAGATGCAGTGAGTTGGGAGTTGCAAAGAGTTGCGAGATGCAGAGAATTGTGAGGTGCAGTGCGTTGCAGGGTGCAGTGAGTTTCAGGGTGCAGTGAGTTGCAGGGCTCAGTGAGTTGCAGGGTGCAGTGAGTTGCAAGGACGCAGTGAGTTGCTGGATGCAGTGAGTTGCAGGACGCAGTGAGTTGCAGGATGCAGTGAGTTGTATGATGCAGTGAGTTGTATGATGCAGTGAGTGGCAGGATGAATTGAGTTGCGCAATGCAGTGAGTTGCGGATGTAGTATGTTTCTCGATGCAGTGGGTTGCGAGATACAGTGAGTTGCAGGATGCAGTGAGTTGCAGGATGCAGTCAGTGGCAAGATGCAGTCAGTGGCAAGATGCAGTGAGATGCGAGGTGCACTGAGATGCGAGGTGCAGTGAGTTGAAGGCGACAGTGAGTTGCAGGATGCAGTCAGTAGCAAGATGCAGTAAGTGGCAAGATGCAGTGAGATGTGAGGTGCAGTGAGTTGCAGGATGCAGTGAGTTGCAGGAAGCAGTGAGTTTCAGGGTGCAGTGAGTTGCGAGATGCCGTGAGTTGCAAGATGCAAGGAGTTGCAGGATGCAGTGAGTAGCAGGATGCCGTGAGTTGCAGGATGCTGTGAGTTGCAGGATGCAGTCAGTGGCAAGATGCAGTGAGATGCGAGATGATGTGAGTTGCGAGAGACAGTGAGTTGCGAGATCCTGTGAGTTGCTAGCTGCTGTGAGTTGCGAGATGCAGTGAGTTGCGAGATGCAGTGAGTTGCGATATGCTGTGAGTTGCGAGATGAAGTGAGTTGCGAGATGCAGTGAGTTGCCAGATGCAGTGAGTTGCGAGATGCAGTGAGCTGCAAGATCCTCTGAGTTGCGATATGCTGTGAGTTGCGAGTTGCAGTGAGTTGCCAGATGCAGTGAGTTGGGAGTAGCAAAGAGTTGCGAGTTGCAGAGAATTGTGAGGTGCAGTGCGTTGCAGGGTGCAGTGAGTTGCAGGGTGCAGTGAGTTGCAGGGTGCAGTGAGTTGCAGGGTGCAGTGAGTTGCAAGGACGCAGTGAGTTGCTGGATGCAGTGAGTTGCAGGACGCAGTGAGTTGCAGGATGCAGTGAGTTGTATGATGCAGTGAATTGTCTGATGCAGTGAGTGGCAGGATGAATTGAGTTGCGCAATGCAGTGAGTTGCGGATGTAGTATGTTACGAGATGCAGTGGGTTGCGAGATGCAGTGAGTTGCGAGATGCAGTGAGTTGCGAGATGCAGTGAGTTGCAGGATGCAGTGAGTTGCAGGATGCAGTGAGTTGTATGACGCTGTGAGTTGTATGATGCAGTGAGTGGCAGGATGCAATGAGTGGCAGGATGAAGTGAGGTTCGAGATGCAGTGGGTTGTTTGATGCAGTGAGTTGAAGGCTGCAGTGAGTTGCAGAATGCAGTGAGTCTTGAGATTCAGTGAGTTGCGAGATACAGTATGTTGCAGGATGCAATGAGTTGCAGGATGCAGTGAGTTGGGAGTTGCGAGATGCAGTAAGTTGCAAGATGCGAGATGCAATGAGTTGCGAGATGCAGTGAGTTGCAAGAGGCAGTGAGTTGCAGAAGGCAGTGAGTTGGAGGAGGCATTGAGTTGCAGATTGCAGTGAGTTGCGAGAAGCTGTGGGTTACAAGATGCAGTCTGTTGCAGGATGCAGTTAGTTGCAGGTTGCAGTGAGTTGCAGGTTGCAGTGAGTTGCATGATGCAGTGTGTTGCATGATGCAGTGTGTTGCATGATGCAGTGAGTTGCAGGGTGCAGTGAGTTGCAGGGTGCAGTGAGTTGCGAGATGCAGTGAGTTGCATGATGCAGTGTGTTGCATGATGCAGTGAGTTGCAGGGTGCAGTGAGTTGCAGGGTGCAGTGAGTTGCGAGATGCAGTGAGTTGCAGGAGGCAGTGAGTTGCAGGAGGCAGTGAGTTGGAGGAGGCATTGAGTTGCAGATTGCAGTGAGTTGCGGAACGCAGTGGTTTGCGAGAAGCTGTGGGTTGCAAGATGCAGTCTGTTGCAGGATGCAGTCTGTTGCAGGATGCAGTGAGTTGCAGGTTGCAGTGAGTTGCATGATGCAGTGTGTTGCATGATGCAGTGAGTTGCAGGGTGCAGTGAGTCACAGGGTGCAGTCAGTGGCAGGGTGCTGTGAGTTGCGAAATGCAGTGAATTGCGAGATGCAGTGAGTTGCGAGATGCAGTGAGTTGCGAGATGCTGTGAGTTGCGAGATGCAGTGAGTTGCAGGATGCAATGAGTGGCAAGATGCAGGCAGTGACCAGGATGCAGTGAGATGCGAGGTGCAGTGAGATGCAAGATGCAGTGAGTTGGGGGACGAAGTGCCTTGCGAGATTCAGTGGCTTGCGAGATGCAGTGAGTTGCAGGATGCAATGAGTTGCGAGATGAAGTGAGTTGCGAGATGCAGTGAGTTGTGAGATGCAGTGAGTTGCGAGATGCTGTGAGTTGCGAGATGCAGTGAGTTGCAGGATGCAATGAGTGGCAAGATGCAGGCAGTGACCAGGATGCAGTGAGATGCGAGGTGCAGTGAGATGCAAGATGCAGTGAGTTGGGGGACGAAGTGCCTTGCGAGATTCAGTGGCTTGCGAGATGCAGTGAGTTGCAGGATGCAATGAGTTGCGAGATGAAGTGAGTTGCGAGATGCAGTGAGTTGATGGATGCTGTGAATTGTGAGATGTAGTGAGTTGCGAGATGCAGTGAGTTGCCAGAAGCAGTGAGTTGCGAGATGCAGTGAGCTGCGCGACCCTGTGAGTTGCGAGATGCTGTGAGGTACAGGCCCTGCAATTCCTTCAAGGCCCTCTAGGAGGAGATGTGCCATCACCGGCTGTGCTTGTCCAAGATGACAGTGCAACACATTTGTGAGGTGCTCTCACACCTGGCACCTGAGGGGAGGGGCAGCCACCCGCTCCCTGTGGATGTGAAGGTGACGGCAGCCCTCAATTTCTATGTCTCCGGGTCATTCCAGGCTCCCAGTGGCGACCTAGCTGGGATCTCCCAGGCCTCCGTGTACAGATGGGTACGGCAGGTCACAGATGCCCTGTATGTCCGGGCAGGGCAGCTCATCAATTTCGATGAGGGCCGTGCACAGCAGGAGGCCGGGCTCTCGGCGATGGATGCGAAGCCGTGATTCCGCATGTGCAGGGCGCAGTGGATGGCACACATCGCCTTGCGGGCCCCCCATGCAGGACCTCAGCGATGTGAACCGGAAGGGGTTCCACTCCCTGAACGTCCAAATTGTCTGCGACCATCGGCTCAAGATCATGCAGGTCGATGCACGCCACCCGGGGGTGTCCATGACAGCTTTGTGATCCGGCAGTCGGACATCCCTGGGCTCTTTGAAGACCAGCCCAGGCTCCCGGGATGGTTACTGGGTGACAAGGATTACCCGCTAAGGTCCTGGCTGATGACGCCTGTGTGGAGGCCCCAGACTGAGGCGGAGACCCGCTACAACGAGGTGCATGCAGCCACCCGATCCATCGTTGAGCAGTGCATCGGCCTGCTGAAGATGCAGTTCCGCTGCTTGGACCGCTCTGGGGGGCCCTCCAGTCTGACCCTGTGCTTCACGCATCATCATCGCTTGCTGCACTCTGCACAACATCACCCAGCAGCGGGGAGACCAGCTGGAGCAGGAGGAGGGGGAGCAGTGAGGGGGCGAGGTGAGCGCCCCACCACATGAAGAGCCAGAGGAAAGACAGCGGGCGGCAATGGCAGGTGTCCGGCAAGGAAGGGCAGCAAGGGATGCCTTGATTGCAGCCCGCTTCACCCAGCTGGTGCTGTGCAGTGAGGGGGCTGCAACCAACACACATCCACCACACCCCAGGAGCAAGTGCAGCCGCTATTCCCCCTCCAAACCAACCTGGGCCCTCAAACCACCACATCACCCTTCCCCCACTCCTGTCATCCCGCCACCCTTTCCCCCAGAAACATCCGACCCTGTTAATGTGCCTGGGCTGGCAATAGTTGCGAGTCTTGGTTGAAGGCTGGAGGATGATGACGATTCGCTGTTGTGCACATTGGGATCCTGCCCCAGTGCAATTCAAGTCTGACTCCTACCTGTACTCCCAATGCACGCTGCCACCCCTCGCCCACGTAGCTGTAAGGGCTGGGGACACATGTTTTTTGGCCAAGAGAGTTTGGGGGGGGGCACTTGCTCTAAGTGTCTGGTGGATGTTGGGGAAGGTGGGGCAGGCACTCTGAAACATGGGCTGAGTCTGCAAGGCTCAACAGACAGCACCTCTATGTTTGGGAGTCGGGAACACTGAGCTGTGGGGAGGGGGGGGGAAGAGAATCAGAGACACATTAGTCACAGCTTGATGTGCAATTAACAGTTCATTGTGCTCTTAACATAAATGATTACCAAACCCTGACTAATTCTGACCTTCACCCGTGCCCTCTAGTGAACTACAGCTTTCTAACTTTGTGCTGTCTACTGCTTCTTCTCAGTGCTACCCCAGGATGCACATCAGAGGTGGAGGTGTCCAGCTGTTATGCCCCGTTGCCTATGATGCCCTTGGCGGACGTCCCCTGGGTGGCCGGAACCTCGAGGGCCCCGGCTGACTTGCGGATGGCACTGTTTCGGTGCCACCCTCTCTGGCCCTGAGATGCCCCGGTGTGAGGAAGGGGGAATCAGAAGGTCTCTGGACGTCCAGGATTTTCTGGGTGAAAGACTCCGGAAGGTGCTCAAGTCCTTCCTCCTCCCTCGGGGTGCCCAGAGGCCCCGGGGGCACTCCATGGGACACCGGAGTAGCTGGACTGAGCTCCAGAAGCTCTGGAGTCACCTGGCTCTGCCAGTCCTAGAGGCAAAGATGCGTCTACCCCATGATGTGTGATCCCTCAGCCCTGACCGTCTGAGACTCGGCCAAGCTCCGGAGCCCTTCCGCTGCAGCATTCTGTGAGCAAGCCAGGCTCTGGAACCCCTCAGCAGTAGCTCTCTGAGCCTGGGCTAAGTTGTCGAGGCTCACAGCCACAGCCTGCCGTGTCTCCAGAATGCCAGCGAGAGTCCCAGCCATGGCCAGCAGTGTCTCCCACCTGCCCCCGACACCCATGGCCATCGAACGCTGTGCCTCCTGGATGCCGGAAACACACTCGCCCGTGGCCCGCAGTGTCTCCAGGATGGCCTGGACCCTGTCACCCATGAGGACAGACTCCTGAGCCAGACTTTCCACCTGTGGTAGCCACCCTTGCAGTGTTGGCCTGGTTCACACACTGTGTCAGCACCACCTCCTGCAACAGCACTCTGTTGGACTCCCCTAAACATCCTTGCAGTTGCAGCGCGGTTGCTGACAGCCCTTCCACAACTCCCCAGGATTCCTGCTGCATCTCCACCAGCCTTGGGAGGAACAAACCCAGAGGCCCAGCAGCTGGCTTGGGGAGAGCTGAATCCTGGCCTCTGGCAGATCTTCATGTGCCCGAGCCCTCGGATGTGCATCAGCGGCTGTGATGTGCTCACCAGATTGTGACCCAGAAGTCTCAGCACTAAAGTTACCCACCGTGGTGATTGTCTGTGTTGGTGGGTTGTGTGGCACATGCCAGTGACGCTTTAGTGGTGCTGCCCTCGGAGGATTCCTCAGTGCCTCCCTCTGAGGTGCCGTCCAGGGGGTCTTGGGCAGTTTGCCCCAGTGCAGCGGGGATGGCGGCAACACCCGAAGGGCCGGGTTCCTCTGGGTCCAGAGCTGTAAAGAAGAACACACATTAGGGGGAGGGAGGCAAAACATTCCATGCAGCATCGCACTTATTTAGAGGAGGACCAAGGTTGAGGGTGCGCTTCTGCTCACTTGCATGTTGTACGCCGACGGGGCTGTCGGTGACCATTCGGGATGGCCCATCACCCCCTGCCAGCTCCATGGCACGCTCCTCCATGCTACTCAGCTGCTGCAGGTCAGGCACACCATCACCAGTCTGTCGTTTCCTGTATGTTGTGGATTTTCTTTTCCTGTGGTAACATAAGGTGGATAGCGAGCATTAACATATTGCAGTGCATGGTGCGCTATGTGTGTCTCGGGCGTTGTGTTGACAGTTTTGGGGAAAGCGGTCACCACTGAATGGTGCTCGTTGAGGGGTGAGGGGAAGGGATTAGATTCTGTTCCTGGGGGAAGGGTCACTTGTTGCATGGCCTTCAGGTGTCTGAGCAGGGTTGGAGATCCGTGCCAAGCATGTGTGGGGTTCCAAGAAGGATGCTCACTCACCCTTGCTGCTCGCAGAAGCTTATTCATTTTTTTGTGACACTGCCGGCCAGAGCTTGGTGTCAGGCTCCTGGCATTCACCACTTCTGCCACCTCCTCCCACAATGCCGTGGCAGATGCACCCCTTGGGTTTGGGCCCTGGCCGGGGAACAGGCGATGAAGCCTCTCCTCCACGGCATCGAGCAGGTGCTCCTGGTTGGCCTCTGAAAATCTGGGAGCCGGTTTACGAGCAGCCATCTTTGTGGCGTGACTGGCTGTGTCCCCATTCCTGCAGCTTATATACAGCTCTGGCTTATTAGGGGAGTACACAATAAGAAGTTTAACAACACCAGGATAAAGGTTTATTTGGTAGCAAAAGCCACACAAGCTTTCGGATCATTTTTGATCATTGGTTTTGCTACCGAATAAACCTGTTGGACTTTAACCTGGTGTTGTTAAACTTCTTACTGTGTTTACCCCAGTCCAACGCCGGCATCTCCACATCATTATTAGGGGTTACAGGTGCAGTGAGTGCGGCAAGTCAAGGGCCCGTTGGCAACAAATATGTGAGAGATTTTGAAGGCTGCGTTCAGTTGAGTGTCATTCATCCCTCGGGGTGCTGATTGGCTGCCATTCAATAGGTTGCTGTGTCCAGGGGGGTGCCATACTCAAAGCTCCCATTCAAGAGAGGGAATGATCACAAGCTGGGGTTGTGCGTGTCAGCACAACGCTAGTTCTCTGCAGCGCAGCAGTGAGAACAGAATGTTCAAGGGATGGAGGGATTGGGTACCCGCATTATCCAGATCCATGGGGGCATACGGTGAGCGGGCAGCCATGTCTATGTGTGGGGGGAGACGGGGGGAGGCAGCAATGAGGCCAGCGATGTCTGTGGGGGGGGGGTGGTTCTGGGGGCCAGCGATGTCTCTGTGGGGGGGTTGTGGGGGCCAGCGATGAGGCCAGCGATGTGTGTTGGGGGGGGGGGGGGGGGGGGGTGGCGGGGTGTGCGGGCCAGGGATGAGGCCAGTGATGTGTGTGTGGGGTTTGAGGGCAGTAACCTGGATGCTGGGAGGTCTTTTCAGTGACCTCCCAGCGATGTGCGCATGCGTGGGTTTTCGCTCATCCCGCCGATTTCAAGCTCTTTGTTGCACCCCCCGAGCGTTTAATGATATTCATGACTGGACCCTCTGCATTGATGTGGAGATGCCGGCGTTGGACTGGGGTAAACACAGTAAGAAGTTTAACAACACCAGGTTAAAGTCCAACAGGTTTATTTGGTAGCAAAAGCCACACAAGCTTTCGGAGCTCCAAGCCCCTTCTTCAGGTGAGTGGGAATTCTGTTCACAAACAGAGCATATAAAGACACAAACTCAATTTACATGAATAATGGTTGGAATGCGAATACTTACAGCTAATCAAGTCTTTAAGATACAAACAACATGAGTGGAGAGAGCATCAAGACAGGCTAAAAAGATGTGTATTGTCTCCAGACAGGACAGCCAGTGAAACTCTGCAGGTCCAGGCAGGCTGTGGGGATTACAAATAGTGTGACATAAACCCAATATCCCGGTTGAGGCCGTCCTCGTGTGTGCGGAACTTGGCTATCAGTTTCTGCTCAGCGACTCTGCGCTGTCGTGTGTCGTGAAGGCCGCTTCACAACTCCAGGGTCCCGGGTTCGATTCCCGGCTCGGGTCACTGTCTGTGTGGAGTTTGCACATTCTCCTCGTGTCTGCGTGGGTTTCCTCCGGGTGCTCCGGTTTCCTCCCACAGTCCAAAGATGTGCGGGTTAGGTTGATTGGCCAGGTTAAAAATTGTCCCTTAGAGTCCTGGGATGTGTAGGTTAGAGGGATTAGCGGGTAAAATGTGTGGGGGTAGGGCCTGGGTGGGATTGTGGTCGGTGCAGACTCGATGGGCCGAATGGCCTCCTTCTGCACTGTAGGGTTTCTATGTTTCTATGTTTTGGAGAACGCTTACCCGGAGATCAGAGGCCGAATGCCCGTGACCGCTGAAGTGCTCCCCAACAGGAAGAGAACAGTCTTGCCTGGTGATTGTCGAGCGGTGCATTTCGGGTGAGAGGCTGAACTGAGAAAACAGTCAGGATTTAGAACTGTTCTCCCACCAATTCAGCACTTTTGGGAGAATCACGGCCCTTATTTGAAATGAATTGAATTAATTTTCATCTTGATTCAGATTGACAGAAGGAGGAATTAGACTTATTGTTACAAAAGCTGGGAGAAGAATTTTCTTAATTAAGCGATGGAATCAACAGAGCTATCAGTAACGCGGACCCTTCATTATATTCACAGAATCCTTTCTCAGTTGCTGCATGCTGTTTCTGCGGTGTCTCTGATGGTGTAATGGGTCAGACAGTCACAAGGTGGCGAGAGAGGACTGTTTAAGGATGGTCACTGAAGCATGGCTCCAGTCTGGAGTGGAACTTTCTGAAGTCCTTTTCCTGACATTCTGGGGGAAAGTTTTGACAGAAATGTTTGACTTTGAAGTGAAATTGGTGCAGGGGAATTCACCGAATGGGGACCAGTGTGAGCCATTCACACAGAATACTGGCCCCAGGTGAGAGGTGAAGGTGAATAGTATTGGATATTACGGGGAAAAGTGCAAGGTGGAGTTCTCTCAGAGCCCCCAGTATTATATCACCACTGTCCATATCACTGCAGCTTTGGTTGAGTGGGCCTGTGTTAAACTACAAAAGGTCGTGAATGAAGCCCAATCCATCACGCAAGCCAGCCTCCCATCCATTGACTACACTTCCCGCTGCCTCGGAAAAGCAGCCAACATAATCAAAGACCCCATGCACCCTGGACATTCTCTCTTCCACCTTCTTCCATCAGGAAAAAGATACAAAAGTCTGAGGACATGTACCAACCGACTCAAGAACAGCTTCTTCCCTGCTGCCGTCAGACTTTTGAATGGACCTACCTCGCATTCAGCTGATCTTTCTCTACACCCTAGTTATGACTGCAACACTACATTCTGCACTCTCTCCTTTCCTTCTCTATGAACAGTATGCTTTGTTTGTATAGTGCACAAGAAACAATACTTTTCACTGTATACTAATGCATGTAAGAAGTTTCACAACGCCAGGTTAAAGTCCAACAGGTTTATTTGGAATCACGAGCTTTCGGAGCCCTGCTCCTTCCTCAGGTTAGTCTCATGATGAAGGAGCAGTGTTCTGAATGCTCGTGATTCCAAATAAACCTGTTGGACTTTAACCTGGTGTTGTGAGACTTCTCACTGTGCCCACCCCAGAACAACGCCGGCACCTCCACATCATACTAATACATGTGACAATAATAAATCAAATCAAGTCAAAAGGCTTAAGACCCACTCTGGGGCTTGAGCACAATAAACAAGGCTGTCACAGGGAGTGCTGCACTGTCAGAGACGCTGGTTCTCAGACGAGACTTTAAACTGAGGCCCTGTCTGCCTTCAGGTGGAAGTTAAAGATCCCGTGGCACAATTCTGATAAAAGGAGAAATAGCCCTCACCACCCTGAACAATATTTATCCCTCATTTCTCACCGAAAGTGAATTGTCTGGCCATCATCACACCGCTGTTTGTGGGAGCTTGCTGTGCACTAATTGCGTTTCGTACTTCACAGCAATTTGGACACGCTTTGTTCCTTGTAAAGTATGTTGGGATGTCCCATGGTCATTTGTGAAAGGCGCTATATCAATGCAAGTGTTTTGAGCACAAGTTGTAGCGTGTTCCCCCAATGGCAGCCCCCCACAGTACAGAGAGAGGCGGCTCAGTGAGGGAGGATCTGTCTGCGCTGTGACAGAGGAGGGGGCACTCACCACAGCAGCTCGAATGGGCCAGCTGGAAATAACTGTAACTGGGAAAGGAGTGGGAACCACGGAAATGATCCCTGCCAGAGAGCGGGGCGAAGGAAGACTTTGGCGCACACATTTCATTTAAAAAATAAAAATAGGAGGTGTGGTGCAATCGGATCAATCAGATCCAGAAACTGGGAGCTGCTTCCTTTAGTCAGGAAAATGGTGTGCCGATAGGGGTGACACAGTGGTGAGCACTGCTGCCTCACAGCGCCAGGGTTCGATTCCTGGCTTTGGTCACTGTCTGTGTGAAGTCTGCACATTCTCCCTGTGTCTGTGTGGGGTTATTCTGGGCGCTCCCGTTTCCTCCCATACTCCAAAGATATGCAGGTTAGGTGGATTGGCCATGCTAAATGTGTAGGGTTGCGGAGATAGGGTCGGGGGGGGAGGCCCTTGGCGGGGTGCTCTTTCGGAAAGTCGGCGCAGACTCAATGGGCCGAGTGGCCTCTTTCTGTAGGGATTCCACAGTAAATGTTCAATATGGTGGCTTGGGGTGGGCGGGGTCACAGTCTGCACCTGAAGTTTGCCGCTGATCATAGTCCAGTGCTCAGGGTGTGTGATAGTTATCTTTCTCAAGCTGCCCTCATTAGGTGCCTGCACAATGAACGTGGCATCTTTCTGTTGTGACCCCATTTCTGGACTCATTTGAACCATCTGATGATGCTTTCCCCCCGCCACCGGAACGATTGCCTTTCCTGTGCAGGTGTTACCTCCATTGAGGAGAGCAGGGGAAAGCCAGGGCCTATTGGGAGGGGAATATAATCAGGCCCTGCCTGCCTGCTGTGACTAACCAGCAATGCAATCCAAAGAGGCTGCAGGGAAGAATGTGCACCTGCCTGGAGACTGGGTTGATCATAGAATCCCTACAGTGCAGAAGGAGGCCATTCGGCCTATCGAGTCTGCACTGATCCCAATCCCACCCAGGCACTATTCCCGAAACCCCACGCATTTACCCTGCGAATCCCCCTGACACTAAGGGCAATCTAACTCGGCCAATCAACCTAACCCGTACATCTTTGGACTGTGGGAGGAAACTGGAGCACCCGGAGGAAACCCACGCAGACACGAGGAGAATGTGCAAAGTCCACACAGACAGTGACCCAAGCCGGGAATTGAACCCGGGTCCCTGGCGCTGTGAATCAGCAGTGCTAACCACTGTGCTACCGTGCCGCCCCAGATTCCTTACCTGGATTCCCCATCTAGGATCCAACAAAGGTGAGGCCAATTCACCTCTTGCATTAACCGCAAGATAGGCGGCACACTAAAGCCAGAGCAGAATTATTTGGGACAGCATGGTCCCCACACCTCCCACACTGCCCCCCCCCCCCCTTGCTCCCCAACCGAGAAGATGAATGGATGCCCCTGCGGTAGGCTGGAGGTGGGACACCCACCCCCCCACACCTCTCCCCCACCCCTACTCAGGGATAGGAAGTCCCTCTTCAGATTGTTGCCAGCCAATCAGAGACCGGCATCTCTCAATGTACCAGTAGCGTCACCAGGACAGGAATGGCCACTCCTGGTGCGGCATGTAGACAATGAAGTGAGCTGTGATGGATTGGAACTTTGTAAGTATTTGGGGGTCAGCAAGGGGGGGATTGGGGCTGGGGTTTGAGAGGTCATTGGAAGGAAGGGAACATGGGGCAGGGTGGTGGGGGTGGGGGGGGGCGGGGAAGGGGGGAACGTGGTTGACCTCCAATAGGCCTAAGAGGTCAGTTAAGGAGAGACATCCCCACTGCCCAACACCAGCCTATGCATGGAATCCTGGTGGCTTGGTCACTTGGCAGGGTCCTGTTCCACCACCCCTTATGGGCCCAGCTTCAGCTGGTTGCCATACCCCACCCCCAACAATGGTATACTGTGGTAGATCGGGGGGGAGGGCGGGGGGGGGGGGGTTGGGGGGGCAGGTAGGCTAATGTTGCCCCCTCTGCCTTCAAACCCAGCAGCGGGGGAGCAGTAAATCCAGCTCCTAGAGTGGGGCACTGGAGTGTAGATTTGGTAATGTCTGTTTTCTTAAAGATGTGAAGAAACATAGAAACATAGAAAACTACAGCACAAAACAGGCCCTTCGGCCCCACAAGTTGTGCCGAACATATCCCTACCATTTAGGCCTACCTATAACCCTCCATCCTATTAAGTCCCATGTACTCATCCAGGAGTCTCTTAAAAGACCCTATTGAGTTTGCCTCCACTACCACTGACGGCAGCCGATTCCACTCACCCACCATCCTCTGTGTGAAAAACTTCCCCCTAACATTTCCCCTGTACCTACCCCCCAGCACCTTAAACCTGTGTCCTCTCGTAGCAGCCATTTCCACCCTGGGAAAAAGCCTCTGAGAGTCCACCTGATCTATGCCTCTCAACATCTTATATACCTCTATTTGGTCTCCTCTCATCCTATGTCTCTCCAAGGAGAAAAGACCAAGCTCTCTCAGTCTATCCTCATAAGGCATGCCGCTCAATCCAGGCAACATCCTTGTAAATCTTCTCTGCACCCTTTCAATCATTTCCACATCCTTCCTGTAATGAGGCGACCAGAACTGAGCACAGTACTCCAAGTGGGGTCTGACGAGGGTCTTATATAGCTGCATCATTATCCCCGGACTCCTAAACTCAATCTCTCGATTGATAAAGGCCAGCACACCATACGCCTTCTTAACCACCTCCTCCACCTGCAGGGCTGATTTTAGAGTCCTATGGACCCGGACCCTAATGTCCTTCTGATCCTCTACAGTACTAAGAGTCTTTCCCTTTATATTGTACGCCTTCATCCCATTTGACCTGCCAAAATGGACCATGACGCATTTATCTGGGTTGAAGTCCATCTGCCACTTCTCCGCCCAGTCTTGCATCCTATCTATGTCCCTCTGTAACTTCTGACATCCCTCCAGACTATCCACAACCCCACCAACCTTTGTGTCGTCAATAAAAAGAAGGAGCAATCACTGCATCTCCAGTCAACAAGCACGCTCCAGTGAGGGGAAAATTCCTCGATCCCCCTTCAGCGTGAATACGATCCCACATCAAGGTTTGGATAATGACAGCAATGGAACAGGGTCAAGAAATTTTTACCCTTTTTTTGTCTCCAGTGCAGGCACATATTGTGGGGCATCTTCATTGGGTGAATATTGTGGAATTCTCCATGTGAAGAGAGTGTGGGGGGAGCTTCACCACACAGACTGCAGCCACTCAAACAGAAGACCCTTCGCCATCCTTTCAGAGGACATCTACCGATGGGCAATAATTGGCGGACTTGACAGGAACACCCATATTCTGAGAATGATGGCTAACAATGTCAAAGCCTCTGGAAGTTGTCCCTTTTTTTTTAAATTAGAGTGCTCATTCCCAGATAAAAGCGCTTTTAAAAGGCGGATGTTTACATCTCATCCCTGAGCGAATGCTGGGAACCAAATCCCACAGAACTGGAATTTTGCCAAACCGATCATAAAAATACAAGGGATTATTTGCTTCTGGAGCCTGTGGCTGCGTTAAATAGTGAATTGACCAAGGGGTGAGCCAGTTGTCTTGGTTTAAGGTGAGTGTACTTTAACGCTATTTTTGATAAATTTTGTGTAAGCAAGGTTAACAATGCAATGATTGGCCTAATTAGTGCATAAAAATAGCGCAATGAGGACATCAAAACTTTTCAATTCTACTGACAGTCTTGAAATAAGAAAAGTCCCAATTTGAAATGTCCTTGTGGGAAAATAGCTCACTAAAATATCTCTAGTGTCATGAGAGTTTAATTGGACTCTTACTCCGTTCAACCTCTGAATGAGCAGTAATGAGTTTGGGGACAATTCACGGTGTGAGCCCGAGGTTTGAGAGCTTCCGTGTTTTTGATTTTATCATTAATTTCTAACTCTCAGGTATTTTTTTTCTCAGTTGCCTTCCATGGAATAAATGGAACCTTATGATTGCATTGAACGACAGGTTTATCTGACTGATGGTTGCTATGTAGGTGGACCTGTCTGCCCAATGCTCTTCAGCAGTTGTTCCCAGTGTAACCAGACACCCCCCCACCACCCCTGAGTACGCCTCAAAAAAAATTCCAAACGATTCAAAATTCATGTAATTCCACTAAAGCTAACCTTGGCCTTCAGCTCTGGTGCTGGCATCTCCAAAACCCAATAAATTTTGGGCCTCCTGTGTGTGTGCCCCCTGGGAAAGAGCCGCACATTAGAGTTTTTACATTGGTCAGGCCCATGCACATTGACCAACGGGACTTGGGGCTGAAGACAAGGTCCCCACACAAAAAGCAAAAACTCAAAAAGGATGCACAAACCTTGGGAGAACCGAGAGACAGGTTACTAAAAATAAGCAAAAGGACAGAGAGAAGTTAAAAATGAAGTTCCTAGTAAGGGGGAAAAAACGGAAGATAGGAGGTGTCTCAGAATGTTTTTATAGTATAAAGGTGCATCAAGATATATAAAAAGTTAGGAACCACTGATCTTCAGTTTGACTTCATTGTCAAATAAATGAGAGGGTTCATGGAGGGTAGCATGGTCTGATGTTGATATATTGAGGCTTCCTATTGCTGGAGCTAGGCTAACGATGGCTAAACACTTCAACTGAGGAGTCTTCTGTAGAGAGGGAAGAGAGTTAACAGCCGGAATTCTCCCATCCCACCCGCCACTGGAATTTTAGCGGGTGGATTGCAGACAATGTGAAACCGCATTGACGGTCGGGCAGGAATTTCCGGCTTTTAGACCAGGGCGGCCGGAGAATTCCGCCCAACATTTCTGTTCTCTCTCCACAGATGCTGTCAGGCCAGCTGAGATTTTCTGTTTTGTTTCAGGTTCCAGCATCCACAGTGTTTTGCTTTTATTTAACTGAGAAATCATGTTTGAGGTGAGAAAACAATTTCTGGTCAAGGTATCTTTGAATCAACTTATTGAGTAGTGTGTGATGGAGCTTCACTTGAAGTGTAAAGCCTGCTGCAACAGATTGGTAATTGGATTGGTCAGTAAGATTCAGCTCTGATAATGAAGTAGTCCATGCCGGCCTCCAGCAGGAATTATATAACATTCAGTCATGGGCCAAATGATGGGATGATACATTCATGACAGCTGTGTACAACATAACACCATCTCCAACAAGAAAAAACCCTCCCTGTAAATTGAAATAATTAACTATTTCTCAGATACCACCATTCTTTTTGATTTGCCTGTAACAGAAAAATTTACTTCAGATACTGAAGCAGTCCATGTCCAAATGCAGCAAGACCTAGACAATATCCAGGCTTGGGCAGACAAGTGGCAAGTAGCGTTCACACCACAGAAATGCCAGAAATCTACAACAAGAGAAAACCTAACCATCTCCCCATCACATTCAATGGCATTACCGCCACTGAAACCCCCCTGTCAACGGGGGTTACCGTTGACCAGAAACTGAACTGGACTAGCCATATATATGCTGTGGCTACAAGAGTAGGTCAAAGGCTAGGTCAAAGGCTAGGAATCCTGCAGTGGGTAACTTACTTTCTGACCCCCTCCCTCTCCCGCCCCCCCTCCCCCCCTCCACCCCCCAAAGCCTGTCCACCATGGCCCAAGTCAGGAGTGTGATGGAATTCTCCCCACTTGTCTGGATGAGTGCAGCTACAACAACACTCAAGAAGCTCAACAACATCCAGGACAAAGCAGCCCACTTGATTGGCACCCCACCCGCAAACATGCACTCCATCCACCACCAACGAATAGTAGCAGCAGTGTGCACTATCTACAAGATGCACTGCAACAACTCACCAAGAATTCTTAGGTAGCACCTTCCAAACGTACAAGAAGAAGGACAGGAGCAGCAGATATCTGGGAACAGACGATCACCAAAAGTAAGCTCAGTTCAGTCTAGGTGGTATATGAAGCACTGTGGGAGGTCCACTAATCTGGGCTATGGGGCACCTTCTTGGGACACACACACACTTGTTAGTGTCAAAGGAGAGAGACTTTGTTGCCCAGGAAGGAATCAGAAAGCCAATCATTGCATTCACAATTTATCATCCCCACAGGGATCCAGATGTCACATCTGTGGAATGGAATGTTGCTCACCTGTGTGTGTGTGTGTGTGTGTGTTCGTGTTAGTGTTTGAGCCTCAGGGGTGAGGTTGCGTCAAACACAATCCAATCAAGGCTCCGAAAGATGTGGCTCCCCACATCTCCTATCACAGCTTCCCTTGCTGCACTCTGCAACCATTGCTATCTTTGATGGTTATTTTTGGAGAGAAAGCTAAAGTGTGAATGGATCCCGGGCTCCAGGCTCCATTTCTCAGCGACCTCAGGAGGTGAAGGGGGGGGTGAGGCGTTGGCACATGCAGCTCCAGCAGGAGGCACCACCTGGGGAACATGTCCAGGGGGATCCTGAGTATCAACAGGAGACTGAGGTGGAGACTCAGCAGAGGTGATTCACCACACCAAGGGGTTATTGTTGAAGAGTCTCCTATTTACAGGAGACCGAGAGGCAGTGTCGGGCACACCTGCAATGGTCCAGACACCTGGTTCACCACATACACCACATTCTTCATGAAGACCTGATGCCAAGTGCATTTGGAGGTGACTGCAGGACTCAAATTCTTTGTCTCTGGATCTTTCCAGGGATCAACAGGGGATCTGTGTGGCGTCTCTCAGTCCATAGCTGGTCACAGATGTCCCTCCAGCAAGGTCCATCATTATGTCAGGTTTGCTCATGAAGAGGACAGCCAGGCAGTGAAATTCACCGGCATCGCAGATACCTCAGACTTCCCAGGGGTGCAGGGATGCATGTAGCTATATGGGCTCCTTGGCAGCAGCCCCTAATGTTTATAAACCACAACGGCTCCCAGTTACTCCCTGGCGCCTGGAATTTCTGAGGGGTCAGAACCTCGGCAGGGATAGCTGCTTGGGATATGGGACCCACTTAAACACTGACTAATGACTCTGGTGCATCACCCTCAGATTCGAGCCGAGAAAGGTTACAAGACTGTGAGCAGTCCCTTATAGAGCAAACCATAGGGACTTCTGAAGATGCCATTCAGGTGCATGGACTGCTCAGGTAATTCTCTGCAATACACATCAGAGACAGTTTAACACATGTACAGTTTTTCCTTGTTAATAAATACCAGTTTTGTTCCTGGCAGTCTGTAGAAGCAGCATTACTGAGCAACTTGCAGTGCCCTTGACAATCTGTCCATGCTGTGAGATGAGGCCCTCCCAGAGGGTGAACTGGAGGAGGATTCGAGTTCATGAGGAGATGAGGAGATTCAGGAAGCTCAGCGATTTGCTGAGGGACAGGATGAGCGCCATGATGTCATGGAGAAGGGAAGACGTTCCTGAGATACTTTATCTCAGTCTGCCAATCAAGAGGCACAATGGACATGATCTTCAGTGTGTGACAAATCCAGGGAGAGTGCAGGGAACGGCACCAACCTCTGTACCTGGCCTTCTTCGATCTCACAAAAGCTTCGACTCAGTCAACTGTGAGGGATTGTGGAACATCCTCAAATTCGGCTGCCTGGAAAATTCATCAACGTTCTCTGCCTGCTCCACAATGTCATGCAAGCCGTGATCCTCATCAACGGGACAACCACAGACCCAATACATTATCAAACTGGGGTCAAACAGGGCTGCATCATCATCCCAATGCTCTTCTCCATCTTCCTCACAGCAACACTCCACCTTATCACCCTGAAGCTCCCCGCTGGAGTGGAGCCAATCCACTGGACTTGCAGGTAACTGTTCACCCTCACACGCCTCCAGGCCAAAACCAAGACTACCCCAATCTCTGTCACCGAGCTGCGGCACACAGACGATGCCTGTGTGTGTGCACACAGGCATATGTTTGCACTTTCTGTTTGTGAACACCTTCTGTTTGTGAAATTCTGTTTGTGAACAGAATTCCCACTCACCTGAGGAAGGGGCTTAAAGCTCCGAAAGCTTGGTGGCTTGTGCTACCAAATAAACCTGTTGGACTTTAACCTGGTGTTGTTAAACTTCTTACTGTGTGCACACTCAGAGGCTGAACTACAAACCCTGAAATCTAATGACATTCATGCTGATGGCCTCTGAACTGCATAGAGTGTGGGAGATTCCAGTGTGAACTCGCACTGAAAAAATCAGCGTTAATTACTCCGTTTTCCCACAAATTCAATACTTAGAATTTGCTTGGTAGAATTCCGCCCTACATGTCTGTTTGAGAGGCTGCCCAATTTAATGCCTATGTTTCTCAATAAAGTTGGCAGAACTAAGACATCCAAGGTGTGCACAACAAAGGATGATGTCTAATAAACTGCATCGACAGCAGATAAACAGAAATGACACTCGATACGTGATTTGTGCTATTTCCTACAATCTGTAAGAATGGAGCTCCGGATGGATCGAATCTTGCTGGGACTAACATGAGTCACCAGGCTTTCCTGAAGAGAGTTTTCCTCGCAAGTATCATTGGCACCCTATATTTCATATAAGCTGCATGGTTGTGCTGTAATAAAGGAAATAAATCAGACACTTTCAGAGTTTCCTAATCTTCAAGCATGGAATAAAGGATGAATAATAATATCCTACCACACCGCTACATAAGGACCAGGGATACATCCTCTAACAGTGAACAAATGCAATCTATCACTGAGGGACCTTCCCACACATCATGCATTTGATTTCAACACCAGACTGAGTACCGATGCGTAACAGGTTCAAGGTTTGGGGGGTGAGGGGGAAAGGGTGGTGGCAACATGTTAATGGAAATAAATGGCACTTGAGAAACTGTGCAGAAAAATATGAAGATGTGGATTTCAGACTCGCTTTGACATTCATTGGAAGGCACATGAATCAGTGCCTGGCACATCAGCCATCCTTCCTTGGTGCGTTCCTGATTTGGCAGCCATTGCCTGCTTGTTGCTCACATCCTCTTGACCTGCCATGACTTGGACCTGCACTTTGACCTCCACATTGAGATCTTTTTCACAGGGTGATAACATGTGCAGCAGATGGGAGTGAATCATGAGGCCTGGTAAGTGTCTGTACAGTAAGGCACCCTTTGATTAGTTCTGATGTTAGAAGGATGTGTCTGATAAATATCTGATGGGAGAATGATCTTTGTTGTGACTGCACCTTGCTTTTGTCTGTTAAAGGCTGTTTGTTGAAATGACCATGACTCTAGATTCGAGCCCTGCACCTCCAAGAACTATTGTTCCACTTTTCCTTCAAGGGTCGTGTAAATCATTACCTTAAAATGAGAGCATCATGAGAACTCCCGGTGACTCACCTCCATTATCTGTGTTTGTTGTCAAATGATATTTGTACGTTAAAAAGTGAAGGTCCTGAATGATTCATAGAGAGTCAGCATTGTACCCAGCGGTCCATCTGACACCCTTAACAAAACTGATGATCCCAAAAAGCCAACAACAGTGATGAAGCTATTGCTTCCATGCCTGATAGTTCCTTATCGTATCACCAGTCATCAAATCAGCTTACAGTGCAGACATCCCAGTGAGAGACTGGAGCAATGAGACACCAAATTTAACAGCTAATGGCTATATGCTGGATTTGGGATCATGCTGTGTGGTTGCATCATAGCCTTGTTGCTAAATATCAACCTCCTTAGGCTTGGTGTGGTTGACCTATTGTGTACCGGTGAGACCCTGGCATGATGAACACTGTTTTCCTGTTCTTGTTTTGCCCTTGTTGCTAGTCACCATGCATGTGAAGCAATGTGTGCCAAAAAACTCCGACCTCACCTACGGCTCGGATTCTCCAGTCTCACCCACGGCTGGGATTCTCCGACCTTGCCGATGGCTGGGATTCTCCGACCTCGCCCGAGGGCAGGATTCTCTGACCTCACCCACGGCTGGGATTCTCCGACCTCGCCCGAGGCTGGGATTCTCCGACCTCGCCCGAGGCTGGGATTCTCCGTTCTTGCCCGTGGCTGGGATTCTCCGGCCTCGCCCGCGGCTGGGATTCTCCGACCTCGCCCGCGGCTGGGATTCTCCGACCTCGCCCGCGGCTGGGATTCTCCGGTCTCACAGCAATTAATGCAGTTTTGGCAGAGCGCCAAATTCTCCGTTCCTGCTGGCAGCAGGCTGGGAAGGGACAGATCGGAGAATCCATCCCGCTTGTAGAGCCTGAACAGCCTGTGGATCATTTCACTTGAGAAAAGGCAACATAACACGGGTTGTTAAAATTATGGAGGCATTTTGGTGGGTTCACTGTCGAAAACATGTTTTGATTTGTGGAGAATGTGACCAGCAGCGATCAGTGAGAGAGGCCTAAAAGAGACATACTTCTTCCATCCTCGCCTGTGGCTAGGATTTTCCGGTGCCGCTGAGGGCGAATGGAGCTTTCCCTTTTTGCTCACAACGGGTCCTACCACGGATGATGCTGGACAATCCTGCCCACCATTTCCATTTTCCCTCCCTGGAGACAATGACATCCAGGAAATGATTAGGTGACTACTCGCAGCTTGGAATTTTTCAGAAATATTCAGTAATATGCTCTGGTTGCAGGTGAATCAAGTTTGATTTTGTGAAGAAAGTGTTAACTAGTCTGAGGTCGTTTATGCCTTTGAATGAACTGTAGGAGTTAGTTAAATGTTAAATCCACTTCCTGGCTTGAGAAGATAGTTCTGATGAATGAAAGCAGTTCCCTTTAGGAAAGGTTCCAGTAGAACTGATTATTCCTGAGACACACCCTGACTAATCATCAACTCCACTCAGTTTCAGATGCTATCTGACAATAGCCTACTTTGTAAGCTTCACTCAGGAATCATAGTCGTTAGACACTGAGTAAAGGTGAACACATTGCTGCCCAGCTCAGTTCCAGCCATGTTAGTTACTCTGGCATTTTCTAAACGTTAGTTGATCTGTTGTTACTTATAGAACAGTCATGGTGTAGTGGTTTGTTGGTGGGCTAATAATAATCCAGAGATCTAGGGTAATGCTCTCGGTTCTGGGTTCGAATCTTGCCACGACAGATGGTTGGAATGAAAAATCCAATGATGACCATGTCAAATGTCTGAAAAACCCATCTGGTTCACTAATCCTTTAGAGAAAGAAATCTGCCATCCTTACCTGGTCTGGCCTACGTGTGACTCCAGACCAATGACCTTAAATGACCTAGCAAGCCACACAGTTCAAGGGCAACTAGAAACATAGAAAATAGGTGCAGCAGCAAGCCACTCGGCCCTCCGAGCCTGCACCGCCATTCAATATGATCATGGCTGATCGTGCACTCTCAATATCCCACTCCCGCTTTTCTCCATGCCGTCTGATCCCTTTAGCTGCAAGGGCCACGTCCAGCTCCTTCTTGAACATATCTAATGAATTGGCCTCAACATTTTTCTGTGGTAGCGAATTCCATAAGTTTACAACTCTGAGTGAAGAAGTTCTTCCTCATCTCATTAGGGATGAGTAATAAATGCTGGCCTAGCCAGTGACACCCACATCCCATGAACGAATAAAAAAATGATTGGAGGGTGAAGTCGAATCTTACTTTTAGGATTGGACTTATTGGGACGGTTTGAAGCTATTGAGGGCCAATTGGTAAAGCCAGCTATAGTGGCTAGAGAGATGCTGTGACAGAGATTCATTGTGTGCTCGTTTCTCAATGTTTTTCTCCATCAGTCTCCACACGAGTTCAGCCAGTTACCTTCACCATTACCATTCAGGCATCATCTCAGGACTTCAAAATAACCCAGGGTTTTAGAGATTAAAGTAGCAGTAAGTAAAGTAAGAGATCTGGGCGTACAGGTCCACCGATCACTGAACGCAGGTTGATAAGGTAGTCAAGAAGGCATATGGCATACTTGTCTTCATTGGTCGGGGCATTGAGTATAAAAATCAGCAGGTCATGCTGCAGCTGGACAGAACCTCAGTTAGGCCTCATTTAGAATATTGTGTACAATTCTGGTTGCCACACTACAGAAGGATGTGGATGTTTTGGGTAGGGTACAGAAGAGGGTTACCAGGATGTTGTCTGGTCTGGAGGGTATTAGCTATGAGGAGAGGTTGGATAAACTCAGTTTGTTCTCACTGGAACGACGGAGGTTGAGTGGTGACCCAATAGAGGTTTACAAGATTATGAGAGGCATGGACAGAGTGGATAGTCAGATGCTCTTTCCTAGGGTAGGAAATCAAGTACTGGGGAACATAGGTTTAAGATGCATGGGGAAAGTTTAGAGGAGATGTGCGAGGCACAGAGGGTGGTGAATGTCTGGAACGCGCTGCCCGGGGAGGTGTTGGGAGCAGGTATGATTGTGGCATTTAAGGGGTATCTAGATGAATACATGAATAGGATGGGAATGAAAGGATACGGACTCCATAAGTACATACATTTTTAGTTTAGGCAGACATCATGATTGGCGCAGGTTTGGAGGGCCTAAGGGCCTATTCCTGTGCTGTACTGTTCTTTGTTCTAATGGCCAGGAGAACTAAGGGCATGATTTGGAAAAGCTCTAACCACTGCTTTACTCCATTTTGACTGCAGCTCAGTGTGCTGGGAGTGTGGAATGTGTGCGTGGTCTGAGGGTGGAGCCCAGGCCCGCTGTGTTACAGGAATTCTTTCCCAGGAAGTTTCATCCTTCATAACCTTGAAAGGCCTCAGGCCATTGTGACTTGGAACAAAAGGCTCCAGCCAATGCCAGCTGCTCCACTGAAGCTCCCTTATATCAGCAACTAAACCCAGAAATACAAATAACCCCATCCATTGGACATGGGATGGTTCTTCGGCCTTGGGTGAGGGTGAGAGGGGGTGGCTTCAGCTCTCAGGAAATGGCCCCTCAGATCAAACATTTGTGCTTGTCACTATTTTGAAGCAAGACCTTCATTCCGGCAATCCAGGAACAACCGTTTATCCCTACACTTTGCTTTCTGCCCAATGGTAAGCTTCACACGCTACTATGTTATCTAATACAGTCAATGTCTATGTTTATTAAACACTTACTGATATTCCATCAACCCAGTGCAGCCTATACTCTCTTTCTCAGTATGAACAGTGAATCCCTCAGGTTATCCAATGAAATTAGGTCCTTTCGTCATTACCCGTCACTTAGTACTGGAAAATGCCAGTCCTGAGGCGAGTGCAGAGATGGGTCATCGGCCAATCAATCTCCAGTGGATTTATCAGGGAATTAGCCAAATGACAAGGGCTCTTATGCAATGTGGTAATTGGAAAAGAAAAGGTTTCCAGCATAGCTTTTCCAAGCGCGATTGGGACACATGGGAGCAATCAATGTTAGCTTTGAGCTATGGTGTACAATGGGTGATAATGATTCAGCAAAAGCTTATAGATCCCATTCATTGACTACAATGGCAAAGAAATTCAGGAGGGACTAATCCTTGCCAGCATCTGGGGACTTGTGCCAAAATTAGTGGATGATTCATCTGAGCCTTTTCCTGAGGGTCCCCAGGATTGCTGATGCCAGGCTTCTGCCAATTAAATACACTCCTTGTGATATCAAGAATGTCCCTAGCTTCACTGGGCTGATCCTGGGTATGGAGGGATTTTCTTATAGGGAGGCGTTGAGTAGGTTGGGCCTATACACATTGGAGTTTAGAAGAATGAGAGGTGACATTATTGAGACAAATCGGATCTTGGGGATTGACAGGGTTGATGCTGAGAGGTTGTTTCCCCTTGTGGGAGAATCTAAGACCAGAGGGCATAATCTCAGAGTCAAGGGTCATAGAATCCCTACAGTGCAGAAGGAGGCCATTCGGCCCATCGAGTCTGCATCGACCACAATCCCATCCAGGCCCTATCCCCATAACCCCATGCATTTACCTTAACTGGTCCCCCGACACTAAGGGGCAATTTAGCATGGCCAATCCGCCTAACCTGCACATCTGTGGACTGTGGGAGGAAACTGGAGCACCCAAAGTAAACCCATGTAGACACGGGGAGAATGTGCAACCTCCACACAGACAGTGACCCAAGCTGGGAATCGAACCCGGGTCCCTGGCGCTGTGAGGCAGCAGTGCTAACCAGTGTGCCAACGTGCCGCCCATGGGTCATCCATTTAAGACAGAGATGAGGAAGAACTTTTGCTCTCATACGGTAATGAATCTGTGGAATTCTTTACCACAGGGGGCTGTAGAGGCTGGGTCGTTAAGTATGTTCAAGTCTGAGACAGACAGTTTTTTCATCAGTAAGGGAATCCAGGGTTATGGGGATAAGGAGGGAAAGTGGAGCTGAGGATTATCACATCAGTCATAATCTAATTGAATGGCGGAGCAGACTAGATGGGCTGAATGGCCTACTTCTGCTCCTATGTCTTATGGTCTAAATACTGAATGGACTGGATTACTGCAAAGGCTGTGGGGCGTGGGCCCAACAGTATCCTAGTTGTGATGCTGAAGACTTTTATTCCAGGAATAGCCCTGCACTTAGCCAAGCCATTCCAGTACAGCTATAACACAGACCCCTCCCTGACAATGTGGAATATTAGCCAGGTTATATCCTGTCCACAGAATGCAAGACAGATCCAATCCGGCCTGTCATCACCCCATAGATCTACTCAAATCACCAGGAAAATGAGAGTGGGTGTCGGCAAGGTTACAATGCGGCAGTAACTCTCGTTGTCTCAGGGCCAATCAGCTCCTGATATTATCAAAGCCTTGGTCCATTCATGGACAAAAGAGTTGTATTCAAGAGGTGGGGGGAGACTGATGGCCCTTGACATCATCAACAATAAAAACTCATCTTTATATGGTGTCTTTAGAGTCCACTATTAAAGATGAGATCGCAGAGTACTTAGAAATGCATGATAAAATAGGACTGAGTCAGCATGGCTTCGTCAAGGGGAGGTCATGTCTGACAAATCTGTTTGAGTTCATTGAGGAGGTAACAAGGAAGTTAGATAAAGGAGAACCAGTGGACATGCTTTATTTAGATTTCTAGAAGGCCTTTGACAAGGTGCCGCGTAGGAGATTATTAAATAAGTTAAGTGCCCATGGTGCGAAGGGTAAGATCCTGGCATGGATAGAGGATTGGCTGACTGGCAGAAGGCAGAGAGTGGGGATAAAGAGGTATTTTTCAGGATGGCAGCCGGTGACTAGTGAGGCAGCTCCACATCATGATTAGTGATGTGCCTCAGGGGTCAGTGCTGGGACCACAACTTTTCACAATATACATTAACGATTTGGAGGAAGGAACTGAAGGCACTGTTGCTAAGTTTGCAGATGATACAAAGATATGTAGAGGGACAGGTAGTATTGAGGAAGCAGGAGGGCTGCAGAAGGACTTGGACAGGTTAGGGGAGTGGGCAAAGAAGTGGCAGATGGAATACAATGTGGAAAGGTGTGAGGTTATGCACTTTGGCAGGAGGAATGGAGGCATAGACTATTTTCTAAATGGGAAAGTAAAGTAAAGTAAAGTTTATTTATTAGCTACAAGTAAGGCTTACATTAGCACTGCAATGAAGTTACTGTGAAAATCCCCCAGTCGCCACACTCCGGCACATCTTTCAGAGTCATAGAGTCATCGAGGTTTACAGCATGGAAACAGGCCCTTCGGTCCAACTTGTCCATGCTGCCCTTTTTTTTTAAAACCCCTAATCTAATCCCAATTGCCCGCATTTGGCCCATATCCCTCTATACCCATCGTACCCATGTAACTATCTAAATGCTTTTTAAAACATAAAATTGTACCCGCCTCTACTACTACCTCTGGCAGCTTGTTCCAGACACTCACCACCCTCTGTGTGAAAAAATTGCCCCTCTGGACACTTTTGTATCTCTCCCCTCTCACCTTAAACCTATGCCCTCTAGTTTTAGATTCCCCTACCTTTGGGAAAAGATATTGACTATCTACCTTGTCTATGCCCCTCATTATTTTATAGACCTCTATAAGGTCACCCCTCAGCCTCCTACGCTCCAGAGAAAAAAGTCCCAGTCTATTCAGCCTCTCCCTATAACTCAATCCATCAAGTCCCGGTAGCATCCTAGTAAATCTTTTCTGCACTCTTTCTAGTTTAATAATATCCTTTCTATAATAGGGTGACCTGAATTGCACACAGTATTCCAAGTGTGGCCTTACCAATGTCTGGTACAACTTCAACAAGACGTCCCAACTCCTGTATTCAATGTTCTGACCGATGAAACCAAACATGCCGAATGCCTTCTTCACCACTCTGTCCACCTGTGACTCCACTTTCAAGGAGCTATGAACTTGTACCCCTAGATCTCTTTGTTCTGTAACTCTCCCCAACGCCCTACCATGAGTAAGTCCTGCCCTGGTTCAATCTACCAAAATGCATTACCTCGCATTTGTCTAAATTAAACTCCATCTGCCAGTCGTCAGTCCACTGGCCCAATTGATCAAGATCCCACTGCAATTGGAGATAACCTTCCTCACTGTCCACCATGTGGGAAAATGTTCAGAATGTGGGAGGAAACCGGAGCACCCGGAGACACGCAGACACAGGGAGAACGTGCAAACTCCACACGGACAGTGACCCGAGCCAGGAATCGAACCTGGGTCCCTGGCGCTGTGAGGCAGCAGTGCCAACCACTGTACCAGCTTGCCGTCCCGAGAAAATGCTTAGGAAATCAGAAACACAAAGGGACTGGGGAGTCATTGTTCAAGATTCTCTTAAGGTTAACGTGCAGGTTCAGTCGGCATTTAGGAAGACAAATGCAATGTTAGCATTCATGTCGAGAGGGTTAGAATACATGAGAAGGGATGTACTTCTGAGGCTGTATAAGACTCTGGCCAGACACCATTTGGAGTATTGTGAACAGTTTTGGAACCCGTATTAAGGAAGGATGTGCTGGCCTTGGAAAGGGTCTAGAGGAGGTTCACAAGAATGATCCCTGGAAAGAAGAGTTTGTTGTATGAGGAACGGTTGAGGACTCTGGGTCTGTACTCGTTGGGAGTTTAGAAGGATGAGGAGGGGTTCTTATTGAAACTTACAGGATACTGCGAGGCCTGGATAGAGTGGACGTGGAGAGGATGTTTCCACTAGTAGGAAAAACTAGGTCCAGAGGGCACAACCTCAGACTGAAGGGACAATCCTTTAAAACAGAGATGAGGAGGAATTTCTTCAGCCAGAGAGTGGTGAATCTGTGGAACTCTTTGCCGCAGAAGGCTGTGGAGGCCAGGTCATTGAGTGTCTTTAAGACAGAGATAGATAGGTTCTTGATTAATAAGGGGGTTAGGGGTTATGGGGAAAAGGCAGGAGAATGGGGATGAGAAAAATATCAGCCATGAGTGAATGGCGGAGCAGACTTGATGGGCCGAGTGGCCTAATTCTGCTACCATGTCCTATGGTCTTATGGTCTTTAACGTAAAATCTCCAAGGTACACCAATGAGAATAATGAAATAAAATATGATAAGGAGATAATCTTTATGGTCCCTTTGATCAGATGACTAGAATTTTGGTCAAAAGGGGAAGTTTTAAGAAGCGCCTTAATGGAGGAAAGTGAGGTAGAGAAATGTAGGTAAAGGTTTTCAGAACTTGGGCCCTAGGCAACTGAAGGCATGGTCGCCAATATTGGAGTGATTAGAAAGGTGAAAGTTCAAGGAACAGGCATCTCAGAGGGTTGCGTGGCTGGAAGAGATTACAGCATGGAGTGGAACCGACTAGAGGTAAAGCTATTTCAGATCTAGTATTGTGTAATGAAGCAGGGTTAGTAATGTAGTGTAATGTTAGCAGTGTCACAGTAAAAGATCCACTGGGAAATAGTGATCATAATACCATTCAACTCCATGTTCAATTTGAAAGTGACATATTCCAAAGAAAAATCTTAAACAAAGCCAATCACATGGGTATTTGTACAAGGAACACAGCAAGTTAGCACACAGGTGCGGCAAGCTGTTAGGAAGGCAAATGACACGTTGACCTTTATTGCAAGAGGATTGGAGTACAAGAATAAAGAAGTTTTGTTACAGTTGTACAGGGTTTTGGTGAGACTGCATCTGGATTGTGTGCAGTTTAGCTCTCCACATTTAGGAAAGGATAGATTTGCATTGGAGATGGTACAGCGAAGATTCACTAAATTGGTCCCTGGGATGAGGGGGGTTTTTATTCGAGGGACATGGGTGTCGCTGGCTGGCCAGCATTTATTGCCCATCCCTAGTTGCCCTTGTTCAGAGGGCAGTTGAGAGTCAACCACATTGCTGTGGAGTCGCATGTAGGCCAGACCAGGTAAAGATGACAGATTTCCTTTCCTAAAGGACATTCGTGAACCAGATGGGTTTTCCTGACAATGGACAATGGTTTCATGGTCATCAGTAGATTCTTAACTCCAGGTATTTTTTATTGAATCAAATTCCACCCTCTGCCATGGAAGGATTTGAACCTGGGTCCCCAGAACATCAGCTGAGTTTCTGGATTAATAGTCTAGTGATAATACCACTTGGCCATCACCTCCCCAAATGTCCTATGATGAGAGGCTGAGTAAATTGGATTTATATTCTCCAGAGTTTAGAGCCACTTTCACTGAAACATACAGAGTTATGAAGGGGTTGTGATAGGGTGAATGCTGAGAGATTGTTTCTATTGTTTAGAGAATCTAAAACACTGGGGGCACAGTCTCGGGGTAAGGGGTCGATCATTTAGGACTGAGATGAAGAGAAATTTCTTCACTCAATGGTTGTGAATCTTTGGAATTCTCTAACCCAAAGACTTGTGGATGCTCCATTGTTGAATATAGTTAAGGATGAGATAGACAGGAGCCTCTCAGGAATTAAGGGATATAGGGAGCAGACAGGAAAATGGAATAGAAGCCCAAGATCAGCCATGATGGTATTGGATGGTGGAGCAAGCTCGATGGATCCTGTGGTCTATCCCTGTTCCTATTTCCCCTGTTCTTACATCGATAGAGAGGGGTGGGGCCATGGAGGGAATTTGAAAACAAAGACTGGAATTCTCCGGCCATTCACGCCGGTGGGATTGTCCGCTCCCGCTGGCAGTGCATTCCCGCCCACAGGTTTCCCCCCCGGCGTGGAGTGACTTCAATAGGAATTCCATTGACAGCAGCGGGGACCAGAGAATCCTGCAGCTAACAAACAAAGCACCACCTCCCACCGGCGGGGAACACGCGGCTCGGAGTCTGGAGACTCTCACCTGAGGAAAATGACAGATGGAGCTCCACTCTGATAAGTGTGAGGTAATGCATTTAGGGAGATCAAACAGTAAAAGGGAATACACAATAAACAGGAATATACTGAGAGGGGTAGATGAAGTGAGAGATCTTGGCGTACAAATGCACAGGTCCCTAAAGGTTGTAAAGAGGGCATATGGAATGTTCTTCTTCATTGGCAGACATATAGAATACAAAAGTAGGGATATAATGATGTGTATAGGACACTGGTGAAGCCACAACTGGAGCTGTGTGTGCCGTTCTGGTCACTACATTACAGGAAGGACGTAATTGCTCTGGAGAGAGTGCAGAGGAGAGTTACTAGAATGTTGCCAGGGCTGGAGAATTGTAGCTACAAGGAGAGATTGGAGAGGTTGGGACAGAGAAGGCTGAGGGGTGACATGATTGAGGAGTATAAAATTGTGAGGTGTAGAGAGAGAGTAGACAGGAGGAACCTGTTTCCCTTGGCAGCGAGTTCAAAAACCAGGGATCATTGATTCAAGCTGAGTGATAGAAGGGTTAGAGGGGACATGAGGAAAAGCTATTTTATGCAGAGGGCGGTGGGTGTCTGGAATTCGGTGGTGGAGGCAGCGACCCTAAACTCTTAAAAGTACCTGGATCTGCATCTCAAGTGCTGTAAGTTGCAGAGCTGCGGACTGGGTGCAGGAAGGTGGGATTAGAAAGAGCACTTGGGTGTCTTTGGGTTGTCATGGACAAGATGGGCCGAATGGCCCCCTGCTATGCAGAATCATTTCTATGGTTCTAAGGATGAGAATTTTGAATTCAAGACATTGTTTGACTGAGAGCCAAAAGCCAGTGAGCACGGGGTGATAAGTGAACAGGACTTGGATAGAGGTGAAGACACAGGTAGCAGAGTTATGGATGTCCTTACGTTTACGGAAAGCACAATGTGTGAGAGCAGCCAGATGTATGTTGGAATTGTCATGTCTTGTGGTGACTAAGTATAAAGGCTTTCTGCAGCGGATGAGCTAAACCAGGGGAAAAGTTGTGTGATAGAAATAGACAGTCTTTGAGATATACCATCTACCTCAGGATGTGGTAAGAAGCAAATAAGACATCAAGATTGTGAACAGACTGATTTAGTCTCAGACTGTTGCCATGGAGAGGAATGGAGTTGGTCGCTAGGGAACAGAATTTGGAGTGGGAACTGAAGGCTATGGTCTTCCCTGTATTTAACTGGAGGAAATATCTGCTCATCCAGATTTGGATGCTGGATAACAGGCGGATAATTTAGCGACAGTGGAGGGGTGGAGAGAGGGGTGATGAGATAGAGCTGGGTGTCATCAGCTTACTTTTGCAAACTAATTTATGGATGATGTTGCCATGGGGCAGCATGTAATGAGAAATAGGAGGGAGCCAGGGATAGATCCATGGGGTGGGGGGATGGGGTGTTGGGGGGAAACATCAAGGCAGCATTTGACCAAGTGTAGTATCAAGGAGCCCTAGCAAAATTGAAGTCAATGGGAATCAGGGAACAAACACTCCAAACATACCAAACACTCAGAGATACGGATGGGGTTGCTGGAGGTCAATCATCTCCGTCCCCAGGACATCTCTGCAGGAGTCCCTCAGGGTAGTGTCCCAGGCCCAAGCATCTTCAGCTGCTTCATCAATGACCTTCCTTCCATCATAAGGTCAGAAGTGGAGATGATCGCTGATGGTAGTGTCCAAAGATGTGTAGGTTAGAGGGATTAGTGGGGTAAATGGCGGGGAGTGGGCCTGGGTGGGATGCTCTGTCAGAGAGCCGGTGCAGACTTGATGGGCCGAATGACCTCCTTCTGCACTGAAGGGATTCTATGATTGCACAATGTTCTGTTCAATTTGCAACTCCTCAGATACTGAAGCAATCCGTGTCCAAATGCATCAAGACCTGGACAATATCCGGCTTGGGCTGAGAAAGGGCAAGTAATGTTCAATCCACACAAGTGCCAGGCAATGACCATCTCCAACAAGAGATGGTCTAACTATCACCCCTTGACAGTCAATAGCATTACCCCCACTACCAACATCCTGGGGCTTACCATTGACCAGAAACTGAATTGAACTAGTCATATAAATACCGCAGCTACCAGAGCAGGTCAGAGGCTAGGAATCCTGTGGCAATTAAATCACTTCGACTCCCAAAGCCTTTCCACCATCTACAAGGCACAAGTCAGGAGCGTGATGGAATACTCTCCACTGGCCTGGATGGGTGCAACTCCAACAATAGCAAAAAGCTCGACACCAAGCTTGATTGGAACCAGTCCACCACCTTAATCATTATCCCTCCGCTGCTGGTGTTGTGTAACTGAAGTACGTGCCATATATAAAATAGACAGTGGCAATTGGCCAAGGCTTTTTCAATGACTTCTATTATCTAGACCAGGGGTCTCCAAACTACGGCCCGCGGGCCACATCCGGCCCGCAGCGGGCCACATCTGGATCGGAGTTTGGAGACTGCTGATCTAGATGCACAAAAGCAGCAGATACATGGGAACACTTCCATCTGGAGGTTCCCTTCCAATGTCACTCACCCATCCTGACTTGGAAATAAATCTCTGTCCCTTCACTGTCGCTGGGTCAAAATCCTGGAATTCTCTCCCTACCAGCACTGTGGGTGTACCTACACTACATGGACTGCAGGGATTCAAGGAGAAGAAAGCAAGAAGTTTGTGAACTTACCTCTCCACTCACCTGATGAAGGAGCAGTGCTCCAAAAGCTCGTGATTCCAAATAAACTTGTTGGACTTTAACCTGGTGTTGTGAGGCTTCTTACTGTGCCCAACGCTGGCATCTCCACATCAGGGATTCAAGAAGGCAGTGCACCACCACTTTCTCAATGGTGACTAATGCCATAATAAGGATGAAAAGCACCAAATTTCCTCCAGAAATTTTGAACTGTAAGATTATGTGTATGTGTGAGAGTGGGTATGTGTGTGTGTGTGTGCGCTATTGTGTGTGTGTGTGCGTGTGTATGTGTGTGAGAGTATGTGTGAGTGTGTGCGTATGAGAGTATAAGTGTGTGTGTGTGTGTATGTATTTACGTGTGCGTGTGTGTGTGTTTGTGTATGTGCGTTTGTGTGTGTGCATTTGCCAGCCAGCAACGGCACCCGCACAAAGGTATCTCTCTCTGATTTTAAGCCAAGTTAGCAGCAATCACAGGGAAGCTTCTCAACCAATGTGCAGAACACTGGAACCAGCAAACCGACTATTCCTCTGCTGAAGTCAACACGATTGGAGTCACGAATCGCAACAGCCACAATGCTTTATCATCTACCCCTCACAGGTCAAGCTGTGTTTATTACTTTGTTTTATTTACTTACTTTAGAATCAATTCCCATTTCTAATCTGTATGAAAGTATATGCATGTGTTTTATCATTTTCTTGCATTCAGCAGTTAATAAACTCACTCGATAGTTAACTCAAGAAAACCTGGTTAAATTGACTCCTTTTAAAACATAACTACTGAGAAAAGGTATCTACGAAGAAAAGGATCCTTTTCAGATTAATCTTGTTGCGTTCGACAGAGGGAGTTAAATAAAGAAAGGGAGTCAATTCACCCTTGCTTACCTGGGGCATAGTAATTTTGGGGGGACGAGGGCTTAACAAATTCAGGAAACCTCACCTGGGGACCGGGTGTGACTATAGTCACAGAGTCAGAGAGGTTTACAGCATGGAAATAGGCCATCCAGCCCAACTTGTCCATGCCGCCCAATTTTTACCACCAAGCTAGTCCCAATTGCCCGCATTTGGCCCATATCTCTCTATACACATCTTACCCATGTAACTTTCTAAATGCTTTTTAAAAGACAAAATTATATCTGCCTCTCCTACTGTGGTGAACCATCGTTGGTTCCCACTTGGGGTTGTTCTAATGTTGTTGTTGGGCTAGGGTGTTCACACTGTGGGATTGTTCTAATGTTGTTGTTGGGCTAGGGTGGGATTAATACACCTGTGGTTGTTACTGTTGTGGCACATCCCAGTCGGGCTCCGCCTCCTGGGAGAGGTATAAGACCCCCTGCTCGGGCGGGACCTCGTCAGTCTGGGATGGTGTACTTACGTTCTAGTAGTTCCATTGTTAGGCAATAAAAGCCTTCTGTTACCGAAGCCTCGTGTCTTGAGTTCAATTGACGTGCATCAATTTTATTGCCTAACACTAAGCTCTCGACGGAAAGGAGAGTATGGAACAAATCTTAAAGCCAGAGCGTCTGACGCTGGATCCACGTGCGGTGGGCGCCTCTAACACCTTCGACCACTGGCTGAAGTGTTTTGAGGACTACCTGGCAGCCTCCGCAGCGGTCATCACAGATGATGACAGACTCCCGGTCCTCCATGCGAGGGTAAGCGACACTGTCTACCTCGCGATCCGTGCGGCCACCACTTACCCGAGGGCCCTCGAGCTTTTAAAAAAGCGCTACACGAAACCTCCCAATGAGATCCACGCTCGTTACCTCCTCGCTACACGACGTCGGCAGTCGGGCGAAACCATGGAGGATTACGCCAATGAGCTCTTGCAGCTTGCCAGGGGCTGCGACTGCAAAGCAGTGTCGGCTGAGCAGTACATGTATGACCTCGCCCGAGATGCGTTTGTGGCAGGGGTAGGGTCTTCGTACATCCGTCTCAAGCTGCTAGAAAAGGGGAATCTCAACCTGACCCAAGCTATGGAAATGGCTGAAATGCTTGAGGCGGCTTCGAAGAGCTTGGTCCTGTATCCGGAGGACCACGTGGAGACAACATGGCAGGAGCAGTCACAAATCCCCCCTCGCCCCACGGGCTCGAAGTGTAGTGTTATGGCGTGCTCCCATGTAGACCCGACGACGGCGGCAGCCCCATGCGGCCCGCGGTGCTACTTCTGCGGAATGGCCAAGCATCCACGACAAAAGTGTCCTGCTAAAGCGGTGGTCTGTAATCAATGCGATAAAAAGGGGCACTACGCGAAGGTGTGCAGATCAAAGCCCAAGAACGGCAGTGCAGCCTGTGACCCTTCAGAACAGGAATCATCACCATCGACGTCGAAGTACCCACGGGGTTCGTCCACGTGCGAGTCCAGGACGACGCCATTGTGGTCGACGGAGTCGGAGGAGGATGACCACCGGGAGTCGCTACGCTTGGCGCCCTCAACCATGTGCGATTCATGGGGGCGGCCATTTTGGTCGACGACGACCAGGAGCGACCAGCAGGGGTCCTCAGCATTGACTTCAGCTGCCTGCAGTGACGTTCAAGGGCCAACGGTGGCGTCGATCACCCTGAACCAGGCTAAGCACCACAGGCTTGACTGTTCAATGATGGACATAGAGGTAAATGGTCGTGCAATTTATTGTCTGTTTGACAGCGGGAGCACTGAGAGCTTTATTCACCCTGACACTGTAAAGAGGTGTGGACTCCAGATTCAACCTGCTAAACAGACAATCTCTATGGCATCACGGTCCCGGTCTGTCCCTGTTCAAGGACGTTGTGTGGTAACTCTGAAAGTGCAGGGCACAATTTACGAGCGATTCAGGCTCCTTGTGTTGCCGCATCTTTGCGCACCAATTCTCCTCGGACTAAACTTTATGGTCCACATGAAGAGTGTGATCCTACAGTACGGTGGGCCACTCCCTTCGCTGACAGTAGGGGAACAGCTGCAGTCTCCAAATTGTCCAAAGCGCCCTGCATGCAATCTTTCTACATTAACGACCACCACACCCTCTTTATTCAAGAATCTGGTACCAGGCTGCAAGCCCATCGCGACTAAAAGTAGGCGTTACAGCGCTGAAGATCAGATCTTCATCAGATCTGAGGTTCAGCGGCTCCTCAAAGAAGGGATCATACAGCCCATTGTTAGTCCGTGGAGGGCACAGGTTGTGGTGGTTAAGAGCGGGAACAAACCCCGGATGGTCATTGATTACAGTCAGACCATTAATCGACATACGCAGCTGGAGGCGTATCCTCTCCCGCGCATATCTGATATGGTCAATCAGATTGCGCAGTACCGGGTGTTCTCCACCATAGACCTTAAGTCCGCCTACCACCAACTCCCCATCCGCCCAGAGGACCGACACTACACGGCTTTTGAGGCGGATGGTCGTCTGTATCAGTTTCTTAGGGTTCCATTTGGTGTCACCAATGGGGTCTCGGTCTTCCAGCGTGCTATGGACCGAATGGTGGACCAGAACGGGCTGCGGGCTACCTTCCCGTACCTGGATAATGTCACCATCTGCGGCCGTGATCAGCAGGACCATGACACAAATCTCCAGAACTTTTTACGCACTGCATCTCGCCTGAATTTGACCTACAACAGGGAGAAGTGTGTATTCCGTACGCGCCGGTTAGCCATCCTGGGATACGTAGTGGAAAACGGGGTCATTGGCCCTGATCCCGACCGTATGCGCCCCCTTGCTGAACTTCCTTTGCCCGCTAGCGCAAAAGCACTGAGGAGATGCCTAGGCTTCTTCTCCTATTATGCGCAGTGGGTCCCCAACTACGCGGACAAAGCCCGTCCGCTTATTAAGTCCACGACTTTTCCACTCACGCCAGAGGACCAATTGGCCTTCAAGGCATTGAAACACGACATTGCGAAAGCCACGATGCATGCGGTAGACGAATCCATCCCTTTTCAGGTGGAAAGCGATGCATCTGATTTCGCCCTGGCCGCCACACTAAACCAGGCGGGCAGGCCCGTCGCGTTTTTTTCCCGCACCCTCCAAGGTCCCGAAATTCGGCATTCAGCGGTGGAAAAGGAGGCCCAGGCCATTGTGGAGGCCGTCAGACACTGGCGCCATTACCTGGCGGGGAAGCGGTTCACCCTGATCACGGACCAGCGATCCGTGGCGTTCATGTTCAATAACACACAGAGGGGCAAGATCAAGAATGACAAGATCTTGCGGTGGAGAATTGAGCTCTCCACCTATAACTACGATATTATGTATCGTCCAGGGAAACTCAATGAGCCCTCGGATGCCCTCTCGCACAGAACATGCGCTACTATGCAGGAGGATCGCTTGAACGCCCTTCATAATGACCTGTGCCATCCTGGGGTCACTCGGCTCTACCACTTTATCAAAGCCCGCAACCTGCCTTACTCGGTGGAGGACGTCAGGTCAGTGACAAGGAGCTGTCGGATTTGCACGGAATGCAAACCGCACTTTTACCGACCTGACCGGGTACATTTGGTCAAGGCCACTCGCCCCTTCGAGAGGCTGAGCGTGGATTTTAAGGGCCCCCTTCCCTCAACAGATCGGAACGTGTACTTTCTGAACATAATAGACGAGTACTCCCGGTTCCCGTTTGTTGTCCCCTGCGCGGACACGTCGACTGCCACGGTGATCAAGGCATTCCGTGATCTTTTTACCCTGTTCGGGTACCCCAGCTATATACATAGCGACAGGGGCTCGTCGTTCATGAGTAATGACTTGAGGCAATTCCTGCTCTCATACGGGATTGCCTCTAGTAGGACCACGAGTTACAACCCTAGGGATAATGGACAGGTGGAAAGAGAGAATGCTACAGTCTGGAAGGCTGTCCTATTGGCGCTGAAGTCCAAAGGCCTTCCAGTCTCCCATTGGCAGGAGGTCCTCCCAAATGCGCTTCACTCCATTCGCTCCCTCCTGTGTACGGCAACCAATGCTACTCCCCACGAGAGGATGTTCTCATTCCCTCGGAAGTCGTCCTCGGGGATATCTTTACCAGCCTGGTTGACGTACCCAGGACCCGTCCTTCTGCGGCGACATGTAAGGGCCCGCAAGTCCGACCCCTTGGTCGAACAGGTCCACCTCCTCCACGCCAACCCTCAGTATGCCTATGTGGCATATCCTGACGGGCGAGAGGACACAGTCTCGATCCGAGACCTGGCGCCCGCAGGGGACGTAGCAACTCCTGTCGTTCCCATACCCCCAGTCACGAATCCCTTATCCCTTATTTCTCCCCCGGACGTGGCGCGGTCAGCACCAGGGCCAGTGCTTAACAGTTATACTCCAATGTACAGCTTGCCTGAGACCCGGAGATCGGCGCCATCGCAGAATGTACCGGGATCCCCTGCACTACCGCTTCATCAGGGTCAACCGGCCTGTGAGTCCGCGAGAGGACAGCCGGACGCTGTTTTGGAGAGAACGCCACCGCAAGCACCTACTCCGGTGTCACCGCCGGTATTGAGGAGGTCACAACGACGGTGCGGTCCTCCAGACCGTCTGGACTTATAATCTGTTGACTTTTTTTTAGTCTGTTTTCGCACCCCGCCGGCCTTTGTTCTCAAAGGAGGGGTGAATGTGGTGAACCATCGTTGGTTCCCACTGTGGGGTTGTTCTAATGTTGTTGTTGGGCTAGGGTGGGATTAATACACCTGTGGTTGTTACTGTTGTGGCACATCCCAGTCGGGCTCCGCCTCCTGGGAGAGGTATAAGACCCCCTGCTCGGGCGGGACCTCGTCAGTCTGGGATGGTGTACTTACGTTCTAGTAGTTCCATTGTTAGGCAATAAAAGCCTTCAGTTACCGAAGCCTCGTGTCTTGAGTTCAATTGACGTGCATCACCTACTACCTCTGGCAGCTTGTTCTAGACACTCACAATCCTCTGTGCGAAAGGGAAGAACAATAGGTTTCCTTCCTTGAAGGACGTTAGTGAGCGAACTGGTTTGATACAACAATCTGGCAGCTTTATTGTGACACGAGCCTTTTAGCTTTCAGGTTTTTCTACATTGAATATAAATTTTCAAACAGCCTTGGTGAGTTTTGAACTCAGATTCTCAGGCTTAATCATCACCCCTCACAACCTTACTCAGTTAAACAGCCCTTATAAGCATACACACTATGCAGAAGTGATTTTTAATCATTGCTGGACTCGAGGGACACAATTCTCTTTGGTGTACTTGAGCAGTAATGTTTGATATCGATGATTCACTTAAGGAGATGCATAGCAATGTAACAGGAATGATATCCGGTGTTCACAACCCTTTGCAGTTTCTTGCGGTGTCAGCCTTCTATTATTATTTATTATTTATTATGAGTGTCACAAATAGGCTGATATTAATACTGCAATGAGGTTACTGTGAAAATCCCCTAGTTGCCACACTACGGCGCCTGTTTGGGTACACTGAGGGAGAATTTAGCATGGCCAATGCACCTAATCAGCACATCTTTTGGACTGTGGGAGGAAGCCGGAGCACTCGGAGGAAACCCATGCAGGGAATGTGCAAGCTCCACACAGACAGTCACCCAAGCCGGGAATCGGACCAGGGTCCCCGGCGCTGTGAGGTAGCAGTGCTAATCTTCTGTCTCATAAGACAATGGTTTCCATTGTGTGGGCTTCAAAGCTGTATTAAATATCGCCCTGTGCAGTTCAGGAGCCCCACTCTGGCATGGCAGTCTCTGCTGCATTTACTGCATGGGAAGGCAGTGAGCTGAGAGGGTGGCACCTCTCACCAACCTCTTCTGGGCCAGCTGAGCTGTTTCTTCCAAAGCCCCTCCACCGAGTCAGGCCCCAGAGGTCACGGCTGTCGCTGTCAATATCCACTGTCTTCATGTCTTGCTCACAGGTTTTCTTATTGTGGATGCCCAGAAGGTGGTGACCCAGTGGTCAGTTCACCGTATTGAAGGTTTTTGAGTATCTGGCTATTATCCATCAAATGAGCATGTCTGAATCTGTGCTGTTGTTGTTGACTTTGTAATGAGTGTATGTTGATTGAATTAGAACTCTCCTGGACATCTGAGCTGGTGACCTTGTCCTGCCAAGAGATGTTGAGGATGTGTTTACTCCTTGATGAACAGAGACTCTAATCTCCAAGCACCTATTAAGGCAGCTGGACCATGATGGGTCAGCACCTTACCAGCTGGGGGCTCCCAACTCGAGGTGGATGCTGGCTGATCAGTAGGAAACGACTGTCCCTCCCACCACTGGAGGCAGCCCTGACCCCGGTTGTCAATGCCAATCGAGGAATGGGCTTATCACTTGTAACTGCGTTTGCCATGTTGTGTCAAAGCTCTGCAGTGAAACTGCGATGTCACCTCCAGGGCGCAAAACTGAGCAAAGCTAATGGAGACTCTGGTCAAACATCAGAGCTCCCCTCTGACCTCCGCAGTTGAAATACAAAGTACTACATTTGGCATACAGCCTTGGTTGCAGGGGTTGCTAGAAAGATGACATATTTGGACAGCAGCCTGGTTTTGTGTCAAGGTTTACTCTCTGAACCTGCAACCTGCCTGAGGTATCAACAAGGCAGTGGAGTTACTTACCCATAGCTGGGAGTTTGGTTCCTGAGTGCCAGGCTGTGTGGAAATGCTATTGGACAAGCACACTCACATGTCTGGCGTCCAGAACTTCCTCCGAGTTCCCCTGACCAGATTTATCAAATTGCATTTCCCTAAACTATTCTGGTCAGATTTGAACATCAGAAACTAGCCTGCAAGCCCAGCTGCGTGGTTGAAAATCCAGGTCACATTTCTGTTTACACACGACCCCACAGTAGGATGTTTGTCCCTCACACTCCTGTGCCTCAGTGAGAGGTTTTCAAGCTCTTTCAGGATAGAGATTTGTAACAGACTAAAACCCTGAGCTGGTTTTAGGCATGAGGAATATTATTGTTGAAGAAATCCAACTTTAATGATCCTCAGGGAAGGGAAGATACCCCCATACCCTGGCTAGGACCAATACCTGATTCCTGACCCACATTGTTGGTGGGTAGTGACGGAAGGTCCTGCCAGTGTTGGCCAAGAACAGCAAATGTCAGAAACTGGTACACGGGTACATTTGCACCTTAAAGGGATGAAAAGCACTTTCTGACAATTCCATGTAAGTCATTCAACCATAGAATCCCTACAGTGCAGAAGGAGACCATTCAGCCTATCGAGTCTGCACCGACTCTCCAACAGAGCATCTTAGCCAGGCACTATCCCTGTAACCCCATGTATTTATCCCGTTAGTCCCCCTAGCCTGCACATCTTGGGGACATGAAGGGGCAATTTAGCATGGCCAATCCCCCTAACCTGCACATATTTGGACTGTGGGAGGAAACTAGAGCACCCGGAGGACACGGGGAGAATGTGCAAAATCCACACAGTCACAGTGCTAACCACTGTGCCATTGTTCCGCCCTCTTTAGTCAATGGACTTACTAGCAGGACAGGTGGATAAAGTGGTTAAGAAGACATATGGTATATTTGCCTTATCAGCTGAGGCATAGAGTTTAAGAGCAGGGAGGTCATGCAGGAACTGTCTAAACTATTGGGTTAGGCCAAAGCTAGAGTATTGTGTACAGTTCCTGAATCCATATTATAGGAGGGATGTGATAGCACTGGAAAGAGTGCAGAGAAGATTTACCAGGATGGTGCCTGGGCTGGAGAGTCTTAGTTATGAAGAGAGGTTGGATCGACTGGGATTGTTTTCCTTGGAGCAGAGGAGACTGAGGGCAGACATTTTTGAGATGTATAAAATTATGAGCGGTATAGATAGAGTATACAGGAAGAAACGTTTCCCCTTGGTGGAGGGATCAATAATTAAGGGGCATAGATTTAAGATAAGGGGCAGGAGGTTTAGAGGGGATTTGAGGAAAATCATTTTCACTCGGGGGGGATGAGAGTCTGGAACTCACTGCCTGAAAGGATGGTGGAGGCAGAGACCCTCATAACATTTAAGAAGTATTTAGGTGTGTACTTGCCATGCCAAGGCATAAAAGACTTTGGGCCACATGCTGGGAAATTGGATTAGACTAGTTGAGTGGTTTGTCTTTGACCGGTGCAGATGTGATGGGCTGAAGGGTCTTTTTCTGTGCTGTGGACTCCTATGGTTCTATGAAATGGTTAATCTTCTGAATTAAACGGCAATTTGACATTAGTCGGGTCCACCTTTATTAAGTAGGTGAATATAAATGTGACTGTCTCTAAGGTGAGTTTTCCTGTAGAATTAGAAAGATAACTTTAGCCAACCTAAATATTGATCACCGGGAATAAGATATTCTTGGTTTGACCCAATAACACTCAAACTAGTTTAATGCAGAACGATCTCTCAGACTCTATTTTTTTATGATGTGCTATTTAAAAGTGAGATTTAGTGCATGTGCCCTTTACACTGAATAGGCAAAGAACCAGCCCAGAGATAATCATAATACATTTCAAGTAGGTTGTTTATCCTTTGAGCAGTGCAGGCAGGTTACTGTATATTTAACAGAACAAGATTAAAGTCTTCAGTTCATTTCAAGATTATAAATCAGGCTGTCTTCTCAGTAGCAGTCTGGGCCTGCCAATTTAATCAACAAGTGATCCTTCAGGACTGAGATTACCTCCCCCAACCCCCCTTCTCCCCCAGATCTTTGAGTTGGCTTTTCGTATCTTGGTTAAAGTTCAATAAGGGCCTCAGCTGCTCCCCCACAACAAAGTAGAAACCCATAGCATTTTCCCCTGGCGATGTGGATGTTGTGACAATTTGAAATGCTCCAGGCTGGCCAATATTTATTAGCTATTTATTATTTAGAGATTATTAAAGCAGACAGATCATGCTGCATGGCCTATTTCTCAGGCTGTCTCAGAGCCATTTAATGGGCTCCACTGGCAAGGACCTGTAGGCTTGACCTCTTATTCTTATTCATTCATGGGACATGGCTGGGCCAGCATTTATTGCCCATCCCTCACTGCCCTTGGCTAGGCCATTTTAGAGGGCAGTTGAGAGTCAACCACATTGCTGGAGTCACATGTAGGCCAGACCAGGTAAGGACAGCAGATTTCTTTCCCTAAAGGGCACCAGTGAGCCAGATGGGTTTTTCTGACAATCAACAATGGCTTCATGGTCATCTGTAGACTCTTAATTCCATATAATTTTTATTGAATTTAAATTACACCCTCTGCTAAGGCAGGATTTTAACCCTGGTCCCCAGAATATTAGCTGCGTTTCTGGATTAATAGTCTAGGAATAATACCACTAGGCCATCGCCTCTCCAGTTGAAGGCAGCCAGTTTCTCAGCAACACGTCTTGTCAATGGACTGGAAGAGCATCTGGGGAACTGAGGCTCACATCAGGATGGAGAGGGCAGTTGTTTGCTGCCTCTACACAAATTCCTGGCTATTGCTTCAGGATGTTGTTTACTTCCCAGGTTTTTGATTTTGCTGCTGCGGTTTATAAGTTGTTAGAACCATAGAATGCCAACCAGAAGGAGGCCATTCGGCCCATCGAGTCTGTACCGACTCTTCAAAAGAGCATCTTACCAGAATGCTTTACAGTCAATTAAATACTTGTGAAGTGTAGACACTGTTGTAATAATATGATATATATGACAGCCAATTTCCACAAAGCCAGCTCCCATATACAGCAATGTGATCGTCTATTTGAGATGTTGGTTAGGGGATAAATGTTGTCTCGGATACTGGGGAGGACTGCTTCTCTTCAGAATATATAGTAAATAGCAGGGCCTTGGGGAGTGTCGAGGAACAGAGGGACTAGGAGTACACGTACATGGTTTGTTAAAAGCAGCGTCACAGGTAGACAGGGTGGTAAAGAAGGTGTTTAACTCACTGGCCTTTATCAGTCAGGGCATTGAGTATAGGAGTTGGGACATTATGCTACAGTTGTATAAGTCATTGGTGAGGCCACACTTGGAGTACTGTGTACAGTTTTGGTCAGCCTGTTATAGGAAAGACATTGATAAACTGGAAAAAGTGCAAAGAAGATTTACGAGGATGTTGCCAGGACTAGTGGGCCTGAGTTATAGGGAGAGATTGGCCAGGCTAGGACTTTGTTCCTTGGATCATGGGGGAATGAGGGGTGACCTTATTAAGGTGTAAAAAATCATGAGGGGCAGAGATAAGATGAACGCACATAGTCTTTTTCCCAGGGTAGGGGAACTGAAAACTAGAGGGCATAGGTTTTAAGTGAGAGGGGAAAGATTTAAGAGGGACCCGAGGGACAACATCTTCACGCAGAGGGTGGTGCATAAATGGAATGAACTGCCAGAGAAAGTTGTTGAGGCACATACAATAGTAACATTTAAAAAGCATTTGGATAAGTACATGGACGGGAAAGTATTAGAAGGATATGGGCCAAACGCGGTGTGGTGAACCACTGTAGTTGTCTGTTTATGTGATAGTTTATGTGATATGCCTGGACACGCCCCTGCTGCCTCAATCTGGGGCTCCGCCCTTCTTGGGGTATAAAGGTGGCTGCTCTCCGCCCCTTTTGCCTCTGTTCGGATTAGCTATCGGGTCGGATGTGCTCCAGTTCTGTATTAATAAAAGCCTGTTATTTCGCAACAACGAGCCTGTGGTGAACCATTGTTGGTTCCCACCAGGTAGTGCTGAGCCATGGTCTGGCCAGTACTATGAGTCTGTAGATATGTTACTGTTGGGGTTAGGGTTGGGCTGTTCTACCTGTTAATATATGGTACACCCCAGTTGGCTCCGCCTCCTGGGAGAGGTATAAAGATCACTGCTCTGCCTGGTGACCCTTTAGTCTGGGATCGTATACTGTATATAGTAGCTCTGTTATTGTTGGCAATAAAAGCCTTTATTTCCCGAGTACATCCAGCCTCTCGTGTGTTACATCGCGCGTCAGAGTCTTTGCGTAATCAATGGTGCATCACGCGGGCAATTGGGGCCGGGAAGGCACCATGGTCAGCATGGAACGGTTGGGGCGAAGGGCCTGTTTCCATGCTGTATTTCTCCATGACTCTATAACTTTAATAATGCTGGATGATCTCTCGCACACAGCTGAGAGAGCAGTCTCAGTTTAATGTCTCAGCTGGAAGATGGCAGCCCCTAACAGTTCAGCACCCCTTCAGCGCTGCATTGGAGTGTCAGCAGAGATTGAGTGTCAGTTAAGTTAGACAATCTTCTGGACTCAGGTGCTCCAGCTAAGCCACAGCTGACACTGCTGCTGGGGGAGGGAGTTCAGCGTTGAGTGCTGAGTTAGGGAATTACACATTAATTTCAGTACCCCAAAAGGCACAACAGTCTCCTTCCTCCTGTTTGCATCTGGGAATTGAGCGTTCTTCAGCTACATCGGAGAGGAGTAACTTTCCTTCTCCTAAATCAAGTACTTTTCTTTTCAAAAATGGATGAATTGATTCTTGGAAAGCTTTTGTAATGAACTGAGGGCCTTGGAGAGGGGGTTCTAGAGCTCCAAGCTGAAGGTGCAACCACCAACGATAGAGCAAATGAAATGGGAGGATGCGCAAGTGGTCAGAATAAAAAAGCAGAACATTTTTTAATAAGAATGCGAGGTTTTTAAGTGTTGATATTGAAAGAGATTTGGGTGTGCTTGTACAAGGAACACATAAAGTGAACATGGAGGTGCAGCAAACAATTAGGAAGGCAAATGAAACTCTGGCCTTTATTGCAAAGGGATTGGAGTACAAGAATAAAGAAATCTTGTTGCTGTTGCACAGGGTTTTGGTGAGACCACACCTGGATTCCTGTGTGCAGTTTTGGTCCCCACATATACTCATATTGGTGGCAGTACAGTGAAGGTTCATTAGATTGAACCTATGATGTAAGATCAAGTGAATTGAGTTTATGTTCTCTGGAATTTAGAAGAATGAGAGGCAACCTCAAAGAAACCAACAGAATTCCGAGGGGGCTTGATAGGGTGGACACTGAGAGGGAGAACCTAAAACATGGGAGTACAATCTCAGGATGAGGGGCTGATTCTTTTAGACTGAGGCAAGGAGAAATTTCTTCACTGGAATAGATAGATTTTTTGGTCTCTTAAGGAATTAAGGGGAGTGGGCAGGAAAGTGGAGTTGAAACCAATATGATGGTATTGGATGGTGGAGCAGGCTTGATGGGCCAAATGGTCCACTCCTGCTTCTATTCCTTGTGCTTGTGGTTGTAGATGGATGAGGTTACAGAGATAGGGAGGGCTGAGACCATGGAGGAATTCAAATACATTGGTAAGAATATAAAACAAGAAAAATGTTGTACCAAACTACTAAAAACTTCGATAATTTTCAGTAAAGATTGTCAGCTATAAAGTTATCCAAATCTTATAATTGACCTCTGTTCAGTCTGCAAAATCACAGCACATTGAAGAGTGATAGATGTTCAAAGATATTACAACGAATGCCATTGATGGGTTTATGTCTGTATTCCACTGAATTGTCTCCCATGGCGGGCAGGACAGTAAATACCAGCATCTGCAGAGGGGGCCATGGTGGAGAACAAAAGCTTCAATGGGAGAAAAATAAAGCATTAGTTCTCTGAGCACTGATATGATGCAGGTTCAATAATCTTATGCTTGTTATCATCAGCAGTAATTTGCAGCATAGTCTCTCAGTGAACTCGACCGTTGTTCACTGAGCTTAACCCCAGTCCTCGATTAGAAGCTCACAAGATGACGCCTGCGATCAGGAGGAGGGAGTGGGAGGATCTGATAAAATCTGCCTGTGGCTCTTTCACGTACTGCCAAGGAGCTGTTCTTGGGAGAGCATCCCATCAACTGCAGTTGGACAACATGAACGCCGGAAAGCAATGAAAACCAGATCTCAGGGAAAAAGCTACAGTAACAACATTTTTATAAAAAGGTCAGCTTGTCCAACTTTCCATTTCCAAGTGTTTGTAGTCATATTTTCCACTTGTTGTCTGAGCCTTTTCAAAAGAAAGCACATTTGTGCCCTTTGGCAGGAATCCATCAGTGTGTTGGGAGAGGTGTCTGTGCCAAGCTTCTCAAAAAGGGCTTTCTCATTACTTTGAAAGCCAGGAACGATTAGAAAGCATTAATTGGATCCTGCTTTGTTTTAAAATTGGGAAGAAGCTGGTGAACTCAATCCTAGAGTGACCAGTCCTCTACCCAGCCTCCCTCTGAGTGTCACACCCAAATCACTGTCATTCTAACTCTAATATCAGTGGTGACACGGTGGCACAGTGATTAACACTGCTGCCTCACTGTTCAATTCTGGCCTGTCTGTGTGGAGTCTGCACATTCTCCCCGTGTCTGTGTGGGTTTCCTCTGGGTGCTCCGGTTTCCTCTCACACTCCAAAGATGTGCAGGTTAGGTTGATTGGCCATGTTAAATTGTCCCTTAGTATCAGTGTGATTAGCAGGGTAAATAGTGGGGTTACGAGGGGTGGGATTGTTGTCAGTGCAGGCTCGATGGGCTGAATGGCTTCCTTCTGCACTGTGAGGATTCTATGATAATTCCATGGTTTATTTAACTTTCTACTTTGCCTCACCGATTCTGCCTGATCCACAACAAACACTTCCTAAGCCTGGAGTGTTAACGTAAGCCTACTTGTGACACTAATAAATAAAATAGGGTGGTTAGGGACTCCACACACTCTGGCAACATTCTGGAACTAGCCATTCCAGAACTTCTTCAATTTTCATGGAGGCAGTTGTACTTTGGAAGCCTTTCTGAATCAGATTCGCTGAGTGGAGATGTGAACCATGAATTGAAGAGGGGAAAAGTGTCAAAGGTGCGTAAAAAATGGCGCTGTCTCCTTCTTCGTGACACACTGCAGCCTGAGTGAGAACTGTGATCATGAAAGTGAGCAATGACAGCGCTGTGATTGGGAAAGGTAACTGGCCATTAAATAAAACAGTTGCCAGGTTACTACTTCTAGATAAATGGCAAGCTGTCAGGTGAAAGAGCAATGTCCTCAGATGCTTTGGAATGAAACTGATTATCCACTGGATAAAGAGCTATTCTGCATTGGGCAGTACTGAAAGGCTAGTCCAGTGTGTGATTCAGAAATAATTGATGGGCAGAGTTTTTCCAAAAAAGTTTTAAGAGGGCGATCTTACCTTTGCGCCCCACTGACCGATGGGCGGGGCGAGCCGGTAAGATTGCGCAAGAACTGAGGAATCAGGTTCACGCCCGATTTCTCACCTCTCGTGCTCTTAGCGGCACAGGATATCCTCCGAGGTCAGCCTCGCACCCATTTCCAGCGCGAGGCTGAATAAATTATTTCAGTCTAATTTAAATCTAACTTGCATGGAATTAGCAAACCTGGTACGGACATACATGTTGATCTTCTTTAAATATAATTATCACGACCCCCCTGCCAAATATTGAACCCCCCTCCCCTGCTGTACGTTTAAACCATGCCGACGTGACATCACCCAGACGTGAACCTGTCGTGGGGATACCTCCAGGGGCATAAAGGTGACAATAGTCCCTGGGGACAGAGACATGGCCAAACAGTGGCCTGGCAATGCCCCCCCCTGGCACTGCCCCTTGGCACAGGTTGGCATTGCCAGTTTGACACCATGCCAACCTGGAAACGCCAACCTGTGCCAGGGGGGCAGTGCCAAGACAGACAACAGTGGGAAGCTCATGAGTGGAGTGGAGGGGGAGGGGATCCATTAATTTGTGGTAGTGGGTTGGGTTGGAACAGATGTGGGAGCTGGGAATGCTAGTGATGGCCATTTGGAGGGGGGGAGTTGCCGGCATTGATTGTGTAGATGGGGGGTTGGGGTAAGGGGTTCAATGTTCAGAGGCAGGAGCGTACAGGCTCCGATTGGGTCAGGAGGGGACTCCAATCGGTGAGATGTGGTGGGGAACCGCTGAGATCTCCATGGTGGGCTGGGGAAGGAGGTCATTGTTTGCTCTGATCAGGGCGCCCTTTAAACAATTGCCCCAATCTCAATGCAGCTGGGCTTTGCCAGTGTGTTGACGTACCCCAACACTCCACATTCCCCTGCCCCCGACTTGATGGCATGAAACACGTCTACTTGTATTTTTGTGGCAATGTGGTAAGATCTGGAGAGAAACACCCGTTTTTCTCAAGGAACCAGCACTGCCCCATTTTTATGGTAAGATTTCACCCAATGTCTTTTTGCAATTTGTTGCAATCTTCAGTATTGCCTATCCCCATCCCCACAAACACACACACATACACATCCATTTGGTGTTATCCACCAATTTAGAAATTGCATTTTGTGGCGTCTTATCAAAGGCCTTTTAGAACACTAGATATATCACATCTACTAGATTACCCATGTCTATTCTCTGTTACATCTGTTATGAAGGGGGAAGTTGATCTCTCTGAGAACAAACACTCAACCACTCGAAGAGAAGTACCTCATTTCATAATCTGTTAAAGAGTGTGTGAGAAGGGGTAATATCCGCACTTCAGTAACTTTTAGTGGTTAAATCAGAATAGCTACCTGAGATTCTCTTTGTAAAAGCAGCAAGTAACACTTTATTTTATCTAACTAACAGTGAACAGGGTAACTAAACTATTAACAAACCAAATAAAACATTATTCTAATGGAATGCTGTTTAGATAAATTCAATTCCCACTTATTAACAAAGAAAATAGAATTCTTAGTCACTCTCAAACTTTCAACCAGGTTTGCCGTCTTTCGGAATCTCTTGTATTCTTTGCTGATTTCTTCTGTCTTCACTATTGAGATGGGGTTTTCTTTTAAGACATAAATGTGGCTGTTACGCTGTTAGAGACAGTTGCTGGCTATGCTTCTCTCAAGCTGTGAACTGTGGCAGAGGCTGGTTGACTGGCTGTTCTCTGGAGCTGGGAGCTGGCTCTTGTACACGTGATGACATGTCAAAATCCCCACAATAGGACTGGTTGACCAGGTTACCAAAACATCAAATTCAAATCCAATAGGCTGCTGCTCTTCAAATGCCTAGTTTAAACTGATTGGGCAAACTTCAAAAACATCTGTTGTCTTTGCAGTATCATTGCCTAGGCTCGAGAGATAATGTTTCAGTCTGTGTACTGCTTGCACCTGCATTTCTTCAGTACAGAAAAAAACTATATTTTTAGCAGAATCATGACATTTTATAACTCTTAGCATTTTACAATTTTTAAAATAATTTTACAAACATCAAATCCTAACATTCTACTCAACTTTGCAACACATCGTCAAAGAATTCAGAACTTGCTCAAGCAAGACTTTCCCCTTTGGAATCCAAGCTGAGTGGTTCTTTATATTTTAGATGTTTTTCCATTCTCTCCTTTAAAAGGAATTCTATTATTTTTCTACCTGTGCTGTGTAAAAAAAAAAAATTCTCATCTTAACCTGCACCATTCTGAATCTCTGCGTTCTCAGCTACTGATTCCCCCGACAGTTAATAGACACTGGATGGTCTACATAAATATAGCAGAGAGACCAGCACTCTACCTTTTAGTGCTCGCTAACATAACAGTATAAACTATTGAGTGTGATATTGAGCTACTCTCAATGTCACAGAATAACTTGGATCTACTGTGATGGGTTGGGAAGCCCGGTTAAAATGGAATCTCTGGGATTCGACGTTTTAAAGCTTCAAATCTTTGCTGCTGGAATCCAGAGTTCCTACATCACAGTTATATCATCAATAAATCCACTGTTTTTTCATCGAAATACTAGCCAAGAAAATTACCATTGATCAGCTCAAGAAATACCAGTCACTATTTTGGCAACTGCCACTGTTATAAAAACCTTTCCTGAATTGGTAACAATTCTGCTTTTGCTTCTGCTTTTCTGACTTTGCAAAGGTTTCAGAAAAACTTGGGTGGCACGGTGGCACAGTGATTAGCACTGCTGCCTCACAGCGCCAGGGACCTCAGTTCAATTCCGGCCTCGGGTCACTGTCTGTGCGGAGTCTGCACCTTCTCCCCGTGTCTGCATGGGTTTCCTCCAGGTGCTTTGGTTTCTTCCCACAGTCCAAAGATGTGTGGGTTAGGTGGATTGGCCGTGCTAAATTGCCCCTTAGTCAGGGGGATATGTGGGGTTATGGGGACAGGGCCTAGTTGGGTTGCTGTTGCCGCAGGCTTGATGGGCTGAATGCACTGTAGGGATTCTATGATTCTAAGTAAAGTGAGTATTTTCACATGGATATGTTGGCCTATACAAAAAAAGGCTGCAAAATGTAGCCTCACTTTAAAGAGACACATTAAATTACTTTTCTCTACCCTCTGACAACCAGTGCAGTGAGGCACTCTGAACGGTGATTCAATTTGATTTGATTTGATTTATTATTGTCACATGTATTGGTATACAGTGAAAAGTATTGTTTCTTTCATGCTACACAGACAAAGCATGCCATACATAGAGATGGAAAGGAGAGAGTGCAGAATGTAGTGTTACAGTCATAGCTAGGGTGTAGAGAAAGATCAACTTAATGCAAGGTAGGTCCATTAAAAAGTCTGATGGCAGCAGGAAAGAAGCTGTTCTTGAGTCAGTGATCTCAGACTTTTGTATTTTTTTCCTGATGGAAGAAGGTGGAAAAGAGTATATCTGCGGTGCATGGGGTCCTTGCTTGTGCTGGCTGCTTTTCCAAGGCAGTGGGAAGTGTGGACAGAGTCAATGGATGAAAGTCTAGTTTGAGCTTGGACTGGGCTTCATTCACGACCCTTTGTAGTTTCTTGTGGTCTTGGACAGAGCAGGAGCCATACCAAGCTGTGATACAACCAGAAAAAATGCTTTCTATGGTGCATCTGTAAAAGTTGCTGAGAGTTGTAGTGGACATGTCAAATTTCCTTAGTCTTCTGAGAAAGTAGAGGCGTTGGTGAGTTTTCTTAACTATAGAGTCATCATAGGGGACCATGACAGGTTGTTGGTGATCTGGATACCTAGAAACTTGAAGCTCTGGGTTCCTAATAAATTGATGATAAGGGGCAGCAGTCAGGGAAGTACAGAGCAAGGGAACAATCACGACACTGGCGCATTATGAGATCAAAAGCTGGGTAAAATTCAATGGGGACCCCCTTGAGTTTTGGTTGCTGGTTGCAATTTGTTTACAGTCATCAGTTTTAGGAAGAAATTCATAATCTCAGGACGTCCAAAAGCACTTCACACAGGCAATAATTTGTGGAGGAATTGGGACAGCCAACTTGTGCAGAACAAGCTCCCACTGAAAGCAATATGATAATAGGGCATTCACCAGGATGCTGCCTGAGACAGAGCTTTTAAGTTCTGAAAAGAGGTTGGGTAGGCTTGAGCTGTTTTCATTGGAGCAGAGAAGACTGAGGGGCGACCTGATCAAGGTGTACAAGATTATGAGAGACATGGACAGAGTGGATAAGGAGCAGTTGTTTCCCTCAGTTGAAGGGTCAGTCATGAGGGTACATAGGTTCAAGGTGAGGGGCAGGAGGTTTAGGGGGGATGTGAGGAAAAACCTTTTTACCCAGAGGGTAGTGACGGTCTGCAATGCACTGCCTGGGACGGTGGTGGAGGCGGATTGCCTCACATCATTTAAGAAGTACCTGGACGAGCACTTGGCACATCATAACATTCAAGGCTATGGGCCAAGTGCTGGTAAGTGGGATTGGGTGCAAGGTCAGGTGTTTCACACATGTCAGTACAGACTCAATGGGCCGAAGGGCTTCTTCTGCACTGTATGATTCTATGATTTTATGATAATAACAAAATAATCTGTTTTAACGATTATTGGTATTAGCCAGGGCACCAGGAAAACTCGCCCTGCTCATCTTCAGATAATGCCTGGGATATTTTACATCCAGATGGGGTTTCACCCAAAAGGCGGCACCTTTGACAGTGCAGCACACTTTTGGTACTGCACCTGACCGCACGTGAGTTATGCACTTAAGACTCTGTAATGGGACTCATACCCACAATTTTCTAACCTAGAGATGAGAATGTTCCCACCTCAGCTCCTTAGCCATGCCAACATTTATCATGAGCAATATTTATTTATTTATCATTGGGTAGCACAGTGGTTAGCACTGCTGCCTCACAGTGCCAGGGATTCGGGTTCAATTCCGGCCTCAGGTGACTGTGTGGAGTTTGCACATTCTCCCCGTGTCTGCGTGGGTTTCCTCCCACACTCCAAAGATGTGCAGGTTAGGTGGATTGGCCATGCTAAATTACCCCTTAGTGTCCCAAGATGTATAGATTAGGGGGATTAGAGGGATAAACACTTGGGGTTCCGGGGAACAGGTCTGGGTGAGATTGCCCCTTAGTGTCAGAAGGATTACATGGGATTACAGGGATAGGGCCTGGGTGGGATTGTTGTTGGTGCAGACTCAATGGGCCGAAGGGCCTCCTTCTGCACTGTAGGGATCGATGGATTCTGAAAGGACAGTGAGTTTCTCTCTCAGTATTAGATTTTCCCTAGAGGTGCCGATGTTGCTGTTTAGGGGCAGGCTTTCCCTCTGCAAAGGCTTCATTTTGGACCTGTACGTTTTGCTAAACAATGATAGGATCAGAGTCCAATCTGTACTTGAAGGGATATGACCTCACTGTCCTCACATCACCCCGACTGTCAAAGGGATGTGACCCTGGTGCCAGTATCACCCTGATTGCAAAGGGTTAAAGGTTCCTCGGGTTCTGTCAGACCACCTTCTTCCAAAGCACATTCTTCAAACTTCAACCCTGACGTCAAATGTTGTCCTATCCCACCATGGGGAGAATCACAATCATGAGTGGTGATTGGCTGTAAATCCTCAGTTGGGAATGCTGCCAATGTTTGCCAAGCCTGCCCTAGGGGGGCAGGAGGCCAATGTTAACACCAGGCTTACGGTTCCTCCGTCTTGACTGCATCATAGATGTGACATCGGACGAGTAGATGCTCCAGATATTGGAAGGCAATGGTACCAAGATTTGAACCAAACATCTCCACTGCGAAAGCTAAAGTTGGTTTACTTGCCCTGTTCAGCATTATCTCATTCCCATCACACTCACATTATATTTAGTCGGAAATCTAATGAGCAGAGAAATCAGCTTTAGACAAATTAACATTTTAATGAGGTTCATTAGAAGATTTATATATTCCTTGCTTTAGGCATGTATTAATCTCCTGATGTGTTATTTAAATCGGTTTGTAAGAAAAGATTTTAGGAGACTGAGATCCTACAGTTCTAGTTCAGAGAGGTTATTGTAACACTGTAGTTTTACACTTCATTCAAATTGCTTTGGACTTAGCAATGTAGATAAGATAATTCTCTACTTATTCTAAAATAGAATCATTCTTTTTTTAAAATGATTAATTCCTACTCGAGGAGCGAATCAATTGACACTGTGGGTGGGATTTTCCGGCCTTGGGGTGAGTGCAGCCGGAAAATCCATGTAAATCTTTTTTTACCCTTTCCAGTTTAGTAACAGAACAGGGCAACCAGAATTGTACACAGTACTCCAAATGTGGTCTTACCAATCTCTTGTATAGTTGTAACATAATGTCCCAGCTACTGTACTCAATGTTCTGACCGATGAAAGCAAGTGTGCCAAATGCCTTCTTCACCACCCTGCCTACCAGCTGCACTTCCCTGATGCCTATATCCCCATAGCATGGCAACAACTTATGCAGCTCCACCTTGAACCTCTGATGAGGAACAAGAGGAGCAGCAACACGAATAGAAACAGCAGCAGGAACAAGACTTACAACAGTGGCTGCTCCACAGAATAGGGAGGATGGACACTGAGATCCACCTCAGAGCCCCAGCGCAGCCAGAGAGGATCAGCTCCCTCCACATGTCTGAACACTAGTGCCTCAGGAGACTCAGGATGTCACGGTCATTGCTGACACCTTCAGCCTCCTGGAACAAAATGCCTATCCCAGTGGATAAGGTGGGCATACATCGCCCATGATTGTCAAGGTGTCTGCCACTGGAAAGCCACCCCCGGATCACAGCCTCTACCCAGGGTTATGTGCTGTCTTCTCCTGCAAGGAGAAGAAATTATGAGTATTGGAAATGGCTTGCGTGCATAGGCGTGAAGGAGAATGGATGGTGGCACAGTGGTTAGCATTGCTACCTCACAGCGCCAGGGATCCGGATTCAATTCCAGCCTTGGGTAATTGCCTGTGTGAAATTTGTACAGGGACAGGGAGAACCCCTGTGTCTGCGTGGGTTTCCTCCGGGTGCTCCGGTTTCCACCCACTGTCCAAAGATGTGCGGGAAAGGTGGATTGGCCATGCTAAATTGCCCCTTAATGTCGGGGGATTAGCAGGGTAAATACATGGGGAATAGGGGTTACAATCTATAGAATCCATACAGCTCATCAAGTCTGTCCTGACCACAATCCCACCCAGGCCCTATTCCCGTAACCCCATGTATTTACCCGGCTAATCTCCCTGACACTAAGGGGCAATTTAGCATGGCCAATCCACTTAACCCGTACACCTTTGGACTGTGGGAGGAAACCAGATCACCCGGAGGAAACCTATGCAGACACGGGGAGAACATGCAAACTTCACACAGACAGTGGCCCAAGGCCGGAATCGAAACTGGGTCCCTGCCGTTCCTGGGTGGGATTGTTTTCGGCTCAGACTTGATGGACCGAATGGCTTCCTTCACGATTTGATTAATTTAATGTCTATCTTGCAGCAGGGGTGGGGCCAGGACATGTGGCAAGCAAATCAAAGGACTATTGACTTCTGCGGGAGTGGAAAATCTGTTCCTGTGCTTTCCTCTTCAGTTGCTCATACAAACCTCCCAGTGAGGAATACAACAAGGGAGAAACAGTTTCCGGTTGTTCTGTGTGTGTGTGGAAAGTTGGAGTCTGGAGGTCAGATCTGGACCTGTACTCTGTCCCACAGGACAAACTTCAATCTCTTCTTGTTCCCAGCAGACTCTGATCCCTTAAGAACACTCCGGAAGCTTGAAGCTGAAACTCATTTTTGATTTTGTGAAGTTTTTGTAATAAAGAAATGCTTATTAAGGACATCAGTCTCACAATTTCGCCTCACACAGAATTTATACTCATTTTGAATGATAACTGAGACAGAATCTAATTGGAATAGACCCCTCTATATCTCTCTCACTGTTGTGGTACTGATCCCTGCAGCAGACAATCTGAGACTTTGAAGCAATGTCACCAAGGAAACATGATGGTCTGGAATAATATCTGATCAAGGTATTTGTATATTGCAATCATCCATCTTCAGACAGCGTTCATTGTATAAGATGATCCAACATGAGATTTGTAAATCAGTTAAAATGATTGCAACCATCTTCAAACCCCTCTATGAAAGTTCTTTCACTAGCTGATCCACCGACTGATTGTGAATCACATGTTTGTGGTGACAAGAATGAAATGCATGTGGATTAATCGCTCTGCAATCTCAGGGTAATGGGAACTCGCCTCCACTTCCCCGGATGATTACTGAGTGTGAAGAGTGAACCTCCTGCAGCCGTTTAAGCATCGACTCCACCTTCACTTTTAGAGTTAGTCTGGTTTTCAATCACCACTCACCACAAAATACTCATCCTCCAATCATATCGCTGTTCCAATTGTTACGACGCAGAAGTTGTTCCCCTTTTGAGAAGCCATGCTGAATCTCCTAAAGAGGAATACATCGCTTCGTAATCTGTCAAAAGTGTTTGGGAAAGTGTGATCTGTTCTTCGGTAAATTTTAGAGGTTAACTAACAGGAATACCTGACACTCACTTTAAGTGAACAATTAACAAGTTATTTATTTAACCAACTGGGAACTTTAACTGAACAAGTAACATATGGATTAAATTAAGATACTTCTGGAATGCTGTTCAAATAAATACAAGGTCCATTCATTATCCAAAAAAACCCAGAAGTTAGTCACTCTCAAAAAAATATACAACCAGATGTTTTGGCTTTCGAAAATCTTTGGCGTTCTGTCGATTCCACTGTCTGTAAGCTCTTTCTGATTTGGTACCCTTTGTTAGATAGATGGAGGGTTCTCTTAAGAGATATTCTAAGCTGACAGGGAGCCGCTCTTGTCCTCTCTGAGTATTCCTCTTTTTATTACTATGATGATCTAATCAACTTTCCTACAGATTGGTCTGATATTGACATCAGCCAAATTCAATTTTTATAGGTTCCTGATAGCTGAGTGTCTTCTTTAAACTGATAGGCTGTCAAAACTCAAAAGCCTGCAAAGCCTGCTACCAAGGCAGCCCTGATGCTTGGTCCTTGTTACAAATGTTGCAATCTATGTACCCTGTGTGCACCTGCATTTTAAAGCTTCAAGCACTGACACAAAATCAGCTTTTAAACCACTTTACAAACTCAACTTCATAGCACAATGATCTAACCTACAACTTGTATTAATCTGGTTCTTAGCTCCCTCCATTTGAAAAGAGTGGTAGAACTATATAACACCAAGAGAGGGTCTATGCGAGCACCTTGAACAAGAAATCCAGTTAACCCCACTCTAAAACATTCCCTTACGAAACCTGTTTCAATTTACTGTAGGAAGTTTTGTCTATCTTCTTCATATTATTGTTCCTAATATTGCATTGATATTGGCACTTGAATTATTGAACCCCTACAGTGTGGAAGGAGGCCATTCGGCCCATCGAATCTGACCGACTCTCCGACAGAGCCAGACACACCACCTGCCCTATCCATGTAACCTGACATATTGGCCCCCCTAATCCCCCCATTGTGGGACACTGAGGGACAATTTTGCCAATCCACCTAACCTGCACATCTTTGGAGTGTGGGAGGAAACCCACGTAGACACAAAGAGAATGTGCAGACTTGCACAGACAGCCACACAAGGCTGGAATCGAACCCAGGTTCCTGGTACTATGAGGCAGCAGTGCTAACCACTGTGCCACCATGCTGCCCACTCTTGTATAGCTGAATCCCCATGCCCTCTTCCCCTCCCATCTCCCCCCCCCATGCCCACTATAGTTGCTTGATGGCTGACACAGATATGATAGTCTGAAGGGCCTCATTCTGTGCTGTAAAGCTCTATGACTCTACTGCTGTTCTGTTGGACTCAAGCCTCTATAACACCAAGCCACTGGAGATTTCCAACAGGAAACTGGTTTTGGGGGAAGGTGGTGGCATACTGATACTATCACTGGATTGGTAACCCAGAGGCCCAGGCTAATGCTCTGGGGACACAGGTTCAAATCCCACCATGGCAGGTAGTGGAATTTAAATTCAATTAATTAACCAATTGGAAATATAAAGTTTGTCTCAGTAATGGTGACTGTAGGTGCTGAGGGATACACTAAAGCTTGGGGCAGCCACAGAGGTGCAATGGAAAGATAATTGTCTTTTCAACTACACAGAGGGGCTGGAAATTATATAGAACCCCTCGGGCCGTATAACTAACATTGAATGTATGTTTTGTTAAGAACATGGCTGCTGGTAAATGCTGAGTTACTCCAAATGTTAGGAAAGATTGAAACTATCATCGATTGTCCACCTGGTTCACGAATGTCCTTCTGGGAAGGAAATCTGCCGTCCTTACCCGGTCTAGCCTACATGTGACTCTGCATCCACAGCAATGTGATTAACTCCTAACTGCCCTATGAAATGGCCAAACAAGACACACAGTAAGCCAGTGGGTAAGAGGCTCTTCAGAGAGTTGGTGCAAACTTGATGGGCTGAATGGCTTCTCTCTGCACTGTAGGGATTCTATGGTGCTATGTTTGCAAGGCCCATAGACTTTGCCGTGTCCAGTGCCTTCAGCCGTTACTTAATTGTAGATGTTTTGGATGTAATTGTCTAAAGACTGGCACCTGTGATGCTGTGGACCTTAGGAAGAGATGAATCATCCACTCGGCACTTCTTGTTGAAGCTCATGGGTGCCATGGGTATTGTTTTGAGATCTTCTCCAACCTTGGAGAACAGGATTGAAGATGGTTAACTGGCTGATACAATCTGAACACTCCTTCAGTGACCATCTTTACATCAGCCAGTAGGTTGGGGGTGGTGTTATAAGATGAGGGGGTGATTCTCCCATCCCGTTGCACTTATTTTTTAGCGCAGCAGGCCAGGAGAATCATGCGGCAGGCAATGCCGGGATCCGCGCATGCATTCGCACATCCGCGCATGCTGTAGTTTTTCTATGTTTCTATTCCCGCCCCAATAGCATCTCCCTGTACTGGATTTCGGGCGGAGTCTGCTCCATGCCGGAAATCAGCAGGGAGACACGAAAATGATTTAAGTAATAATTTCCATATAATTTAAATGAGATTAGCAGACCTGGGACTGAAGTCTTGGGTCCGCTGGCCTCTCCCAACCTGCCAGATTGTTTGACTTCAGTGGGGATTACACTAGCACCTCACCTTCAGGGAACAAGCAGCCCGTCTCTGCTGGAGTGAAGGAGGTGCAATCGGGGCCTCCCAGAGGGTCGGGCAGCAGGGGGGCATTGGCACCCTGGCAGTGCCAGCTTGGGCCCTCTGGCACAGCCCAAAGTGCCAATGCCCAGGGGGGCAGCTTAGCACTGTCCATCGGGCATGGGGCAGTGCCAAGGGGCCCAGGCCTATTGGGGGGGAGCTTAGGGGTGGAGCTGATGGGGCGGGGCCCCTGCTGCCTCTCTGCATAGGGATTGATGGGGGAAGACGGGGCTGGGGGAGGGGGGGCTCAGCCGGGTGGGGGGTCAGCCTGCTGTGTGGGTTGGCACTGAGTGGGAGGGGGGGGGGGCTGTTGATTTTATTTGATTTATTATTGTCACATGTATTGGTATAGTGAAAAGTATTGTTTCTTGCACGCTATACAGACAAAGCATACCGTTCATAGAGAAGGAAATGAGAGAGTGCAGAATGTAGTGTTACAGTCATAGCTAGGGTGTAGAGAAAGATTAACTTAATGCAAGGTAAGTCCATTCAAAAGCCTGATGCCCCTCATTATTTTATAGACCTCTATAAGATCACCCCTCAGCCTTCTACGCTCCAGAGAAAAAAGTCCCAATCTATCCAGCCTCTCCTTATAACTCAAACCATCAATTCCCGGTAGCATCCTAGTAAATCTTTTCTGCACTCTTTCTAGTTTAATAATATCCTTTCTATAATAGGGTGACCAGAACTGTACACAGTATTCCAAGTGTGGCCTTACCAATGTCTTGTACAACTTCAACAAGACGTCCCAAAGGTAGTGGAGTCTAAAACCAGAGGGCATAGGTTAAGGTGAGAGGGGAGGGATTCAAATTGTGGGAGGCCAGGGAGGAAATTGCGGGTCCCCTAGCAGAAATATTTGAATCATAGATAGTCACAGATGAGGTGCCTGAAGATTGGAGGCAAATGTTGTGCCTTTGTTTAAAAAGGGCTGCAGGGAAAAGCTTGGGAACTACAGGCCAGTGAGCCTCACATCAGTGATGGGTAAGTTGTTGGAAGGTATTTTGAGAAACAGGATCTACAGGCATTTAGAGACACAAGGACTGATTAGGGACAGTCAGCATGGCTTTGTGAGTGGAAAATCATGTCTCACATTTTTTTGAAGGGGTAACCAAGAAGGTAGATGAGGGCAGTGCGGTTGACGTTGTCTACATGGACTTTAGCAAGGCCTTTGACAAGGTACCGCATGGTAGGCTTTTGCATAAGGTTAAATCTCACAGGATCCAGGGTGAGGTAGTTAAATGGATACAAAATTGGCTTGATGATAGAAGGTGGTTGTAGAGGGTTGTTTTTCAAACTGGAGGCCTGTGACCAGCAATGTGCCTCAGGGATCAGTGCTGGGTCCACTGTTGTTTGTCATTTATATTAATGATTTGGATGAGAATATAGGAGACGTAGTTAGTAAGTTTGCAGATGACACCAAGATTGGTAGCATAGTGGGCAGAGAAGAAGGTTATCTCGGATTGCAATGGGATCTTGGTCAATTGGGCCAGTGGGCTGACGAATGGCAGATGGAGTTTAATTTAGGTAAATGCGAGGCGATGCATTTTGGTAGATTGAAACAGGGCACGACTTACTCAGTTAATGGTAGGGCATTGGGGAGATTCACAGAACAAAGAGATCGAGGGATACATGTTCGTAGCTCCTTGAAAGTGGAGTCACAGGTGGACAGAGTGGTGAAGAAGGCATTCAGCATGCTTGGTTTCATTGGTCAGAACATTGAATACAGGAGCTGGGACGTCTTGTTGAAGTTGTACAAGACATTGATAAGGCCACATTTGGAATACTGTGTACAGTTCTGGTCACCCTTATATAGAAAGGATATTATTAAACTAGAAAGAGCGCAGAAAAGATTTACTAGAATGCTACCGGGAATTGATGGTTTGAGTTATAAGGAGAGGCTGGGTAGATTGGGTCTTTTTTCTCTGGAGTGTAGAAGGCTGAGGGATGAAATTATAGTGGTCTATAAAATAATGAGGGGCATAGATCAGCTAGATAGTCAATATCTTTTCCCAAAGGTAGGGGAGTCTTAAACTAGAGGACATAGGTTTAAGGTGAGAGGGGAGAGATGCAAAAGTGCCCAGAGGAGCAATTTTCACATAGAGGGTGGTGAGTGTCTGGAACAAGCTGCCAGAGGTAGTAGTAGAGGCGGGTACAATTTTGTCTTTTAAAAAGCATTTAGACAGTTACATGGGTAAGATGGGTATAGAGGGATATGGGCCAAATGCGGGTGATTGGGACTAACTTCAGGATTTTTTTTAAAAAGGCAGCATGGACAAGTTGGGCCAAAGGGCCTGTTTCCATGCTGTAAACCTCTATGACTCTGTGACTCTATCTGTTAAAGGTGGTGAGAGTTGTAGCTGACATGCCAAATTTCCTTAGTCTTCTGAGAAAGTTGGTGGGCTTTCTTAATTATATAGTGTCGGCATGGGGAAACCAGGACAGGTTGTTGATGATCTGGAAACCTAAAAACATGAAGCTTTTGACCCTTTCTACTTAGTCTCCGTTGATGTAGACAGGGGCATGTTCTCCTTTACGCTTCCTGAAGTCGATGACAATCTCCCTTGTTTTGTTGACATTGAGGGAGAGATTATTGTTGCTGCATCAGTTCACCAGATTCTCTATCTCATTCCTGTACTCTGTCTCAACATTGTTTGAGATCCGACCCACTGCGGTGGTGTCATCAGCAAACTTGAAAATCAAATTGGAGGGGAATTTGGCCACACAGTCATAGGTGTATAAGGAGTATAGTAGGGGGCTAAGAACACAGCCCTGTGGGGCACCGGTGTTGAGGATGATCATGGATGAGGTGTTGTTGCCTATCCTTACTGATTATTGTCTGTGAGTTAGGAAGTTCAGGATCCAGTCACAGAGTGAGGAGCCGAGGCCCTGGCCACGGAGTTTGGAGATGGGTTTCGTGGGAATAATGGTATTGAAGGCTGAGCTATAGTCAATAAATAGGAGTCTGACATAAGTGTCCTTGTTACCTAGGTGTTCCAGGGTTGAGTGCAGGGCCAGGGTCATGGTGTCTGCTGTGGACCTGTTGCGGCGGCAGGCAAACTGTAGTGGATCCAGGTAGTCCGGGAGGCTGGAATTGATTCATGCCATGACTAGCCTTTCGAAACACTTCATAATGATGGATGTCAGAGCCACCAGCCGATAGTCATTGAGGCACGCTGCTTGGTTTTTCTTAGGTACCGGGATGATAGTCGTCTTCTTGAAGCAGATAAGGACCTCAGATTGTTGTAAAGAGTGGGTGAAGATGTCTGTTGGGGGGGTGGTGATCGGAGAGGGGGGCTGGAGATCGCGGCGGGCTGGGAGTGGGGGGGAGGGGAGTGGGTGCTGGGCTCGGGAATGTTCAGGGGACCAGCAATTGGGCCATTGGGGGGGTTGCGGAGAGCTGGCGTTGTGGGGGTCACGGAGCTGGCCAGCGATCAAGCTGGCCAGCAATCGAGAGGCTGTCAGAAACAGCCCCTAAATAGTGCAGGTTCATGGGCTAATTCCTCATGAGTCTCTCTCTCACTCTCGCAGACTATTCAGTTCTGGGCTATGTAATTGATATTTGCTTATAGCACTTACCTCTCACCCTCTGTAAGTGCCTCTGCCCAGAGCACACACTGCTGGCACAGAGATTGAGATGCACTTGGCAATAAGAGTCACATTCCCCAGCTCTGAGTTCCAGGTTGACCTGCAGTGGAATACTTGCATCCAATGGGAGTTGGTGCCTGCTTCCTGAAGCCTCAGGCGGAATTCTCCCAAAAAAATTCTAATTGTTGAATTCGTGTGAAAACTGGAGTAATTCATACTAATTTTTTCAGTGGGAGTTCAGAGAAGAATCTCCTACACTCCATGCATTTCACAGGCCACCAACATGAATATCATTCAATTTCAGGAGGCGGGCCCTATTCCCACTGGAGAGGCTGGAATCAGTGCGCTGAGTGGGCCACTGCGCATGTGCTGATTTGTCAGTGCCGAGATTTACCTGCGCTATTCAGGGGCTGTTTCTGATTTGGGTCCATATGTTGGAGTAGAATGGCTGAAAATTTCTCAAAGGTGAATTTGATGTCAAAGGCCAGGAACCTTCTGGAACAACAGTGTAAGTGCACTATGTCCATTTTCAGGAAGAAAATGGAGACATTGGGATGGGAATGTTGCCTTTATATCTCCTTGATCTTTTTTACTGATTCCACAAAACCTCCTTGGAATCCCTCTCATTAAAATAGCTCTTCTGCTCTCCGATGTTTTTAAAAATTATTTCACAATCATGTGAGCATCGCTTGCAGGCCAGCATTTATTGCTCATCCCTAATTGCCCCTGAACTGAGTGGCTTGCTGTAGGTCATTTCAAAGGGCAGTTAAACATCAACCACATGAGTCACGTGTAGGCCAGACCAGGTAAGGACGGCAGATTTCCAACCCTAAAGGATATTAGTGAACCAGATGGGTTTTTACAAGAATCAATGTTAGTTTCATAGGTCACCATTACTGCGACTAGTTTTATATTTCAGATTTATTAATTGGATTTTAATTCCATCAGAAGCTGTGATGAGATTTGAACCTGCGCCCAGAGCCTGGGTCTCTGGATTAGTAGCTTAGTGACATTACAACCATCTTCATTGAGTCCCATTAGTTTAAGGCAGCTTTTTGTGTTTTCCTGTTTGTGAATAAAATTCCCAGGATTTTTTAGTGACAGATATGAAGTTATTGGAACTTGATTGAGATTTTACGGGGGTGGGAGGGGTGATTTTTACAGCCATGCTCGTCCCGAAACTGTAAAATCCCACCCAAGGTCAACAGATCTTTCCATGGTCTGCCCCTCATCCGCTCCGATTCCCATGACGGGCGGGACGGTAAAATTCTGGCCGTTGTGCTAATAAACTCTGAGTAAGCTTCTTTCTTTTCAGGTAGTACTCAGGTGTTCCCAAACTGGGGTCTGCGGAACCCGTGTTCCACAAGAGACCACCAGGGCTTCCACATGACAAAAAAGCAATATTTATTTTTTATACCCCCAAAAAAAACACACAAACTGAAATGTGGAAGTCAGTCGAAGAAGCAAAGATTTGAGAAAGCACAAGGGCCTCAAATCAAAGCAAAACAAAATATCAAATTGACCAATCAGATCCTGCCCACTCTTGGCTTCTGAAAGGCTGCCTATCGTAGCCAATGTCCAGAGAGGCAGAGCTCTGATTGGCCAGTTTTATTTCTTGTTTTATTCTGTTGCTGGGTGGAAAAGTGGCTGAATGAGCAGAGCGGCAAAAGGACAACGGGAGCAGCAAAAGGGGTGGCCAATGGGCCAGGGGTGGTGAAGGGGCGGCCAAGGAGCAGCAAAGAAACGGCAGCTGTAGCACATTTTTAAGAGAAATTGTGACCCTGGGAGATCATAGATCCTACAGTGCAGAAGAAGGCCATTCGGCCCATCAGGTCTGCACTAACCACAATCCCACCTAGGCCCTATCCCCATAACCCCATGCATTTGTCCTGCTAGTCACCCTGACAACAAGGGGCAATTTATCATAGCCAAGCCACCTAACCCGCACATCTTTGGAGTGTGAGAGGAAACCGGACCACCGAAGGAAACCCATGCAGACACGGGGAGAATGTGTAAACTCCACACAGACAGTGACACAAGCCAGGACTTGAACTCGGGTCGCTGGCGCTGTGAGGGAGCAGTGCTAACCCACTGTGTTCAACGACATCCTAAGAATGCATTTTTAAAAAAAAGTAAATCCTGACAAATAAACTAAATGTGAGAGGGGCCATTGGGGGCGGGTGGGGGGGTGGGGGGTGGGGGGGGGGGGGGGGGGGGCAGGGGGAGGGTGGGGAGGGGGAGGTGGCAGCCAGCGGGGGGCAGGCTATGGGAAGAGATTTAAATGAGGGGCGCCCATGGGAGAGGATTAATAGGCGGAGGTTAAAATGTGCTGTCAATATGAGAAGAACGATTGGGGCTTCCTGATGCTCTTGGGAGGTCACAAGGGGTTTGGCGGCTGAAAAGGTTTGGGAAACCCTGCTCTATATTTCTTTGCGCAGGAGCAAGATTTACAACTGGGCCTGGTTGCAAGATTATCAGTGAGTCATTAAGTCACCATCTCATCTTTATCTTGCTCTTTGTTTCGGCTTTGATGTTGCAACAATCTTAGAAAGGACAAGGCAAAGTCAAAAACACACACACAGCTCCGGAGACGCCCAGGATTATTACTTTATTGCCGTAGTTATGTGTAGAAAATTTCACTTCAAAATTCAGCTAGCAAAGTGGAACAGTACAATAAATATAACAAATTCATCATTGTCCCCACACTCCTCAAGCTATTTACAGTAGTTTAAGCACAGAATACCCTGTAGCAGAAAAGATAAAAAGAATCACTTGTATTAAAGTTAACTTGTTCCCTTGATCAACTGGAGCAGCCTTATGCACCCATCCCAAATCAGCCATCAATCAGCATTCCTCAATTTGAAATAAGGATGGTTTTGTGTTTGTCTTGATCTTGTCAAGAATTAGCACCTCCCCATTTAACACCGTGGGCTGGATTTTCCCCTGGCTTTGCATCCCGATTTTGGGACCAAATGGGTGTCCTGACCCCTCATTTGCCAGTAGAGAGATCAACTCAGTGATCTTCTGGGAAGCAACCTCCTAACTGGCTGTGCCCCCGAGCTCGGACAACAGACAACCTCACAATGTTGTGGGCCATCTCCAAGACGGAGCCAATGGTGGTTCCATAGGGGGGCGCTGCTGAGCTTGGTGGGAGACCCCAAGAGTGTCTCCACATCAAGGCTTCCTCTGCAGAATCAAAGCTTCCAACAAAATAAACAGTGGTCATAGCTGCCAGCCTATCACCGAGGAGGAAATATCTGAAACTTTACTAGTGTATTCCTGTCATGGCCATTAGCAAACAAAGAGCTGCTCGGAACAGGCGCAGAGAAAAGAGGCAATAGCCATTGTTAGGCCCTGACCGTGGTGAGATTTGAACTTTAGCTTATTGGCCCAGTCCGTAACCATTACACTACCTCTTCAGGATTAAATCTTGTTCTGCTCCCTCACACATGGCCAGCCCACTGCCCAAGATGGCCTCTTATGTATATCCAGAAATGGAGACTTCGAACAAGCACAGCAGAGATCCTGGTGGCTTGAGTGTGAGGTATAGTGGGATGACAATGAGCCTTCACCAGACTGAAGATAGTGGATTCTGACCAGGCCACCCCAGGGAAACACTGACAGCAGACTGTTGCACTGTCCAAATGGAAATAAAATTCAAAAGACAGGTAATAGAAGTAGGTGGCAGTACAGTGGCACAATGGTTAGCACTGCTGCCTCTCTTAGCGCCGGGTTCAATTCCGGCCTTGGGTCACTGTCTGTGCGGAGTTTGTACATTCTCCCCATGTCTGCGTGGGTTTTCTCCGGGTGCTCTGGTTTCCTCCCACACTCCAAAGATGCACGCGTTAGGTTGATTGACCATGCTAAATTGGCCCTTAGTGTCAGGGGGATTAGCAGGGTAAATATGTGGAGTCACTGGGATAGGGGCTGGGTGGGAGTGTGGTTGGTGCAGACCTGTTGGGCCAAATGACCTTCTGCACTGTAGAGTCTGAAGCGTTAACAGTGTAATGCCGATATTAAAGCAGAGTGCATGGACTTGTGTAGGTTTCTTTTTAAAGTGCAGCTGGTGCTGCAGATACTGCCTCCTTCTACCCAGTAAACCATCTCCTTTGGACATCACCCACTGATATCTATTGATGGTTCTGTACCACTCTCACAATGTACAGATACAAACATTGTCGGAAATATCTCCACCAAAGCTTTCATTGTGTGCTCTGTACTCAGTCACAAGGGCCCAGAATTTACAGCCCCACCAAGAGGTGTCTCCCTCTGGTGGTGGGCCATTGAACCTGTCATTTACTTTGGCGGAACCATAATCTTCCATCAGGCAGCTGGGGCCAGAAAATCTTGGCCACGATTCTTATTGGTTTAGCCCAACACTTAAAATGGCTAGACTGGTCTGCGGGTTGGCGAATGGCAAACTAGATCCCCCAACTCAGGGCTGCCACTGAGCATAGCCAGGACAGTCACGCATGTCAAGCTAGGAGTTGCTGCCATTGGTTAAGCTGGAATGAGAGCCCAATGTAAGAACGGGAGAGTGGGAGGGGAAAGTGGGTGGGGGGAGTGGGAGGGAGAGTGAGGGGGAAGTTGGGGTCAAAGTGGGGGGAAGTGGGGGGAGAGTGTGAGGGAAGTAGGGATGAGAATGGGGGGAAGTGGGGGAGAAGTGGGGAGAAAATGGCGGGGAGAGTGGGGTGGAATGGGGAGAGTGGGGGGGAAGTGGGGGGAGAGTGGAGGAAGTGGAGGGAAGTGGGGGGAAATGTGTGGGAGAAGTGGGGGGAAAATGGGGGAAGTGGGGGGAGCGTGGGGGGCAAAGTTGGGGGGAGAGTGGGAGGAAGTTGGGGAGAAGTGGGGGAGAGGGAAAGTGGGGGGAGGGAAAGTGGAGGAAGTGAGGGGGGAGGGGTCGGTGGTGAGGGGGTGGGGGGTGGTGGGGGGATGGGGGAAGGGCTCAGAAGGGTTTAGGGCAGCTGAAGATGTGAGCACCGATGCTGAGGCGAACAAAGTGGAGATGAGTAAGAGGGAAGAACTAGAGGAACACAGGGATGATGGAGGGTGTTACAGAGAGAGATAGGGCTGAGGCCGTTGAAAGATTTCCAAACAAAGATGATCCATGCTGACGTGATGTTTGTGCCGGAATGTGATTTTTAAACAAATGAAATATGAATAGTAAATAAAATATGATGAATATTAATGCTGCTTCAGCAGCACTGGAATTTACAGCCTGTTAGATGTCTTCCTGTTTCTAAGACTTGCACCCATCGGATCAGATGAGAAATTATGGACCATCTGTCACTTGAGGAAGAGGCTCTGAGTCGCCGAGGACTGAGGTGAAAGTGAACGATTGGTCCTTCACATGGCCTGGGGGTCATTGTGAGTTCACAGTCAGCTATATCAGGCTGTGCACAAGACCCACATGCCTAACCCACGTCCAAGGGCATGGGAAAGAGAAAGGATGGGAAAAAAAATGAATGGAACTTCAAAACAAATACAACGCACATTTGTCAGCAATGAAACATGAAAAGTAAGAATTGTAGAGCATGGTTTGAGAGAGAGTCAGGAATAGTTGGAATAACAGTGTCCAGTTGTATTCGCTTTGTAATGCCTCTCAGTTCTCCACAATTTACAAGTGGGTCACAATCAGAAATATTTTCACCAGAGCTCTGGGCACTGGGTGTGTTCCTCAAAGATTGACGGGCCCAGGGAACCAAGCTCAAAGGGTAAGGAAGATTTATCTTCACCTGTACTTCCCACATTCGGCCACAATAAGCAAAATAACGCGAACCACATCTCCTAGGGATTAAAACCAAGAGGCAGTTCTGTTTGGGCAGTAGTAGGAAAGCATATTGCCGGCAGCAGTGAACAGGCTGCCACTGGGCTGCCATCCAATTAAGGATAGCCTCTGGTCCAATTGAAGAGTGGTGCACTGGTGGGCAAGATGTGTGGTGGGCAGCCATTGACACTAGCGAGCCCCTCCATGGGTCCCAGAGCAACCCAGCAAGGGCCACCCCACCTCCTCCCAGTGGAAAATGCTGGAAGGCCACCAGGGTTTAACTGGCAGTTTCTCACAGTGACAGTGGACACTCCCAACACGGGCAAAAGTGGCAGCGGGAGCAGGAAGAAGCCCTTAACTGGCCACTTGAGTGATTCAATTGGCTGCCCAATGGGCAGTCACACCACCGAGGCTCCTGCCACTGGCAATACGCCATGATGGCAAGAAAAAGCCAGGTTCTCCTCTCGATGTCATTCCTCTCCATATCACCAGAAGTTCCTGTAACCCAGTCTGCCTTCAACGGGACAGGAAAACTCAGCCCAATCATTCTGACAGGGAAAAAATAAAATGAGTGAAAAGTTTGCTGATATTGGGAATCCACAAAGGGATTTCTCTCCATTTCTCTCCTGTTACTAACCTGCAGATTAAAGTGAAAAGCAGTTAAACTGGCTAAAATGAAGAGCCGTACCTTTACGAGGCAGATGTAACATTAGGCGATGGTGATAAAAGCATTTCCTTTGTCACTTTGACACTGTTCGGGTTAATGTCTTACAGAAATCCTTCATCTGTTTACAAGGGTGCGCTACAACATTGCTATAAGCAGTAAAGAGAGGAAGATTTTCTCTCAGGGTATCTAGCCTATATCCCACTCCAAGGAAGCTACTTCCATTTGTTTTTGTTAGATTGAATAGTGCATTAATGCTGAGAGCAGCAACAATGACCAAACCATTGGTAAGCATTGGATTGGCGACCAGTCCCCACAATGCTGCTCAAGGTTCCTGGACACATAGTGCAAGCATAAGAAACCTGAAAATGTACCTTTCTCCCTGCTTTGATCTGGCACAGATTACTGCAAAGCCAGCTCCATTCTCCCATTCCCAACCAAACACCACATTCAAAGAGCTCGTGGACTACACCACAGCAGAACAAACAAAAACAGCAATCTCCAAGATCCATACTTGTTCAACCTATTCGAAACATTATAACCTGAAAATATTAAAAACCCCTTTAAATACAGGACTTGTCCTTTACAGTAAAAACAATCCATGCAATTCTCTGTTCCTGTTAATCAGTTCAGTCATAAATTCTGCAGTGTTTATGAATTGGCAATATTCCTGGTTTACTGATATAGGAAGTCTTTGTCAGGTGTACACATCCTGGGGAACAGAGGATCCTCTTAGAACAGCAATTGTAATTAGTAAACAAACCTTTGGAATTTTTCACCTGGCAAGATGTGTGTATGTGTGTGTGACAGAAATAATGGGGAAATATATACTGGACTGCAGTTAGACGATTAAATGGTGGGATTAAACGGTGGGATTTGATTTAAAATTTGACACTAAAATCTAGATCGGATGTCCAAAGTGGATGAGAATTCTGCAGAATGAGCTGGGAAACTATTTCCATGTTAGCAGCCTGAATACCAAGACTGGGTTGTGAATGGATGCAGTGTGTACACCTGAGCTACACTGTTAGTGGGAAAGAGAAAACCATCCATCCAATAGGGGCAGCACAGTGGTTAGCACTGCTGCTTCACAGCGCCAGGGACCTGGGTTCAATTCCCAGTTTGGGTCACTGTCTGTGCAGAGTTTGCACACCCTCCCTGTGTCTGTGTGGGTTTCCTCCAGGTGCTCCGGTTTCCACCCACAGTGCAAAGATGTGCGGGTAAGGTAGATTGGCCATGCTAATTGCCCTTTAGTGTCAGGGGGACGAGAAGAGTAAATACGGGGATAGGACCTGGGTGGGATTGTTGTCGGTGCAGGTCCGATGGGCTGAATGGCCTCCTTCTGCACTGTAGGGATTCTATGATTCTGCTCCCATCAATATCTTAGCGACGTGCTGCTTTTGGATAGCTTTTTCTCACGCTGAGACCCAATCCTACATGCACAATAAACGGGGGTGGGTGGGCAGCAGCCTAATTGTCCCAGGGAACCCCTCTCCTTCTCTGTTGTAAGATGGTGACACAAACACAGCCACCAATGACCAGTGAGTTGGAAAGGTCCTGGTTTTGAATTTTCATTGACCACCTCAGAAAATCACATCACATTGTTATGACATTTTATGAACTTGCTACTATTGTATTTGTACTGCAGACTCACATACATAACAGTATGCAAGTACGGAGAGTAGAGTCAGATTATGGAACTCCATCACAATCCTACTCAACAGATCCTCAGTTTTACTGGAATCTGACTTTCCATCTGCATGGCCTAATTAGCCCTAAAATGGCCGCTCCACTAGTCGGACAGATTGAAGCTACATCGCTCTTGTAATCTGCTTTTGCCTGCAGAGGAATTGGTAAAAAGTGATTTCCTTGCCACTCCAGATGTCAGCAGAAAGGGCAAAAGGAAACTATCGGTGAGTGACTATTTGTGTCTTCTCTCTAACGTGTGGTTAATGCCCTTTGCAGGGAGAGGGAGATTCAGGGACTCTGATGCTCTACGTGCAAGGAGGGTGAAAGGCACAAGGCTAGCAGGAAATACTAAACAAATATTACCACCTCATTCTGCAAAATGCTGAAGGTTACCAGTATTCTGTTGTTTTGAGTTTGATTCCAGTTCTATCTTACTGTCACAGACACGTTCCCATCAAAAACCAGATGTCCAGTTATTGCACACTTCTATACAGGGCAAGCTACAAAACTGGAAAATGCAAGCTGCTCACTCCCATAGTGTCGGCTCAAGGTGACAGTCATATACGCGACACTCCGGGAGTGAGATTCCCAGGCCGGCTCCTAGAATCTCAGTTGTCTTCTCTTCAGGTACTTGTTCTCTTCATCATCTGAAGAGAGAGAGAGAAGATCCAGTGTTAGAACCCCGCTCGCCATCATTAATCTCCTTCAGCAAGTTTGCCAATCGACTGCAAACTCCCCCTTGTTTTAATAAAACTCCATTTAAACTTCTTCTCATTTTAAGTAGTTTTATTTGGAAGTAACTTGCAAAACCAATATATACCATTCAGTCTAATTCCTTCGGTGTTCGATGAGAATTTTAAAACCACTTTTAAAATCTTAGTTCATTTACAGACATATTATTATTGCACTCGTGTTATCACTTAACCACATGATTATCCATCTGAAATATTCCAGATGAGATTCTCCAACCTCCCAGCCGCGTGGTTCCTGCTGGCAGGAGGTGGCGCGTTGTTTGCTAGGGTTGGGGTGGGCCCGGACGCATTCGGGAGCCCAGCAATTGGGTGTAGGGGGAATCGCAAAGCCAGCCTGAGGGGGGGGTCACAGGGCTGGCTAGCGATCGGGCAACCGACAGTGTGGGGCTGCTGTGCATGCGCCAATCTTGGCACTGACAGATCGGTGCACGCGCAGTGGCCCGCTCAGCGCTATGTCGCCGGCCTCTCCAGTGGGGGTAGGCCCCGTTCACAGCATTTTAACGTGATTCACGCTAGTGCACTCTGCAGTGCACAGAGTGTGGGAGATTCATTTTTAAAGTCCTGCTGAAAAACCAGTGGGATTTACTCCAGTCTTTATGCGAATTTGACACTTAGAATGTTTTCAGGAGAATCACACCCGATTTCTCATTGTCTGATCTGGGCTTGTTTTGATGTGGAGATGCCGGCGTTGGACTGGGGTGAACACAGTAAGAGTTTTAACAAAACTCTTACTGGGCTTGTTTAGCAGGATACCCCTGCTTTGTGTAAAGGCCATATATCATTGCAGTGAGGTACCTGCGCATTCTGCCTCCACAACTTCACTTCCTTTCAATGCACTACAAGCTACAAATATCTTCTTTTCAGTTGGTTTCTAAGGCTGAATGAGCACCACTAAAAATGGAAAAATAGATAGGCAACTTATTATCTCAATGGAGAGAAACCTCAGAATGCTTCAGGGATCTGGGTGTCCTTGTGCATGAAGCGCAGAAAACTAGTATGCGGGTACAGCAGGTAATCATAGAATCATAGAATCCCTACAGTGTGGAAGGAGGCCATTCAGCCCATCGAGCCTGCACCGACAACCCAGGCTCTATCCCCATAACCCTACATATTCACCCTGCTAATCCCCCTGACACTAAGGGTGGGATTTGCGGGCCATGCTTGCCGCAAGGCTGGAAATTCCCACTCAGGGTCAACGAACCTTTGTATGGTCCGCCGAATTTTCCGTCCTACCTGCTATATTTCCTGTGGTGGGCGGGACAAGAAAATTTGCCCTAAGTGTCAATTTAGCATGGCCAATCAACCTAACCCACACATCTTTGGACTGTGGGAGGAAATCGGAGCACCCGGAGGAAACCCACACAGACACGGGGAGAATGTACAAACTCCACACAGACAGTCACCCAAGGCCGGAATTGAACCCAGGCGCTGTGAGGCAGCAGTGCTAATCACTGGGCCACTGTGCTGCCCTAATAAGAAAGGCAAATGGAATCCTGTCATTTATTAGAGTAGGAGTAGAGTATAAAAGTAAGGAAGTGCTGCTGCAACTCTACAAAACATTGGTGAGACTGCATCTGGAGTATTGTGTGCAGTTTTGGTCCCCTTATTTGAGGAAGAATATAGTGGCATTGCAGACAGTTCAGAGAAGGTTCATGAGATTGATTCCAGAGTTGAGGGGTTTGTTTTATGAAGAGAGATTGGACAGTTTAGGCCTAAACTCTCTAGAGTTTAGAAGAATGAGAGGAGATCTAATTGAGGTATATAAGATGCTAAAGGGGATTAATAGGGTAGTAGAGAAGGTGTTTCCTCTTGTAAGGCAATGAGAGGTCATCGTTTTAGGATAAGGGGTAGAAGATTTAAAACAGAGATAAGGAGAAACTACTTTTCTCAGAGGATGGTGAATCTGTGGAATTCACTGCCCCAGAGTGCGGTGGATGCGGGACGTTGAGTAAATTTGAGGAGGAGATAGACATATTTTTAATTAGTAATGGGTTGAAGGGTTGTGGAGAAGATCGGCAATGATCGTATTGAATGGCGGAGCAGCTTGAGGGGCTGAATTGCTGGCTCCTGCTCCTAGTTCTAGGCCCAAACCCTCACACAGCTTTTTGTATTTCTCAGGTCTCAGTGCGGGATGTGTTGGGGAATTTCTATTTCTGGCACATTGGTCAGCATTAAACACTTTCAGGTCAGTCTTGGTCAGTAGAGCTCAATAGCATCTCAATGTACTAATTTTTCAATCCCATTGCTGCCCGCTTTGTGGCTTCTCCATCTGAGACGACCAATTTGGTGTTACATTTGTGGCTGATTCTTTCATGGGATGTGGGTGTCACTGGCAAGTCAACATTTGTTGTTCATCCCTAATTGCCTTGAACTTAGTGACTTGCTGGGCAATTTCTGAGGGTAGTTAAGGGTAAACCCCAGAGATGTGGCTCTGGAGTCACATGTAGGCCAGACTTGGCAAGGATGGCAAATTGCCTTCCCTAAAGGGGCATCGGTGAACCAGATGGGTTTTTAACAACAATCATGATAGTTTCATGGTCACCATTACTGAGGCCAGATTTTGGGGCGGCACAGTGGCACAGAGATTAGCACTGCTGCCTTATAGCACCAGGGACCTGGGTTTGATTCCCAGCTTGGGTCACTGTCTATGCAGAGAGTGCATGTTCTCCCCATGTCTGTGTGGGTTTCCTCCGGGTGCTCCGGTTTCCTCCCACAGTCCGAAAGACGAGCTGGTTCGGTGCATTGGTCATGCTAAATTCTCCCTCAGTGTACCCGAACAGGCGCCGGAGTGTGGTGACTAGGGGATTTTCACAGTAACTTCATTTCAGTGTTAATGTAAGTCTACTTGTGACACTAATAAATAAATTTGAAAAACAATTCCAGATTGATTAACCGAATTTAAATTCCCCCAGCTGCGATGGGATTCGAACAGAGCATTACTTGCATCTCTACTAGTCCAGTGACAATGCTACTATACCACTGCCTCCCCTGGTTTTATACTGTGAACCCGATTGAGACTCACCAATGCCTTTCCAGCCTTTACACAGGCTTTATCTCATTATACCAGATTAAATTTAATCCCAGGTCCCAGAGCGATGGAGATCAAACCTGCAGCATTTAATCTTCTAAATAAGCATTGCCTAGTAATTTAAATCTAAGGGGAGAATCATGCTGAAATCACCTGTCATGTCGACAGTACTCAATTATAACTCGTGAATATCAAACACTCTGCAGCATCATCTCCTGCTAATCCCCCTGGTTATCATAGCAACATAAGGGAGTGCCATTTGACTGCAATTGAGGAAAAGGAAGAATGTTTCAGTGATACAGCTTGATGATCATTATAAAAAGCATTAACACGCGGGTTGCAAAGTTTAGCAAGGTGTTGTAAATGAGGAAATGTTTCAAGATGTTTCTCAGTGAAGGGGTACGGGCTGAACAGGTCTTCTGGTGACTAGCAGCGAGCCTTTGTTACCAGAGCATAGAATCCAATAGTGCAAAAGGCGAACATTTGGCCTATCGGGTCTTCACCGACCACAATCCCAGCCAGGTCCTATTCCCATAGCCCCATGTATTTACCCTAACTAACTCCCTGACACGAAGGGGCAATTTAGCATGGTCAATCCACCCTAACCTGCACATCTTTGGACTGTGGGAGGAAACCCACGCATACACGGGGAGAACGTGCAGACTCCACACGGACAATGACCCAAGCCGGGAATCGAACCCAGGTCACTGGCGACAGCAGTGCTAACCAATGTGCCACCATGCTGCTCAGTTTAACATAGTTTAACATCTCATTTTGAAGTTGCATTGCTGCGATTTGACATCAAAATTGGAGCACAGAAACAGGCCATTCGGCCCAAGTGGTCTATGCTGGTGTTCATGCTCCAGATGTGCCTCCCTCCCACCCTACTTCGTCTCACCCACTCGACATATTCCTCTATCCCTTTCACCCCTGTGTGTGCTTATCTCACTTTCCCTTGAACCCGCTGATACTAAATCACCTTGACCACGACAGGAACTCAGCAATCAGCTCCACATTCTAATCACTCTTTGGGTAAAAACATTTCTCCTGAATTCCCTGTTATATTTATTAGTGACTATCTTCTATTTATAGCCGCTAGTAATAGCCAGTCCCACAAGTTATCTCTACATCTCTTGCCTGTTGAATCCATCGTAACTAGGAAACCCTGTCAGCCACACCCGACCAGCACTCGTGCAGCTAATCTCATTGAAGTTAGTGTGAGGTGATGGACTTGGGCAGGACAAACAAGACAAGGGAATACATGATGAATGGCAGGGGAGCACCGAGGATCAGAGGGATCTTGGTGTGCATGTACACTGGCCCCTCAGAGTAGTAGGACAGGTGGATAAAGCGATTAAGAAGGTATATGGTATATTTGCCTTATTAGCCGAGGCATAGTGTTTAAAAGCAGGGGTGGTCATGCTGGAACTATGTAGAACATTGGGTTAGGCCACAGCTGGAGTGTTGTGTGCAGTTCTAGATTCCATGTTATAGCTGGGATGTGATAGCGCTGGAAAGGGTGCAGAGGAGATTTACCAAGATGTTGCCTGGGCTGGAGCGTTTTAGCTATGAAGAAAGGCTGGATAGGCTGGGATTGGTTTCCTTGGAGCAGAGGGGACTGAGGGGCAACATGACTGAGATGGAGAAAACTATGAGGGACATAGATAGAGTATACAGTAGGAAACTTTTCCCCTTCGTAGAAGGGTCTATGTCCAGGGGGCATAGATTTAAGATGAGGGGTAGGAGGTTTAGAGTGGATTTGAGGAAAAACCTTTTCACCCAGAGGGTGGTGAAAGTCTGGAACTCACTGCCTGAAAGAGTGGTGGATGCAGAGACCTTCATACCATTTAAAAAGTATTTAGATGCGCACTTGTGATGCCAAGGCAGACAAGGCTATGGGGCCACATGCTGGGAAATGGGATGCGAATAGTTGGGTGGTTTGTCTTTGACCGGTGCACAAGCAGCAGACCAAAGGGCCTTTTACTGCTAGTCACCACAACGGGATCTTGATCAATTGGGCCAGTGGGCTGACGAATGGCAGATGGAGCTTTTCCAAAGGTAGGTGAGTCTAAAACTAGAGGGTGTAGGTTTAAGGAGAGGGGAGAGATACAGAAGGGTCCAGAGGGGCAATTTCTTTCACACAGAAGGTGGTGAGTGTCTGGAACAAGCTGCCAGAGGTAGTAGTAGAGGTGGGTACAATTTTGTCTTTTAAAAAGCATTTAGACAGTTACATGGGTAAGATGGGTATAGAGGGATATGGGCCAAATGCGGGCAATTGGGACTAGCTTAGGGGTTAAAAAAAAGGTGCAGCATGGACAAGTTGGGCCGAAGGGCCTGTTTCCATGCTGTAAACCTCTATGACTCAATGACTCTAACTCGCAGTATGATGTAGAGAATCACACGAGCAGACAAGGGACAGACTGGTGCAGGGAGAGTCTGAGAGAAGCTGGCCTGATGAAAGCACCTAGATAGGGCTTTACCTTTGGGATATGTATATTGATGTGTGCTAACAATAAATGATTTATGTTCAACTACAGACCTTACAACAGAACTTTCTCATAATTCCAAATCGCTGGAAAAAGGGACATGTCAAAGCTTTTCATCTTGCACTCGCCAGGACACTTAGCAGGAATACCGATATAAAGGAGAAATAACAATTTATAATGTATGAGAAGAGAGCGCTGATTGCTTGGCAAGTGGATTCTGACTGGTAGAGGCGTGGCCATGAAGAATGCAGTTGATGGTGATTGAGAGTTAACTGCCAAGCATTGTTTGAAATTTAAATCTGGCAGCTTGACCGTGATTGAAGTTTAAATTCACATGTGAATTTAATCTTCAATATTCATTCAGGTTCTTCTGATAGAATTCAGTGAATCATAGAATCCCTACAGTGCAGAAGGAGGCCATTGAGCCCATCAAATTTGCACTGACTCTCTGACAGAGTATTTTAACCAGGCCCTCTCCTCCACTCTATCCCCATAACCCCAATTATTTACATCGATAATTCACACATCTTGGGACACTAAGGGGCAATTTACCATGTCCAATCCACCTAACCTGCATATCTTTGGAGTGCAGGAGAAAACCGGAGCATTCGGAGGAAACCCATGCAGACACGGGGAGAACGTGCAGACTCTGCACAGACAGTGACCCAAGCCGAGAATCAAACCCAGGTCCCTGGCATTGTGAGGCAGTGACCGGGAATGTGTTACCTGACAGAATAGTGGAAGCAGATTCAGTAAAGGGGCGGCACGGTGCCACAGTGGTTAGCACTGCTGCCTCATAGCGCCCGGGTTCAATTCCAGCCTCTGTGTGGAGTTTGCATGTTCTCTCTGTGTCTGCATGGGTTTCCTCCGGGTACTCCAGTTTCCTCCCACACTCCATAGATGTGCGGGTTATGTTGATTGGCCATGCTAAATTGATCCTTCGTGTCAGGGGATTATTGGGGTAAGTATGTCGGGTTATGGGAATAGGCCCTGGGTGGGATTATGGTTGGTGCAATCTCGATGGCCGAATGGCCTCCTTCTGCACTGTAGTGATTCTATGAATATCACTCTAAATGGAATTGGATAAACATGTGACGGGAAAACATTTCAGGGCTCTGGGGAGAACATGAGGCAGAGGGATTGGATAGACCTGCCAAAGAGCTAGCACAGACATGATGGCTGAATGGCCCCTTACTGTGCTCTGAGATTGTATGATCTGAGTGGGCACAATACGCACAATGATTAGCACTGCTGCTTCACAGCTCCAGGGACCTGGGTTCGATTCCCGGCTTGGGTCACTGTCTGTGTGGAGTTTGCACATTCTCCTCGTGTCTGCATGGGTTTCCTCCGGGTGCTCCGGTTTCCTCCCACAGTCCAAAGATGTGCGGGTTAGGTTGATTGGCCATGCTAAAAAATTGCCCTTAGTGTCCTGGGATGCGTAGGTTAGAGGGATTAGTGGGTAAATATCTAGGGATATGGGGATAGGGCCTGGGTGGGATTGTGGTCGGTGCAGACTCGATGGGCCGAATGGCCTCTTTCTGTGCTGTAGGGTCTCTAAGATTCTAAGAATACGCCTGGGTGCATCTTTGTAGATCAGCAGGAAACAGTGTCACGAAGTGCTTATCTTCACACTCAATCATTGGTAGAAATCTTGTCTTTTTTTGCTTCAATTCTTAGTTCCGTGAGAGGACTTTTTACTCACTTTTAATTGATCAGAACAAACATTCAGACAAAGCTGAGGGGAACCCCACGGTGCTTTGGGTTGCAAATGAGAATGGTATTGGCGTAAAGTTCAGTGAATGGGTTTGTAGTAAATTATGGAAATTCTTGTAAGGGAGGCCGGGGGGGCGGTCGGGGGTTGGGCAGGAGATTGAGAATAGATCAGGAAAGAACAGATGACCTGACGTGTGAGGCCTGCGGCCTATGAAATACAGTGTGCTGTTTGAAGAGGGACAGTTAATGAAGTTCTGTACAGAGATAAGTGTCCCGAGAGGAAATCAACAGGAAATCATGCTGTTGTAGATAAAAAGCACACATTGAGAAAGCACTGTGAGGCAGCAAACACATCTGCATAGCCGAAATAAAGAGCCCTATTGACAAGATTTCCGAGGAAGACTATTTTGAGAGCAAATGTTGAATTTGAGGAACTGCCTCTGCATTCTCTAAAAGAGTAAGAAGTCTCACAACACCAGGTTAAAGTCCAACAGGTTCTCTAAAAGACACAGAGCTGCTATGTTCAATTTTAAGAAGTCAAGTGTGACAATTGTTTCTGTTTCAATCAGGAATTAAAAGAGCAGGCACAAAATTACAACCCATTGATAGTCATGGTAACTCATTCAGCCCAGATTAATTCATTCATCTGGAAAGTCCAACAACCCTCACACTCCCTCCCCCCATTTCACATTTTAATTGTCCTTACATAAGTGCAGAGATTTTCTCTCCACTATTTATTTATTAGTGTCACAAGTAGGCTTACATTAACACTGCAATGAAGCTACTGTGAAAATCCCCTAGTCGCCACATTCCCGGAACATGTTCGGATACATTGAGGGAGAATTTAGCATGGCCAATCCACCTAACCAGCTCATCTTTGGGATTGTGGGAGGAAACCCACGCAGACAAGGGGAGGATGTGCAAACTCCACACAGACAGTGACCCAAGTTAGCAATCGTACCGAGGTCCCTGGTGCTGTGAGGCAGCAGTGCTAACCACTGTGCCACCGTGTTGCACTTACTTTATCTCATGCCTGCGTCAGTCACTTATTTGCGATTAACTGTATGATATCAGTCCCAAATGTGTCTTCCACTTGTTCAAAAGAGAAAATGAAATGTATGAATTGGGTCAGTAGGGAGATTGGATTCCAATAGTAATGTCAGAAAGTTGGTTTATAAAAGGACCTTCTCGGTTTCTCTGAGTTTATTTCTCCTTTTAGTGGTTTCTATTTGTAGGGGCTTATCAATTTCACGAGGGAGAAAGTTTTAACGTCCATGATACTATCTCGCTGGCAGTCCGGTTACAAACTGACAAGGTTCACCATTCACCAGAAATTTGAGTGCTAGAGGAAGTGCACAGTAACCAACAGCAACCCCACTTACTGCTGAGCAGCTTAGACAGTGAAAATGTGCAAAATTATCATTATCATTCAATTAGTGAGGTTAGATCAAGAAAAAGGGGACACACTGCCACCAGGGCCTTTCCCAGAACTATGGCTGAAATTTAACCACCCCATCCACCACGGGAATCGTAATGGGCGAGGGGCGGACAATGGGAAGATCCATTGACCTCGGGCGGGATTTTATGGTTTCGGGACGAACGAGGTTGGAAAATCCCATCCTGTGTTATGTGGGTCATTACTTGACAAAACTTTCATTTGGAATCGTTCTCAGATTCCAAGGTTATGGGGAGAAAAGACTAGTTTCCATCATACAGAATTCTGAACAATGGAGTCAAAATTTTGGTTCAGGTCAATTATTACAATCTAACACCAAGCCTTTGGATTATTTCATCAAATGAGCTATTTCTTTCTCATCAATATCAATTCATAAAAACCAAAGTACCTGGATTGTTTTTGTCATTGTTAGTGAAGAGCTTTTACGGAGCTCCTTGCTCATTTTAAATCCTACTTTCCCTATCCAGATCAAAGGATAACATGGTCATGAGCGTCATAGAATTCCTACAGTACAGAAGTAGGCCGTACGGCCCATCGAGCCTGCACCGACCACAATGACACCCAGAACATATCCCTATAACTCCATGTATTTACCCTGCTAATCCCCGACACTAAGGGCCAATTTAACACAGCCAATCCACCTAACCCGCACATCTTTGGACTGTGGGAGGAAACCGGAGTGCCCGGAGGAAACCCACACAGACACGATGGAGAACGTGCAAACTCTGCACAGACAATGACCCAGGTCGGAATTGAATGCGGGTCCCTGGTGCTGTAAGGCAGCAGTGCTAACTGCTGTGCCACCATGCCACCCAAACACATGCTGCCGCCGCAATGTCATGAAACTTGGCAACAGTCCACCGGGGAACTGAACCCCTGTCTCCCACGTGGCAGGCGGGGATGCTAACCACCATGGGTGTCGGCACCTACGGGCCCATTATGAACACCCCTTGGTCTCTGGTATTCATATTCTGCACTTTGTCCCTCTTCACGCCTGGTCTTTACCAAGACTGAATTCCCCACTTGTCTGAGAATAAGTAAGTTTATATTTTAAAAGTCATTGAAAGAAATAATGGCCGCGATTCTCCCAAAAGCGCTGAATTGGCAGGAAAACTGTTCTAGATCCTGATTGTGTTGTCAGTTCAACTTCTCACCCAAATGTCCGCACTCTGTGCACTGCAGAGGTCCCAATCGGGAATATCATTAAAAACCCAGGGTGGCGAGGTTACTTCGCGACGGAGTCTGGCAGCTCTGGGACGCTGCGCATGCACAGTGGTCCCGATCTGTCAGTCTCCTCGTTTGCTGGCCAGCTCAATCGCTGGCCAGCCCGGGACCCTCGCAGTGCTGCCCCTCCAGCAACCCCCAAGGCCCTATAACGGCCTCCACAACAATTCCCGGGCCAGACCTGAACCCCCCCGCCCCAGAGCGTGTCGATGTCCAGCCCACCCCCCCCAACAATGGTGATCCCCCCACCCCCCTTACCCCGGCAGACCCCCCTCCTCCACTGACACCCCCTCCCCAGGAGGCAGCCCCCCCTCTGTCCTGGCAGACCACTCCCCCCCTCTAGCCCGCCCCAATCGCTGCCCTCCCTCCATCCCAGATCCATTGCCATGCAGAGTGGCAGCGGAACCCCCCCGCAATCCCCCATTTGCCTTGTTTTGGCAGATAAGGTAAAGAAGAATCCAAAGAGCTTCTACAAATACATAAAGGGCAAAAGAGTAACAAGGGAGAGAGTAAGACCTCTTAAGGATCAACAAGGTCATCTATGTGCAGATCCACAAGAGTTGGGTGAGATCCTAAATGAATATTTCTCATCAGTATTTACTGTTGAGAAAAGCATGGATGTTAGGGAACTTGGGGAAATAAATAGTGCTGTCTTGAGGAGTGTACATATTACAGAGAAGGAGGTGCTGGAAGTCTTGAAGCACATCAAGGTAGATAAATCTGCGGGACCTGATGAGGTATATCCCAGGATGTTGTGGGAGGCTAGGGAGGAAATTGCGGGTCCCCTAGCGGAGATATTTGGACCATCGATAGTCACGGGTGAGGTGCCTGAAATTGAAGAGTGGCAAATGTTGTGCCTTTGTTTAAAAAGGGCTGCAAGGAAAAGCCTGGGAACTACAGGCCAGTGAGCCTCACATCTGTGGTGGGTAAATTGTTGGAAGGTATTTTGAGAGACAGGATCCACAATCATTTAGAGATGCAAGGGACTGATTAGGGACAATCAGCATGCCTTTGTGAGTGGAAAATCATGTCTCACAAATTTAATTGAGTTTTTTGAAGGGGTAACCAAGAAGGTAGATGAGGGCAGTGCAGTTGATGTTGTCTACAGGGACTTTAGCAAGGCCTTTGACAAGGTACCACATGGTAGGTTGCTGCACAAAGTAAAACCTCACGGGATCCAGGGTGAGGTATCTAAATGGATACAAAATTGGCTTCTTGACAGAACCAGAGGGTGGTTGTAGAGAGTTGTTTTTCAAACTGGAGGCCTGTGACCAGCGGTATGCCTCAGGGATCAGTGCTGGGCCCACTGTTATTTGTCATTTTATATTAGTGATTTGGATGAGAATTATAGGGGGCATGGTTAGTAAGTTTGCAGATGACACTAAGATTGGTGGCAGAGTGGACAGTGAAGAAAGTTATCTCCAATTGCAACGGGATCTTGATCAATTGGGCCGTGGGCTGACGAATGGCAGATGGAGTTTAATTTAGACAAATGCGAGGTGATGCATTTTGGTAGATTTAACCAGGGCAGGACTTACTCAGTTAATGGTAGGGCGTTGGGGAGAGTTACAGAACAAAGAGATCTAGGGGTACATGTTCATAGCTCCTTGAAAGTGGAGTCACAGGTGGACAGGGTGGTGAAGAAGGCATTTGGCATACTTGGTTTCATTGGTCAGAACATTGAATACAGGAGTTGGGACGTCTTGTTGAAGTTGCACAAGACATTAGAACATAGAACATAGAACATTACAGCGCAGTACAGGCCCTTCGGCCCTCGATGTTGCGCCGACCAGTGGAACCAATCTAAAGCCCCTCTAATCTACACTATTCCAATATCATCCATATGTTTATCCAATAACCATTTGAATGCTCTTAATGTTGACGAGTCCACTACTGCTGCAGGCAGGGCATTCCACGCCCTTACTACTCTCTGAGTAAAGAACCGACCTCTAACATCTGTCCTATATCTCTCACCCCTCAATTTAAAGCTATGTCCCCTCGTGCTAGCCATCACCATCCAAGGAAAAAGGCTCTCACGATCCACCCTATCTAATCCTCTGATCATCTTGTATGCCTCTATTAAGTCACCTCTTAACCTTCTTCTCTCTAACGAAAACAACCTCAAGCCCCTCAGCCTTTCCTCACACGATTTTCCCACCATACCAGGCAACATCCTGGTAAATCACCTCTGCACCCTTTCCACACTTCCACATCTTTCCTATAATACAGCGACCAGAACTGTACGCAATACTCCAATGCGGCCGCACCAGAGTTTTGTACAGTTGCAGCATGACCTCCTGGCTCCGAAACTCAATCCCTCTACCAATAAAAGCTAACACTCCATACACCTTCTTAACAACCCTATCAACCTGGGTGCCAACTTTCAGGGATCTATGCACATGGACACCCAGATCCCTCTGTTCATCCACACTACCAAGTATCTTATCATTAGCCCAATACTCTGTATTCCTGTTACTCCTTCCAAAGTGAATCACCTCACATTTTTCCGCATTAAACTCCATTTTCCACCTCTCAGCCCAGCTCTGCAGCTTATCTATGTCCCTCTGTAACCTGCCACTTCCCTCCACACTGTTTACAACTCCACCGACTCTAGTGTCATCCGCAAATTTACTAATCCATCCTTCCACACCCTCATCCAGGTCATTAATAAAAATGACAAACAGCAGTGGCCCCAAAACAGATCCTTGCGGTACACCACTAGTAACTGAACTCCAGGATGAATATTTCCCATCAACCACCACCCTCTGTTTTCTTACAGCTAGCCAATTCCTGATCCAAACCAATAAATCACCCTCAATCCCATGTGTCCGTATTTTCTGCAAAAGTTTACCATGGGGAACCTTATCAAACGCTTTGCTGAAATCCATATACACCACATCAACCGCTTTACCCTCATCCACCTCTTTGGTCACCTTCTCAAAGAACTCAATAAGGTTTGTGAGGCACGACCTAGCCTTCACAAAACCATGCTGACTATCCCTAATCAAATTATTCATTTCCAGGTGATTATAAATCCTATCTCTCATAATCCTTTCCAATACTTTGCCCACAACAGAAGTAAGGCTCACCGGTCTATAATTACCAGGGTTGTCTCTACTCCCCTTGTTGAACAAGGGGACAACATTTGCTATCCTCCAGTCTTCTGGCACAGTCCCTGTAGACAATGACGACACAAAGATCAAAGCCAAAGGCTCTGCAATCTCCTCTCTAGCCTCCCAGAGAATCCTAGGATGAATCCCATCAGGCCCAGGGGACTTATCTATTTTTACCCTTTCCAGAATTGCTAACACCTCCTCCTTATGAACATCAATCTCATCCAGGCCAACAGCCTGCATCTCAGTACTCCCCTCGACAACACTGTCCCTCTCCAGTGTGAATACCGACGAAAAATATTCATTTAGTGCCTCTCCTATCTCTTCAGACTCCACGCACAACTTCCCACTACTGTCCTTGACTGGCCCTAATCTTACCCTAGTCATTCTTTTACTCCTGACATACCCATAGAAAGCTTTAGGGTTTTCCTTGATCCAACCTGCCAAAGACTTCTCATGTCCCCTCCTGGCTCTTCTTAACTCTTTCTTTAGGTCCTTCCTGGCTAACTTGTAACTCTCAAATGCCCTAACTGAGCCTTCACATCTCATTTTAATTGGCAAGGCCACACTTGGAATACTGTGTGCAATTCTGGTCACCCTATTATAGAAAGGATATTATTAAACTAGAAAGAGTGCAGAAAAGATTTACTCGGCTGCTACTGGGACTTGATGGATTGAGTTATAAGGAGAGGCTGGATAGGCAGGGACTTTTTTCTCTGGAGCGTAGGAGGCTGAGGGGTGACCTTATAGAGGTCTATAAAATAATGAGGGGCATAGACAAGGTAGATAGTCAATATCTTTTCCCAAAGGGAGGGGAGTCTACAACTAGAGGGCATAGGTTTAAGGTGAGAGGGGAGAGATACAAGAGTGTCCAGAGGGGCAATTTTTTCACACAGAGGATGGTGAGTGTCTGGAACAAGCTGCCAGAGGTAGTAGTAGAGGTGGGTACAATTTTGTCCTTTAAAAAGCATTTAGATATTTGCATGGGTACGTTGGGTACAGAGGGATATGGGCCAAATGCGGGCAATTGGGATTAGCGTAGGGGTTTTTAAAAAAAACAGCGGCATGGACAAGTTGGGCCGAAGGGCCTGTTTCCATGCTGTAAACCTCTATGACTCTATGACTCTGGACCTGATTTTACTAAAACTTCGCGCCTGAAAAGGCGGTAAAGTTGGGCGTCAGGCCTATACCGCGATCTGCACCCGATTCCGAGCAGATCGCTGCTTTACCGAGACCCGATTCGGGCGCGGGTCCGGCGCACGCCCAAATCGGGCGGCCCGATGATTTAAATGCATTTGCATGCATTTAATTCGACTTAATGAACCGCGCGCCCAACTCGACCGGCAAATCCCACTTTACCGTCTTCTAGTCTGTTCTGCATCCGTGCTGTAAGCGACCTGCAAAATGAAAGTCTGAAGTTGTCGTTGCAGCCTCCGAAGAGCGGGCTCAGAGCCTGCAATGGCTCTCTGACCCAGGTCATCCTCTGGTTGGGGGGAGGGGGCGGCGGGTGGGGGGGGCGGGGTGGGAGGAGGAGGGGGGGCGGGACCCAGATCATCTCTGGTCAGAGGGGGGTTCCGCTGCCAGTCTGTGGCCAATCCCTCCTCCCAGAGTGGACGTGCGGCCATGCCATCCCACAAAACCTTCAGGATGAAGCGATTCCTCGCTAAGAAGATGAAGCAGAACCGGCTGATTCCACAGTGGATCCGCATGAAAACCGGCTACAAGATCAGTACAAGTCCAAGAGGAGACACTGGAGAACGACCAAGCCATCTCTCTCGCTCTCTTGCCCCTGCAGGGAAGGATAATCTGTGGCTGGTAGTGTACCAGTGATGGTGTATCCCGTTACAGGCCCAGCTTGGTCCTTCATCCTGAAGGTTTGGTGGGATGGCATGGCCGCACGTCCACTCCGGCAGGAGGCATCGGCCGCAGACTGGCAGCGGACCCCCCCCCCCCCACCCCGACCAGAGGATGATCGTCAGAGAGCCGCTCTCTCCGCTTTCTGCTTTTTTTTTCATTCGCGCCCGGGAGCGCTCTGTCAGATTTTTTTCGAATTGCGCTTGCGCAGTTCAGAGCTCCGATTGGTCCGCCAGTCTGAATACATTATGCTGCACTAACTGTCTGTATACATTATGCTGCACTAACTGTCTGTATACATTATGCTGCACTAACTATCTGTATACATTGTGCTGCACTAACTATCTGTATACATTATGCTGCACTAACTGTATACATTGTGCTGCAGTAACTGTACACATTGTGCTGAAGTGTCTGTATATGTTGTGTTGCACTTTCTGTTTACATTGTGCTGCACTGTCTGAATACATTGTGCTGCACTGTCTGTATACATTGTGCTGCACTTGTTCTCTGTATACATTGTGCTGCACTAACTGTCCGTATACATTGTGATGCACTGTCTGTACACATTGTGTTGCACTATCTGTATACATTGTGTTGCACTAACTGTCTGTATACATTGTGCTGCACTGTCTGTACACATTGTGCTGCACTGTCTGTGTACATTGTGCTGCACCGTCTGTATACATTGTGCTGCACTTGTTTCCTGTATACATTGTGCTGCCCTAACTGTCTGTATACATTGTGGTGCACTGTCTGTATACATTGTGCTGCACTGTCTGTACATATGTGCTACACTGTCTATATACATTGTGCTGCACTGTCTGTATACATTGTGCTGCACTGTCTGTACATATGTGCTACACTGTCTATATACATTGTGCTGCACTGTCTGTATACATTGTGCTGCACTGTCTGTATACATTGTGCTGCACTGTCTGTACACATTGTGCTGCACTGTCTGTATACATTGTGCTGCACTGTCTGTACACATTGTGCTGCACTGTCTGTATACATTGTGTTGCACTGTCTGTACACATTGTGTTGCACTGTCTGTACACATTGTGCTGCACTGTCTCTATATGTTGTGTTGCACTGTCTGTACACATTGTGTTGCACTGACTGTACACATTGTGCTGCACTGTCTCTATATGTTGTGTTGCACTGTCTGTATACATTGTGCTGCACTGTCTGTACACATTGTGTTGCACTGTCTCTATATGTTGTGTTGCACTGTCTGTACACATTGTGTTGCACTGACTGTACACATTGTGCTGCACTGTCTGTACACATTGTGTTGCACTGTCTGCACACATTGTGTTGCACTGTCTGTACACATTGTGTTGCACTGTCTGTACACATTGTGTTGCACTGTCTGTACACATTGTGTTGCACTGTCTGTACACATTGTGTTGCACTGTCTGTACACATTGTGCTGCACTGTCTGTACACATTGTGTTGCACTGTCTGTACACATTGTGTTGCACTGTCTGTACACATTGTGTTGCACTGTCTGTACACATTGTGCTGCACTGTCTGTACACATTGTGCTGAACTGTCTCTATACGTTGTGTTGCAATGTCTGTACACATTGTGTTGCACTGTCTGTACACATTGTGTTGCACTGTCTGTACACATTGTGTTGCACTGTCTGTACACATTGTGCTGCACTGTCTGTACACATTGTGCTGCACTGTCTGTATACATTGTGCTCTACTATCTGTAGACATTGTGATGCACTGTCTGTATACATTGTCCTGCACTAACTGTCTCTATACATTGTGATGCATTAACTGTCTGTATGCATTATGCTGCAGTGAACTGTACACATTGTGTTGCACTGTCTGTACACATTGTGCTGCACTGTCTGTACACATTGTGTTGCACTGTCTGTACACATTGTGTTGCACTGTCTGTACACATTGTGCTGCACTGTCTGTACACATTGTGTTGCACTGTGTATACATTGTGTTGCACTGTCTGTATACATTGTGCTGCACTGTCTCTATATGTTGTGTTGCACTGTCTCTATATGTTGTGCTGGACTGTCTGTACACATTGTGTTGCACTGTCTGTACACATTGTGTTGCACTGTCTGTATACATTGTGCTCTAATATCTGTAGACATTGTGCTGCACTAACTGTCTCTATACATTGTGATGCATTTACTGTCTGTATGCATTATGCTGCAGTGAACTGTATACGTTGTGCTGCACTGTCTGTATACATTGTGCTGCACTGTCTGTACACATTGTGCTGCACTGTCTGTACACATTGTGCTCTACTATCTGTAGACATTGTGCTGCACTAACTGTCTCTATACATTGTGATGCATTAACTGTCTGTCTGCATTATACTGCAGTGAACTGTATACATTGTGCTGCACTGTCTGTACACATTGTGTTGCACTGTGTATACATTGTGTTGCACTGTCTGAACACATTGTGTTGCACTGTCTGTACACATTGTGCTGCACTATCTGTACACATTGTGTTGCACTGTCTGTATACATTGTGCTGCACTGTCTGTACACATTGTGTTGCACTGTCTGTATACATTGTGCTGCACCGTCTGTATACATTGTGCTGCACCTGTTTCCTGTATACATTGTGCTGCCCTAACTGTCTGTATACATTGTGCTGCACTGTCTGTATACATTGTGCTGCACTGTCTGTATACATTGTGCTGCACTGTCTGTACATATGTGCTACACTGTCCATATACATTGTGCTGCACTGTCTGTATACATTGTGCTGCACTGTCTGTACATATGTGCTACACTGTCTATATACATTGTGCTGCACTGTCTGTATACATTGTGCTGCACTGTCTGTACACATTGTGCTGCACTGTCTGTATACATTGTGTTGCACTGTCTGTACACATTGTGTTGCACTGTCTGTACACATTGTGCTGCACTGTCTCAATATGTTGTGTTGCACTGTCTGTAAACATTGTGTTGCACTGTCTGTACACATTGTGCTGCACTGTCTGTACACATTGTGCTGCACTGTCTGTACACATTGTGTTGCACTGTCTCTATATGTTGTGTTGCACTGTCTGTACACATTGTGTTGCACTGTCTGTACACATTGTGTTGCACTGCCTGTACACATTGTGCTGCACTGTCTGTACACATTGTGTTGCACTGTCTCTATATGTTGTGTTGCACTGTCTGTACACATTGTGTTGCACTGACTGTACACATTGTGCTGCACTGTCTCTATATGTTGTGTTGCACTGTCTGTATACATTGTGCTGCACTGTCTGTACACATTGTGTTGCACTGTCTCTATATGTTGTGTTGCACTGTCTGAACACATTGTGCTGCACTGTCTGTACACATTGTGTTGCACTGTCTCTATATGTTGTGTTGCACTGTCTGTACACATTGTGTTGCACTGACTGTACACATTGTGCTGCACTGTCTCTATATGTTGTGTTGCACTGTCTGTACACATTGTGTTGCACTGTCTGTACACATTGTGTTGCACTGTCTGTACACATTGTGTTGCACTGTCTGTACACATTGTGCTGCACTGTCTGTACACATTGTGTTGCACTGTCTGTACACATTGTGTTGCACTGTCTGAACGCATTGTGCTGCACTGTCTGTACACGTTGTGTTGCACTGTCTGTACACATTGTGTTGCACTGTCTGTACACATTGTGCTGCACTGTCTGTACACATTGTGTTGCACTGTCTGTACACATTGTGTTGCAATGTCTGTACACATTGTGTTGCACTGTATGTACACATTGTGCTGCACTGTCTGTACACATTGTGCTGCACCGTCTCTATATGTTGTGTTGCACTGTCTGTACACATTGTGTTGCACTGTCTGTACACATTGTGTTGCAGTGTCTCTATATGTTGTGTTGCACTGTCTGTACACATTGTGTTGCACTGTCTGTACACATTGTGTTGCACTGTCTGTACACATTGTGTTGCACTGTCTGTACACATTGTGTTGCACTGTCTGTATACATCGTGTTGCACTGTCTGTATACATTGTGCTGCACTGACTCTATATGTTGTGTTGCACTGTCTGTACACATTGTGTTGCACTGTCTGTACACATTGTGCTGCACTGTCTGGACACATTGTGTTGCACTGTCTGTATACATTGTGTTGCACTGTCTGTATACATTGTGCTGCACTGTCTCTATATGTTGTGTTGCACTGTCTGTACACATTGTGTTGCACTGTCTGTACACATTGTGTTGCACTGTCTGTACACATTGTGTTGCACTGTCTGTATACATTGTGTTGCAATGTCTGTACACATTGTGTTGCACTGTCTGTATACATTGTGTTGCACTGTCTGTATACATTGTGCTGCACTGTCTCTATATGTTGTGTTGCACTGTCTGTACACATTGTGTTGCACTGTCTGTACACATTGTGCTGCACTGTCTGTACACATTGTGTTGCACTGTCTGTACACATTGTGCTGCACTGTCTGTCCACATTGTGCTGCACTGTCTCTATATGTTGTGTTGCACTGTCTGTACACATTGTGTTGCACTGTCTGTACACATTGTGTTGCACTGTCTGTACACATTGTGCTGCACTGTCTCTATATGTTGTGTTGCACTGTCTGTACACATTGTGTTGCACTGTCTGTACACATTGTGTTGCACTGTCTGCACACATTGTGTTGCACTGTCTGTACACATTGTGCTGCACTGTCTGTATACATTGTGCTGCACTGTCTCTATATGTTGTGTTGCACTGTCTGTACACATTGTGTTGCACTGTCTGTACACATTGTGTTGCACTGTCTGTACACATTGTGCTGCACTGTCTGTACACATTGTGCTGCACTGTCTGTACACGTTGTGCTGCACTGTCTGTACACATTGTGTTGCACTGTCTGTACACATTGTGCTGCACTGTCTGTATACATTGTGCTGCACTGTCTCTATATGTTGTGCTGCACTGTCTGTACACATTGTGTTGCACTGTCTGTACACATTGTGCTGCACTGTCTGTACACATTGTGTTGCACTGTCCGTACACATTGTGCTGCACTGTCTGTACACACTGTGCTGCACTGTCTCTATATGTTGTGTTGCACTGTCTGTACACATTGTGTTGCACTGTCTGTACACATTGTGCTGCACTGTCTGTACACATTGTGCTGCACTGTCTCTATATGTTGTGTTGCACTGTCTGTACACATTGTGTTGCACTGTCTGTACACATTGTGTTGCACTGTCTGTACACATTGTGCTGCACTGTCTGTACACATTGTGCTGCACTGTCTGTACACGTTGTGCTGCACTGTCTGTATACATTGTCCTGCACTAACTGTCTCTATACATTGTGATGCATTAACTGTCTGTATGCATTATGCTGCAGTGAACTGTACACATTGTGTTGCACTGTCTGTACACATTGTGCTGCACTGTCTGTACACATTGTGTTGCACTGTCTGTACACATTGTGTTGCACTGTCTGTACACTTTGTGTTGCACTGTCTGTACACATTGTGTTGCACTGTCTGTACACATTGTGCTGCACTGTCTGTACACATTGTGCTGCACTGTCTGTACACATTGTGTTGCACTGTCTGTACACATTGTGTTGCACTGTCTGTACACATTGTGCTGCACTGTCTGTACACATTGTGTTGCACTGTCTGTACACATTGTGTTGCACTGTCTGTACACATTGTGCTGCACTGTCTGTACACATTGTGTTGCACTGTGTATACATTGTGTTGCACTGTCTGTATACATTGTGCTGCACTGTCTCTATATGTTGTGTTGCACTGTCTCTATATGTTGTGCTGGACTGTCTGTACACATTGTGTTGCACTGTCTGTACACATTGTGTTGCACTGTCTGTATACATTGTGCTCTAATATCTGTAGACATTGTGCTGCACTAACTGTCTCTATACATTGTGATGCATTTACTGTCTGTATGCATTATGCTGCAGTGAACTGTATACGTTGTGCTGCACTGTCTGTATACATTGTGCTGCACTGTCTGTACACATTGTGCTGCACTGTCTGTACACATTGTGCTCTACTATCTGTAGACATTGTGCTGCACTAACTGTCTCTATACATTGTGATGCATTAACTGTCTGTCTGCATTATACTGCAGTGAACTGTATACATTGTGCTGCACTGTCTGTACACATTGTGCTGCACTATCTGCACACATTGTGTTGCACTGTCTGTATACATTGTGCTGCACTGTCTGTACACATTGTGTTGCACTGTCTGTATACATTGTGCTGCACCGTCTGTATACATTGTGCTGCACCTGTTTCCTGTATACATTGTGCTGCCCTAACTGTCTGTATACATTGTGCTGCACTGTCTGTATACATTGTGCTGCACTGTCTGTATACATTGTGCTGCACTGTCTGTACATATGTGCTACACTGTCTATATACATTGTGCTGCACTGTCTGTATACATTGTGCTGCACTGTCTGTACATATGTGCTACACTGTCTATATACATTGTGCTGCACTGTCTGTATACATTGTGCTGCACTGTCTGTACACATTGTGCTGCACTGTCTGTATACATTGTGTTGCACTGTCTGTACACATTGTGTTGCACTGTCTGTACACATTGTGCTGCACTGTCTCAATATGTTGTGTTGCACTGTCTGTACACATTGTGTTGCACTGTCTGTACACATTGTGCTGCACTGTCTGTACACATTGTGCTGCACTGTCTGTACACATTGTGTTGCACTGTCTCTATATGTTGTGTTGCACTGTCTGTACACATTGTGTTGCACTGTCTGTACACATTGTGTTGCACTGCCTGTACACATTGTGCTGCACTGTCTGTACACATTGTGTTGCACTGTCTCTATATGTTGTGTTGCACTGTCTGTACACATTGTGTTGCACTGACTGTACACATTGTGCTGCACTGTCTGTATATGTTGTGTTGCACTGTCTGTACACATTGTGTTGCACTGTCTCTATATGTTGTGTTGCACTGTCTGAACACATTGTGCTGCACTGTCTGTACACATTGTGTTGCACTGTCTCTATATGTTGTGTTGCACTGTCTGTACACATTGTGTTGCACTGACTGTACACATTGTGCTGCACTGTCTCTATATGTTGTGTTGCACTGTCTGTACACATTGTGTTGCACTGTCTGTACACATTGTGTTGCACTGTCTGTACACATTGTGTTGCACTGTCTGTACACATTGTGCTGCACTGTCTGTACACATTGTGTTGCACTGTCTGTACACATTGTGTTGCACTGTCTGTACGCATTGTGCTGCACTGTCTGTACACGTTGTGTTGCACTGTCTGTACACATTGTGTTGCACTGTCTGTACGCATTGTGCTGCACTGTCTGTACACATTGTGTTGCACTGTCTGTACACATTGTGTTGCAATGTCTGTACACATTGTGTTGCACTGTATGTACACATTGTGCTGCACTGTCTGTACACATTGTGCTGCACCGTCTCTATATGTTGTGTTGCACTGTCTGTACACATTGTGTTGCACTGTCTGTACACATTGTGTTGCAGTGTCTCTATATGTTGTGTTGCACTGTCTGTACACATTGTGTTGCACTGTCTGTACACATTGTGTTGCACTGTCTGTACACATTGTGTTGCACTGTCTGTACACATTGTGTTGCACTGTCTGTATACATCGTGTTGCACTGTCTGTATACATTGTGCTGCACTGACTCTATATGTTGTGTTGCACTGTCTGTACACATTGTGTTGCACTGTCTGTACACATTGTGCTGCACTGTCTGGACACATTGTGTTGCACTGTCTGTATACATTGTGTTGCACTGTCTGTATACATTGTGCTGCACTGTCTCTATATGTTGTGTTGCACTGTCTGTACACATTGTGTTGCACTGTCTGTACACATTGTGTTGCACTGTCTGTACACATTGTGTTGCACTGTCTGTATACATTGTGTTGCAATGTCTGTACACATTGTGTTGCACTGTCTGTATACATTGTGTTGCACTGTCTGTATACATTGTGCTGCACTGTCTCTATATGTTGTGTTGCACTGTCTGTACACATTGTGTTGCACTGTCTGTACACATTGTGCTGCACTGTCTGTACACATTGTGTTGCACTGTCTGTACACATTGTGCTGCACTGTCTGTACACATTGTGCTGCACTGTCTCTATATGTTGTGTTGCACTGTCTGTACACATTGTGTTGCACTGTCTGTACACATTGTGTTGCACTGTCTGTACACATTGTGCTGCACTGTCTCTATATGTTGTGTTGCACTGTCTGTACACATTGTGTTGCACTGTCTGTACACATTGTGTTGCACTGTCTGCACACATTGTGTTGCACTGTCTGTACACATTGTGCTGCACTGTCTGTACACATTGTGCTGCACTGTCTCTATATGTTGTGTTGCACTGTCTGTACACATTGTGTTGCACTGTCTGTACACATTGTGTTGCACTGTCTGTACACATTGTGCTGCACTGTCTGTACACATTGTGCTGCACTGTCTGTACACGTTGTGCTGCACTGTCTGTACACATTGTGTTGCACTGTCTGTACACATTGTGCTGCACTGTCTGTATACATTGTGCTGCACTGTCTCTATATGTTGTGCTGCTCTGTCTGTACACATTGTGTTGCACTGTCTGTACACATTGTGTTGCACTGTCTGCACACATTGTGTTGCACTGTCTGTACACATTGTGCTGCACTGTCTGTATACATTGTGCTGCACTGTCTCTATATGTTGTGTTGCACTGTCTGTACACATTGTGTTGCACTGTCTGTACACATTGTGTTGCACTGTCTGTACACATTGTGCTGCACTGTCTGTACACATTGTGCTGCACTGTCTGTACACGTTGTGCTGCACTGTCTGTACACATTGTGTTGCACTGTCTGTACACATTGTGCTGCACTGTCTGTATACATTGTGCTGCACTGTCTCTATATGTTGTGCTGCACTGTCTGTACACATTGTGTTGCACTGTCTGTACACATTGTGCTGCACTGTCTGTACACATTGTGTTGCACTGTCCGTACACATTGTGCTGCACTGTCTGTACACACTGTGCTGCACTGTCTCTATATGTTGTGTTGCACTGTCTGTACACATTGTGTTGCACTGTCTGTACACATTGTGCTGCACTGTCTGTACACATTGTGCTGCACTGTCTCTATATGTTGTGTTGCACTGTCTGTACACATTGTGTTGCACTGTCTGTACACATTGTGTTGCACTGTCTGTACACATTGTGCTGCACTGTCTGTACACATTGTGCTGCACTGTCTGTACACGTTGTGCTGCACTGTCTGTATACATTGTCCTGCACTAACTGTCTCTATACATTGTGATGCATTAACTGTCTGTATGCATTATGCTGCAGTGAACTGTACACATTGTGTTGCACTGTCTGTACACATTGTGCTGCACTGTCTGTACACATTGTGTTGCACTGTCTGTACACATTGTGTTGCACTGTCTGTACACTTTGTGTTGCACTGTCTGTACACATTGTGTTGCACTGTCTGTACACATTGTGCTGCACTGTCTGTACACATTGTGCTGCACTGTCTGTACACATTGTGTTGCACTGTCTGTACACATTGTGTTGCACTGTCTGTACACATTGTGCTGCACTGTCTGTACACATTGTGTTGCACTGTCTGTACACATTGTGTTGCACTGTCTGTACACATTGTGCTGCACTGTCTGTACACATTGTGTTGCACTGTGTATACATTGTGTTGCACTGTCTGTATACATTGTGCTGCACTGTCTCTATATGTTGTGTTGCACTGTCTCTATATGTTGTGCTGGACTGTCTGTACACATTGTGTTGCACTGTCTGTACACATTGTGTTGCACTGTCTGTATACATTGTGCTCTAATATCTGTAGACATTGTGCTGCACTAACTGTCTCTATACATTGTGATGCATTTACTGTCTGTATGCATTATGCTGCAGTGAACTGTATACGTTGTGCTGCACTGTCTGTATACATTGTGCTGCACTGTCTGTACACATTGTGCTGCACTGTCTGTACACATTGTGCTCTACTATCTGTAGACATTGTGCTGCACTAACTGTCTCTATACATTGTGATGCATTAACTGTCTGTCTGCATTATACTGCAGTGAACTGTATACATTGTGCTGCACTGTCTGTACACATTGTGCTGCACTATCTGCACACATTGTGTTGCACTGTCTGTATACATTGTGCTGCACTGTCTGTACACATTGTGTTGCACTGTCTGTATACATTGTGCTGCACCGTCTGTATACATTGTGCTGCACCTGTTTCCTGTATACATTGTGCTGCCCTAACTGTCTGTATACATTGTGCTGCACTGTCTGTATACATTGTGCTGCACTGTCTGTATACATTGTGCTGCACTGTCTGTACATATGTGCTACACTGTCTATATACATTGTGCTGCACTGTCTGTATACATTGTGCTGCACTGTCTGTACATATGTGCTACACTGTCTATATACATTGTGCTGCACTGTCTGTATACATTGTGCTGCACTGTCTGTACACATTGTGCTGCACTGTCTGTATACATTGTGTTGCACTGTCTGTACACATTGTGTTGCACTGTCTGTACACATTGTGCTGCACTGTCTCAATATGTTGTGTTGCACTGTCTGTACACATTGTGTTGCACTGTCTGTACACATTGTGCTGCACTGTCTGTACACATTGTGCTGCACTGTCTGTACACATTGTGTTGCACTGTCTCTATATGTTGTGTTGCACTGTCTGTACACATTGTGTTGCACTGTCTGTACACATTGTGTTGCACTGCCTGTACACATTGTGCTGCACTGTCTGTACACATTGTGTTGCACTGTCTCTATATGTTGTGTTGCACTGTCTGTACACATTGTGTTGCACTGACTGTACACATTGTGCTGCACTGTCTGTATATGTTGTGTTGCACTGTCTGTACACATTGTGTTGCACTGTCTCTATATGTTGTGTTGCACTGTCTGAACACATTGTGCTGCACTGTCTGTACACATTGTGTTGCACTGTCTCTATATGTTGTGTTGCACTGTCTGTACACATTGTGTTGCACTGACTGTACACATTGTGCTGCACTGTCTCTATATGTTGTGTTGCACTGTCTGTACACATTGTGTTGCACTGTCTGTACACATTGTGTTGCACTGTCTGTACACATTGTGTTGCACTGTCTGTACACATTGTGCTGCACTGTCTGTACACATTGTGTTGCACTGTCTGTACACATTGTGTTGCACTGTCTGTACGCATTGTGCTGCACTGTCTGTACACGTTGTGTTGCACTGTCTGTACACATTGTGTTGCACTGTCTGTACGCATTGTGCTGCACTGTCTGTACACATTGTGTTGCACTGTCTGTACACATTGTGTTGCAATGTCTGTACACATTGTGTTGCACTGTATGTACACATTGTGCTGCACTGTCTGTACACATTGTGCTGCACCGTCTCTATATGTTGTGTTGCACTGTCTGTACACATTGTGTTGCACTGTCTGTACACATTGTGTTGCAGTGTCTCTATATGTTGTGTTGCACTGTCTGTACACATTGTGTTGCACTGTCTGTACACATTGTGTTGCACTGTCTGTACACATTGTGTTGCACTGTCTGTACACATTGTGTTGCACTGTCTGTATACATCGTGTTGCACTGTCTGTATACATTGTGCTGCACTGACTCTATATGTTGTGTTGCACTGTCTGTACACATTGTGTTGCACTGTCTGTACACATTGTGCTGCACTGTCTGGACACATTGTGTTGCACTGTCTGTATACATTGTGTTGCACTGTCTGTATACATTGTGCTGCACTGTCTCTATATGTTGTGTTGCACTGTCTGTACACATTGTGTTGCACTGTCTGTACACATTGTGTTGCACTGTCTGTACACATTGTGTTGCACTGTCTGTATACATTGTGTTGCAATGTCTGTACACATTGTGTTGCACTGTCTGTATACATTGTGTTGCACTGTCTGTATACATTGTGCTGCACTGTCTCTATATGTTGTGTTGCACTGTCTGTACACATTGTGTTGCACTGTCTGTACACATTGTGCTGCACTGTCTGTACACATTGTGTTGCACTGTCTGTACACATTGTGCTGCACTGTCTGTACACATTGTGCTGCACTGTCTCTATATGTTGTGTTGCACTGTCTGTACACATTGTGTTGCACTGTCTGTACACATTGTGTTGCACTGTCTGTACACATTGTGCTGCACTGTCTCTATATGTTGTGTTGCACTGTCTGTACACATTGTGTTGCACTGTCTGTACACATTGTGTTGCACTGTCTGCACACATTGTGTTGCACTGTCTGTACACATTGTGCTGCACTGTCTGTACACATTGTGCTGCACTGTCTCTATATGTTGTGTTGCACTGTCTGTACACATTGTGTTGCACTGTCTGTACACATTGTGTTGCACTGTCTGTACACATTGTGCTGCACTGTCTGTACACATTGTGCTGCACTGTCTGTACACGTTGTGCTGCACTGTCTGTACACATTGTGTTGCACTGTCTGTACACATTGTGCTGCACTGTCTGTATACATTGTGCTGCACTGTCTCTATATGTTGTGCTGCTCTGTCTGTACACATTGTGTTGCACTGTCTGTACACATTGTGCTGCACTGTCTGTACACATTGTGTTGCACTGTCCGTACACATTGTGCTGCACTGTCTGTACACATTGTGCTGCACTGTCTCTATATGTTGTGTTGCACTGTCTGTACACATTGTGTTGCACTGTCTGTACACATTGTGCTGCACTGTCTGTACACATTGTGCTGCACTGTCTCTATATGTTGTGTTGCACTGTCTGTACACATTGTGTTGCACTGTCTGTACACATTGTGTTGCACTGTCTGTACACATTGTGCTGCACTGTCTGTACACATTGTGCTGCACTGTCTGTACACGTTGTGCTGCACTGTCTGTACACATTGTGTTGCACTGTCTGTACACATTGTGCTGCACTGTCTGTATACATTGTGCTGCACTGTCTCTATATGTTGTGCTGCACTGTCTGTACACATTGTGTTGCACTGTCTGTACACATTGTGCTGCACTGTCTGTACACATTGTGTTGCACTGTCCGTACACATTGTGCTGCACTGTCTGTACACATTGTGTTGCACTGTCTCTATATGTTGTGTTGCACTGTCTGTACACATTGTGCTGCACTGTCTGTACACATTGTGTTGCACTTTCTGTACACATTGTGTTGCACTGTCTCTATTTGTTGTGTTGCACTGTCTGTACACATTGTGCTGCACTGTCTGTACACATTGTGCTGCACTGTCTGTATACATTGTGTTGCACTGTCTCTATATGTTGTGTTGCACTGTCTGTATACATTGTGCTGCACTGTCTGTACACATTGTGCTGCACTGTCTGTATACATTGTGCTCTAATATCTGTAGACATTGTGCTGCACGAACTGTCTCTGTACATTGTGATGCATTTACTGTCTGTATGCATTATGCTGCAGTGAACTGTATACGTTGTGCTGCACTGTCTGTATACATTGTGCTGCACTGTCTGTACACATTGTGCTGCACTGTCTGTACACATTGTGCTCTACTATCTGTAGACATTGTGCTGCACTAACTGTCTCTATACATTGTGATGCATTTACTGTCTGTCTGCATTATACTGCAGTGAACTGTATACATTGTGCTGCACTGTCTGTATACATTGTGTTGCACTGTCTCTATATGTTGTGTTGCACTGTCTGTATACATTGTGCTGCACTGTCTGTACACATTGTGCGGCACTGTCTGTATACATTGTGCTCTACTATCTGTAGACATTGTGATGCACTGTCTGTATACATTGTCCTGCACTAACTGTCTCTATACATTGTGATGCATTAACTGTCTGTATGCATTATGCTGCAGTGAACTGTACACATTGTGTTGCACTGTCTGTACACATTGTGCTGCACTGTCTGTACACATTGTGTTGCACTGTCTGTACACATTGTGTTGCACTGTCTGTACACATTGTGCTGCTCTGTCTGTACACATTGTGTTGCACTGTGTATACATTGTGTTGCACTGTCTGTATACATTGTGCTGCACTGTCTCTATATGTTGTGTTGCACTGTCTGTACACATTGTGTTGCACTGTCTGTACACATTGTGTTGCACTGTCTCTATATGTTGTGTTGCACTGTCTGGACACATTGTGTTGCACTGTCTGCACACATTGTGTTGCACTGTCTGTACACATTGTGTTGCACTGTCTGTACACATTGTGCTGCACTGTCTGTACACATTGTGCTGCACTGTCTCTATATGTTGTGTTGCACTGTCTGTACACATTGTGTTGCACTGTCTGTACACATTTTGTTGCACTGTCTGTACACATTGTGTTGCACTGTCTGTACACATTGTGTTGCACTGTCTGTACACATTGTGCTGCACTGTCTGTATACATTGTGCTGCACTCTCTGTACACATTGTGTTGCACTGTCTGTACACATTGTGCTGCACTGTCTGTACACGTTGTGCTGCACTGTCTGTACACATTGTGTTGCACTGTCTGTACACATTGTGCTGCACTGTCTGCATACATTGTGCTGCACTGTCTCTATATGTTGTGTTGCACTGTCTCTATATGTTGTGCTGGACTGTCTGTACACATTGTGTTGCACTGTCTGTACACATTGTGTTGCACTGTCTGCACACATTGTGTTGCACTGTCTGTACACATTGTGCTGCACTGTCTGTACACATTGTGCTGCACTGTCTCTATATGCTGTGTTGCACTGTCTGTACACATTGTGTTGCACTGTCTGTACACATTGTGTTGCACTGTCTGTACACATTGTGCTGCACTGTCTGTACACATTGTGCTGCACTGTCTGTACACGTTGTGCTGCACTGTCTGTACACATTGTGTTGCACTGTCTGTACACATTGTGCTGCACTGTCTGTATACATTGTGCTGCACTGTCTCTATATGTTGTGCTGCACTGTCTGTACACATTGTGTTGCACTGTCTGTACACATTGTGCTGCACTGTCTGTACACATTGTGTTGCACTGTCCGTACACATTGTGCTGCACTGTCTGTACACATTGTGCTGCACTGTCTCTATATGTTGTGTTGCACTGTCTGTACACATTGTGTTGCACTGTCTGTACACATTGTGCTGCACTGTCTGTACACATTGTGCTGCACTGTCTCTATATGTTGTGTTGCACTGTCTGTACACATTGTGTTGCACTGTCTGTACACATTGTGTTGCACTGTCTGTACACATTGTGCTGCACTGTCTGTACACATTGTGCTGCACTGTCTGTACACGTTGTGCTGCACTGTCTGTACACATTGTGTTGCACTGACTGTACACATTGTGCTGCACTGTCTGTATACATTGTGCTGCACTGTCTCTATATGTTGTGCTGCACTGTCTGTACACATTGTGTTGCACTGTCTGTACACATTGTGCTGCACTGTCTGTACACATTGTGTTGCACTGTCCGTACACATTGTGCTGCACTGTCTGTACACATTGTGTTGCACTGTCTCTATATGTTGTGTTGCACTGTCTGTACACATTGTGCTGCACTGTCTGTACACATTGTGTTGCACTTTCTGTACACATTGTGTTGCACTGTCTCTATTTGTTGTGTTGCACTGTCTGTACACATTGTGCTGCACTGTCTGTACACATTGTGCTGCACTGTCTGTATACATTGTGTTGCACTGTCTCTATATGTTGTGTTGCACGGTCTGTATACATTGTGCTGCACTGTCTGTACACATTGTGCTGCACTGTCTGTATACATTGTGCTCTAATATCTGTAGACATTGTGCTGCACTAACTGTCTCTATACATTGTGATGCATTTACTGTCTGTATGCATTATGCTGCAGTGAACTGTATACGTTGTGCTGCACTGTCTGTATACATTGTGCTGCACTGTCTGTACACATTGTGCTGCACTGTCTGTACACATTGTGCTCGACTATCTGTAGACATTGTGCTGCACTAACTGTCTCTATACATTGTGATGCATTAACTGTCTGTCTGCATTATACTGCAGTGAACTGTATACATTGTGCTGCACTGTCTGTATACATTGTGTTGCACTGTCTCTATATGTTGTGTTGCACTGTCTCTATATGTTGTGTTGCACTGTCTGTATACATTGTGCTGCACTGTCTGTACACATTGTGCGGCACTGTCTGTATACATTGTGCTCTACTATCTGTAGACATTGTGATGCACTGTCTGTATACATTGTCCTGCACTAACTGTCTCTATACATTGTGATGCATTAACTGTCTGTATGCATTATGCTGCAGTGAACTGTACACATTGTGTTGCACTGTCTGTACACATTGTGCTGCACTGTCTGTACACATTGTGTTGCACTGTCTGTACACATTGTGTTGCACTGTCTGTACACATTGTGCTGCTCTGTCTGTACACATTGTGTTGCACTGTGTATACATTGTGTTGCACTGTCTGTATACATTGTGCTGCACTGTCTCTATATGTTGTGTTGCACTGTCTGTACACATTGTGTTGCACTGTCTGTACACATTGTGTTGCACTGTCTCTATATGTTGTGTTGCACTGTCTGGACACATTGTGTTGCACTGTCTGCACACATTGTGTTGCACTGTCTGTACACATTGTGTTGCACTGTCTGTACACATTGTGCTGCACTGTCTGTACACATTGTGCTGCACTGTCTCTATATGTTGTGTTGCACTGTCTGTACACATTGTGTTGCACTGTCTGTACACATTTTGTTGCACTGTCTGTACACATTGTGTTGCACTGTCTGTACACATTGTGTTGCACTGTCTGTACACATTGTGCTGCACTGTCTGTATACATTGTGCTGCACTCTCTGTACACATTGTGTTGCACTGTCTGTACACATTGTGCTGCACTGTCTGTACACGTTGTGCTGCACTGTCTGTACACATTGTGTTGCACTGTCTGTACACATTGTGCTGCACTGTCTGTATACATTGTGCTGCACTGTCTCTATATGTTGTGTTGCACTGTCTCTATATGTTGTGCTGGACTGTCTGTACACATTGTGTTGCACTGTCTGTACACATTGTGCTGCACTGTCTGTACACATTGTGTTGCACTGTCTGTACACATTGTGCTGCACTGTCTGTATACATTGTGCTGCACTGTCTGTACACATTGTGCTGCACTGTCTGTACACATTGTGCTGCACTGTCTGTACACGTGTGCTGCACTGTCTGTACACATTGTGTTGCACTGTCTGTACACATTGTGCTGCACTGTCTGTACACGTTGTGCTGCACTGTCTGTACACATTGTGTTGCACTGTCTGTACACATTGTGCTGCACTGTCTGTATACATTGTGCTGCACTGTCTCTATATGTTGTGCTGCACTGTCTGTACACATTGTGTTGCACTGTCTGTACACATTGTGCTGCACTGTCTGTACACATTGTGTTGCACTGTCCGTACACATTGTGCTGCACTGTCTGTACACATTGTGCTGCACTGTCTCTATATGTTGTGTTGCACTGTCTGTACACATTGTGTTGCACTGTCTGTACACATTGTGCTGCACTGTCTGTACACATTGTGCTGCACTGTCTCTATATGTTGTGTTGCACTGTCTGTACACATTGTGTTGCACTGTCTGTACACATTGTGTTGCACTGTCTGTACACATTGTGCTGCACTGTCTGTACACATTGTGCTGCACTGTCTGTACACGTTGTGCTGCACTGTCTGTACACATTGTGTTGCACTGTCTGGACACATTGTGCTGCACTGTCTGTATACATTGTGCTGCACTGTCTCTATATGTTGTGCTGCACTGTCTGTACACATTGTGTTGCACTGTCTGTACACATTGTGCTGCACTGTCTGTACACATTGTGTTGCACTGTCCGTACACATTGTGCTGAACTGTCTGTGCACATTGTGTTGCACTGTCTCTATATGTTGTGTTGCACTGTCTGTACACATTGTGCTGCACTGTCTGTACACATTGTGTTGCACTTTCTGTACACATTGTGTTGCACTGTCTCTATTTGTTGTGTTGCACTGTCTGTACACATTGTGCTGCACTGTCTGTACACATTGTGCTGCACTGTCTGTATACATTGTGTTGCACTGTCTCTATATGTTGTGTTGCACTGTCTGTATACATTGTGCTGCACTGTCTGTACACATTGTGCTGCACTGTCTGTATACATTGTGCTCTAATATCTGTAGACATTGTGCTGCACTAACTGTCTCTATACATTGTGATGCATTTACTGTCTGTATGCATTATGCTGCAGTGAACTGTATACGTTGTGCTGCACTGTCTGTATACATTGTGCTGCACTGTCTGTACACATTGTGCTGCACTGTCTGTACACATTGTGCTCTACTATCTGTAGACATTGTGCTGCACTAACTGTCTCTATACATTGTGATGCATTAACTGTCTGTCTGCATTATACTGCAGTGAACTGTATACATTGTGCTGCACTGTCTGTATACATTGTGTTGCACTGTCTCTATATGTTGTGTTGCACTGTCTGTATACATTGTGCTGCACTGTCTGTACACATTGTGCGGCACTGTCTGTATACATTGTGCTCTACTATCTGTAGACATTGTGATGCACTGTCTGTATACATTGTCCTGCACTAACTGTCTCTATACATTGTGATGCATTAACTGTCTGTATGCATTATGCTGCAGTGAACTGTACACATTGTGTTGCACTGTCTGTACACATTGTGCTGCACTGTCTGTACACATTGTGTTGCACTGTCTGTACACATTGTGTTGCACTGTCTGTACACATTGTGCTGCTCTGTCTGTACACATTGTGTTGCACTGTGTATACATTGTGTTGCACTGTCTGTATACATTGTGCTGCACTGTCTCTATATGTTGTGTTGCACTGTCTGTACACATTGTGTTGCACTGTCTGTACACATTGTGTTGCACTGTCTCTATATGTTGTGTTGCACTGTCTGGACACATTGTGTTGCACTGTCTGCACACATTGTGTTGCACTGTCTGTACACATTGTGTTGCACTGTCTGTACACATTGTGCTGCACTGTCTGTACACATTGTGCTGCACTGTCTCTATATGTTGTGTTGCACTGTCTGTACACATTGTGTTGCACTGTCTGTACACATTGTGTTGCACTGTCTGTACACATTGTGTTGCACTGTCTGTACACATTGTGTTGCACTGTCTGTACACATTGTGCTGCACTGTCTGTATACATTGTGCTGCACTCTCTGTACACATTGTGTTGCACTGTCTGTACACATTGTGCTGCACTGTCTGTACACGTTGTGCTGCACTGTCTGTACACATTGTGTTGCACTGTCTGTACACATTGTGCTGCACTGTCTGTATACATTGTGCTGCACTGTCTGTATACATTGTGCTGCACTGTCTCTATATGTTGTGCTGCACTGTCTGTACACATTGTGTTGCACTGTCTGTACACATTGTGCTGCACTGTCTGTACACATTGTGTTGCACTGTCCGTACACATTGTGCTGCACTGTCTGTACACATTGTGCTGCACTGTCTCTATATGTTGTGTTGCACTGTCTGTACACATTGTGTTGCACTGTCTGTACACATTGTGCTGCACTGTCTGTACACATTGTGCTGCACTGTCTCTATATGTTGTGTTGCACTGTCTGTACACATTGTGTTGCACTGTCTGTACACATTGTGTTGCACTGTCTGTACACATTGTGCTGCACTGTCTGTACACATTGTGCTGCACTGTCTGTACACGTTGTGCTGCACTGTCTGTACACATTGTGTTGCACTGTCTGTACACATTGTGCTGCACTGTCTGTATACATTGTGCTGCACTGTCTCTATATGTTGTGCTGCACTGTCTGTACACATTGTGTTGCACTGTCTGTACACATTGTGCTGCACTGTCTGTACACATTGTGTTGCACTGTCCGTACACATTGTGCTGCACTGTCTGTACACATTGTGTTGCACTGTCTCTATATGTTGTGTTGCACTGTCTGTACACATTGTGCTGCACTGTCTGTACACATTGTGTTGCACTTTCTGTACACATTGTGTTGCACTGTCTCTATTTGTTGTGTTGCACTGTCTGTACACATTGTGCTGCACTGTCTGTACACATTGTGCTGCACTGTCTGTATACATTGTGTTGCACTGTCTCTATATGTTGTGTTGCACTGTCTGTATACATTGTGCTGCACTGTCTGTACACATTGTGCTGCACTGTCTGTATACATTGTGCTCTAATATCTGTAGACATTGTGCTGCACTAACTGTCTCTATACATTGTGATGCATTTACTGTCTGTATGCATTATGCTGCAGTGAACTGTATACGTTGTGCTGCACTGTCTGTATACATTGTGCTGCACTGTCTGTACACATTGTGCTGCACTGCCTGTACACATTGTGCTCGACTATCTGTAGACATTGTGCTGCACTAACTGTCTCTATACATTGTGATGCATTAACTGTCTGTCTGCATTATACTGCAGTGAACTGTATACATTGTGCTGCACTGTCTGTATACATTGTGTTGCACTGTCTCTATATGTTGTGTTGCACTGTCTCTATATGTTGTGTTGCACTGTCTGTATACATTGTGCTGCACTGTCTGTACACATTGTGCGGCACTGTCTGTATACATTGTGCTCTACTATCTGTAGACATTGTGATGCACTGTCTGTATACATTGTCCTGCACTAACTGTCTCTATACATTGTGATGCATTAACTGTCTGTATGCATTATGCTGCAGTGAACTGTACACATTGTGTTGCACTGTCTGTACACATTGTGCTGCACTGTCTGTACACATTGTGTTGCACTGTCTGTACACATTGTGTTGCACTGTCTGTACACATTGTGCTGCTCTGTCTGTACACATTGTGTTGCACTGTGTATACATTGTGTTGCACTGTCTGTATACATTGTGCTGCACTGTCTCTATATGTTGTGTTGCACTGTCTGTACACATTGTGTTGCACTGTCTGTACACATTGTGTTGCACTGTCTCTATATGTTGTGTTGCACTGTCTGGACACATTGTGTTGCACTGTCTGCACACATTGTGTTGCACTGTCTGTACACATTGTGTTGCACTGTCTGTACACATTGTGCTGCACTGTCTGTACACATTGTGCTGCACTGTCTCTATATGTTGTGTTGCACTGTCTGTACACATTGTGTTGCACTGTCTGTACACATTTTGTTGCACTGTCTGTACACATTGTGTTGCACTGTCTGTACACATTGTGTTGCACTGTCTGTACACATTGTGCTGCACTGTCTGTATACATTGTGCTGCACTCTCTGTACACATTGTGTTGCACTGTCTGTACACATTGTGTTGCACTGTCTGGACACATTGTGTTGCACTGTCTGCACACATTGTGTTGCACTGTCTGTACACATTGTGTTGCACTGTCTGTACACATTGTGCTGCACTGTCTGTACACATTGTGCTGCACTGTCTCTATATGTTGTGTTGCACTGTCTGTACACATTGTGTTGCACTGTCTGTACACATTGTGTTGCACTGTCTGTACACATTGTGTTGCACTGTCTGTACACATTGTGTTGCACTGTCTGTACACATTGTGCTGCACTGTCTGTATACATTGTGCTGCACTCTCTGTACACATTGTGTTGCACTGTCTGTACACATTGTGCTGCACTGTCTGTACACGTTGTGCTGCACTGTCTGTACACATTGTGTTGCACTGTCTGTACACATTGTGCTGCACTGTCTGTATACATTGTGCTGCACTGTCTGTATACATTGTGCTGCACTGTCTCTATATGTTGTGCTGCACTGTCTGTACACATTGTGTTGCACTGTCTGTACACATTGTGCTGCACTGTCTGTACACATTGTGTTGCACTGTCCGTACACATTGTGCTGCACTGTCTGTACACATTGTGCTGCACTGTCTCTATATGTTGTGTTGCACTGTCTGTACACATTGTGTTGCACTGTCTGTACACATTGTGCTGCACTGTCTGTACACATTGTGCTGCACTGTCTCTATATGTTGTGTTGCACTGTCTGTACACATTGTGTTGCACTGTCTGTACACATTGTGTTGCACTGTCTGTACACATTGTGCTGCACTGTCTGTACACATTGTGCTGCACTGTCTGTACACGTTGTGCTGCACTGTCTGTACACATTGTGTTGCACTGTCTGTACACATTGTGCTGCACTGTCTGTATACATTGTGCTGCACTGTCTCTATATGTTGTGCTGCACTGTCTGTACACATTGTGTTGCACTGTCTGTACACATTGTGCTGCACTGTCTGTACACATTGTGTTGCACTGTCCGTACACATTGTGCTGCACTGTCTGTACACATTGTGTTGCACTGTCTCTATATGTTGTGTTGCACTGTCTGTACACATTGTGCTGCACTGTCTGTACACATTGTGTTGCACTTTCTGTACACATTGTGTTGCACTGTCTCTATTTGTTGTGTTGCACTGTCTGTACACATTGTGCTGCACTGTCTGTACACATTGTGCTGCACTGTCTGTATACATTGTGTTGCACTGTCTCTATATGTTGTGTTGCACTGTCTGTATACATTGTGCTGCACTGTCTGTACACATTGTGCTGCACTGTCTGTATACATTGTGCTCTAATATCTGTAGACATTGTGCTGCACTAACTGTCTCTATACATTGTGATGCATTTACTGTCTGTATGCATTATGCTGCAGTGAACTGTATACGTTGTGCTGCACTGTCTGTATACATTGTGCTGCACTGTCTGTACACATTGTGCTGCACTGTCTGTACACATTGTGCTCGACTATCTGTAGACATTGTGCTGCACTAACTGTCTCTATACATTGTGATGCATTAACTGTCTGTCTGCATTATACTGCAGTGAACTGTATACATTGTGCTGCACTGTCTGTATACATTGTGTTGCACTGTCTCTATATGTTGTGTTGCACTGTCTCCATATGTTGTGTTGCACTGTCTGTATACATTGTGCTGCACTGTCTGTACACATTGTGCGGCACTGTCTGTATACATTGTGCTCTACTATCTGTAGACATTGTGATGCACTGTCTGTATACATTGTCCTGCACTAACTGTCTCTATACATTGTGATGCATTAACTGTCTGTATGCATTATGCTGCAGTGAACTGTACACATTGTGTTGCACTGTCTGTACACATTGTGCTGCACTGTCTGTACACATTGTGTTGCACTGTCTGTACACATTGTGTTGCACTGTCTGTACACATTGTGCTGCTCTGTCTGTACACATTGTGTTGCACTGTGTATACATTGTGTTGCACTGTCTGTATACATTGTGCTGCACTGTCTCTATATGTTGTGTTGCACTGTCTGTACACATTGTGTTGCACTGTCTGTACACATTGTGTTGCACTGTCTCTATATGTTGTGTTGCACTGTCTGGACACATTGTGTTGCACTGTCTGCACACATTGTGTTGCACTGTCTGTACACATTGTGTTGCACTGTCTGTACACATTGTGCTGCACTGTCTGTACACATTGTGCTGCACTGTCTCTATATGTTGTGTTGCACTGTCTGTACACATTGTGTTGCACTGTCTGTACACATTTTGTTGCACTGTCTGTACACATTGTGTTGCACTGTCTGTACACATTGTGTTGCACTGTCTGTACACATTGTGCTGCACTGTCTGTATACATTGTGCTGCACTCTCTGTACACATTGTGTTGCACTGTCTGTACACATTGTGCTGCACTGTCTGTACACGTTGTGCTGCACTGTCTGTACACATTGTGTTGCACTGTCTGTACACATTGTGCTGCACTGTCTGTATACATTGTGCTGCACTGTCTCTATATGTTGTGTTGCACTGTCTCTATATGTTGTGCTGGACTGTCTGTACACATTGTGTTGCACTGTCTGTACACATTGTGCTGCACTGTCTGTACACATTGTGTTGCACTGTCTGTACACATTGTGCTGCACTGTCTGTATACATTGTGCTGCACTGTCTGTACACATTGTGCTGCACTGTCTGTACACATTGTGCTGCACTGTCTGTACACGTGTGCTGCACTGTCTGTACACATTGTGTTGCACTGTCTGTACACATTGTGCTGCACTGTCTGTATACATTGTGCTGCACTGTCCCTCTATGTTGTGTTGCACTGTCTCTATATGTTGTGCTGGACTGTCTGTACACATTGTGTTGCACTGTCTGCACACATTGTGTTGCACTATCTGTACACATTGTGCTGCACTGTCTGTACACATTGTGCTGCACTGTCTCTATATGCTGTGTTGCACTGTCTGTACACATTGTGTTGCACTGTCTGTACACATTGTGTTGCACTGTCTGTACACATTGTGTTGCACTGTCTGTACACATTGTGTTGCACTGTCTGTACACATTGTGCTGCACTGTCTGTACACATTGTGCTGCACTCCCTGTACACATTGTGTTGCACTGTCTGTACACATTGTGCTGCACTGTCTGTACACGTTGTGCTGCACTGTCTGTACACATTGTGTTGCACTGTCTGTACACATTGTGCTGCACTGTCTGTATACATTGTGCTGCACTGTCTCTATATGTTGTGTTGCACTGTCTCTATATGTTGTGCTGCACTGTCTGTACACATTGTGTTGCACTGTCTGTACACATTGTGCTGCACTGTCTGTACACATTGTGTTGCACTGTCCGTACACATTGTGCTGCACTGTCTGTACACATTGTGTTGCACTGTCTCTATATGTTGTGTTGCACTGTCTGTACACATTGTGCTGCACTGTCTGTACACATTGTGTTGCACTGTCTGTACACATTGTGTTGCACTGTCTCTATTTGTTGTGTTGCACTGTCTGTACACATTGTGCTGCACTGTCTGTACACATTGTGCTGCACTGTCTGTATACATTGTGCTCTAATATCTGTAGACATTGTGCTGCACTAACTGTCTCTATACATTGTGATGCATTTACTGTCTGTATGCATTATGCTGCAGTGAACTGTATACGTTGTGCTGCACTGTCTGTATACATTGTGCTGCACTGTCTGTACACATTGTGCTGCACTGTCTGTACACATTGTGCTCTACTATCTGTAGACATTGTGCTGCACTAACTGTCTCTATACATTGTGATGCATTAACTGTCTGTCTGCATTATACTGCAGTGAACTGTATACATTGTGCTGCACTGTCTGTATACATTGTGTTGCACTGTCTCTATATGTTGTGTTGCACTGTCTGTATACATTGTGCTGCACTGTCTGTACACATTGTGCTGCACTGTCTGTATACATTGTGTTGCACTGTGTATACATTGTGCTGCACTGTCTGTACACATTGTGTTGCACTGTGTATACATTGTGTTGCACTGTCTGTATACATTGTGCTGCACTGTCTCTATATGTTGTGCTGCACTGTCTGTACACATTGTGTTGCACTGTCTGTACACATTGTGTTGCACTGTCTGTATACATTGTGCTCTAATATCTGTAGACATTGTGCTGCACTAACTGTCTCTATACATTGTGATGCATTTACTGTCTGTATGCATTATGCTGCAGTGAACTGTATACGTTGTGCTGCACTGTCTGTATACATTGTGCTGCACTGTCTGTACACATTGTGCTGCACTGTCTGTACACATTGTGCTCTACTATCTGTAGACATTGTGCTGCACTAACTGTCTCTATACATTGTGATGCATTAACTGTCTGTCTGCATTATACTGCAGTGAACTGTATACATTGTGCTGCACTGTCTGTATACATTGTGTTGCACTGTCTCTATATGTTGTGTTGCACTGTCTGTATACATTGTGCTGCACTGTCTGTACACATTGTGCTGCACTGTCTGTATACATTGTGCTCTACTATCTGTACACATTGTGATGCACTGTCTGTATACATTGTCCTGCACTAACTGTCTCTATACATTGTGATGCATTAACTGTCTGTATGCATTATGCTGCAGTGAACTGTACACATTGTGTTGCACTGTCTGTACACATTGTGCTGCACTGTCTGTACACATTGTGTTGCACTGTCTGTACACATTGTGTTGCACTGTCTGTACACATTGTGCTGCACTGTCTGTACACATTGTGTTGCACTGTGTATACATTGTGTTGCACTGTCTGTATACATTGTGCTGCACTGTCTCTATATGTTGTGTTGCACTGTCTGTACACATTGTGTTGCACTGTCTGTACACATTGTGTTGCACTGTCTGTACACATTGTGTTGCACTGTCTGTACACATTGTGTTGCACTGTCTGTATACATTGTGTTGCACTGTCTGTACACATTGTGTTGCACTGTCTCTATATGTTGTGTTGCACTGTCTGTACACATTGTGTTGCACTGTCTGTACACATTGTGCTGCACTGTCTCTATATGTTGTGTTGCACTGTCTGTACACATTGTGTTGCACTGTCTGTACACATTGTGTTGCACTGTCTGTACACATTGTGTTGCACTGTCTCTACACATTGTGCTGCACTGTCTGTACACATTGTGCTGCACTGTCTGTACACATTGTGCTGCACTGTCTGTATACATTGTGCTCTAATATCTGTAGACATTGTGCTGCACTAACTGTCTCTATACATTGTGATGCATTTACTGTCTGTATGCATTATGCTGCAGTGAACTGTATACGTTGTGCTGCACTGTCTGTATACATTGTGCTGCACTGTCTGTACACATTGTGCTGCTCTGTCTGTACACATTGTGTTGCACTGTGTATACATTGTGTTGCACTGTCTGTATACATTGTGCTGCACTGTCTCTATATGTTGTGTTGCACTGTCTGTACACATTGTGTTGCACTGTCTGTACACATTGTGTTGCACTGTCTCTATATGTTGTGTTGCACTGTCTGGACACATTGTGTTGCACTGTCTGCACACATTGTGTTGCACTGTCTGTACACATTGTGTTGCACTGTCTGTACACATTGTGCTGCACTGTCTGTACACATTGTGCTGCACTGTCTCTATATGTTGTGTTGCACTGTCTGTACACATTGTGTTGCACTGTCTGTACACATTTTGTTGCACTGTCTGTACACATTGTGTTGCACTGTCTGTACACATTGTGTTGCACTGTCTGTACACATTGTGCTGCACTGTCTGTATACATTGTGCTGCACTCTCTGTACACATTGTGTTGCACTGTCTGTACACATTGTGCTGCACTGTCTGTACACGTTGTGCTGCACTGTCTGTACACATTGTGTTGCACTGTCTGTACACATTGTGCTGCACTGTCTGTATACATTGTGCTGCACTGTCTCTATATGTTGTGTTGCACTGTCTCTATATGTTGTGCTGGACTGTCTGTACACATTGTGTTGCACTGTCTGTACACATTGTGCTGCACTGTCTGTACACATTGTGTTGCACTGTCTGTACACATTGTGCTGCACTGTCTGTATACATTGTGCTGCACTGTCTGTACACATTGTGCTGCACTGTCTGTACACATTGTGCTGCACTGTCTGTACACGTGTGCTGCACTGTCTGTACACATTGTGTTGCACTGTCTGTACACATTGTGCTGCACTGTCTGTATACATTGTGCTGCACTGTCCCTCTATGTTGTGTTGCACTGTCTCTATATGTTGTGCTGGACTGTCTGTACACATTGTGTTGCACTGTCTGCACACATTGTGTTGCACTATCTGTACACATTGTGCTGCACTGTCTGTACACATTGTGCTGCACTGTCTCTATATGCTGTGTTGCACTGTCTGTACACATTGTGTTGCACTGTCTGTACACATTGTGTTGCACTGTCTGTACACATTGTGTTGCACTGTCTGTACACATTGTGTTGCACTGTCTGTACACATTGTGCTGCACTGTCTGTACACATTGTGCTGCACTCCCTGTACACATTGTGTTGCACTGTCTGTACACATTGTGCTGCACTGTCTGTACACGTTGTGCTGCACTGTCTGTACACATTGTGTTGCACTGTCTGTACACATTGTGCTGCACTGTCTGTATACATTGTGCTGCACTGTCTCTATATGTTGTGTTGCACTGTCTCTATATGTTGTGCTGCACTGTCTGTACACATTGTGTTGCACTGTCTGTACACATTGTGCTGCACTGTCTGTACACATTGTGTTGCACTGTCCGTACACATTGTGCTGCACTGTCTGTACACATTGTGTTGCACTGTCTCTATATGTTGTGTTGCACTGTCTGTACACATTGTGCTGCACTGTCTGTACACATTGTGTTGCACTGTCTGTACACATTGTGTTGCACTGTCTCTATTTGTTGTGTTGCACTGTCTGTACACATTGTGCTGCACTGTCTGTACACATTGTGCTGCACTGTCTGTATACATTGTGCTCTAATATCTGTAGACATTGTGCTGCACTAACTGTCTCTATACATTGTGATGCATTTACTGTCTGTATGCATTATGCTGCAGTGAACTGTATACGTTGTGCTGCACTGTCTGTATACATTGTGCTGCACTGTCTGTACACATTGTGCTGCACTGTCTGTACACATTGTGCTCTACTATCTGTAGACATTGTGCTGCACTAACTGTCTCTATACATTGTGATGCATTAACTGTCTGTCTGCATTATACTGCAGTGAACTGTATACATTGTGCTGCACTGTCTGTATACATTGTGTTGCACTGTCTCTATATGTTGTGTTGCACTGTCTGTATACATTGTGCTGCACTGTCTGTACACATTGTGCTGCACTGTCTGTATACATTGTGTTGCACTGTGTATACATTGTGCTGCACTGTCTGTACACATTGTGTTGCACTGTGTATACATTGTGTTGCACTGTCTGTATACATTGTGCTGCACTGTCTCTATATGTTGTGCTGCACTGTCTGTACACATTGTGTTGCACTGTCTGTACACATTGTGTTGCACTGTCTGTATACATTGTGCTCTAATATCTGTAGACATTGTGCTGCACTAACTGTCTCTATACATTGTGATGCATTTACTGTCTGTATGCATTATGCTGCAGTGAACTGTATACGTTGTGCTGCACTGTCTGTATACATTGTGCTGCACTGTCTGTACACATTGTGCTGCACTGTCTGTACACATTGTGCTCTACTATCTGTAGACATTGTGCTGCACTAACTGTCTCTATACATTGTGATGCATTAACTGTCTGTCTGCATTATACTGCAGTGAACTGTATACATTGTGCTGCACTGTCTGTATACATTGTGTTGCACTGTCTCTATATGTTGTGTTGCACTGTCTGTATACATTGTGCTGCACTGTCTGTACACATTGTGCTGCACTGTCTGTATACATTGTGCTCTACTATCTGTACACATTGTGATGCACTGTCTGTATACATTGTCCTGCACTAACTGTCTCTATACATTGTGATGCATTAACTGTCTGTATGCATTATGCTGCAGTGAACTGTACACATTGTGTTGCACTGTCTGTACACATTGTGCTGCACTGTCTGTACACATTGTGTTGCACTGTCTGTACACATTGTGTTGCACTGTCTGTACACATTGTGCTGCACTGTCTGTACACATTGTGTTGCACTGTGTATACATTGTGTTGCACTGTCTGTATACATTGTGCTGCACTGTCTCTATATGTTGTGTTGCACTGTCTGTACACATTGTGTTGCACTGTCTGTACACATTGTGTTGCACTGTCTGTACACATTGTGTTGCACTGTCTGTACACATTGTGTTGCACTGTCTGTATACATTGTGTTGCACTGTCTGTACACATTGTGTTGCACTGTCTCTATATGTTGTGTTGCACTGTCTGTACACATTGTGTTGCACTGTCTGTACACATTGTGCTGCACTGTCTCTATATGTTGTGTTGCACTGTCTGTACACATTGTGTTGCACTGTCTGTACACATTGTGTTGCACTGTCTGTACACATTGTGTTGCACTGTCTCTACACATTGTGCTGCACTGTCTGTACACATTGTGCTGCACTGTCTGTACACATTGTGCTGCACTGTCTGTATACATTGTGCTCTAATATCTGTAGACATTGTGCTGCACTAACTGTCTCTATACATTGTGATGCATTTACTGTCTGTATGCATTATGCTGCAGTGAACTGTATACGTTGTGCTGCACTGTCTGTATACATTGTGCTGCACTGTCTGTACACATTGTGCTGCACTGTCTGTACACATTGTGCTCTACTATCTGTAGACATTGTGCTGCACTAACTGTCTCTATACATTGTGATGCATTAACTGTCTGTCTGCATTATACTGCAGTGAACTGTATACATTGTGCTGCACTGTCTGTATACATTGTGTTGCACTGTCTCTATATGTTGTGTTGCACTGTCTGTATACATTGTGCTGCACTGTCTGTACACATTGTGCTGCACTGTCTGTATACATTGTGTTGCACTGTGTATACATTGTGCTGCACTGTCTGTACACATTGTGTTGCACTGTGTATACATTGTGTTGCACTGTCTGTATACATTGTGCTGCACTGTCTCTATATGTTGTGCTGCACTGTCTGTACACATTGTGTTGCACTGTCTGTACACATTGTGTTGCACTGTCTGTATACATTGTGCTCTAATATCTGTAGACATTGTGCTGCACTAACTGTCTCTATACATTGTGATGCATTTACTGTCTGTATGCATTATGCTGCAGTGAACTGTATACGTTGTGCTGCACTGTCTGTATACATTGTGCTGCACTGTCTGTACACATTGTGCTGCACTGTCTGTACACATTGTGCTCTACTATCTGTAGACATTGTGCTGCACTAACTGTCTCTATACATTGTGATGCATTAACTGTCTGTCTGCATTATACTGCAGTGAACTGTATACATTGTGCTGCACTGTCTGTATACATTGTGTTGCACTGTCTCTATATGTTGTGTTGCACTGTCTGTATACATTGTGCTGCACTGTCTGTACACATTGTGCTGCACTGTCTGTATACATTGTGCTCTACTATCTGTACACATTGTGATGCACTGTCTGTATACATTGTCCTGCACTAACTGTCTCTATACATTGTGATGCATTAACTGTCTGTATGCATTATGCTGCAGTGAACTGTACACATTGTGTTGCACTGTCTGTACACATTGTGCTGCACTGTCTGTACACATTGTGTTGCACTGTCTGTACACATTGTGTTGCACTGTCTGTACACATTGTGCTGCACTGTCTGTACACATTGTGTTGCACTGTGTATACATTGTGTTGCACTGTCTGTATACATTGTGCTGCACTGTCTCTATATGTTGTGTTGCACTGTCTGTACACATTGTGTTGCACTGTCTGTACACATTGTGTTGCACTGTCTGTACACATTGTGTTGCACTGTCTGTACACATTGTGTTGCACTGTCTGTATACATTGTGTTGCACTGTCTGTACACATTGTGTTGCACTGTCTCTATATGTTGTGTTGCACTGTCTGTACACATTGTGTTGCACTGTCTGTACACATTGTGCTGCACTGTCTCTATATGTTGTGTTGCACTGTCTGTACACATTGTGTTGCACTGTCTGTACACATTGTGTTGCACTGTCTGTACACATTGTGTTGCACTGTCTCTACACATTGTGCTGCACTGTCTGTACACATTGTGCTGCACTGTCTCTATATGTTGTGTTGCACTGTCTGTACACATTGTGTTGCACTGTCTGTACACATTGTGTTGCACTGTCTGTACACATTGTGTTGCACTGTCTGTACACATTGTGCTGCACTGTCTGTATACATTGTGCTGCACTCTCTGTACACATTGTGTTGCACTGTCTGTACACATTGTGTTGCACTGTCTGTACACGTTGTGCTGCACTGTCTGTACACATTGTGTTGCACTGTCTGTACACATTGTGCTGCACTGTCTGTATACATTGTGCTGCACTGTCTCTATATGTTGTGTTGCACTGTCTCTATATGTTGTGCTGGACTGTCTGTACACATTGTGTTGCACTGTCTGTACACATTGTGCTGCACTGTCTGTACACATTGTGTTGCACTGTCCGTACACATTGTGCTCTACTATCTGTAGACATTGTGCTGCACTAACTGTCTCTATACATTGTGATGCATTTACTGTCTGTATGCATTATGCTGCAGTGAACTGTATACATTGTGCTGCACTGTCTGTATACATTGTGCTGCACTGTCTGTACACATTGTGCTGCACTGTCTGTATACATTGTGCTGTACTGTCTGTATACATTGTGCTGCACGAACTGTCTGTATACATTGTGCTGTACTGTCTGTATACATTGTGCTGTACTGTCTGTATACATTGTGCTGCATGAACGGTCTGTATACATTGTGCTGTACTGTCTGTATACATTGTGCTGCATGAACTGTCTGTATCCATTGTGCTGCATGAACTGTCTGTATACATTGTGCTGCATGAACTGTCTGTATACATTGTGCTGCACTTGTTCTCTGTATACATTGTGCTGCACTGTCTTTATACATTGTGCTGCACTAACTGTCTGTATACATTGTGCTGCGCTGTCTGTACACATTGTGCTGCACTGTCTGTATATGATGTGCTGCACTGTCTATATACATTGTGCTGCATTGTCTGTATACATTGTGCTGGACTTGTTCCCTGTATACATTGTGCTGCCCTAACTGTCTGTATACATTGTGCTGCACTAACTGTCTGTATACATTATGCTGCACTAACTGTCTGTATACATTATGCTGCACTAACTGTCTGTATACATTGTGCTGCACTAACTATCTGTATACATTGTGCTGTACTAACTGTATACATTGTGCTGCAGTAAGTGTACACATTGTGCTGAACTGTCTGTATACATTGTGCTGCACTGTCTGTATACATTGTGCTGCACTTGTTCTCTGTACACATTGTGCTGTACTAACTGTCTGTATACATTGTGCTGCACTCACCGTGTCAATACATTGTGCGGCACAGTCTGGATACATCATACTGCACTAACCGTCTGAATGCATTGTGCTGCATGGACTGTATACATTGTGCTGCATGAACTGTCTGTGTACATTGTGCTGCACTGTCTGAATAGATTGTGCTGCACTGTCTGTATACATTGTGCTGCACATGTTCTCTGTATACATTGTGCTGTACTGCCTGTATACCTTGTGATGCACTCTCTGTATACATTGTACTGCACTGTCTGAATACATTGTGTTGCACTGTCTGAATACATTGTGCTGCACTTGTTCTCTGTATACATTATGCTGTACTAACTGTCTGTATACATTGTGATGCACTGTCTGTACACATTGTGTTGCACTGTCTGTACGCATTGTGCTGCACTAACTGTCTGTATACATTGTGATGCACTGTCTGTATACATTGTCCTGCACTAACTGTCTCTATACATTGTGATGCATTAACTGTCTCTGTGCATTGTGCTGCAGTGAACAGTATACGTTGTGCTGCACTGTCTGTATACATTGTGCTGCACTCTCTGTATACATTGTGCTGTACTGTCTGAATACATTGTGTTGCACTGTCTGAATATATTGTGCTGCACTGTCTGAATACATTGTGCTGCACTTGTTCTCTGTATACATTGTGCTGTACTAACTGTCTGTACACATTGTGTTGCACTGTCTGTACACATTGTGTTGCACCGTCTGTACACATTGTGTTGCACTGTCTGTACACATTGTGCTGCACTGTCCGTACACATTGTGCTGCACTGTCTGTACACATTGTGTTGCACTGTCTCTATATGTTGTGTTGCACTGTCTGTACACATTGTGCTGCACTGTCTGTACACATTGTGTTGCACTGTCTGTACACATTGTGTTGCACTGTCTCTATTTGTTGTGTTGCACTGTCTGTACACATTGTGCTGCACTGTCTGTACACATTGTGCTGCACTGTCTGTATACATTGTGCTCTACTATCTGTAGACATTGTGCTGCACTAACTGTCTCTATACATTGTGATGCATTTACTGTCTGTATGCATTATGCTGCAGTGAACTGTATACGTTGTGCTGCACTGTCTGTATACATTGTGCTGCACTGTCTGTACACATTGTGCTGCACTGTCTGTACACATTGTGCTCTACTATCTGTAGACATTGTGCTGCACTAACTGTCTCTATACATTGTGATGCATTAACTGTCTGTCTGCATTATACTGCAGTGAACTGTATACATTGTGCTGCACTGTCTGTATACATTGTGTTGCACTGTCTCTATATGTTGTGTTGCACTGTCTGTATACATTGTGCTGCACTGTCTGTACACATTGTGCTGCACTGTCTGTATACATTGTGCTCTACTATCTGTAGACATTGTGATGCACTGTCTGTATACATTGTCCTGCACTAACTGTCTCTATACATTGTGATGCATTAACTGTCTGTATGAATTATGCTGCAGTGAACTGTATACATTGTGCTGCACTGTCTGTATACATTGTGCTGCACTGTCTGTACACATTGTGCTGCACTGTCTGTACACATTGTGCTGCACTGTCTGTATACATTGTGCTCTACTATCTGTAGACATTGTGATGCACTGTCTGTGTACATTGTCCTACACTAACCGTCTCTATACATTGTGATGCATTAACTGTCTGTATGCATTATGCTGCAGTGAACTGTACACATTGTGTTGCACTGTCTGTACACATTGTGCTGCGCTGTCTGTACACATTGTGTTGCACTGTCTGTACACATTGTGTTGCACTGTCTGTACACATTGTGCTGCACTGTCTGTACACATTGTGTTGCACTGTCTGTATACATTGTGTTGCACTGTCTGTATACATTGTGCTGCACTGTCTCTATATGTTGTGTTGCACTGTCTGTACACATTGTGTTGCACTGTCTGCACACATTGTGTTGCACTGTCTGTACACATTGTGTTGCACTGTCTGTACACATTGTGCTGCACTGTCTGTACACATTGTGCTGCACTGTCTCTATATGTTGTGTTGCACTCTCTGTACACATTTTGTTGCACTGTCTGTACACATTGTGTTGCACTGTCTGTACACATTGTGCTGCACTGTCTCTATATGTTGTGTTACACTGTCTGTACACATTGTGTTTCACTGTCTGTACACATTGTGTTGCACTGTCTGTACACATTGTGTTGCACTGTCTGTACACATTGTGCTGCACTGTCTGTACACATTGTGCTGCACTGTCTCTATATGTTGTGTTGCACTGTCTGTACACATTGTGTTGCACTGTCTGTACACATTGTGTTGCACTGTCTGTACACATTGTGTTGCACTGTCTGTACACATTGTGTTGCACTGTCTGTACACATTGTGCTGCACTGTCTGTACACATTGTGCTGCACTCTCTGTACACATTGTGTTGCACTGTCTGTACACATTGTGCTGCACTGTCTGTACACGTTGTGCTGCACTGTCTGTACACATTGTGTTGCACTGTCTGTACACATTGTGCTGCACTGTCTGTATACATTGTGCTGCACTGTCTCTATATGTTGTGTTGCACTGTCTCTATATGTTGTGCTGGACTGTCTGTACACATTGTGTTGCACTGTCTGTTCACATTGTGCTGCACTGTCTGTACACATTGTGTTGCACTGTCCGTACACATTGTGCTGCACTGTCTGTACACATTGTGTTGCACTGTCTCTATATGTTGTGTTGCACAGTCTGTACACATTGTGCTGCACTGTCTGTACACATTGTGTTGCACTGTCTGTACACATTGTGTTGCACTGTCTCTATTTGTTGTGTTGCACTGTCTGTACACATTGTGTTGCACTGTCTGTACACATTGTGTTGCACTGTCTGTACACATTGTGCTGCACTGTCTGTACACATTGTGCTGCACTCTCTGTACACATTGTGTTGCACTGTCTGTACACATTGTGTTGCACTGTCTCTACACATTGTGCTGCACTGTCTGTACACGTTGTGCTGCACTGTCTGTACACATTGTGTTGCACTGTCTGTACACATTGTGCTGCACTGTCTGTATACATTGTGTTGCACTGTCTCTATATGTTGTGTTGCACTGTCTGTATACATTGTGCTGCACTGTCTGTACACATTGTGCTGCACTGTCTGTACACATTGTGCTGCACTCTCTGTACACATTGTGTTGCACTGTCTGTACACATTGTGCTGCACTGTCTGTACACGTTGTGCTGCACTGTCTGTACACATTGTGTTGCACTGTCTGTACACATTGTGCTGCACTGTCTGTATACATTGTGCTGCACTGTCTCTATATGTTGTGTTGCACTGTCTCTATATGTTGTGCTGGACTGTCTGTACACATTGTGTTGCACTGTCTGTTCACATTGTGCTGCACTGTCTGTACACATTGTGTTGCACTGTCCGTACACATTGTGCTGCACTGTCTGTACACATTGTGTTGCACTGTCTCTATATGTTGTGTTGCACTGTCTGTACACATTGTGCTGCACTGTCTGTACACATTGTGTTGCACTGTCTGTACACATTGTGCTGCACTGTCTGTATACATTGTGCTCTACTATCTGTAGACATTGTGCTGCACTAACTGTCTCTATACATTGTGATGCATTTACTGTCTGTATGCATTATGCTGCAGTGAACTGTATACGTTGTGCTGCACTGTCTGTATACATTGTGCTGCACTGTCTGTACACATTGTGCTGCACTGTCTGTACACATTGTGCTCTACTATCTGTAGACATTGTGCTGCACTAACTGTCTCTATACATTGTGATGCATTAACTGTCTGTCTGCATTATGCTGCAGTGAACTGTATACATTGTGCTGCACTGTCTGTATACATTGTGTTGCACTGTCTCTATATGTTGTGTTGCACTGTCTGTATACATTGTGCTGCACTGTCTGTACACATTGTGCTGCACTGTCTGTATACATTGTGCTCTACTATCTGTAGACATTGTGATGCACTGTCTGTATACATTGTCCTGCACTAACTGTCTCTATACATTGTGATGCATTAACTGTCTGTATGCATTATGCTGCAGTGAACTGTATACATTGTGCTGCACTGTCTGTATACATTGTGCTGCACTGTCTGTACACATTGTGCTGCACTGTCTGTATACATTGTGCTGTACTGTCTGTGTACATTGTGCTGCATGAACTGTCTGTATACATTGTGCTGTACTGTCTGTATACATTGTGCTGTACTGTCTGTATACATTGTGCTGCATGAACTGTCTGTATACATTGTGCTGTACTGTCTGTATACATTGTGCTGCATGAACTGTCTGTATACATTGTGCTGCACTTGTTCTCTGTATACATTGTGCTGCACTGTCTTTATACATTGTGCTGCACTAACTGTCTGTATACATTGTGCTGCACTGTCTGTACACATTGTGCTGCACTGTCTGTGTATGATGTGCTGCACTGTCTATATACATTGTGCTGCATTGTCTGTATACATTGTGCTGGACTTGTTCCCTGTATACATTGTGCTGCCCTAACTGTCTGTATACATTGTGCTGCACTAACTGTCTGTATACATTATGCTGCACTAACTGTCTGTATACATTATGCTGCACTAACTGTCTGTATACATTGTGCTGCACTAACTATCTGTATACATTATGCTGCACTAACTGCATACATTGTGCTGCAGTAAGTGTACACATTATGTTGAAGTGTCTGTATATGTTGTGCTGCACCTTCTGTTTACATTGTGCCGCACTGTCTGTATATATGTGCTGCACTGTCTGTATACATTGTGCTGCACTTGTTCTCTGTACACATTGTGCTGTACTAACTGTCTGTATACATTGTGCTGCACTCACCGTGTCAATACATTGTGCGGCACAGTCTGGATACATTGTGCTGCGCTGTCTGTATACATCATACTGCACTAACTGTCAGAATGCATTGTGCTGCATGGACTGTATACATTGTGCTGCATGAACTGTCTGTGTACATTGTGCTGCACTGTCTGTATACATTGTGCTGCACTGTCTGAATAGATTGTGCTGCACTGTCTGTATACATTGTGCTGCACATGTTCTCTGTATACATTGTGCTGTACTGCCTGTATACCTTGTGATGCACTCTCTGTATACATTGTACTGCACTGTCTGAATACATTGTGTTGCACTGTCTGAATACATTGTGCTGCACTGTCTGAATACATTGTGCTGCACTTGTTCTCTGTATCCATTGTGCTGTACTAACTGTCTGTATACATTGTGATGCACTGTCTGTACACATTGTGTTGCACTGTCTGTACGCATTGTGCTGCACTAACTGTCGGTATACATTGTGATGCACTGTCTGTATACATTGTCCTGCACTAACTGTCTCTATACATTGTGATGCATTAACTGTCTCTATGCATTGTGCTGCAGTGAACAGTATACGTTGTGCTGCACTGTCTGTATACATTGTGCTGCACTGTCTGAATACATTGTGCTGCACTTGTTCTCTGTATACATTGTGCTGTACTAACTGTCTTATCTAGACAGCTATATGAACGGAGTGGGAATGGAGGGATACAAAAGAGTGGTCTAGTTTGGACCAGGGAGCGGCGCGGGCTAATTGTTCTTTGTTTCTCGTTTCAAGGCTTCATTCTCTGATCATCTTGCTGGTGCCAGTACAGAGCAAGACTGCGGATAGTTGGGAACCTCTCTCGGGGGCAGGGAATTCATATGGTGTTCGTGGAAGTGGAAATGAATAGGGTTGGGAAGCATTTTCCAATCAGGGCCAGTGTGATCTCCTGGACTCGTTTCGATCGCCTCAGGGGGTCGGAGAGGAATTTCCCAGATTTTTTTTCCCCATATTGGCCCTGGGGTTTTCACTCTGGGTTTTCGCCTCTCCCTGGAGATCACATGGTCTGGAATGGGGGGGTGGGGGTGAGTTAATAGGTTGTGATGAACAAAGCATCGTAGCTGTGAGGGACAGCTCGGTGGATAGGATATTAGTATGTAGATAGGCTGGAAAATTGGGCGGGGATCCTGGATTCAGGATTCAATCCTGGACCGGGGAGCGGCGCGGGCTTGGAGGGCCGAAGGGCCTGTTCCTGTGCTGTATTGTTCTTTGTTCTTTGTTCTTTGTCTGTATACATTGTGATGCACTGTCTGTACACGTTGTGCTGCACTGTCTGTATACATTGTGCTGCACTGTCTGTATACATTGTGCTGCACTGTCTGAATACATTGTGCTGCACTTGTTCTCTGTATACATTGTGCTGCACTAACTGTCTGTATACATTGTGCTGCACTGTCTGTACACATTGTGCACAGTCTGTACACATTGTGTTGCACTGTCTGTATACATTGTGCTGCACTTGTTCTCTGTATACATTGTGCTGTACTAACTGTCTGTATACATTGTGATGCACTAACTGCCTGTGTACATTGTGCTGCACTGTCTGTATACATTGTGCTGCATTGTCTGTATGCATTGTGCTGTACTAACTGTCTGTATACATTGTGCTGCACTCACCGTGTCAATACATTGTGCGGCACAGTCTGGATACATTGTGCTGCGCTGTCTGTACACATCATACTGCACTAACTGTCTGAATGCATTGTGCTGCACTAACTGTATACATTTTGCTGCACCAACAGTCTGTGGACATTGTGCTGCACTTGCTGTCTGTATACATTATGCTGCACTTGCTGTCTGTATAACTTGGGTTGCACTAACAGTCTGTGTACATTGTACTGCACTAACTGCCTGTATACATTGTGCTGCACTTATTGTCTGTATACATTGTGCTGCATGGACTGTATACATTGTGCTGCATGTACTGTCCGTATAAATTGTGCTGCACTGCCTGTATGCATGGTGCTGCATTGGTCTGTATTCATTGTGCTGCATTGGGCTGTATACATTATGCGGCATCAGCTCTCAGAATACATTGTGCTGCACTCACTGTCGGTGTACATTGTGCGGCACTGTCTGTATACATTGTGCTGCACTAAATGTATACATTTTGCTGCACTAACAGTCTATGTACATTGTGCTGCACTTACTGTCTGTATACATTGTGCTGTACTGTATGTATATATTGTGCTGCACTGTCTGTATACATTGAGCTGCACTGTCTGTATACATTGAGCTGCACTCACTGTGTTTATATATTGTGTTGCACTAACTGTATAAATTGTGCTGCGCTAACTGTCTGTATACATTGTGCTGCACTGTCTGTACACATTGTGCTGCACTGTCTGTATACATTGTGCTGCACTGTCTGTATACATTGTGCTGCACTGTCTGTATACATTGTGTTGCACTGTCTGTATGCATTGTGCTGCACTGTCTGTATGCTTTGTGCTGCACTTTCTGTATACATTGTGCTGCACTAATTGGTTGTGTACATTGTGCTGCCCCAACTGTCTGTGTACATAGTGCTGCACTGTGTGTACATTGTGTTGAACAACCTGTCTGTATAAATTGTGCTGCACTGTCTGTATACATTGTGCTGCACTGTCTGTATACATTGTGCTGCACTGTCTGTATCCATTGTGCTGCATGGACTGTATACATTGTGCTGCATGAACTGTCTGTGTACATTGTGCTGCATTGGTCTGTTTCCATTGTGTTGCACTCACCGTGTCAATACATTGTGCGGCACAGTCTGGATACATTGTGCTGTGCTGTCTGCATACATCATACTGCACTAACTGCCTGAATGCATTGTGCTCCACTAACTGTTTACATTTTGCTGCACCAACAGTCTGTGTACATTGTGCTGCACTTACTGTCTGTCTAAATTGGGCTGCACTTACTGTCTGTATAAATTGGGCTGCACTAACCGTCTGTATACATTGTGCTGCACTAACTCTCTGTATACATTATGCGGCACTTGCTGTCTGTATACATTGTGCTGCACTTACTGTCTGTATAAATTGGGCTGCACTAACTATCTGTATACATTGTGCTTCACTGTCTGTGTAGGGTGTGCTGCAGTGTCTGTATACGTTGTGCTGCACTGTCTGTACACATTGTGTTGCATTGTCTGTATAGAGTGTGCTGTAGTGTCTGTATACGTTGTGCTGCACTGCCTGTATACATTGTGTTGCATTGTCTGTAAAAATTCTGCTGTACTGTCTGTATACATTGTGTTGCACTACCTGTCTGTATACGTTGTGCTGCATTGTCTGTATACGTTGTGCTGCACTGTCCGTATTCATTGTGCTGCATGGTTTGTATACATTGTGCTGTACTAACTGTCTGTACACATTGTGCTGCAGGGTAATGTATACATTTTGCTGCACTAACTGTCTGTATACATTGTGTTGCACCAACTCTCTGAATACATTGTACTGCACTAACTGTCTGTATACATTGTGCTGCACTGTCTGTATACGTTGTGCTGCACTTGCTGTCTGTATACATTGTGCTGCACTTACTGTCTGTATAAATTGGGCTCCACTAACTGCCTGTATGCATTGTGCTGCACTGTCTGTATATGATGTGCTGCACTGTTCGGATTTACATTGTGCTGCATTGTCTGTATACATTGTGCTGCACTTGCTGTCTGTATACATTGTGCTGCACTGACTGTCTGTATAAATTGGGCTCCACTAACTGCCTGTATACATTGTGCTGCACTGTCTGTATACATTGTGCTGCATGGACTGTATACATTGTTCTGCATGAGCTGTCTGTATAGATTGTGCTGCAGTAACAGTATACATTGTGCAGCACTTACTGTCTGTATACATTGTGCTGCATGGACTGTCTGTGTACATAGAGCTGCACTCACTGTGTCTATACATTGTGTTGCACTGTCTGTCTACATCGTGCTGCACTAACTGTCCGTATACATTGTGATGCACTGTCTGTACACATTGTGTTGCACTGTCTGTATACTTTGTGCTGCACTGTCTGTATACATTGTGCTGCACTGTCTGTATACGTTGTGTTGCACTGTCTGTGGACATTGTGCTGCACTGTCTGCATACATTGTGCTGCACCTGTTCCCTGTATACATTGTGCTGCCCTAACTGTCCGGATACATTGTGCTGCACTGTCTGTATACATTGTGCTGCACTGTCTGTATACATTGTGCTGTACTGTCTGTATACATTGTGCTGTACTATCTGTATACATTGTGCTGCACCTGTTCTCTGTATACATTGTGCTGTACTGTCTGTATACATTGTGATGCACTGTCTGTATACATTGTGCTGCACCTGTTCTCTGTATACATTGTGCTGTACTGTCTGTACACATTGTGTTGCACTGTCTGTATACATTGTGCTGCACTAACTGTCTGTATACATTGTGCCTCACTGTCTGTACACATTGTGCTGCACTGTCTGTATACGTTGTGCTGCACTGTCTGTATACATTGTGCTGCACTGTCTATATACATTGTGTTGCACTGTCTGAATAGATTGTGTTGCACTGTCTGTATACATTGTGCTGCACTTGTTCTCTGTATACATTGTGCTGCACTGTCTGAATACATTGTGTTGCACTGTCTGAATACATTGTGTTGCACTGTCTGTATACATTGTGTTGCACTGTCTGAATACATTGTGTTGCACTGTCTGAATACATTGTGTTGCACTGTCTGAATACATTGTGTTGCACTGTCTGAATACATTGTGTTGCACTGTCTGAATACATTGTGCTGCACTGTCTGAATACATTGTGTTGCACTGTCTGAATACATTGTGTTGCACTGTCTGAATACATTGTGTTGCACTGTCTGTATACATTGTGCTGTACTGTCTGTATACATTGTGTTGCACTGTCTGTATACATTGTGTTGCACTGTCTGTATACATTGTGTTGCACTGTCTGTATACATTGTGCTGCACTGTCTGAATACATTGTGCTGCACTGTCTGAATACATTGTGCTGCACTGTCTGAATACATTGTGCTGCACTGTCTGTATACATTGTGCTGTACTGTCTGTATACATTGTGCTGTACTGTCTGTATACATTGTGCTGCACTGTCTGAATACATTGTGCTGCACTGTCTGTATACATTGTGCTGTACTGTCTGTATACATTGTGCTGCACTGTCTGAATACATTGTGCTGCACTGTCTGTATACATTGTGCTGTACTGTCTGTATACATTGTGCTGTACTGTCTGTATACATTGTGCTGCACTGTCTGAATACATTGTGTTGCACTGTCTGTATACATTGTGCTGTACTGTCTGTATACATTGTGTTGCACTGTCTGTATACATTGTGTTGCACTGTCTGTATACATTGTGCTGCACTGTCTGAATACATTGTGCTGCACTGTCTGTATACATTGTGTTGCACTGTCTGAATACATTGTGCTGCACTGTCTGTATACATTGTGCTGCACTGTCTGAATACATTGTGCTGCACTGTCTGTATACATTGTGTTGCACTGTCTGAATACATTGTGCTGCACTGTCTGTATACATTGTGTTGCACTGTCTGAATACATTGTGCTGCACTGTCTGTATACATTGTGCTGCACTGTCTGAATACATTGTGCTGCACTGTCTGTATACATTGTGTTGCACTGTCTGTATACATTGTGCTGTACTGTCTGTATACATTGTGTTGCACTGTCTGAATACATTGTGCTGCACTGTCTGTATACATTGTGTTGCACTGTCTGTATACATTGTGCTGTACTGTCTGTATACATTGTGCTGCACTGTCTGTATACATTGTGTTGCACTGTCTGAATACATTGTGCTGCACTGTCTGTATACATTGTGCTGTACTGTCTGTATACATTGTGCTGTACTGTCTGTATACATTGTGTTGCACTGTCTGAATACATTGTGTTGCACTGTCTGAATACATTGTGCTGCACTGTCTGTATACATTGTGCTGTACTGTCTGTATACATTGTGCTGTACTGTCTGTATACATTGTGTTGCACTGTCTGAATACATTGTGCTGCACTGTCTGTATACATTGTGCTGTACTGTCTGTATACATTGTGTTGCACTGTCTGAATACATTGTGTTGCACTGTCTGTATACATTGTGCTGTACTGTCTGTATACATTGTGTTGCACTGTCTGAATACATTGTGTTGCACTGTCTGTATACATTGTGCTGTACTGTCTGTATACATTGTGTTGCACTGTCTGAATACATTGTGTTGCACTGTCTGTATACATTGTGCTGTACTGTCTGAATACATTGTGCTGCACTGTCTGTATACATTGTGCTGCACTGTCTGTATACATTGTGTTGCACTGTCTGTATACATTGTGTTGCACTGTCTGTATACATTGTGCTGTACTGTCTGAATACATTGTGCTGCACTGTCTGTATACATTGTGTTGCACTGTCTGTATACATTGTGTTGCACTGTCTGTATACATTGTGCTGTACTGTCTGAATACATTGTGCTGCACTGTCTGTATACATTGTGCTGCACTGTCTATATACATTGTGCTGCACTGTCTGAATACATTGTGTTGCACTGTCTGTATACATTGTGTTGCACTGTCTGTATACATTGTGCTGTACTGTCTGAATACATTGTGCTGCACTGTCTGTATACATTGTGCTGCACTGTCTATATACATTGTGCTGCACTGTCTGAATACATTGTGTTGCACTGTCTGTATACATTGTGTTGCACTGTCTGTATACATTGTGCTGCACTGTCTGTATACATTGTGCTGCACTGTCTGTATACATTGTGCTGCACTGTCTGTATACATTGTGCTGCACTGTCTGTATACATTGTGCTGCACTGTCTGAATACATTGTGTTGCACTGTCTGTATACATTGTGTTGCACTGTCTGTATACATTGTGCTGCACTTGTTCTCTGTATACATTGTGTTGCACTGTCTGTATACATTGTGCTGCACTTGTTCTCTGTATACATTGTGCTGCACTGTCTGTATACATTGTGCTGCACTTGTTCTCTGTATACATTGTGTTGCACTGTCTGTATACATTGTGCTGCAGTGAACAGTATACGTTGTGCTGCACTGTCTGAATACATTGTGTTGCACTGTCTGAATACATTGTGTTGCACTGTCTGAATACATTGTGCTGCACTGTCTGTATACATTGTGCTGCACTTGTTCTCTGTATACATTGTGCTGCACTGTCTGTATACATTGTGCTGCACTTGTTCTCTGTATACATTGTGTTGCACTGTCTGTATACATTGTGCTGCACTTGTTCTCTGTATACATTGTGCTGCACTGTCTGAATACATTGTGTTGCACTGTCTGTATACATTGTGCTGCACTTGTTCTCTGTATACATTGTGCTGCACTGTCTGCATACATTGTGCTGCACTGTCTGTATACATTGTGCTGCACTGTCTGTATACGTTGTGCTGCACTGTCTGTATACATTGTGCTGCACTGTCTATATACATTGTGCTGCACTGTCTGAATACATTGTGCTGCACTGTCTGAATACATTGTGCTGCACTGTCTGAATACATTGTGCTGCACTGTCTGTATACGTTGTGCTGCGCTGTCTGAATACATTGTGCTGCACTGTCTGCATACATTGTGCTGCACTGTCTGTATACATTGTGCTGCACTGTCTGTATACATTGTGCTGCACTGTCTGCATACATTGTGCTGCACTGTCTGTATACATTGTGCTGCACTGTCTGTATACATTGTGCTGCACTGTCTATATACATTGTGCTGCACTGTCTGAATACATTGTGCTGCACTGTCTGTATACGTTGTGCTGCACTGTCTGAATACATTGTGCTGCACTGTCTGTATACGTTGTGCTGCACTGTCTGAATACATTGTGCTGCACTGTCTGCATACATTGTGCTGCACTGTCTGTATACATTGTGCTGCACTGTCTGTATACGTTGTGCTGCACTGTCTGAATACATTGTGCTGCACTGTCTGAATACATTGTGCTGCACTGTCTGTATACGTTGTGCTGCACTGTCTGCATACATTGTGCTGCACTGTCTGTATACATTGTGCTGCACTGTCTGAATACATTGTGTTGCACTGTCTGTATACATTGTGCTGCACTGTCTGAATACATTGTGCTGCACCTGTTCCCTGTATTCATTGTGCTGTACTGTCTGAATACATTGTGATGCACTGTCTGTACACATTGTGTTTCACTGTCTGTATACATTGTGCTGCACTGTCTGTATACATTGTGCTGCACTGTCTGTATACATTGTGCTGCACTGTCTGTATACATTGTGCTGCACTGTCTGTATACATTGTGCTGCACTGTCTGCATACGTTGTGCTGCACTGTCTGCATACATTGTGCTGCACTGTCTGCATACATTGTGCTGCACTGTCTGTATACATTGTGCTGCACTGTCTGTATACATTGTGCTGCACTGTCTGTATACATTGTGCTGCACTGTCTGTATACATTGTGCTGCACTATCTGTATACATTGTGCTGCACTGTCTGTATACATTGTGCTGCACTGTCTGTATACATTGTGCTGCACTGTCTGTATACATTGTGCTGCACTGTCTGCATACATTGTGCTGCACTGTCTGCATACATTGTGCTGCACTGTCTGCATACATTGTGCTGCACTGTCTGTATACATTGTGCTGCACTGTCTGCATACATTGTGCTGCACAGTCTGCATACATTGTGCTGCACTGTCTGCATACATTGTGCTGCACTGTCTGCATACATTGTGCTGCACTGTCTGTATACATTGTGCTGCACTGTCTGAATACATTGTGCTGCACTGTCTGCATACATTGTGCTGCACTGTCTGTATACATTGTGTTGCACTGTCTGCATACATTGTGCTGCACTGTCTGCATACATTGTGCTGCACTGTCTGTATACATTGTGCTGCACTGTCTGTATACATTGTGCTGCACTGTCTGCATACATTGTGCTGCACCTGTTCCCTGTATACATTGTGCTGTACTGTCTGAATACATTGTGATGCACTGTCTGTACACATTGTGTTTCACTGTCTGTATACATTGTGCTTCACTAACTGTCTGTATACATTGTGCTGCACTGTCTGTACACATTGTGCTGCACTGTCTGTATACATTGTGCTGCACTAACTTTCTGTATACATTGTGTTTCACTGTCTGTATACATTGTGCTTCACTAACTGTCTGTATACATTGTGCTGCACTGTCTGAATACATTGTGATGCACTGTCTGTACACATTGTGTTTCACTGTCTGTATACATTGTGCTTCACTAACTGTCTGTATACATTGTGCTGCACTGTCTGTACACATTGTGCTGCACTGTCTGTATACGGTGTGCTGCACTGTCTGTATACATTGTGCTGCACTGACTGTATACATTGTGCTGTACTATCTGTAGACTTGTGCTGCACTAACTTTCTGTATACATTGTGATGCACTGTCTGTATTCATTGTGATGCACTGTCTGTACACATTGTGCTGCACTGTCTGTACACATTGTGCTGCACTGTCTGTATACATTGTGCTGTACTATCTGTATACATTGTGCTGCACTAACTGTCTCTATACATTGTGATGCATTAACTGTCTGTATGCATTGTGCTGCAGTGAACTGGATACATTGTGATGCGCTGTCTGTATACATTGTGCTGCACTAACAGTCTGTATACATTGTGCTGCACTGTCTGTACACATTGTGTTGCACTGTCTGTATACATTGTGCTGCACTGTCTGTACACATTGTGCTGCACTGTCTGTATACATTGTGATGTACTATCTGTAGACATTGTGCTGCACTGTCTGTATACATTGTGATGCAGTTACTGTCTGTATGCATTGTGCTGCAGTGCACTGTATACATTGTGCTGCATGTACTGTCTGTATAAATTGTGCTGCACTGTCTGTATACATTGTGCTGCACTGTCTGTATACGTTGTGCTGCACTGTCTGAATGCATTGTGTTGCACTGTGTGTATACATTGTGCTGCACTATCCGGATACATTGTGCTGCACTGTCTGGATACATTGTGCTGCACTTGTTCTCTGTATACATTGTGCTGCACTGTCTGCATACATTGTGCTGCACTTGTTCTCTGTATACATTGTGCTGCACTGTCTGCATACATTGTGCTGCACTTGTTCTCTGTATACATTGTGCTGCACTGTCTGCATACATTGTGCTGCACTTGTTCTCTGTATACATTGTGCTGCACTGTCTGCATACATTGTGCTGCACCTGTTCTCTGTATACATTGTGCTGTACTGTCTGTATACATTGTGATGCACTGTCTGCATACATTGTGCTGCACTTGTTCTCTGTATACATTGTGCTGCACTGTCTGTATACATTGTGCTGCACTTGTTCTCTGTATACATTGTGCTGAACTAACTGTCTGTATACATTGTGCTGCACTGTCTGTACACATTGTGCTGCACTGTCTGTATATGTTGTGCTGCACTGTCTGTGTACATTGTGCTGCACTGTCTGTATACATTGTGCTGGACTTGTTCCCTGTATACATTGTGCTGCACTGTCTGTATACATTGTGCTGCCCTAACTGTCTGTATACATTGTGCTGCACTAACTGTCTGTATACATTTTGCTGCACTAACTGTCTGTATACATTATGCTGCACTAACTGTCTGTATACATTGTGCTGCACTAACTATCTGTATACATTATGCTGCACTAACTGTATACATTGTGCTGCAGTAAGTGTACACATTATGTTGAAGTGTCTGTATATGTTGTGCTGCACCTTCTGTTTACATTGTGCCGCACTGTCTGTATATATGTGCTGCACTGTCTGTATACATTGTGCTGCACTTGTTCTCTGTACACATTGTGCTGTACTAACTGTCTGTATACATTGTGCTGCACTCACCGTGTCAATACATTGTGCGGCACAGTCTGGATACACTGTGCTGCGCTGTCTGTATACATCATACTGCACTAACTGTCTGAATGCATTGTGCTGCATGGACTGTATACATTGTGCTGCATGAACTGTCTGTGTACATTGTGCTGCACTGTCTGTATCCATTGTGCTGCACTGTCTGAATAGATTGTGCTGCACTGTCTGTATACATTGTGCTGCACATGATCTCTGTATACATTGTGCTGTACTGCCTGTATACCTTGTGATGCACAGTCTGTACACATTGTGTTGCACTGTCTGTACGCATTGTGCTGCACTAACTGTCTGTATACATTGTGCTGCACTGTCTGTATACATTGTCCTGCACTAACTGTCTCTATACATTGTGATGCATTAACTGTCTCTATGCATTGTGCTGCAGTGAACAGTATACGTTGTGCTGCACTGTCTGTATACATTGTGCTGCACTCTCTGTATACATTGTGCTGCACTTGTTCTCTGTATACATTGTGCTGCACTGTCTGCATACATTGTGCTGCACTTGTTCTCTGTATACATTGTGCTGTACTGTCTGTATACATTGTGCTGCACTGTCTGCACACATTGTGCTGCAATTGTTCTCTGTATACATTGTGCTGCACTTGTTCTCTGTATACATTGTGCTGCACTGTCTGCATACATTGTGCTGCACTTGTTCTCTGTATACATTGTGCTGCACTGTCTGTATACATTGTGCTGCACTTGTTCTCTGTATACATTGTGCTGCACTAACTGTCTGTATACATTGTGCTGCACTGTCTGTACACATTGTGCTGCACTGTCTGTATATGTTGTGCTGCACTGTCTGTGTACATTGTGCTGCATTGTCTGTATACATTGTGCTGGACTTGTTCCCTGTATACATTGTGCTGCACTAACTGTCTGTATACATTTTGCTGCACTAACTGTCTGTATACATTATGCTGCACTAACTGTCTGTATACATTGTGCTGCACTAACTATCTGTATACATTATGCTGCACTAACTGTATACATTGTGCTGCAGTAAGTGTACACATTATGTTGAAGTGTCTGTATATGTGGTGCTGCACCTTCTGTTTACATTGTGCCGCACTGTCTGTATATATGTGCTGCACTGTCTGTATACATTGTGCTGCACTTGTTCTCTGTACACATTGTGCTGTACTAACTGTCTGTATACATTGTGCTGCACTCACCGTGTCAATACATTGTGCGGCACAGTCTCGATACACTGTGCTGCGCTGTCTGTATACATCATACTGCACTAACTGTCTGAATGCATTGTGCTGCATGGACTGTATACATTGTGCTGCATGAACTGTCTGTGTACATTGTGCTGCACTGTCTGTATCCATTGTGCTGCACTGTCTGAATAGATTGTGCTGCACTGTCTGTATACATTGTGCTGCACATGATCTCTGTATACATTGTGCTGTACTGCCTGTACACCTTGTGATGCACAGTCTGTACACATTGTGTTGCACTGTCTGTACGCATTGTGCTGCACTAACTGTCTGTATACATTGTGCTGCACTGTCTGTATACATTGCCCTGCACTAACTGTCTCTATACATTGTGATGCATTAACTGTCTGTATACATTGTGCTGCACTGTCTGTATACATTGTCCTGCACTAACTGTCTCTATACATTGTGATGCATTAACTGTCTCTATGCATTGTGCTGCAGTGAACAGTATACGTTGTGCTGCACTGTCTGTATACATTGTGCTGCACTCTCTGTATACATTGTGCTGCACTGTCTGAATACATTGTGCTGCACTGTCTGAATACATTGTGCTGCACTTGTTCTCTGTATACATTGTGCTGTACTAACTGTCTTATCTAGACAGCTATATGAACGGAGTGGGAATGGAGGGATACAAAAGAGTGGTCTAGTTTGGACCAGGGAGCGGCGTGGGCTAATTGTTCTTTGTTTCTTGTTTCAAGGCTTCATTCTCTGATCATCTTGCTGGTGCCAGTACAGCGCGAGACTGCGGATAGTTGGGAACCTGTCTCGGGGGCAGGGAATTCATATGGTGTTCGTGGAAGTGGAAATGAATAGGGTTGGGAAGCATTTTCCGATCAGGGCCAGTGTGATCTCCTGGACTCGTTTCGATCACCTCAGGGGGTCGGAGAGGAATTTCCCAGATTTTCTTTCCCCATATTGGCCCTGGGGTTTTCACTCTGGGTTTTCGCCTCTCCCTGGAGATCACATGGTCTGGAATGGGGGGGTGGGGGTGAGTTAATAGGTTGTGATGAACAAAGCATCGTAGCTGTGAGGGACAGCTCGGTGGATAGGATATTAGTATGTAGATAGGCTGGAAAATTGGGCGGGGATCCTGGATTCAGGATTCAATCCTGGACCGGGGAGCGGCGCGGGCTTGGAGGGCCGAAGGGCCTGTTCCTGTGCTGTATTGTTCTTTGTTCTTTGTTCTTTGTCTGTATACATTGTGATGCACTGTCTGTACACGTTGTGTTGCACTGTCTGAATACATTGTGCTGCAAATGTTCTCTGTATACATTGTGCTGCACTAACTGTCTGTATACATTGTGATGCACTGTCTGTACACGTTGTGTTGCACTGTCTGAATACATTGTGCTGCAAATGTTCTCTGTATACATTGTGCTGCACTAACTGTCTGTATACATTGTGCTGCACTTGTTCTCTGTACACATTGTGCTGTACTAACTGTCTGTATACATTGTGCTGCACTCACCGTGTCAATACATTGTGCGGCACAGTCTCGATACACTGTGCTGCGCTGTCTGTATACATCATACTGCACTAACTGTCTGAATGTATTGTGCTGCATGGACTGTATACATTGTGCTGCATGAACTGTCTGTGTACATTGTGCTGCACTGTCTGTATCCATTGTGCTGCACTGTCTGAATAGATTGTGCTGCACTGTCTGTATACATTGTGCTGCACATGATCTCTGTATACATTGTGCTGTACTGCCTGTATACCTTGTGATGCACAGTCTGTACACATTGTGTTGCACTGTCTGTACGCATTGTGCTGCACTAACTGTCTGTATACATTGTGCTGCACTGTCTGTATACATTGTCCTGCACTAACTGTCTCTATACATTGTGATGCATTAACTGTCTGTATACATTGTGCTGCACTGTCTGTATACATCGTCCTGCACTAACTGTCTCTATACATTGTGATGCATTAACTGTCTCTATGCATTGTGCTGCAGTGAACAGTATACGTTGTGCTGCACTGTCTGAATACATTGTGCTGCACTCTCTGTATGCATTGTGCTGCACTGTCTGAATACATTGTGTTGCACTGTCTGAATACATTGTGCTGCACTGTCTGAATACATTGTGTTGCACTGTCTGAATACATTGTGTTGCACTGTCTGTATACGTTGTGCTGCACTGTCTGAATACATTGTGCTGCACTGTCTGAATACATTGTGCTGCACTGTCTGTATACATTGTGTTGCACTGTCTGAATACATTGTGTTGCACTGTCTGTATACGTTGTGCTGCACTGTCTGAATACATTGTGCTGCACTGTCTGAATACATTGTGCTGCACTGTCTGTATACATTGTGCTGCACTGTCTGAATACATTGTGTTGCACTGTCTGAATACATTGTGCTGCACTGTCTGTATACATTGTGCTGCACTGTCTGTATACATTGTGCTGCACTTGTTCTCTGTATACATTGTGCTGTACTAACTGTCTTATCTAGACAGCTATATGAACGGAGTGGGAATGGAGGGATACAAAAGAGTGGTCTAGTTTGGACCAGGGAGCGGCGTGGGCTAATTGTTCTTTGTTTCTTGTTTCAAGGCTTCATTCTCTGATCATCTTGCTGGTGCCAGTACAACGCGAGACTGCGGATAGTTGGGAACCTGTCTCGGGGGCAGGGAATTCATATGGTGTTCGTGGAAGTGGAAATGAATAGGGTTGGGAAGCATTTTCCGATCAGGGCCAGTGTGATCTCCTGGACTCGTTTCGATCACCTCAGGGGGTCGGAGAGGAATTTCCCAGATTTTTTTTCCCCATATTGGCCCTGGGGTTTTCACTCTGGGTTTTCGCCTCTCCCTGGAGATCACATGGTCTGGAATGGGGGGGTGGGGGTGAGTTAATAGGTTGTGATGAACAAAGCATCGTAGCTGTGAGGGACAGCTCGGTGGATAGGATATTAGTATGTAGATAGGCTGGAAAATTGGGCGGGGATCCTGGATTCAGGATTCAATCCTGGACCGGGGAGCGGCGCGGGCTTGGAGGGCCGAAGGGCCTGTTCCTGTGCTGTATTGTTCTTTGTTCTTTGTTCTTTGTATACATTGTGATGCACTGTCTGTACACGTTGTGTTGCACTGTCTGAATACATTGTGCTGCAAATGTTCTCTGTATACATTGTGCTGCACTAACTGTCTGTATACATTGTGCTGCACTGTCTGTACACATTGTGCACAGTCTGTACACATTGTGTTGCACTGTCTGTATACATTGTGCTGCACTTGTTCTCTGTATACATTGTGCTGTACTAACTGTCTGTATACATTGTGATGCAATAACTGCCTGTGTACATTGTGCTGCACTGTCTGTATACATTGTGCTGCATTGTCTGTATGCATTGTGCTGCATGGACTGTATACATTGTGCTGTACTATCTGTATACATTGTGCTGCACTAACTGTCTGTATACATTGTGATGCATTAACTGTCTGTATGCATTGTGATGCACTAACTGCCTGTGTACATTGTGCTGCACTGTCTGTATACATTGTGCTGCACTGTCTGTATACATTGTGCTGTACTATCTGTATACATTGTGCTGCACTAACTGTCTGTATACATTGTGATGCATTAACTGTCTGTATGCATTGTGCGCAGTGAACTGGATACATTGTGATGCGCTGTCTGTATACATTGTGCTGCACTAACAGTCTGTATACATTGTGCTGCACTGTCTGTACACATTGTGTTGCACTGTCTGTATACATTGTGCTGCACTGTCTGTACACATCGTGCTGCACAGTCTGTATACATTGTGCTGTACTATCTGTAGACATTGTGCTGCACTAACTGTCTGTATACATTGTGATGCAGTAACTGTCTGTATACATTGTGCTGCAGTGCACTGTATACATTGTGCTGCATGTACTGTCTGTATAAATTGTGCTGCACTGTCTGTATACATTGTGCTGCACTGTCTGTATACGTTGTGCTGCACTGTCTGAATGCATTGTGTTGCACTGTCTGCATACATTGTGCTGCACTGTCTGGATACATTGTGCTGCACTGTCTGTATACATTGTGCTGCACTGTCTGTATACATTGTGCTGCACTGTCTGGATACATTGTGCTGCACTGTCTGGATACATTGTGCTGCACTGTCTGTATACATTGAGCTGTACTGTCTGTATAAATTGTGCTGCACTGTCTGCATACATTGTGCGGTACTGTCTGTATACATTGTGCTGCACTGTCTGTATACATTGTGCTGTACTGTCTGTATACATTGTGCTGCACTTGTTCTCTGTATACATTGTGCTGTACTAACTGTCTGTATACATTGTGATGCACTGTCTGGACACGTTGTGTTGCACTGTCTGTATACATTGTGCTGCACTGTCGGTACATATGTGCTACACTGTCTATATACATTGTGCTGCACTGTCTGTATATGTTGTGCTGCACTGTCTGAATACATTGTGCTGCATTGTCTGCATACATTGTGTTGCACTAACTGTCCGTACACATTGTGTTGCACTGTCTGAATACATTGTGCTGCATTGTCTGCATACATTGTGTTGCACTAACTGTCCGTACACATTGTGTTGCACTGTCTGTATGCATTGTGCTGCACTGTCTGTACACATTGTGCTGCACTGTCTGTATACATTGTGCTCTACTATCTGTAGTCATTGTGCTGCACTAACTGTCTGTATACATTGTGCTGCACTGTCTGTATACATTGTGCTGCACTGTCTGTACACATTGTGCTGCACTGTCTGTATACATTGTGCTGCACTGTCTGCATACATTGTGCTGCACTGTCTGTATACATTGTGCTGCACTGTCTGGATACATTGTGCTGCACTTGTTCTCTGTATACATTGTGCTGCACTGTCTGCATACATTGTGCTGCACTTGTTCTCTGTATACATTGTGCTGCACTGTCGTTATACATTGTGCTGCACTAACTGTCTGTAGACATTGTGCTGCACTGTCTGTACACATTGTGCTGCACTGTCTGTATATGTTGTGCTGCACTGTCTGTGTACATTGTGCTGCACTGTCTGTATACATTGTGCTGGACTTGTTCCCTGTATACATTGTGCTGCCCTAACTGTCTGTATACATTGTGCTGCACTAACTGTCTGTATACATTATGCTGCACTAACTGTCTGTATACATTATGCTGCACTAACTGTCTGTATACATTGTGCTGCACTAACTATCTGTATACATTATGCTGCACTAACTGTATACATTGTGCTGCAGTAAGTGTACACATTGTGCTGAAGTGTCTGTATATGTTGTGCTGCACCTTCTGTTTACATTGTGCCGCACTGTCTGTATATATGTGCTGCACTGTCTGTATACATTGTGCTGCATGGACTGTATACATTGTGCTGCATGAACTGTCTGTGTACATTGTGCTGCACTGTCTGAATAGATTGTGCTGCACTGTCTGTATACATTGTGCTGCACTTGTTCTCTGTATACATTGTGCTGTACTAACTGTCTGTATACATTGTGATGCACTGTCTGTACACATTGTGTTGCACTGTCTGTACGCATTGTGCTGCACTAACTGTCTGTATACATTGTGATGCACTGTCTGTATACATTGTCCTGCACTAACTGTCTCTATACATTGTGATGCATTAACTGTCTCTGTGCATTGTGCTGCAGTGAACAGTATACGTTGTGCTGCACTGTCTGTATACATTGTGCTGCACTCTCTGTATACATGGTGCTGCACTGCCTGAATACATTGTGTTGCACTGTCTGAATACATTGTGCTGCACTGTCTGAATACATTGTGCTGCACTTGTTCTCTGTATACATTGTGCTGTACTAACTGTCTGTATACATTGTGATGCACTGTCTGTACACATTGTGCTGCACTGTCTGTATACATTGTGCTGCACTAACTGTCCGTATACATTGTGATGCACTGTCTGTACACATTGTGTTGCACTGTCTGTATACATTGTGCTGCACTAACTGTCTGTATACATTGTGCTGCACTGTCTGTACACATTGTGCTGCACTGTCTGTACACATTGTGTTGCACTGTCTGTATACATTGTGCTGTACTAACTGTCTGTATACATTGTGATGCACTGTCTGTACACTTTGTGCTGCACTGTTTGTATACATTGTGCTGCACTTACTGTCTGTATAGATTGAGCCGCACTAACTGCCTGTATACATTGTGCTGTACTGTCTGTATACATTGTGGTGCACTGTCTGTATGCATTGTGCTGCACTGTCTGTATACATTGTGCTGTACTAACTGACTGTATACATTGTGATGCACTGTCTGGACACGTTGTGTTGCACTGTCTGTATACATTGTGCTGCACTAACTGTCTGTGTACATTGTGCTGCACTGTCTGTACACATTGTGTTGCACTGTCTGTATACATTGTGCTGCACTAACTGTCTGTGTACATTGTGCTGCACTGTCTGTACACATTGTGTTGCACTGTCTGTATACATTGTGCTGCACTAACTGTCTGTGTACATTGTGCTGCACTATCTGTACACATTGTGCTGCACTGTCTGTATACATTGTGCCGCACTTGTTCCCTGTATACATTGTGCTGCCCTAACTATCTGTATACATTGTGCTGCACTGTCTATATACATTGTGCTGCACTGTCTGTATACATTGTGCTGCACTGTCTGTATACATTGTGCTGCATGGACTGTATACATTGTGCTGCATGAACTGTCTGTGTACATTGTGCTGCAGTGCACTGTATACATTGTGCTGCATGTACTGTCTGTATAAATTGTGCTGCACTGTCTGTATACATTGTGCTGCACTGTCTGTATACGTTGTGCTGCACTGTCTGAATGCATTGTGTTGCACTGTCTGTATACATTGTGCTGCACTGTCTGTATACATTGTGCTGTACTGTCTGTATAAATTGTGCTGCACTGTCTGCATACATTATGCGGTACTGTCTGTATACATTGTGCTGCACTGTCTGTATACATTGTGCTGCACTGTCTGTATACATTGTGGTGCACAGTCTATATACATTGTGCTGCATGGACTGTATACATTGTACTGCATGAACTGTCTGTGGACATTGTGCTGCATTGGTCTGTATACATTGTGCTGCACTCACCGTGTCAATACATTGTGCGGTACAGTCTGGATACATTGTGCTGCGCTGTCTGTATGCAACATACTGCACTAACTGTCTGAAATCTTTGTGCTGCACTAACTGTATACATTTTACTGTACCAACAGTCTGTGTACATTGTGCTGCACTGTCTGTATATATCGTGCTGCACTGTCTGTGTATATCGTGCTGCACTAGCTGTCTGTATACATTGTGCTGCACTAACTGTCTGTATACATTGTGCTGCACTGTCTGTACACATTGTGCTGCACAGTCTGTATACATTGTGTTGCACTGTCTGTATACATCGTGCTGCACTAACTGTCTGTATAAATTGTGCTGCACTCTCTGTATACATTGTGCTGCATGAACTGTCTGTGTACATTGTGCTGCACTTGTTCTCTGTATACATTGTGCTGCACTGTCTGTACACATTGTGCTGCACTGTCTGTATACATTGTGCTGTACTGTCTGTATACATTGTGCTGTACTGTCTGTATACATTGTGCTGCACTGTCTGTATACATTGTGCTGTACTGTCTGTATACATTGTGCTGTACTGTCTGTATACATTGTGCTGTACTGTCTGTATACATTGAGCTGCACTGTCTGTATACATTGTGCTGCACTTGTTCCCTGTATACATTGTGCTGCCCAACTGTCTGTATACATTGAGCTGCAATGTCTGTATACATTGTGCTGTACTGTCTGTATACATTGAGCTGCACTCACTGTGTTTATACATTGTGCTGCACTAACTGTATAAATTGTGCTGCACTAAATGTCTGTATAGATTGTGCTGCACTAACTATCTGTATACATTGTGCTTCACAATCTGTCTGTGTACATTGTGCTGCACTAACCATACACATTGTCTGGTACAAACTGTCTGTATACATTGTACTGCACTAACTGGTTGTGTACATTGTGCTGCATTAACTGTCTGTATACATTGTACAGCACTATCTGTGTACATTTTGCTGCCCCAACTGTCCGTGTACATAGTGCTGCACTGTGTGTACATTGTGTTGCACAAACTGTCTATATAAATTGTGCTGCACTGTCTGTATATATCGTGCTGCACTGTCTGTGTATATCGTGCTGCACTAGCTGTCTGTATACATTGTGCTGCACTAACTGTCTGTATACATTGTGCTGCACTGTCTGTACACATTGTGCTGCACTGTCTGTATACATTGTGTTGCACTGTCTGTATACATTGTGCTGCACTAACTGTCTGTATAAATTGTGCTGCACTCTCTGTATACATTGTGCTGCATGAACTGTCTGTGTACATTGTGCTGCACTTGTTCTCTGTATACATTGTGCTGCACTGTCTGTACACATTGTGCTGCACTGTCTGTATACATTGTGCTGTACTGTCTGTATACATTGTGCTGTACTGTCTGTATACATTGTGCTGCACTGTCTGTATACATTGTGCTGTACTGTCTGTATACATTGTGCTGTACTGTCTGTATACATTGTGCTGTACTGTCTGTATACATTGTGCTGCACTGTCTGTATACATTGTGCTGCACTTGTTCCCTGTATACATTGTGCTGCCCAACTGTCTGTATACATTGAGCTGCAATGTCTGTATACATTGTGCTGTACTGTCTGTATACATTGAGCTGCACTCACTGTGTTTATACATTGTGCTGCACTAACTGTATAAATTGTGCTGCACTAAATGTCTGTATAGATTGTGCTGCACTAACTATCTGTATACATTGTGCTTCACAATCTGTCTGTGTACATTGTGCTGCACTAACCATACACATTGTCTGGTACAAACTGTCTGTATACATTGTACTGCACTAACTGGTTGTGTACATTGTGCTGCATTAACTGTCTGTGTACATTGTACAGCACTATCTGTGTACATTTTGCTGCCCCAACTGTCCGTGTACATAGTGCTGCACTGTGTGTACATTGTGTTGCACAAACTGTCTATATAAATTGTGCTGCACTGTCTGTATATATCGTGCTGCACTGTCTGTATATATCGTGCTGCACTAGCTGTCTGTATACATTGTGCTGCACTAACTGTCTGTATACATTGTGCTGCACTGTCTGTACACATTGTGCTGCACTGTCTGTATACATTGTGCTGCACTAACTGTCTGTATAAATTGTGCTGCACTCTCTGTATACATTGTGCTGCATGAACTGTCTGTGTACATTGTGCTGCATTGGTCTGTATACATTGTACTGCACTCACTGTGTCTATACATTGTGTGGCACAGTCTGGATACATAGTGCTGCGCTGTCTGCAAACTTCATACTGCACTAACTGTCTGAATGCATTGTGCTGCACTAACTGTATACATTTTGCTGCACCAATAGTCTGTGTACATTGTGCTGCACTTACTGTCTGTATAAATTGGGCTACACTTACTGTCTGTATAAATTGTGCTGCACTAACTGTCTGTATACATTGTGCTGCACTAACTCTCTGTATACATTATGCGGCAGTTACTGTCTGTATACATTGTGCTGCACTTACTGTCTGTATAAATTGGGCTGCACAAACTGTCTGTATACATTGTGCTTCACTGTCTGTATGGGGTGTGCTGCAGTGTCTGTATACGTTGTGCTGCATTGTTTGTAAAAATTGTGCTGCACTCTCTGTATACATTGTGCTGCACTGTCTGTATACGTTGTGCTGCACTTACTGTCTGTATAAATTGGGCTGCACTAACTGCCTGTATACATTGTGCTGCACTGTCTGTATACATTGTAATGCATGGACTGTATACATCGTGCTGGATGAGCTGTCTGTTTAAATTGTGCTGCACTAACAGTATACATTGTGCAACACTTACTGTCTGTATACATTGTGCTGCATGGACTGTCTGCGTACATTGTGCTGCATGGACTGTCTGCGTACATTGTGCTGCATGGACTGTCTGTGTACATTGTGCTGCACTCACTGTGTCTATACATTGTGCTGCACTGTCTGTATATGATGTGCTGCACTGTCTGTGTACATTGTGCTGCACTGTCTGTATACATTGTGCTGCCCTAACTGTCTGTATACATTGCGCTGCGCTGCCTGTATACATTGTGCTGCACTGTCTCTACATATGTGCTGCACTGTCTGTATACATTGTGCTGCACTGTCTGTATACATTGTGCTGCACTTGTTCCCTGTATACATTGTGCTGCCCAACTGTCTGTATACATTGTGCTGCACTGTCTGTATACATTGTGCTGCACTGTCAGTATACATTGTGCTGCACTGTCTATATACATTGTGCTGCACTGTCTGTATACATTGTGCTGCACTTGTTCCCTGTATACATTGTGCTGCACTGTCTGTACACATTGTGCTGCACTGTCTATATACATTGTGCTGCACTGTCTGTATACATTGTGCTGCACTTGTTCCCTGTATACATTGTGCTGCCCAACTGTCTGTATACATTGTGCTGCACTGTCTGTATACATTGTGCTGCACTGTCTGTATACATTGTGCTGCACTTGTTCCCTGTATACATTGTGCTGCCCAACTGTCTGTATACATTGTGCTGCACTGTCTCTATACATTGTGCTGCACTGTCTGTATACGTTGTGCTGCACTGTCTGTATACATTGTGCTGCACTGTCTGTATACATTGTGCTGCACTGTCTGTATGCTTTGTGCTGCACGAACTATCTGTAAACATTGTACTGCACGAACTGGTTGTGTACATTGTGCTGCATTCACTGTCTGTATACATTGTACAGCACTATCTGTGTACATTGTGCTGCCCCAACTGTCCGTGTACATAGTGCTGCACTGTGTGTACATTGTGTTGCACTAACTGTCCGTATAAATTGTGCTGCACTGTCTGTATATATCGTGCTGCACTGTCTGTATGTATCGTGCTGCACTAACTATCTGTGTACATTGTGCTGCACTAACTATCTGTATACATTGTGCTGCACTGTCTGTACACATTGTGCTGTACTGTCTGTATACATTGTGCAGTACTGTATGTATACATTGTGCTGCATTGTCTGTATACATTATGCTGCACTGTCTGTATACATTGTGCTGTACTGTCTGTATACATTGAGCTGCACTGTCTGTATACATTGTGCTGTACTGTCTGTATACATTGAGCTGCACTGTCTGTATACATTGTGCTGTACTGTCTGTATACATTGTGCTGCACTGTCTGTATACATCGTGCTGTACTGTCTGTATACATTGTGCTGCACTGTCTGTATACATTGTGCTGTACTGTCTGTATACATTGAGCTGCACTCACTGTGTTTATACATTGTGCTGCACTAACTGTATAAATTGTGCTGCACTAAATGTCTGTATAGATTGTGCTGCACTAACTATCTGTATACATTGTGCTTCACAATCTGTCTGTGTACATTGTGCTGCACTAACCATGCACATTGTTTGGTACAAACTGTCTGTATACATTGTACTGCACTAACTGGTTGTGTACATTGTGCTGCATTAACTGTCTGTATACATTGTACAGCACTATCTGTGTACATTGTGCCGCCCCAACTGTCCGTGTACATAGTGCTGCACTGTGTGTACATTGTGTTGCACAAACTGTCTATATAAATTGTGCTGCACTGTCTGTATATATCGTGCTGCACTGTCTGTATATATCGTGCTGCACTAGCTGTCTGTATACATTGTGCTGCACTGTCTGTACACATTTTGCTGCACTGTCTGTATACATTGTGTTGCACTGTCTGTATACATTGTGCTGCACTAACTGTCTGTATAAATTGTGCTGCACTCTCTGTATACATTGTGCTGCATGAACTGTCTGTGTACATTGTGCTGCACTTGTTCTCTGTATACATTGTGCTGAACTGTCTGTACACATTGTGCTGCACTGTCTGTATACATTGTGCTGTACTGTCTGTATACATTGTGCTGTACTGTCTGTATACATTGTGCTGCACTGTCTGTATACATTGTGCTGTACTGTCTGTATACATTGTGCTGTACTGTCTGTATACATTGTGCTGCACTGTCTGTATACATTGTGCTGCACTTGTTCCCTGTATACATTGTGCTGCCCAACTGTCTGTATACATTGAGCTGCAATGTCTGTATACATTGTGCTGTACTGTCTGTATACATTGAGCTGCACTCACTGTGTTTATACATTGTGCTGCACTAACTGTATAAATTGTGCTGCACTAAATGTCTGTATAGATTGTGCTGCACTAACTATCTGTATACATTGTGCTTCACAATCTGTCTGTGTACATTGTGCTGCACTAACCATACACATTGTCTGGTACAAACTGTCTGTATACATTGTACTGCACTAACTGGTTGTGTACATTGTGCTGCATTAACTGTCTGTATACATTGTACAGCACTATCTGTGTACATTTTGCTGCCCCAACTGTCCGTGTACATAGTGCTGCACTGTGTGTACATTGTGTTGCACAAACTGTCTATATAAATTGTGCTGCACTGTCTGTATATATCGTGCTGCACTGTCTGTATATATCGTGCTGCACTAGCTGTCTGTATACATTGTGCTGCACTAACTGTCTGTATACATTGTGCTGCACTGTCTGTACACATTGTGCTGCACTGTCTGTATACATTGTGCTGCACTAACTGTCTGTATAAATTGTGCTGCACTCTCTGTATACATTGTGCTGCATGAACTGTCTGTGTACATTGTGCTGCATTGGTCTGTATACATTGTGCTGCACTCACTGTGTCTATACATTGTGCGGCACAGTCTGGATACATTGTGCTGCGCTGTCTGCATACTTCATACTGCACTAACTGTCTGAATGCATTGTGCTGCACTAACTGTATACATTTTGCTGCACCAACAGTCTGTGTACATTGTGCTGCACTTACTGTCTGTATAAATTGGGCTGCACTTACTGTCTGTATAAATTGTGCTGCACTAACTGTCTGTATACATTGTGCTGCACTAACTCTCTGTATACATTATGCGGCAGTTACTGTCTGTATACATTGTGCTGCACTTACTGTCTGTATAAATTGGGCTGCACAAACTGTCTGTATACATTGTGCTTCACTGTCTGTATGGAGTGTGCTGCAGTGTCTGTATACGTTGTGCTGCATTGTTTGTAAAAATTGTGCTGCACTCTCTGTATACATTGTGCTGCACTGTCTGTATACGTTGTGCTGCACTTACTGTCTGTATAAATTGGGCTGCACTAACTGCCTGTATACATTGTGCTGCACTGTCTGTATACATTGTAATGCATGGACTGTATACATCGTGCTGCATGAGCTGTCTGTATAAATTGTGCTGCACTAACAGTATACATTGTGCAACACTTACTGTCTGTATACATTGTGCTGCATGGACTGTCTGCGTAGATTGTGCTGCATGGACTGTCTGCGTACATTGTGCTGCATGGACTGTCTGTGTACATTGTGCTGCACTCACTGTGTCTATACATTGTGCTGCACTGTCTGTATATGATGTGCTGCACTGTCTGTGTACATTGTGCTGCACTGTCTGTATACATTGTGCTGCCCTAACTGTCTGTATACATTGTGCTGCGCTGCCTGTATACATTGTGCTGCACTGTCTGTACATATGTGCTGCACTGTCTGTATACATTGTGCTGCACTGTCTGTATACATTGTGCTGCACTTGTTCCCTGTATACATTGTGCTGCCCAACTGTCTGTATACATTGTGCTGCACTGTCTATATACATTGTGCTGCACTGTCTATATACATTGTGCTGCACTGTCTGTATACATTGTGCTGCACTGTCTGTATACATTGTGCTGCACTTGTTCCCTGTATACATTGTGCTGCCCAACTGTCTGTATACATTGTGCTGCACTGTCTGTATACATTGTGCTGCACTTGTTCCCTGTATACATTGTGCTGCACTGTCTGTACACATTGTGCTGCACTGTCTATATACATTGTGCTGCACTGTCTGTATACATTGTGCTGCACTTGTTCCCTGTATACATTGTGCTGCCCAACAGTCTGTATACATTGTGCTGCACTGTCTGTATACATTGTGCTGCACTGTCTGTATACATTGTGCTGCACTTGTTCCCTGCATACATTGTGCTGCCCAACTGTCTGTATACATTGTGCTGCACTGTCTGTATACATTGTGCTGCACTGTCTGTATACGTTGTGCTGCACTGTCTGTATACATTGTGCTGCACTGTCTGTGTACACTGTGCTGCACTGTCTGTATGCTTTGTGCTGCACTAACTATCTGTGTACATTGTGCTGCACTAACCATACACATTGTCTGGTACAAACTGTCTGTATACATTGTACTGCACGAACTGGTTGTGTACATTGTGCTGCATTAACTGTCTGTATACATTGTACAGCACTATCTGTGTACATTGTGCTGCCCCAACTGTCCGTGTACATAGTGCTGCACTGTGTGTACATTGTGTTGCACTAACTGTCCGTATAAATTGTGCTGCACTGTCTGTATATATCGTGCTGCACTGTCTGTATATATCGTGCTGCACTAACTATCTGTATACATTGTGCTGCACTAACTATCTGTATACATTGTGCTGCACTGTCTGTACACATTGTGCTGCACTGTCTGAATACATTGTGCTGCACTGTCTGTACACATTGTGCTGCCCTAACTGTCTGTCTACATTGTGCTCCATTGGTCTGTATACATTGTATCAATACGTTGTGCGGCACTGTCTGTATACATTGTGCTGCACTGTCTGTATACATTGTGCTGTACTATCTGTAGACCTTGTGCTGCACTAGCTGTCTGTATACATTGTGCTGCACTAACTATCTGTACACATTGTGCTGCACTGTCTGTACACATTGTGCTGCACTGTCTGAATACATTGTGCTGCACTGTCTGTATACATTGTGCTGCATGGTCTGTATACATTGTATCAATACGTTGTGCGGCACTGTCTGTATACATTGTGCTGTACTATCTGTAGACCTTGTGCTGCACTCGCTGTCTGTATACATTGTGCTGCACGAACTGTCTGTATAAATTGTGCTGCACTCTCTGTATACATTGTGCTGCATGAACTGTCTGTGTACATTGTGCTGCATTGGTCTGTATACATTGTGCTGCACTCACTGTGTCTATACATTGTGCGGCACAGTCTGGATACATAGTGCTGCGCTGTCTGCATACTTCATACTGCACTAACTGTCTGAATGCATTGTGCTGCACTAACTGTATACATTTTGCTGCACCAACAGTCTGTGTACATTGTGCTGCACTTACTGTCTGTATAAATTGGGCTGCACTTACTGTCTGTATAAATTGTGCTGCACTAACTGTCTGTATACATTGTGCTGCATTAACTGTCTGTATACATTGTGCTGCACTGTCTGTACACATTGTGCTGCACTGTCTGTATACATTGTGCTGCACTCTCTGTATACATTGTGCTGCATGAACTGTCTGTGTCCATTGTGCTGCACTTGTTCTCTGTATACATTGTGCTGCACTGTCTGTACACATTGTGCTGCACTGTCTGTATACATTGTGCTGTACTGTCTGTATACATTGTGCTGTACTGTCTGTATACATTGTGCTGCACTGTCTGTATACATTGTGCTGTACTGTCTGTATACATTGTGCTGTACTGTCTGTATACATTGTGCTGTACTGTCTGTATACATTGTGCTGCATTGTCTGTATACATTGTGCTGCACTGTCTGTATACATTGTGCTGCCCAACTGTCTGTATACATTGAGCTGCAATGTCTGTATACATTGTGCTGTACTGTCTGTATACATTGAGCTGCACTCACTGTGTTTATACATTGTGCTGCACTAACTGTATAAATTGTGCTGCACTAAATGCCTGTATAGATTGTGCTGCACTAACTATCTGTATACATTGTGCTTCACAATCTGTCTGTGTACATTGCGCTGCACTAACCATACACATTGTCTGGTACAAACTGTCTGTATACATTGTACTGCACTAACTGGTTGTGTACATTGTGCTGCATTAACTGTCTGTATACATTGTACAGCACTATCTGTGTACATTTTGCTGCCCCAACTGTCCGTGTACATAGTGCTGCACTGTGTGTACATTGTGTTGCACAAACTGTCTATATAAATTGTGCTGCACTGTCTGTATATATCGTGCTGCACTGTCTGTATATATCGTGCTGCACTAGCTGTCTGTATACATTGTGCTGCACTAACTGTCTGTATACATTGTGCTGCACTGTCTGTACACATTGTGCTGCACTGTCTGTATACATTGTGCTGCACTAACTGTCTGTATAAATTGTGCTGCACTCTCTGTATACATTGTGCTGCATGAACAGCCTGTGTACATTGTGCTGCATTGGTCTGTATACATTGTGCTGCACTCCCTGTGTCTATACATTGTGCGGCACAGTCTGGATACATTGTGCTGCGCTGTCTGCATACTTCATACTGCACTAACTGTCTGAATGCATTGTGCTGCACTAACTGTATACATTTTGCTGCACCAACAGTCTGTGTACATTGTGCTGCACTTACTGTCTGTATAAATTGGGCTGCACTTACTGTCTGTATAAATTGTGCTGCACTAACTGTCTGTATACATTGTGCTGCACTAACTCTCTGTATACATTATGCGGCAGTTACTGTCTGTATACATTGTGCTGCACTGACTGTCTGTATAAATTGTGCTGCACTAACAGTATACATTGTGCAACACTTACTGTCTGTATACATTGTGCTGCATGGACTGTCTGCGTACATTGTGCTGCATGGACTGTCTGCGTACATTGTGCTGCATGGACTGTCTGTGTACATTGTGCTGCACTCACTGTGTCTATACATTGTGCTGCACTGTCTGTATATGATGTGCTGCACTGTCTGTGTACATTGTGCTGCACTGTCTGTATACATTGTGCTGGCCTAACTGTCTGTATACATTGTGCTGCGCTGCCTGTATACATTGTGCTGCACTGTCTGTACATATGTGCTGCACTGTCTGTATACATTGTGCTGCACTGTCTGTATACATTGTGCTGCACTTGTTCCCTGTATACATTGTGCTGCCCAACTGTCTGTATACATTGTGCTGCACTGTCTATATACATTGTGCTGCACTGTCTATATACATTGTGCTGCACTGTCTGTATACATTGTGCTGCACTGTCTGTATACATTGTGCTGCACTTGTTCCCTGTATACATTGTGCTGCCCAACTGTCTGTATACATTGTGCTGCACTGTCAGTATACATTGTGCTGCACTGTCTATATACATTGTGCTGCACTGTCTGTATACATTGTGCTGCACTTGGTCCCTGTATACATTGTGCTGCACTGTCTGTACACATTGTGCTGCACTGTCTATATACATTGTGCTGCACTGTCTGTATACATTGTGCTGCACTTGTTCCCTGTATACATTGTGCTGCCCAACTGTCTGTATACATTGTGCTGCACTGTCTGTATACATTGTGCTGCACTGTCTGTATACATTGTGCTGCACTTGTTCCCTGCATACATTGTGCTGCCCAACTGTCTGTATACATTGTGCTGCACTGTCTGTATACATTGTGCTGCACTGTCTGTATACGTTGTGCTGCACTGTCTGTATACATTGTGCTGCACTGTCTGTATACACTGTGCTGCACTGTCTGTATGCTTTGTGCTGCACTAACTATCTGTGTACATTGTGCTGCACTAACCATACACATTGTCTGGTACAAACTGTCTGTATACATTGTACTGCACGAACTGGTTGTGTACATTGTGCTGCATTAACTGTCTGTATACATTGTACAGCACTATCTGTGTACATTGTGCTGCCCCAACTGTCCATGTACATAGTGCTGCACTGTGTGTACATTGTGTTGCACTAACTGTCCGTATAAATTGTGCTGCACTGTCTGTATATATCGTGCTGCACTGTCTGTATATATCGTGCTGCACTAACTATCTGTATACATTGTGCTGCACTAACTATCTGTATACATTGTGCTGCACTGTCTGTACACATTGTGCTGCACTGTCTGAATACATTGTGCTGCACTGTCTGTACACATTGTGCTGCCCTAACTGTCTGTCTACATTGTGCTCCATTGGTCTGTATACATTGTATCAATACGTTGTGCGGCACTGTCTGTATACATTGTGCTGCACTGTCTGTATACATTGTGCTGTACTATCTGTAGACCTTGTGCTGCACTAGCTGTCTGTATACATTGTGCTGCACTAACTACCTGTACACATTGTGCTGCACTGTCTATACACATTGTGCTGCACTGTCTGAATACATTGTGCTGCACTGTCTGTATACATTGTGCTGCATGGTCTGTATACATTGTGCTGCATGAACTGTCTGTGTACATTGTGCTCCATTGGTCTGGATACATTGTATCAATACGTTGTGCGGCACTGTCTGTATACATTGTGCTGTACTATCTGTAAACCTTGTGCTGCACTCGCTGTCTGTATACATTGTGCTGCACGAACTGTCTGTATAAATTGTGCTGCACTCTCTGTATACATTGTGCTGCATGAACTGTCTGTGTACATTGTGCTGCATTGGTCTGGAGACATTGTGCTGCACTCACTGTGTCTATACATTGTGCGGCACAGTCTGGATACATAGTGCTGCGCTGTCTGCATACTTCATACTGCACTAACTGTCTGAATGCATTGTGCTGCACTAACTGTATACATTTTGCTGCACCAACAGTCTGTGTACATTGTGCTGCACTTACTGTCTGTATAAATTGGGCTGCACTTACTGTCTGTATAAATTGTGCTGCACTAACTGTCTGTATACATTGTGCTGCACTAACTCTCTGTATACATTATGCGGCAGTTACTGTCTGTATACATTGTGCTGCACTTACTGTCTGTATAAATTGGGCTGCACAAACTGTCTGTATACATTGTGCTTCAGTGTCTGTATGGAGTGTGCTGCAGTGTCTGTATACGTTGTGCTGCATTGTTTGTAAACATTGTGCTGCACTCTCTGTATACATTGTGCTGCACTGTCTGTATACGTTGTGCTGCACTTACTGTCTGTATAAATTGGGCTGCACTAACTGCCTGTATACATTGTGCTGCACTGTCTGTGTACATTGTAATGCATGGACTGTATACATCGTGCTGCATGAGCTGTCTGTATAAATTGTGCTGCACTAACAGTATACATTGTGCAACACTTACTGTCTGTATACATTGTGCTGCATGGACTGTCTGCGTACATTGTGCTGCATGGACTGTCTGTGTACATTGTGCTGCACTCACTGTGTCGATACATTGTGCTGCACTGTCTGTATATGATGTGCTGCACTGTCTGTGTACATTGTGCTGCACTGTCTGTATACATTGTGCTGCCCTAACTGTCTGTATACATTGTGCTGCGCTGCCTGTATACATTGTGCTGCACTGTCTGTACATATGTGCTGCACTGTCTGTATACATTGTGCTGCACTGCCTGTATACATTGTGCTGCACTTGTTCCCTGTATACATTATGCTGCCCAACTGTCTGTATACATTGTGCTGCACTGTCTGTATACATTGTGCTGCACTGTCTATATACATTGTGCTGCACTGTCTATATACATTGTGCTGCACTGTCTGTATACATTGTGCTGCCCTAACTGTCTGTATACATTGTGCTGCGCTGCCTGTATACATTGTGCTGCACTGTCTGTACATATGTGCTGCACTGTCTGTATACATTGTGCTGCACTGCCTGTATACATTGTGCTGCACTTGTTCCCTGTATACATTATGCTGCCCAACTGTCTGTATACATTGTGCTGCACTGTCTGTATACATTGTGCTGCACTGTCTGTATACATTGTGCTGCACTGTCTATATACATTGTGCTGCACTGTCTGTATACATTGTGCTGCACTTGTTCCCTGTATACATTGTGCTGCCCAACTGTCTGTATACATTGTGCTGCACTGTCAGTATACATTGTGCTGCACTGTCTATATACATTGTGCTGCACTGTCTGTATACATTGTGCTGCACTGTCTGAATACATTGTGCTGCACTGTCTGTATATATCGTGCTGCACTAACTATCTGTATACATTGTGCTGCACTAACTATCTGTATACATTGTGCTGCACTGTCTGTACACATTGTGCTGCACTGTCTGAATACATTGTGCTGCATGGTCTGTATACATTGTGCTGCATGAACTGTCTGTGTACATTGTGCTCCATTGGTCTGTATACATTGTATCAATACATTGTGCGGCACTGTCTGTATACATTGTGCTGTACTATCTGTAGACCGTGTGCTGCACTAGCTGTCTGTATACATTGTGCTGCACTGTCTGTATACATTGTGCTGCACTGTCTGAATACATTGTGCTGGACTGTCTGTATACATTGTCCTGCACTGTCTGTATACATTGTGCTGCACTAACTATCTGTACACATTGTGCTGCACTGTCTGTACACATTGTGCTGCACTGTCTGAATACATTGTGCTGCACTGTCTGTATACATTGTGCTGCACTGTATGTACATATTGTGCTGCACTTGTTCCCTGTATACATTGTGTTGCCCTAACTCTCTGTATACATTGTGCTGCACTGTTTGTATACATTGGGCTGCACTGTCTATATACATTGTGCTGCACTGTCTGTATACGTTGTGCTGCACTGTCTATATACATTGTGCTGCACTGTCTGTATACATTGTACTGCATGGACTGTATACATCGTGCTGCATGAGCTGTCTGTATAAATTGTGCTGCACTAACTATCTGTATACATTGTGCAACACTTACTGTCTGTATACATTGTGCTGCATGGACTGTCTGCGTACATTGTGCTGCATGGACTGTCTGTGTACATTGTGCTGCACTCACTGTGTCTATACATTGTGCTGCACTGTCTGTATATGATGTGCTGCACTGTCTGTGTACATTGTGCTGCACTGTCTGTATACATTGTGCTGCCCTAACTGTCTGTATACATTGTGCTGCGCTGCCTGTATACATTGTGCTGCACTGTCTGTACATATGTGCTGCACTGTCTGGATACATTGTGCTGCACTGTCTGTATACATTGTGTTGCACTTGTTCCCTGTATACATTGTGCTGCCCAACTGTCTGTATATATTGTGCTGCACTGTCGATATACATTGTGCTGCACTGTCTGTATACATTGTGCTGCACTGTCTGTATACATTGTGCTGCACTGTCTGTATACATTGTGCTGCACTGTCGATATACATTGTGCTGCACTGTCTGTATACATTGTGCTGCACTGTCTGTATACATTGTGCTGCACTGTCTGTATACATTGTGCTGCACTGTCTGTATACATTGTGCTGCCCTAACTGTCTGTATACATTGTGCTGCACTGTCTATATACATTGTGCTGCACTGTCTGTGTACATTGTGCTGCACTGTCTGTATACATTGTGCTGCCCTAACTGTCTGTATACATTGTGCTGCACTGTCTATATACATTGTGCTGCACTGTCTGTATACATTGTGCTGCACTGTCTGTATACATTGAGCTGCACTGTCTGTATACATTGTGCTGCACTTGTTCCCTGTATACATTGTGCTGCCCAACTGTCTGTATACATTGTGCTGCACTGTCTGTATACATTGTGCTGCACTGTCTATATACATTGTGCTGCACTGTCTGTATACATTGTGCTGCACTTGTTCCCTGTATACATTGTGCTGCACTGTCTGTACACATTGTGCTGCACTGTCTATGTACATTGTGCTGCACTGTCTGTATACATTGTGCTGCACTTGTTCCCTGTATACTTTGTGCTGCCCAACTGTCTGTATACATTGTGCTGCACTGTCTGTATACATTGTGCTGCACTGTCTGTATACATTGTGCTGCACTGTCTGTATACATTGAGCTGCACTGTCTGTATACATTGTGCTGCACTTGTTCCCTGTATACATTGTGCTGCACTGTCTGTATACATTGTGCTGCACTGTCTGTATACATTGTGCTGCACCGTCTGTATACATTGTGCTGCACTGTCTGTGTACATTGTGTTGCACTGTCTGTATACATTGTGCTGCCCAACTGTCTGTATACATTGTGCTGCGCTGCCTGTATACATTGTGCTGCACTGTCTATATACATTGTGCTGCACTGTCTGTATACATTGTGCTGCACTGTCTATATACATTGTGCTGCACTGTCTATATACATTGTGCTGCACTGTCTGTATACATTGTGCTGCACTTGTTCCCTGTATACATTGTGCTGCACTGTCTGTACACATTGTGCTGCACTGTCTATATACATTGTGCTGCACTGTCTGTATACATTGTGCTGCACCTGTTCCCTGTATACTTTGTGCTGCCCAACTGTCTGTATACATTGTGCTGCACTGTCTGTATACATTGTGCTGCACTGTCTGTATACATTGTGCTGCACTGTCTGTATACATTGTGCTGCACTAGTTCCCTGTATACATTGTACTGCCAACTGTCTGTATACATTGTGCTGCACTGTCTCTATACATTGTGCTGCACTGTCTGTATATGTTGGGCTGCACTGTCTGTATACATTGTGCTGCACTGTCTGTATACATTGTGCTGCACTGTCTGTATACATTGTGCTGCACTGTCTGTATACATTGTGCTGCACTGTCTGTATGCTTTGTGCTGCACTAACTATCTGTGTACATTGTGCTGCACTAACCATACACATTGTCTGGTACAAACTGTCTGTATACATTGTACTGCACGAACTGGTTGTGTACATTGTGCTGCATTAACTGTCTGTATACATTGTACAGCACTATCTGTGTACATTGTGCTGCCCCAACTGTCCGTGTAGATAGTGCTGCACTGTGTCTACATTGCGTTTCACTAACTGTCCGTATACATTGTGCAGCACTGTCTGCATATATCGTGCTGCACTGTCTGTACACATTGTGCTGCACTGTCTGAATACATTGTGCTGCACTGTCTGAATACATTGTGCTGCACTGTCTGTACACATTGTGCTGCACTGTCTGAATACATTGTGCTGCACTGTCTGTACACATTGTGCTGCACTTGTTCCCTGTATACATTGTGCTGCCCAACTGTCTGTATACATTGTGCTGCACTGTCTGGATACATTGTGCTGCACTGTCTATATACATTGTGCTGAACTGTCTGTATACATTGTGCTGCCCAACTGTCTGTATACATTGTGCTGCACTGTCTGTATACATTGTGCTGCACTGTCTGTATACATTGTGCTGCACTGTCTGTATACATTGTGCTGCACTGTCTGTATACATTGTGCTGCACTGTCTATATTCATTGTGCTGAACTGTCTGTATACATTGTGCTGCACTGTCTGTATACATTGTGCTGCACTGTCTGTATGCTTTGTGCTGCACTAACTATCTGTATACATTGTGCTTCACAATCTGTCTGTGTACATTGTGCTGCACTAACCATACACATTGTCTGGTACAAACTCTCTGTACACATTGTACTGCACGTACTGGTTATGTACATTGTGCTGCATTAACTGTCTGTATACATTGTACAGCACTATCTGTGTACATTGTGCTGCCCCAACTGTCCGTGTACATAGTGCTGCACTGTGTGTACATTGTGTTGCACTAACTGTCCGTATAAATTGTGCTGCACTGTCTGTATATATCGTGCTGCACTAGCTGTCTGTATACATTGTGCTGCACTAACTGTCTGTATACATTGTGCTGCACTAACTTTCTGTACACAGTGTGCTGCACTGTCTGAATACATTGTGCTGCACTGTCTGTATACATTGTGCTGCATGGTCTGTATACATTGAGCTGCATGAACTGTCTGTGTACATTGTGCTCCATTGGTCTGTAAACATTGTATCAATATGTTGTGCGGCACTGTCTGTATACATTGTGCTGTACTATCTGTAGACCTTGTGCTGCACTAACTGTCTGTATACATTGTGCTGCACTGTCTGTACACATTGTGCTGCACTGTCTGTACACATTGTGCTGCACTGTCTGTACACAAAGTGCTGCACTTGTTCCCTGTATACATTCTGTTGCCCTAACTGTCTGTATACATTGTGCTGCACTGTTTGTATACATTGGACTGCACTGTCTATATACATTGTGCTGCACTGTCTGTATACGTTGTGCTGCACTGTCTATATACATTGTGCTGCACTGTCTGAATACATTGTGCTGCACTGTCTGTATCCATTGTGCTGCATGGACTGTATACATTGTGCTGCATGAACTGTCTGTGTACATTGTGCTGCACTGTCTGTTTACATTGTGCTGCACTGTCTGTATACATTGTGCTGCACTGTCTGTATACATTGTGCTGCACTGTCTGTATGCTTTGTGCTGCACTAACTATCTGTATACATTGTGCTGCAGTAACTATCTGTATACATTATGTTTCACAATCTGTCTGTGTACATTGTGCTGCACTAACCATACACCTTGTCTGGTACAAACTGTCTGTATACATTGTACTGCACGAACTGGTTGTGTACATTGTGCTGCATTAACTGTCTGTATACATTGTACAGCACTATCTGTGTACATTGTGCTGCCCCAACTGTCCGTATAAATTGTGCTGCACTGTCTGTATATATCGTGCTGCACTGTCTGTATGTATCGTGCTGCACTAGCTGTCTGTATACATTGTGCTGCACTAACTGTCTGTATACATTGTGCTGCACTGTCTGTACACATTGTGCTGCACATGTTCCCTGTATACATTGTGTTGCCCCAACTGTCTACATTGTGCTGCACTGTCTGTATACATTGTGCTGCACTGTCTATATACATTGTGCTGCACTGTCTGTATACATTGTGCTGCACTAACTGTCTGTATACATTGTGCTGCACTGTCTGTACACATTGTGCTGCACTGTCTGTATACGGTGTGCTGCACTGTCTGTATACATTGTGCTGCACTGTCTGTATACATTGTGCTGCACTGTCTGTATACATTGTGCTGTACTATCTGTAGACCTTGTGCTGCACTAACTGTCTGTATACATTGAGCTGCATGAACTGTCTGTGTACATTGTGCTCCATTGGTCTGTAAACATTGTATCAATACGTTGTGCGGCACTGTCTGTATACATTGTGCTGTACTATCTGTAGACCTTGTGCTGCACTAACTGTCTGTATACATTGTGCTGCACTGTCTGTACACATTGTGCTGCACTGTCTGTACACATTGTGCTGCACTGTCTGTACACAAAGTGCTGCACTTGTTCCCTGTATACATTCTGTTGCCCTAACTGTCTGTATACATTGTGCTGCACTGTTTGTATACATTGGGCTGCACTGTCTATATACATTGTGCTGCACTGTCTGTATACGTTGTGCTGCACTGTCTACATACATTGTGCTGCACTGTCTGAATACATTGTGCTGCACTGTCTGTATCCATTGTGCTGCACTGTCTGAATACATTGTGCTGCATGAACTGTCTGTGTACATTGTGCTGCACTGTCTGTATACATTGTGCTGCACTGTCTGTATACATTGTGCTGCACTGTCTGTATACATAGTGCTGCACTGTCTGTATACATTGTGCTGCACTGTCTGTATGCTTTGTGCTGCACTAACTATCTGTATACATTGTGCTGCACTAACTATCTGTATACATTGTGTTTCACAATCTGTCTGTGTACATTGTGCTGCACTAACCATACACCTTGTCTGGTACAAACTGTCTGTATACATTGTACTGCACGAACTGGTTGTGTACATTGTGCTGCATTAACTGTCTGTATACATTGTACAGCACTATCTGTGTACATTGTGCTGCCCCAACTGTCCGTGTACATAGTGCTGCACTGTGTGTACATTGTGTTGCACAAACTGTCCGTATAAATTGTGCTGCACTGTCTGTATATATCGTGCTGCACTGTCTGTATGTATCGTGCTGCACTAGCTGTCTGTATCCATTGTGCTGCACTAACTGTCTGTATACATTGTGCTGCACTGTCTGTACACATTGTGCTGCACATGTTCCCTGTATACATTGTGTTGCCCCAACTGTCTACATTGTGCTGCACTGTCTGTATACATTGTGCTGCACTGTCTATATACATTGTGCTGCACTGTCTGTATACATTGTGCTGCACTAACTGTCTGTATACATTGTGCTGCACTGTCTGTACACATTGTGCTGCACTGTCTGTATACGGTGTGCTGCACTGTCTGTATACATTGTGCTGCACTGTCTGTATACATTGTGCTGCCCCAACTGTCCGTGTACATAGTGCTGCACTGTGTGTACATTGTGTTGCACAAACTGTCCGTATACATTGTGCCGCACTGTCTGCATATATCGTGCTGCACTGTCTGTACACATTGTGCTGCACTGTCTGAATACATTGTGCTGCACTGTCTGTATACATTGTGCTGCACCTGTTCCCTGTATACATTGTGCTGCCCAACTGTCTGTATACATTGTGCTGCACTGTCTGGATACATTGTGCTGCACTGTCTATATACATTGTGCTGAACTGTCTGTATACATTGTGCTGCCCAACTGTCTGTATACATTGTGCTGCACTGTCTGTATACATTGTGCTGCACTGTCTGTATACATTGTGCTGCACTGTCTGTATACATTGTGCTGCACTGTCTGTATACATTGTGCTGCACTGTCTATATTCATTGTGCTGAACTGTCTGTATACATTGTGCTGCACTGTCTGTATACATTGTGCTGCACTGTCTGTATGCTTTGTGCTGCACTAACTATCTGTATACATTGTGTTTCACAATCTGTCTGTGTACATTGTGCTGCACTAACCATACACATTGTCTGGTACAAACTCTCTGTATACATTGTACTGCACGTACTGGTTATGTACATTGTGCTGCATTAACTGTCTGTATACATTGTACAGCACTATCTGTGTACATTGTGCTGCCCCAACTGTCCGTGTACATAGTGCTGCACTGTGTGTACATTGTGTTGCACTAACTGTCCGTATAAATTGTGCTGCACTGTCTGTATATATCGTGCTGCACTAGCTGTCTGTATACATTGTGCTGCACTAACTGTCTGTATACATTGTGCTGCACTAACTGTCTGTACACAGTGTGCTGCACTGTCTGAATACATTGTGCTGCACTGTCTGTATACATTGTGCTGCATGGTCTGTATACATTGAGCTGCATGAACTGTCTGTGTACATTGTGCTCCATTGGTCTGTAAACATTGTATCAATATGTTGTGCGGCACTGTCTGTATACATTGTGCTGTACTATCTGTAGACCTTGTGCTGCACTAACTGTCTTTATACATTGTGCTGCACTGTCTGTACACATTGTGCTGCACTGTCTGTACACATTGTGCTGCACTGTCTGTACACAAAGTGCTGCACTTGTTCCCTGTATACATTCTGTTGCCCTAACTGTCTGTATACATTGTGCTGCACTGTTTGTATACATTGGGCTGCACTGTCTATATACATTGTGCTGCACTGTCTGTATACGTTGTGCTGCACTGTCTATATACATTGTGCTGCACTGTCTGAATACATTGTGCTGCACTGTCTGTATCCATTGTGCTGCATGGACTGTATACATTGTGCTGCATGAACTGTCTGTGTACATTGTGCTGCACTGTCTGTATACATTGTGCTGCACTGTCTGTATACATTGTGCTGCACTGTCTGTATACATTGTGCTGCACTGTCTGTATGCTTTGTGCTGCACTAACTATCTGTATACATTGTGCTGCACTAACTATCTGTATACATTGTGTTTCACAATCTGTCTGTGTACATTGTGCTGCACTAACCATACACCTTGTCTGGTACAAACTGTCTGTATACATTGTACTGCACGAACTGGTTGTGTACATTGTGCTGCATTAACTGTCTGTATACATTGTACAGCACTATCTGTGTACATTGTGCTGCCCCAACTGTCCGTGTACATAGTGCTGCACTGTGTGTACATTGTGTTGCACAAACTGTCCGTATAAATTGTGCTGCACTGTCTGTATATATCGTGCTGCACTGTCTGTATGTATCGTGCTGCACTAGCTGTCTGTATACATTGTGCTGCACTAACTGTCTGTATACATTGTGCTGCACTGTCTGTACACATTGTGCTGCACATGTTCCCTGTATACATTGTGTTGCCCCAACTGTCTACATTGTGCTGCACTGTCTGTATACATTGTGCTGCACTGTCTATATACATTGTGCTGCACTGTCTGTATACATTGTGCTGCACTGATCTGGATGAGGGTATAGTTGGGTGGATTAGCAAATTTGCTGATGACACCAAAGTCGGTGGTGTGGTAGACAGTGAGGAAGGGTGTCGTAGTTTGCAGGAAGACTTAGACAGGTTGCAAAGTTGGGCCGAGAGGTGGCGGATGGAGTTTAATGCGGAGAAGTGTGAGGTAATTCACTTTGGTAGGAATAACAGATGTGTTGAGTATAGGGCTAACGGGAGGACTTTGAATAGTGTGGAGGAGCAGAGGGATCTAGGTGTATGTGTGCATAGATCCCTGAAAGTTGGGAATCAAGTAGATAAGGTTGTTAAGAAGGCATATGGTGTCTTGGCGTTTATTGGTAGGGGGATTGAATTTAGGAGTCGTAGCGTTATGTTGCAACTGTACACAACTCTGGTGCGGCCGCACTTGGAGTACTGTGTGCAGTTCTGGTCCCCACATTACAGGAAGGATGTGGAGGCTTTGGAGAGGGTGCAGAGGAGGTTTACCAGGATGTTGCCTGGTATGGAGGGGAGATCCTATGAGGAGAGGCTGAGGGATTTGGGATTGTTTTCGCTGGAAAGGCGGCGGCTAAGAGGGGATCTTATTGAAACATATAAGATGATTAGAGGTTTAGATAGGGTGGATAGTGATAGCCTTTTTCCTCTGATGGAGAAATCCAGCACGAGGGGGCATGGCTTTAAATTGAGGGGGGGTAGTTATAGAACCGATGTCAGGGGTAGGTTCTTTACCCAGAGGGTGGTGAGGGATTGGAATGCCCTGCCAGCATCAGTAGTAAATGCGCCTAGTTTGGGGGCGTTTAAGAGATCCGTAGATAGGTTCATGGACGAAAAGAAATTGGTTTAGGTTGGAGGGTCACAGTTTTTTTTTTAACTGGTCGGTGCAACATCGTGGGCCGAAGGGCCTGTTCTGCGCTGTAATGTTCTATGTTCTATGTTCTATGTATACATTGTGCTGCACTGTCTGTACACATTGTGCTGCACTGTCTGTATACGGTGTGCTGCACTGTCTGTATACATTGTGCTGCACTGTCTGTATACATTGTGCTGCACTGTCTGTATACATTGTGCTGTACTATCTGTAGACCTTGTGCTGCACTAACTGTCTGTATACATTGAGCTGCATGAACTGTCTGTGTACATTGTGCTCCATTGGTCTGTAAACATTGTATCAATACGTTGTGCGGCACTGTCTGTATACATTGTGCTGTACTATCTGTAGACCTTGTGCTGCACTAACTGTCTGTATACATTGTGCTGCACTGTCTGTACACATTGTGCTGCACTGTCTGTACACATTGTGCTGCACTGTCTGTACACAAAGTGCTGCACTTGTTCCCTGTATACATTCTGTTGCCCTAACTGTCTGTATACATTGTGCTGCACTGTTTGTATACATTGGGCTGCACTGTCTATATACATTGTGCTGCACTGTCTGTATACGGTGTGCTGCACTGTCTACATACATTGTGCTGCACTGTCTGAATACATTGTGCTGCACTGTCTGTATCCATTGTGCTGCACTGTCTGAATACATTGTGCTGCATGAACTGTCTGTGTACATTGTGCTGCACTGTCTGTATACATTGTGCTGCACTGTCTGTATACATTGTGCTGCACTGTCTGTATACATAGTGCTGCACTGTCTGTATACATTGTGCTGCACTGTCTGTATGCTTTGTGCTGCACTAACTATCTGTATACATTGTGCTGCACTAACTATCTGTATACATTGTGTTTCACAATCTGTCTGTGTACATTGTGCTGCACTAACCATACACCTTGTCTGGTACAAACTGTCTGTATACATTGTACTGCACGAACTGGTTGTGTACATTGTGCTGCATTAACTGTCTGTATACATTGTACAGCACTATCTGTGTACATTGTGCTGCCCCAACTGTCCATGTACATAGTGCTGCACTGTGTGTACATTGTGTTGCACAAACTGTCCGTATAAATTGTGCTGCACTGTCTGTATATATCGTGCTGCACTGTCTGTATGTATCGTGCTGCACTAGCTGTCTGTATACATTGTGCTGCACTAACTGTCTGTATACATTGTGCTGCACTGTCTGTACACATTGTGCTGCACATGTTCCCTGTATACATTGTGTTGCCCCAACTGTCTACATTGTGCTGCACTGTCTGTATACATTGTGCTGCACTGTCTATATACATTGTGCTGCACTGTCTGTATACATTGTGCTGCACTAACTGTCTGTATACATTGTGCTGCACTGTCTGTACACATTGTGCTGCACTGTCTGTATACGGTGTGCTGCACTGTCTGTATACATTGTGCTGCACTGTCTGTATACATTGTGCTGCACTGTCTGTATACATTGTGCTGCACTATCTGTAGACCTTGTGCTGCACTAACTGTCTGTATACATTGTGCTGCACTGTCTGTATTCTTTGTGCTGCACTAACTATCTGTATACATTGTGCTTCACAATCTGTCTGTGTACATTGTGCTGCACTAACCATACACATTGTCTGGTACAAACTGTCTGTATATATTGTACTGCACTGTCTGTATACATTGTGCTGCCCCAACTGTCCGTGTACATAGTGCTGCACTGTGTGTACATTGTGTTGCACAAACTGTCCGTATACATTGTGCCGCACTGTCTGCATATATCGTGCTGCACTGTCTGTACACATTGTGCTGCACTGTCTGAATACATTGTGCTGCACTGTCTGTATACATTGTGCTGCACCTGTTCCCTGTATACATTGTGCTGCCCAACTGTCTGTATACATTGTGCTGCACTGTCTGGATACATTGTGCTGCACTGTCTATATACATTGTGCTGAACTGTCTGTATACATTGTGCTGCCCAACTGTCTGTATACATTGTGCTGCACTGTCTGTATACATTGTGCTGCACTGTCTGTATACATTGTGCTGCACTGTCTGTATACATTGTGCTGCACTGTCTGTATACATTGTGCTGCACTGTCTATATTCATTGTGCTGAACTGTCTGTATACATTGTGCTGCACTGTCTGTATACATTGTGCTGCACTGTCTGTATGCTTTGTGCTGCACTAACTATCTGTATACATTGTGTTTCACAATCTGTCTGTGTACATTGTGCTGCACTAACCATACACATTGTCTGGTACAAACTCTCTGTATACATTGTACTGCACGTACTGGTTATGTACATTGTGCTGCATTAACTGTCTGTATACATTGTACAGCACTATCTGTGTACATTGTGCTGCCCCAACTGTCCGTGTACATAGTGCTGCACTGTGTGTACATTGTGTTGCACTAACTGTCCGTATAAATTGTGCTGCACTGTCTGTATATATCGTGCTGCACTAGCTGTCTGTATACATTGTGCTGCACTAACTGTCTGTATACATTGTGCTGCACTAACTGTCTGTACACAGTGTGCTGCACTGTCTGAATACATTGTGCTGCACTGTCTGTATACATTGTGCTGCATGGTCTGTATACATTGAGCTGCATGAACTGTCTGTGTACATTGTGCTCCATTGGTCTGTAAACATTGTATCAATATGTTGTGCGGCACTGTCTGTATACATTGTGCTGTACTATCTGTAGACCTTGTGCTGCACTAACTGTCTTTATACATTGTGCTGCACTGTCTGTACACATTGTGCTGCACTGTCTGTACACAAAGTGCTGCACTTGTTCCCTGTATACATTCTGTTGCCCTAACTGTCTGTATACATTGTGCTGCACTGTTTGTATACATTGGGCTGCACTGTCTATATACATTGTGCTGCACTGTCTGTATACGTTGTGCTGCACTGTCTATATACATTGTGCTGCACTGTCTGAATACATTGTGCTGCACTGTCTGTATCCATTGTGCTGCATGGACTGTATACATTGTGCTGCATGAACTGTCTGTGTACATTGTGCTGCACTGTCTGTATACATTGTGCTGCACTGTCTGTATACATTGTGCTGCACTGTCTGTATACATTGTGCTGCACTGTCTGTATGCTTTGTGCTGCACTAACTATCTGTATACATTGTGCTGCACTAACTGTCTGTATACATTGTGCTGCACTGTCTGTACACATTGTGCTGCACATGTTCCCTGTATACATTGTGTTGCCCCAACTGTCTACATTGTGCTGCACTGTCTGTATACATTGTGCTGCACTGTCTATATACATTGTGCTGCACTGTCTGTATACATTGTGCTGCACTAACTGTCTGTATACATTGTGCTGCACTGTCTGTACACATTGTGCTGCACTGTCTGTATACGGTGTGCTGCACTGTCTGTATACATTGTGCTGCACTGTCTGTATACATTGTGCTGCACTGTCTGTATACATTGTGCTGTACTATCTGTAGACCTTGTGCTGCACTAACTGTCTGTATACATTGAGCTGCATGAACTGTCTGTGTACATTGTGCTCCATTGGTCTGTAAACATTGTATCAATACGTTGTGCGGCACTGTCTGTATACATTGTGCTGTACTATCTGTAGACCTTGTGCTGCACTAACTGTCTGTATACATTGTGCTGCACTGTCTGTACACATTGTGCTGCACTGTCTGTACACATTGTGCTGCACTGTCTGTACACAAAGTGCTGCACTTGTTCCCTGTATACATTCTGTTGCCCTAACTGTCTGTATACATTGTGCTGCACTGTTTGTATACATTGGGCTGCACTGTCTATATACATTGTGCTGCACTGTCTGTATACGTTGTGCTGCACTGTCTACATACATTGTGCTGCACTGTCTGTATCCATTGTGCTGCACTGTCTGAATACATTGTGCTGCATGAACTGTCTGTGTACATTGTGCTGCACTGTCTGTATACATTGTGCTGCACTGTCTGTATACATTGTGCTGCACTGTCTGTATACATAGTGCTGCACTGTCTGTATACATTGTGCTGCACTGTCTGTATGCTTTGTGCTGCACTAACTATCTGTATACATTGTGCTGCACTAACTATCTGTATACATTGTGTTTCACAATCTGTCTGTGTACATTGTGCTGCACTAACCATACACCTTGTCTGGTACAAACTGTCTGTATACATTGTACTGCACGAACTGGTTGTGTACATTGTGCTGCATTAACTGTCTGTATACATTGTACAGCACTATCTGTGTACATTGTGCTGCCCCAACTGTCCGTGTACATAGTGCTGCACTGTGTGTACATTGTGTTGCACAAACTGTCCGTATAAATTGTGCTGCACTGTCTGTATATATCGTGCTGCACTGTCTGTATGTATCGTGCTGCACTAGCTGTCTGTATACATTGTGCTGCACTAACTGTCTGTATACATTGTGCTGCACTGTCTGTACACATTGTGCTGCACATGTTCCCTGTATACATTGTGTTGCCCCAACTGTCTACATTGTGCTGCACTGTCTGTATACATTGTGCTGCACTGTCTATATACATTGTGCTGCACTGGCTGTATACATTGTGCTGCACTAACTGTCTGTATACATTGTGCTGCACTGTCTGTACACATTGTGCTGCACTGTCTGTATACGGTGTGCTGCACTGTCTGTATACATTGTGCTGCACTGTCTGTATACATTGTGCTGCACTGTCTGTATACATTGTGCTGCACTATCTGTAGACCTTGTGCTGAACTAACTGTCTGTATACATTGTGCTGCACTGTCTGTATTCTTTGTGCTGCACTAACTATCTGTATACATTGTGCTTCACAATCTGTCTGTGTACATTGTGCTGCACTAACCATACACATTGTCTGGTACAAACTGTCTGTATATATTGTACTGCACTAACTGGTTGTGCACATTGTGCTGCATTAACTGTCTGTAGACATTGTACAGCACTATCTGTGTACATTGTGCTGCCCCAACTGTCCATGTACATAGTGCTGCACTGTGTGTACATTGTGTTGCACAAACTGTCCGTATAAATTGTGCTGCACTGTCTGTATATATCGTGCTGCACTGTCTGTATATATCGTGCTGCACTAGCTGTCTGTATACATTGTGCTGCACTAACTGTCTGTATACATTGTGCTGCACTGTCTGTACACATTGTGCTGCACTGTCTGTACACATTGTGCTGCACTTGTTCCCTGTATACATTATGTTGCCCCAACTGTCTACATTGTGCTGCACTGTCTGTATACATTGTGCTGCACTGTCTGTATACATTGTGCTGCACTAACTGTCTGTATACATTGTGCTGCACTGTCTGTATACATTGTGCTGCACTGTCTGTATACATTGTGCTGCACTGTCTGTATACATTGTGCTGTTCTATCTGTAGACCTTGTGCTGCACTAACTGTCTGTATACATTGTGCTGCACTGTCTGTACACATTGTGCTGCACTGTCTGTACACATTGTGCTGCACTGTCTGTACACATTGTGCTGCACTGTCTGTACACAAAGTGCTGCACTTGTTCCCTGTATACATTCTGTTGCCCTAACTGTCTGTATACATTGTGCTGCACTGTTTGTATACATTGGGCTGCACTGTCTATATACATTGTGCTGCACTGTCTGTATACGTTGTGCTGCACTGTCTATATACATTGTGCTGCACTGTCTGAATACATTGTGCTGCACTGTCTGTATCCATTGTGCTGCATGGACTGTATACATTGTGCTGCATGAACTGTCTGTGTACATTGTGCTGCATTGGTCTGTATACATTGTGCTGCACTCACCGTGTCAATACGTTGTGCGGCAGAGTCTGGATACATTGTGCTGCGCTGTCTGTATACATCATACTGCACTAACTGTCTGAATGCATTGTGCTGCACTAACTGTATACATTTTACTGCACCAACAGTCTGTGTACATTGTGCTGCACTTGCTGTCTGTATACATTATGCTGCACTTGCTGTCTGTATAATTTGGGTTGCACTAACAGTCTGTATACATTGTACTGCACTAACTGCCTGTATACATTGTGCTGCACTTATTGTCTGTATACATTGTGCTGCATGGACTGGATACATTGTGCTGCATGTACTGTCTGTATAAATTGTGCTGCACTGCCTGTATACATGGTGCTGCATTGGTCTGTATACATTGTGCTTCACTGTCTGTATGGGGTGTGCTGCAGTGTCTGTATACGTTGTGCTGCATTGTTTGTAAAAATTGTGCTGCACTCTCTGTATACATTGTGCTGCACTGTCTGTATACGTTGTGCTGCACTTACTGTCTGTATAAATTGGGCTGCACTAACTGCCTGTATACATTGTGCTGCACTGTCTGTATACATTGTGCTGCATGGACTGTATACATCGTGCTGCATGAGCTGTCTGTATAAATTGTGCTGCACTAACAGTACACATTGTGCAACACTTACTGTCTGTATACATTGTGCTGCATGGACTGTCTGCGTACATTGTGCTGCATGGACTGTCTGTGTAGATTGTGCTGCACTCACTTTGTCTATACATTGTGCTGCACTGTCTGTATATGATGTGCTGCACTGTCTGTGTACATTGTGTTGCACTGTCTGTGTACATTGTGCTGCCCTAACTGTCTGTATACATTGTGCTGCGCTGCCTGTATACATTGTGCTGCACTGTCTGTATACATTGTGCTGCACTGTCTGTATACATTGTGCTGCACTGTCTATATACATTGTGCTGCACTGTCTGTATACATTGTGCTGCACTTGTTCCCTGTATACATTGTGCTGCACTGTCTGTACACATTGTGCTGCACTGTCTATATACATTGTGCTGCCCAACTGTCTGTATACATTGTGCTGCACTGTCTGTATACATTGTGCTGCACTGTCTGTACACATTGTGCTGCACTGTCTATATACATTGTGCTGCCCAACTGTCTGTATACATTGTGCTGCACTGTCTGTATACATTGTGCTGCACTGTCTATATACATTGTGCTGCACTGTCTGTACACATTGTGCTGCACTGTCTACATACATTGTGCTGCACTGTCTGTATACATTGTGCTGCACCTGTTCCCTGTATACTTTGTGCTGCCCAACTGTCTGTATACATTGTGCTGCACTGTCTGTATACATTGTGCTGCACTGTCTGTATACATTGTGCTGCACTGTCTGTATGCTTTGTGCTGCACTAACTATCTGTGTACATTGTGCTGCACGAACCATACACATTGTCTGGTACAAACTGTCTGTATACATTGTACTGCACGAACTGGTTGTGTACATTGTGCTGCATTAACTGTCTGTATACATTGTACAGCACTATCTGTGTACATTGTGCTGCCCCAACTGTCCGTGTAGTTAGTGCTGCACTGTGTCTCCATTGTGTTTCACTAACTGTCCGTATACATTGTGCTGCACTGTCTGTATATATCGTGCTGCACTGTCTGTATATATCGTGCTGCACTAGCTGTCTGTATACATTGTGCTGCACTAACTATCTGTATACATTGTGCTGCACTGTCTGTACACATTGTGCTGCACTGTCTGAATACATTGTGCTGCACTGTCTGTAGACATTGTGCTGCACTTGTTCCCTGTATACATTGTGCTGCCCAACTGGCTGTATACATTGTGCTGCACTGTCTGGATACATTGTGCTGCACTGTCTATATACATTGTGCTGAACTGTCTGTATACATTGTGCTGCCCAACTGTCTGTATACATTGTGCTGCACTGTCTGTATACATTGTGCTGCACTGTCTGTATACATTGTGCTGCACTGTCTGTATACATTGTGCTGCACTGTCTGTATACATTGTGCTGAACTGTCTGTATACATTGTGCTGCACTGTCTGTATACATTGTGCTGCACTGTCTGTATCCATTGTGCTGCATGGACTGTATACATTGTGCTGCATGAACTGTCTGTGTACATTGTGCTGCATTGGTCTGTATACATTGTGCTGCACTCACCGTGTCAATACGTTGTGCGGCAGAGTCTGGATACATTGTGCTGCGCTGTCTGTATACATCATACTGCACTAACTGTCTGAATGCGTTGTGCTGCACTAACTGTATACATTTTACTGCACCAACAGTCTGTGTACATTGTGCTGCACTTGCTGTCTGTATACATTATGCTGCACTTGCTGTCTGTATAATTTGGGTTGCACTAACAGTCTGTATACATTGTACTGCACTAACTGCCTGTATACATTGTGCTGCACTTATTGTCTGTATACATTGTGCTGCATGGACTGTATACATTGTGCTGCATGTACTGTCTGTATAAATTGTGCTGCACTGCCTGTATACATGGTGCTGCATTGGTCTGTATACATTGTGCTTCACTGTCTGTATGGGGTGTGCTGCAGTGTCTGTATATGTTGTGCTGCATTGTTTGTAAATATTGTGCTGCACTCTCTGTATACATTGTGCTGCACTGTCTGTATACGTTGTGCTGCACTTACTGTCTGTATAAATTGGGCTGCACTAACTGCCTGTATACATTGTGCTGCACTGTCTGTATACATTGTGCTGCATGGACTGTATACATCGTGCTGCATGAGCTGTCTGTATAAATTGTGCTGCACTAACAGTATACATTGTGCAACACTTACTGTCTGTATACATTGTGCTGCATGGACTGTCTGCGTACATTGTGCTGCATGGACTGTCTGTGTACATTGTGCTGCACTCACTTTGTCTATACATTGTGCTGCACTGTCTGTATATGATGTGCTGCACTGTCTGTGTACATTGTGTTGCACTGTCTGTATACATTGTGCTGCCCTAACTGTCTGTATACATTGTGCTGCGCTGCCTGTATACATTGTGCTGCACTGTCTGTACATAGGTGCTGCACTGTCTATATACATTGTGCTGCACTTGTTCCCTGTATACATTGTGCTGCCCAACTGTCTGTATACATTGTGCTGCACTGTCTGTATACATTGTGCTGCACTGTCTATATACATTGTGCTGAACTGTCTGTATACATTGTGCTGCACTGTCTGTATACATTGTGCTGCACTGTCTGTATACATTGTGCTGCACTGTCTGTATACATTGTGCTACACTGTCTGTATACATTGTGCTGCACTGTCTATATACATTGTGCTGAACTGTCTGTATACATTGTGCTGCACTGTCTGTATACATTGTGCTGCACTGTCTGTATACATTGTGCTGCACTGTCTGGAGACATTGTGCTGCACTGTCTGTATGCTTTGTGCTGCACTAACTATCTGTATACATTGTGCTGCACTAACTATCTGTATACATTGTGTTTCACAATCTGTCTGTGTACATTGTGCTGCACTAACCATACACCTTGTCTGGTACAAACTGTCTGTATACATTGTACAGCACTATCTGTGTACATTGTGCTGCCCCAACTGTCCGTGTACATAGTGCTGCACTGTGTGTACATTGTGTTGCACAAACTGTCCGTATAAATTGTGCTGCACTGTCTGTATATATCGTGCTGCGCTGTCTGTATGTATCGTGCTGCACTAGCTGTCTGTATACATTGTGCTGCACTAACTGTCTGTATACATTGTGCTGCAATGTCTGTACACATTGTGCTGCACTGTCTGTACACATTGTGCTGTACATGTTCCCTGTATACATTGTGTTGCCCCAACTGTCTACATTGTGCTGCACTGTCTGTATACATTGTGCTGCACTGTCTATATACATTGTGCTGCACTGTCTGTATACATTGTGCTGCATGGACTGTCTGTATACGGTGTGCTGCACTGTCTGTACACATTGTGCTGCACTGTCTGTATACGGTGTGCTGCACTGTCTGTATACATTGTGCTGCACTGTCTGTATACATTGTGCTGTACTATCTGTAGACCTTGTGCTGCACTAACTGTCTGTATACATTGTGCTGCACTGTCTGTACACATTGTGCTGCACTGTCTGTACACATTGTGCTGCACTGTCTGTATACGTTGTGCTTCACTGTCTGAATACATTGTGCTGCACTGTCTGTATCCATTGTGCTGCATGGACTGTATACATCGTGCTGCATGAGCTGTCTGTATAAATTGTGCTGCACTAACAGTATACATTGTGCTGCACTGTCTATATACATTGTGCTGCACTGTCTGTATACATTGTGCTGCACTGTCTGTATGCTTTGTGCTGCACTAACTATCTGTATACATTGTGCTGCACTAACTATCTGTATACATTGTGTTTCACAATCTGTCTGTGTACATTGTGCTGCACTAACCATACACATTGTCTGGTACAAACTGTCTGTATACATTGTACTGCACGAACTGCTTGTGTACATTGTGCTGCATTAACTGTCTGTATACATTGTACAGCACTATCTGTGTACATTGTGCTGCCCCAACTGTCCGTGTACATAGTGCTGCACTGTGTGTACATTGTGTTGCACAAACTGTCCGTATAAATTGTGCTGCACTGTCTGTATATATCGTGCTGCACTGTCTGTATGTATCGTGCTGCACTAGCTGTCTGTATACATTGTGCTGCACTAACTGTCTGTATACATTGTGCTGCACTGTCTGTACACATTGTGCTGCACATGTTCCCTGTATACATTGTGTTGCCCCAACTGTCTACATTGTGCTGCACTGTCTGTATACATTGTGCTGCACTGTCTATATACATTGTGCTGCACTGTCTGTATACATTGTGCTGCACTAACTGTCTGTATACATTGTGCTGCACTGTCTGTACACATTGTGCTGCACTGTCTGTATACGGTGTGCTGCACTGTCTGTATACATTGTGCTGCACTGTCTGTATACATTGTGCTGCACTGTCTGTATACATTGTGCTGTACTATCTGTAGACCTTGTGCTGCACTAACTGTCTGTATACATTGTGCTGCACTGTCTGTATGCTTTGTGCTGCACTAACTATCTGTATACATTGTGCTTCACAATCTGTCTGTGTCCATTGTGCTGCACTAACCATACACATTGTCTGGTACAAACTGTCTGTATATATTGTACTGCACTAACTGGTTGTGTACATTGTGCTGCATTAACTGTCTGTATACATTGTACAGCACTATCTGTGTACATTGTGCTGCCCCAACTGTCCATGTACATAGTGCTGCACTGTGTGTACATTGTGCTGCACAAACTGTCCGTATAAATTGTGCTGCACTGTCTGTATATATCGTGCTGCACTGTCTGTATATATCGTGCTGCACTAGCTGTCTGTATACATTGTGCTGCACTAACTGTCTGTATACATTGTGCTGCACTGTCTGTACACATTGTGCTGCACTGTCTGTACACATTGTGCTGCACTTGTTCCCTGTATACATTATGTTGCCCCAACTGTCTACATTGTGCTGCACTGTCTGTATACATTGTGCTGCACTGTCTATATACATTGTGCTGCACTGTCTGTATACATTGTGCTGCGCTAACTGTCTGTATACATTGTGCTGCACTGTCTGTACACATTGTGCTGCACTGTCTGTATACGGTGTGCTGCACTGTCTGTATACATTGTGCTGCACTGTCTGTATACATTGTGCTGCACTGTCTGTATACATTGTGCTGTACTATCTGTAGACCTTGTGCTGCACTAACTGTCTGTATACATTGTGCTGCACTGTCTGTACACATTGTGCTGCACTGTCTGTACACATTGTGCTGCACTGTCTGTACACATTGTGCTGCACTGTCTGTACACAAAGTGCTGCACTTGTTCCCTGTATACATTCTGTTGCCCTAACTGTCTGTATACATTGTGCTGCACTGTTTGTATACATTGTGCTGCACTGTCTATATACATTGTGCTGCACTGTCTGTATACGTTGTGCTGCACTGTCTATATACATTGTGCTGCACTGTCTGAATACATTGTGCTGCACTGTCTGTATCCATTGTGCTGCATGGACTGTATACATTGTGCTGCATGAACTGTCTGTGTACATTGTGCTGCATTGGTCTGTATACATTGTGCTGCACTCACCGTGTCAATACGTTGTGCGGCAGAGTCTGGATACATTGTGCTGCGCTGTCTGTATACATCATACTGCACTAACTGTCTGAATGCATTGTGCTGCACTAACTGTATACATTTTACTGCACCAACAGTCTGTGTACATTGTGCTGCACTTGCTGTCTGTATACATTATGCTGCACTTGCTGTCTGTATAATTTGGGTTGCACTAACAGTCTGTATACATTGTACTGCACTAACTGCCTGTATACATTGTGCTGCACTTATTGTCTGTATACATTGTGCTGCATGGACTGTATACATTGTGCTGCATGTACTGTCTGTATAAATTGTGCTCCACTGCCTGTATACATGGTGCTGCATTGGTCTGTATACATTGTGCTTCACTGTCTGTATGGGGTGTGCTGCAGTGTCTGTATACGTTGTGCTGCATTGTTTGTAAAAATTGTGCTGCACTCTCTGTATACATTGTGCTGCACTTACTGTCTGTATAAATTGGGCTGCACTAACTGCCTGTATACATTGTGCTGCACTGTCTGTATACATTGTGCTGCATGGACTGTATACATCGTGCTGCATGAGCTGTCTGTATAAATTGTGCTGCACTAACAGTATACATTGTGCAACACTTACTGTCTGTATACATTGTGCTGCATGGACTGTCTGCGTACATTGTGCTGCATGGACTGTCTGTGTACATTGTGCTGCACTCACTTTGTCTATACATTGTGCTGCACTGTCTGTATATGATGTGCTGCACTGTCTGTGTACATTGTGTTGCACTGTCTGTATACATTGTGCTGCCCTAACTGTCTGTATACATTGTGCTGCGCTGCCTGTATACATTGTGCTGCACTGTCTGTACATAGGTGCTGCACTGTCTATATACATTGTGCTGCACTTGTTCGCTGTATACATTGTGCTGCCCAACTGTCTGTATACATTGTGCTGCACTGTCTGTATACATTGTGCTGCACTGTCTATATACATTGTGCTGAACTGTCTGTATACATTGTGCTGCACTGTCTGTATACATTGTGCTGCACTGTCTGAATACATTGTGCTGCACTGTCTGTACACATTGTGCTGCACTGTCTATATACATTGTGCTGAACTGTCTGTATACATTGTGCTGCACTGTCTGTATACATTGTGCTGCACTGTCTGTATACATTGTGCTGCACTGTCTGTATACATTGTGCTGCACTGTCTGTATACACTGTGCTGCACTAACTATCTGTATACATCGTGCTGCACTAACTATCTGTATACATTGTGTTTCACAATCTGTCTGTGTACATTGTGCTGCACTAACCATACACCTTGTCTGGTACAAACTGTATGTATACATTGTACAGCACTATCTGTGTACATTGTGCTGCCCCAACTGTCCGTGTACATAGTGCTGCACTGTGTGTACATTGTGTTGCACAAACTGTCCGTATAAATTGTGCTGCACTGTCTGTATATATCGTGCTGCACTGTCTGCATGTATCGTGCTGCACTAGCTGTCTGTATACATTGTGCTGCACTAACTGTCTGTATACATTGTGCTGCACTGTCTGTACACATTGTGCTGCACTGTCTGTACACATTGTGCTGCACATGTTCCCTGTATACATTGTGTAGCCCCAACTGTCTACATTGTGCTGCACTGTCTGTATACATTGTGCTGCACTGTCTATATACATTGTGCTGCACTGTCTGTATACATTGCGCTGCACTAACTGTCTGTATACGGTGTGCTGCACTGTCTGTACACATTGTGCTGCACTGTCTGTATACGGTGCGCTGCACTGTCTGTATGCATTGTGCTGCACTGTCTGTATACATTGTGCTGCACTGTCTGTATACATTGTGCTGTACTATCTGTAGACCTTGTGCTGCAATAACTGTCTGTATACATTGTGCTGCACTGTCTGTACACATTGTGCTGCACTGTCTGTACACATTGTGCTGCACTGTCTGTATACGTTGTGCTGCACTGTCTGAATACATTGTGCTGCACTGTCTGTATCCATTGTGCTGCATGGACTGTATACATCGTGCTGCATGAGCTGTCTGTATAAATTGTGCTGCACTAACAGTATACATTGTGCTGCACTGTCTATATACATTGTGCTGCACTGTCTGAATACATTGTGCTGCACTGTCTATATACATTGTGCTGCACTGTCTGAATACATTGTGCTGCACTGTCTATATACATTGTGCTGCACGGACTGTATACATCGTGCTGCATGAGCTGTCTGTATAAATTGTGCTGCACTAACAGTATACATTGTGCAACACTTACTGTCTGTATACATTGTGCTGCATGGACTGTCTGCGTACATTGTGCTGCATGGACTGTCTGTGTACATTGTGCTGCACTCACTTTGTCTATACATTGTGCTGCACTGTCTGTATATGATGTGCTGCACTGTCTGTGTACATTGTGTTGCACTGTCTGTATACATTGTGCTGCCCTAACTGTCTGTATACATTGTGCTGCGCTGCCTGTATACATTGTGCTGCACTGTCTGTATACATTGTGCTGCATGGTCTGTATACATTGAGCTGCATGAACTGTCTGTGTACATTGTGCTCCATTGGTCTGTATACATTGTATCAATACGTTGTGCTGCACTGTCTGTATACATTGTGCTGTACTATCTGTGGACCTTGTGCTGCACTAACTGTCTGTATACATTGTGCTGCACTGTCTGTATGCTTTGTGCTGCACTAACTATCTGTATACATTGTGCTTCACAATCTGTCTGTGTACATTGTGCTGCACTAACCATACACATTGTCTGGTACAAACTGTCTGTATATATTGTACTGCACTAACTGGTTGTGTACATTGTGCTGCATTAACTCTCTGTATACATTGTACAGCACTATCTGTGTACATTGTGCTGCCCCAACTGTCCATGTACATAGTGCTGCACTGTGTGTACAATGTGTTGCACAAACTGTCCGTATACATTGTGCTGCACTGTCTGTATATATCGTGCTGCACTGTCTGTATATATCGTGCTGCACTAGCTGTCTGTATACATTGTGCTGCACTAACTGTCTGTATACATTGTGCTGCACTGTCTGTACACATTGTGCTGCACTGTCTGTACACATTGTGCTGCACTTGTTCCCTGTATACATTATGTTGCCCCAACTGTCTACATTGTGCTGCACTGTCTGTATACATTGTGCTGCACTGTCTATATACATTGTGCGGCACTGTCTGTATACATTGTGCTGCACTAACTGTCTGTATACATTGTGCTGCACTGTCTGTACACATTGTGCTACACTGTCTGTATACGGTGTGCTGCACTGTCTGTATACATTGTGCTGTACTATCTGTAGACCTTGTGCTGCACTAACTGTCTGTATACATTGTGCTGCACTGTCTGTACACATTGTGCTGCACTGTCTGTATACATTGTGCTGCACTGTCTGTATACATTGTGCTGTACTATCTGTAGACCTTGTGCTGCACTAACTGTCTGTATACATTGTGCTGCACTGTCTGTATACATTGTGCTGCACTGTCTATATACATTGTGCTGCACTGTCTGTATACGTTGTGCTGCACTGTCTATATACATTGTGCTGCACTGTCTGAATACATTGTGCTGCACTGTCTGTATACGTTGTGCTGCACTGTCTGTATACATTGTGCTGCACTGTCTGTATACATTGTGCTGCACTGTCTGTATACATTGTGCTGCACTGTCTGTATACATTGTGCTGGACTGTCTGTATGCTTTGTGCTGCACTAACTATCTGTGTACATTGTGCTGCACTAACCATACACATTGTCTGGTACAAACTGTCTGTATACATTGTACTGCACTAACTGGTTGTGTACATTGTGCTGCATTAACTGTCTGTATACATTGTACAGCACCATCTGTGTACATTGTGCTGCCCCAACTATCCGTGTACATAGTGCTGCACTGTGTCTACATTGTGTTTCACTAACTGTCCGTATAAATTGTGCTGCACTGTCTGTACATATCGTGCTGCACTGTCTGTATATATCGTGCTGCACTAGCTGTCTGTATACATTGTGCTGCACTCACCGTGTCAATACGTTGTGCGGCAGAGTCTGGATACATTGAGCTGCGCTGTCTGTATACATCATACTGCACTAACTGTCTGAATGCATTGTGCTGCACTAACTGTATACATTTTACTGCACCAACAGTCTGTGTACATTGTGCTGCACTTGCTGTCTGTATACATTATGCTGCACTTGCTGTCTGTATAATTTGGGTTGCACTAACAGTCTGTATACATTGTACTGCACTAACTGCCTGTATACATTGTGCTGCACTTATTGTCTGTATACATTGTGCTGCATGGACTGTATACATTGTGCTGCATGTACTGTCTGTATAAATTGTGCTGCACTGCCTGTATACATGGTGCTGCATTGGTCTGTATACATTGTGCTTCACTGTCTGTATGGAGTGTGCTGCAGTGTCTGTATACGTTGTGCTGCATTGTTTGTAAAAATTGTGCTGCACTCTCTGTATACATTGTGCTGCACTGTCTGTATACGTTGTGCTGCACTTACTGTCTGTATAAATTGGGCTGCACTAACTGCCTGTATACATTGTGCTGCACTGTCTGTATACATTGTACTGCATGGACTGTATACATCGTGCTGCATGAGCTGTCTGTATAAATTGTGCTGCACTAACAGTATACATTGTGCAACACATACTGTCTGTATACATTGTGCTGCATGGACTGTCTGCGTACGTTGTGCTGCATGGACTGTCTGTGTAGATTGTGCTGCACTCACTTTGTCTATACATTGTGCTGCACTGTCTGTATATGATGTGCTGCACTGTCTGTGTACATTGTGTTGCACTGTCTGTATACATTGTGCTGCCCTAACTGTCTGTATACATAGTGCTGCGCTGCCTGTATACGTTGTGCTGCACTGTCTGTACATAGGTGCTGCACTGTCTATCTCCATTGTGCTGCACTGTCTGTATACATTGTGCTGCACTTGTTCCCTGTATACATTGTGCTGCCCAACTGTCTGTATACATTGTGCTGCACTGTCTGTATACATTGTGCTGCACTGTCTGTATACATTGTGCTGCACTGTCTGTATACATTGTGCTGAACTGTCTGTATACATTGTGCTGCACTGTCTGTATACATTGTGCTGCACTGTCTATATACATTGTGCTGAACTGTCTGTATACATTGTGCTGCACTGTCTGTATACATTGTGCTGCACTGTCTGTATACATTGTGCTGCACTGTCTATACATTGTGCTGCACTGTCTGTATACATTGTGCTGCACTGTCTGTATGCTTTGTGCTGCACTAACTATCTGTATACATTGTGCTGCACTAACTATCTGTATACATTGTGTTTCACAATCTGTCTGTGTACATTGTGCTGCACTAACCATACACCTTGTCTGGTACAAACTGTCTGTATACATTGTACTGCACGAACTGGTTGTGTACATTGTGCAGCATTAACTGTCTGTATACATTGTACAGCACTATCTGTGTACATTGTGCTGCCCCAACTGTCCGTGTACATCGTGCTGCACTGTCTGTATACATTGTGCTGCACTGTCTATATACATTGTGCTGAACTGTCTGTATACATTGTGCTGCCCTAACTATCTGTATACATTGTGCTGCACTGCCTGTATACGTTGTGCTGCACTGTCTGTACATAGGTGCTGCACTGTCTATATACATTGTGCTGCACTGTCTGTATACATTGTGCTGCACTGTCTGTATACATTGTGCTGCACTGTCTGTATACATTGTGCTGCACTGTCTATATACATTGTGCTGAACTGTCTGTATACATTGTGCTGCACTGTCTGTATACATTGTGCTGCACTGTCTGTATACATTGTGCTGCACTGTCTGTATACATTGTGCTGCACTGTCTGTATGCTTTGTGCTGCACTAACTATCTGTATACATTGTGCTGCACTAACTATCTGTATACATTGTGTTTCACAATCTGTCTGTGTACATTGTGCTGCACTAACCATACACCTTGTCTGGTACAAACTGTCTGTATACATTGTACTGCACGAACTGGTTGTGTACATTGTGCTGCATTAACTGTCTGTATACATTGTACAGCACTATCTGTGTACATTGTGCTGCCCCAACTGTCCGTGTACATAGTGCTGCACTGTGTGTACATTGTGTTGCACAAACTGTCCGTATAAATTGTGCTGCACTGTCTGTATATATCGTGCTGCACTGTCTGTATGTATCGTGCTGCACTAACTATCTGTATACATTGTGCTGCACTAGCTGTCTGTATACATTGTGCTGCACTAACTGTCTGTACACATTGTGCTGCACTGTCTGTACACATTGTGCTGCACATGTTCCCTGTATACATTGTGTTGCCCCAACTGTCTACATTGTGCTGCACTGTCTGTATACATTGTGCTGCACTGTCTGTATACATTGTGTTGCACAAACTGTCCGTATAAATTGTGCTGCACTGTCTGTATATATCGTGCTGCACTGTCTGTATGTATCGTGCTGCACTAGCTGTCTGTATGCATTGTGCTGCACTAACTGTCTGTACACATTGTGCTGCACTGTCTGTACACATTGTGCTGCACATGTTCCCTGTATACATTGTGTTGCCCCAACTGTCTACATTGTGCTGCACAGTCTGTATACATTGTGCTGCACTGTCTATATACATTGTGCTGCACTGTCTGTATACATTGTGCTGCACTAACTGTCTGTATACATTGTGCTGCACTGTCAGTACACATTGTGCTGCACTGTCTGTATACGGTGTGCTGCACTGTCTGTATACATTGTGCTGCACTGTCTGTATACATTGTGCTGCACTGTCTGTATACATTGTGCTGTACTATCTGTAGACCTTGTGCTGCACTAACTGTCTGTATACATTGTGCTGCACTGTCTGTACACATTGTGCTGCACTGTCTGTACACATTGTGCTGCACTGTCTGTACACATTGTGCTGCACTTGTTCCCTGTATACATTGTGTTGACCTAACTGTCTGTATACATTGTGCTGCACTGTATGTATCCATTGTGCTGCATGGACTGTATACATCGTGCTGCATGAGCTGTCTGTATAAATTGTGCTGCACTAACAGTATACATTGTGCAACACTTACTGTCTGTATACATTGTGCTGCATGGACTGTCTGCGTACATTGTGCTGCATGGACTGTCTGTGTACATTGTGCTGCATTGGTCTGTATACATTGTGCTGCACTCACCGTGTCAATACGTTGTGCTGCACAGTCTGTATACATTGTGCTGCACTAACTTTCTGTATACATTGTGCTGCACTGTCTGTACACATTGTGCTGCACTGTCTGTACACATTGTGCTGCACTTGATCCCTGTATACATTGTGTTGCCCCAACTGTCTACATTGTGCTGCACTGTCTGTATACATTGTGCTGCACTGTCTATATACATTGTGCTGCACTGTCTGTATACATTGTGCTGCACTAACTGCCTGTATACATTGTGCTGCACTGTCTGTATACATTGTACTGCATGGACTGTATACATCGTGCTGCATGAGCTGTCTGTATAAATTGTGCTGCACTAACAGTATACATTGTGCAACACTTACTGTCTGTATACATTGTGCTGCATGGACCGTCTGCGTACATTGTGCTGCATGGACTGTCTGTGTACATTGTGCTGCACTCACTGTGTCTATACATTGTGCTGCACTGTCTGTATATGATGTGCTGCACTGTCTGTGTACATTGTGCTGCACTGTCTGTATACATTGTGCTGCCCTAACTGTCTGTATACATTGTGCTGCACTGTCTGTATACATTGTGCTGCCCTAACTGTCTGTATACATTGTGCTGCACTGTCTGTACATATGTGCTGCACTGTCTGTATACATTGTGCTGCACTTGTTCCCTGTATACATTGTGCTGCCCAACTGTCTATATACATTGTGCTGAACTGTCTGTATACATTGTGCTGCACTGTCTGTATACGTTGTGCTGCACTAACTGTCTGTATACATTGTGCTGCACTAACTGTCTGTATACATTGTGCTGCACTGTCTGTACACATTGTGCTGCACTGTCTGTACACATTGTGCTGCACTTGTTCCCTGTATACATTGTGTTGCCCTAACTGTCTGTATACATTGTGCTGCACTGTCTGTATACATTGTGCTGCACTGTCTATATACATTGTGCTGCACTGTCTATATACACTGTGCTGCACTGTCTGAATACATTGTGCTGCACTGTCTGTATCCATTGTGCTGCATGGACTGTATACATTGTGCTGCATGAACTGTCTGTATACATTGTGCTGCACTCACCGTGTCAATACGTTGTGCGGCAGAGTCTGGATACATTGTGCTGCGCTGTCTGTATACATCATACTGCACTAACTGTCTGAATGCATTGTGCTGCACTAACTGTATACATTTTACTGCACCAACAGTCTGTGTACATTGTGCTGCACTTGCTGTCTGTATACATTATACTGCACTTGCTGTCTGTATAATTTGGGTTGCACTAACAGTCTGTATACATTGTACTGCACTAACTGCCTGTATACATTGTGCTGCACTTATTGTCTGTATACATTGTGCTGCATGGACTGTATACATTGTGCTGCATGTACTGTCTGTATAAATTGTGCTGCACTGCCTGTATACATGGTGCTGCATTGGTCTGTATACATTGTGCTTCACTGTCTGTATGGAGTGTGCTGCAGTGTCTGTATACGTTGTGCTGCATTGGTTGTAAAAATTGGGCTGCACTAACTGCCTGTATACATTGTGCTGCACTGTCTGTATACATTGTACTGCATGGACTGTATACATCGTGCTGCATGAGCTGTCTGTATAAATTGTGCTGCACTAACAGTATACATTGTGCAACACTTACTGTCTGTATACATTGTGCTGCATGGACTGTATACATTGTGCTGCATGTACTGTCTGTATAAATTGTGCTGCACTGCCTGTATACATGGTGCTGCATTGGTCTGTATACATTGTGCTTCACTGTCTGTATGGAGTGTGCTGCAGTGTCTGTATAAGTTGTGCTGCATTGTTTGTAAAAATTGTGCTGCACTCTCTGTATACATTGTGCTGCACTGTCTGTATACGTTGTGCTGCACTTACTGTCTGTATAAATTGGGCTGCACTAACTGCCTGTATACATTGTGCTGCACTGTCTGTATACATTGTACTGCATGGACTGTATACATCGTGCTGCATGAGCTGTCTGTATAAATTGTGCTGCACTAACAGTATACATTGTGCAACACTTACTGTCTGTATACATTGTGCTGCATGGACTGTCTGCGTACATTGTGCTGCATGGACTGTCTGTGTACATTGTGCTGCACTCACTGTGTCTATACATTGTGCTGCACTGTCTGTATATGATGTGCTGCACTGTCTGTGTACATTGTGCTGCACTGTCTGTATACATTGTGCTGCCCTAACTGTCTGTATACATTGTGCTGCACTGTCTGTATACATTGTGCTGCCCTAACTGTCTGTATACATTGTGCTGCACTGTCTGTACATATGTGCTGCACTGTCTGTATACATTGTGCTGCACTTGTTCCCTGTATACATTGTGCTGCCCAACTGTCTATATACATTGTGCTGAACTGTCTGTATACATTGTGCTGCACTGTCTGTATACATGGTGCTGCATTGGTCTGTATACATTGTGCTTCACTGTCTGTATGGAGTGTGCTGCAGTGTCTGTATACGTTGTGCTGCATTGGTTGTAAAAATTGGGCTGCACTAACTGCCTGTATACATTGTGCTGCACTGTCTGTATACATTGTACTGCATTGGTCTGTATACATTGTGCTTCACTGTCTGTATGGAGTGTGCTGCAGTGTCTGTAAACGTTGTGCTGCATTGGTTGTAAAAATTGGGCTGCACTAACTGCCTGTATACATTGTGCTGCACTGTCTGTATACATTGTACTGCATGGACTGTATACATCGTGCTGCATGAGCTGTCTGTATAAATTGTGCTGCACTAACAGTATACATTGTGCAACACTTACTGTCTGTATACATTGTGCTGCATGGACTGTATACATTGTGCTGCATGTACTGTCTGTATAAATTGTGCTGCACTGCCTGTATACATGGTGCTGCATTGGTCTGTATACATTGTGCTTCACTGTCTGTATGGAGTGTGCTGCAGTGTCTGTATACGTTGTGCTGCATTGTTTGTAAAAATTGTGCTGCACTGTCTGTACACATTGTGCTGCACTGTCTGTACACATTGTGCTGCACTTGTTCCCTGTATACATTGTGTTGCCCCAACTGTCTACATTGTGCTGCACTGTCTGTATACATTGTGCTGCACAGTCTATATACATTGTGCTGCACTGTCTGTATACATTGTGCTGCACTAACTGCCTGTATACATTGTGCTGCACTGTCTGTATACATTGTACTGCATGGACTGTATACATCGTGCTGCATGAGCTGTCTGTATAAATTGTGCTGCACTAACAGTATACATTGTGCAACACTTACTGTCTGTATACATTGTGCTGCATGGACTGTCTGCGTACATTGTGCTGCATGGACTGTCTGTGTACATTGTGCTGCACTCACTGTGTCTCTACATTGTGCTGCACTGTCTGTATATGATGTGCTGCACTGTCTGTGTACATTGTGCTGCACTGTCTGTATACATTGTGCTGCCCTAACTGTCTGTATACATTGTGCTGCACTGTCTGTATACATTGTGCTGCCCTAACTGTCTGTATGCATTGTGCTGCACTGTCTGTACATATGTGCTGCACTGTCTGTATACATTGTGCTGCACTTGTTCCCTGTATACATTGTGCTGCCCAACTGTCTATATACATTGTGCTGAACTGTCTGTATACATTGTGCTGCACTAACTGTCTGTATACATTGTGCTTCACTGTCTGTATGGAGTGTGCTGCAGTGTCTGTATACGTTGTGCTGCATTGGTTGTAAAAATTGGGCTGCACTAACTGCCTGTATACATTGTGCTGCACTGTCTGTATACATTGTACTGCATGGACTGTATACATCGTGCTGCATGAGCTGTCTGTATAAATTGTGCTGCACTAACAGTATACATTGTGCAACACTTACTGTCTGTATACATTGTGCTGCATGGACTGTCTGCGTACATTGTGCTGCATGGACTGTCTGTGTACATTGTGCTGCACTCACTGTGTCTATACATTGTGCTGCACTGTCTGTATATGATGTGCTGCACTGTCTGTGTACATTGTGCTGCACTGTCTGTATGCATTGTGCTGCCCTAACTGTCTGTATACATTGTGCTGCACTGTCTGTATACATTGTGCTGCCCTAACTGTCTGTATACATTGTGCTGCACTGTCTGTACATATGTGCTGCACTGTCTGTATACATTGTGCTGCACTTGTTCCCTGTATACATTGTGCTGCCCAACTGTCTATATACATTGTGCTGAACTGTCTGTATACATTGTGCTGCACTGTCTGTATACGTTGTGCTGCACAGTCTGTATACATTGTGCTGCACTAACTGTCTGTATACATTGTGCTGCACTGTCTGTACACATTGTGCTGCACTGTCTGTACACATTGTGCTGCACTTGTTCCCTGTATACATTGTGCTGCACAGTCTATATACATTGTGCTGCACTGTCTGTATACATTGTGCTGCACAGTCTATATACATTGTGCTGCACTGTCTGTATACATTGTGCTGCACTAACTGCCTGTATACATTGTGCTGCACTGTCTGTATACATTGTACTGCATGGACTGTATACATCGTGCTGCATGAGCTGTCTGTATAAATTGTGCTGCACTAACAGTATACATTGTGCAACACTTACTGTCTGTATACATTGTGCTGCATGGACTGTCTGCGTACATTGTGCTGCATGGACTGTCTGTGTACATTGTGCTGCACTCACTGTGTCTATACATTGTGCTGCACTGTCTGTATATGATGTGCTGCACTGTCTGTGTACATTGTGCTGCACTGTCTGTATACATTGTGCTGCCCTAACTGTCTGTATACATTGTGCTGCACTGTCTGTATACATTGTGCTGCCCTAACTGTCTGTATACATTGTGCTGCACTGTCTGTACATATGTGCTGCACTGTCTGTATACATTGTGCTGCACTTGTTCCCTGTATACATTGTGCTGCCCAACTGTCTATAGACATTGTGCTGAACTGTCTGTATACATTGTGCTGCACTGTCTGTATACGTTGTGCTGCACAGTCTGTATACATTGTGCTGCACTAACTGTCTGTATACATTGTGCTGCACTGTCTGTACACATTGTGCTGCACTGTCTGTACACATTGTGCTGCACTTGTTCCCTGTATACATTGTGCTGCACAGTCTATATACATTGTGCTGCACTGTCTGTATACATTGTGCTGCACAGTCTATATACATTGTGCTGCACTGTCTGTATACATTGTGCTGCACTAACTGCCTGTATACATTGTGCTGCACTGTCTGTATACATTGTACTGCATGGACTGTATACATCGTGCTGCATGAGCTGTCTGTATAAATTGTGCTGCACTAACAGTATACATTGTGCAACACTTACTGTCTGTATACATTGTGCTGCATGGACTGTCTGCGTACATTGTGCTGCATGGACTGTCTGTGTACATTGTGCTGCACTCACTGTGTCTATACATTGTGCTGCACTGTCTGTATATGATGTGCTGCACTGTCTGTGTACATTGTGCTGCACTGTCTGTATACATTGTGCTGCCCTAACTGTCTGTATACATTGTGCTGCACTGTCTGTATACATTGTGCTGCCCTAACTGTCTGTATACATTGTGCTGCACTGTCTGTACATATGTGCTGCACTGTCTGTATACATTGTGCTGCACTTGTTCCCTGTATACATTGTGCTGCCCAACTGTCTATAGACATTGTGCTGAACTGTCTGTATACATTGTGCTGCACCAACAGTCTGTGTACATTGTGCTGCACTTGCTGTCTGTATACATTATGCTGCACTTGCTGTCTGTATAATTTGGGTTGCACTAACAGTCTGTATACATTGTACTGCACTAACTGCCTGTATACATTGTGCTGCACTTATTGTCTGTATACATTGTGCTGCATGGACTGTATACATTGTGCTGCATGTACTGTCTGTATAAATTGTGCTGCACTGCCTGTATACATGGTGCTGCATTGGTCTGTATACATTGTGCTTCACTGTCTGTATGGAGTGTGCTGCAGTGTCTGTATACGTTGTGCTGCATTGTTTGTAAAAATTGTGCTGCACTCTCTGTATACATTGTGCTGCACTGTCTGTATACGTTGTGCTGCACTTACTGTCTGTATAAATTGGGCTGCACTAACTGCCTGTATACATTGTGCTGCACTGTCTGTATACATTGTACTGCATGGACTGTATACATCGTGCTGCATGAGCTGTCTGTATAAATTGTGCTGCACTAACAGTATACATTGTGCAACACTTACTGTCTGTATACATTGTGCTGCATGGACTGTCTGCGTACATTGTGCTGCATGGACTGTCTGTGTACATTGTGCTGCACTCACTGTGTCTATACATTGTGCTGCACTGTCTGTATATGATGTGCTGCACTGTCTGTGTACATTGTGCTGCACTGTCTGTATACATTGTGCTGCCCTAACTGTCTGTATACATTGTGCTGCACTGTCTGTATACATTGTGCTGCCCTAACTGTCTGTATACATTGTGCTGCACTGTCTGTACATATGTGCTGCACTGTCTGTATACATTGTGCTGCACTTGTTCCCTGTATACATTGTGCTGCCCAACTGTCTATATACATTGTGCTGAACTGTCTGTATACATTGTGCTGCACTGTCTGTATACGTTGTGCTGCACAGTCTGTATACATTGTGCTGCACTAACTGTCTGTATACATTGTGCCGCACTGTCTGTACACATTGTGCTGCACTGTCTGTACACATTGTGCTGCACTTGTTCCCTGTATACATTGTTTTGCCCCAACTGTCTACATTGTGCTGCACTGTCTGTATACATTGTGCTGCACAGTCTATATACATTGTGCTGCACTGTCTGTATACATTGTGCTGCACTAACTGCCTGTATACATTGTGCTGCACTGTCTGTATACATTGTACTGCATGGACTGTATACATCGTGCTGCATGAGCTGTCTGTATAAATTGTGCTGCACTAACAGTATACATTGTGCAACACTTACTGTCTGTATACATTGTGCTGCATGGACTGTCTGCGTACATTGTGCTGCATGGACTGTCTGTGTACATTGTGCTGCACTCACTGTGTCTCTACATTGTGCTGCACTGTCTGTATATGATGTGCTGCACTGTCTGTGTACATTGTGCTGCACTGTCTGTATACATTGTGCTGCCCTAACTGTCTGTATACATTGTGCTGCACTGTCTGTATACATTGTGCTGCCCTAACTGTCTGTATGCATTGTGCTGCACTGTCTGTACATATGTGCTGCACTGTCTGTATACATTGTGCTGCACTTGTTCCCTGTATACATTGTGCTGCCCAACTGTCTATATACATTGTGCTGAACTGTCTGTATACATTGTGCTGCACTAACTGTCTGTATACATTGTGCTGCACTAACTGTCTGTATACATTGTGCTGCACTGTCTGTACACATTGTGCTGCACTGTCTGTACACATTGTGCTGCACTTGTTCCCTGTATACATTGTGTTGCCCCAACTGTCTACATTGTGCTGCACTGTCTGTATACATTGTGCTGCACTGTCTATATACATTGTGCTGCACTGTCTGTATACATTGTGCTGCACTAACTGTCTGTATACATTGTGCTGCACTGTCTGTATACATTGTGCTGCACTGTCTGTATACATTGTGCTGTACTATCTGTAGACCTTGTGCTGCACTAACTGTCTGTATACATTGTGCTGCACTGTCTGTACACATTGTGCTGCACTGTCTGTACACATTGTGCTGCACTGTCTGTACACATTGTGCTGCACTGTCTGTACACATTGTGCTGCACTAGTTCCCTGTATACATTGTGTTGCCCTAACTGTCTGTATACATTGTGCTGCACTGTCTGTATACATTGTGCTGCACTGTCTGTATACATTGTGCTGCACTGTCTGTATACGTTGTGCTGCACTGTCTATATACATTGTGCTGCACTGTCTGAACACATTGTGCTGCACTGTCTGTATCCATTGTGCTGCATGGACTGTATACATTGTGCTGCATGAACTGTCTGTGTACATTGTGCTGCATTGGTCTGTATACATTGTGCTGCACTCACCGTGTCAATACGTTGTGCGGCAGAGTCTGGATACATTGTGCTGCGCTGTCTGTATACATCATACTGCACTATCTGTCTGAATGCATTGTGCTGCACTAACTGTATACATTTTACTGCACCAACAGTCTGTGTACATTGTGCTGCACTTGCTGTCTGTATACATTATGCTGCACTTGCTGTCTGTATAATTTGGGTTGCACTAACAGTCTGTATACATTGTTCTGCACTAACTGCCTGTATACATTGTGCTGCACTTATTGTCTGTATACATTGTGCTGCATGGACTGTATACATTGTGCTGCATGTACTGTCTGTATAAATTGTGCTGCACTGCCTGTATACATGGTGCTGCATTGGTCTGTATACATTGTGCTTCACTGTCTGTATGGAGTGTGCTGCAGTGTCTGTATACGTTGTGCTGCATTGTTTGTAAAAATTGTGCTGCACTCTCTGTATACATTGTGCTGCACTGTCTGTATACGTTGTGCTGCACTTACTGTTTGTATAAATTGGGCTGCACTAACTGCCTGTATACATTGTGCTGCACTGTCTGTATACATTGTACTGCATGGACTGTATACATCGTGCTGCATGAGCTGTCTGTATAAATTGTGCTGCACTAACAGTATACATTGTGCAACACTTACTGTCTGTATACATTGTGCTGCATGGACTGTCTGCGGACATTGTGCTGCATGGACTGTCTGTGTACATTGTGCTGCACTCACTGTGTCTATACATTGTGCTGCACTGTCTGTATATGATGTGCTGCACTGTCTGTGTACATTGTGCTGCACTGTCTGTATGCATTGTGCTGCCCTAACTGTCTGTATACATTGTGCTGCACTGTCTGTATACATTGTGCTGCCCTAACTGTCTGTATACATTGTGCTGCACTGTCTGTACATATGTGCTGCACTGTCTGTATACATTGTGCTGCACTTGTTCCCTGTATACATTGTGCTGCCCAACTGTCTATATACATTGTGCTGAACTGTCTGTATACATTGTGCTGCACTGTCTATATACATTGTGCTGCACTGTCTGTATACGTTGTGCTGCACAGTCTGTATACATTGTGCTGCACTGTCTGTATACGTTGTGCTGCACTGTCTGTATACATTGTGCTGCACTGTCTGTATACATTGTGCTGCACTGTCTGTTTCCATTGTGCTGCACTTGTTCCCTGTATACATTGTGGTGCCCCAACTGTCTACATTGTGCTGCACTGTCTGTATACATTGTGCTGCACTGTCTGTATGCTTTGTGCTGCACTAACTATCTGTATACATTGTGCTTCACAATCTGTCTGTGTACATTGTGCTGCACTAACCATACACATTGTCTGGTACAAACTGTCTGTATACATTGTGCTGCACTAAATGTCTGTATAGATTGTGCTGCACTAACTATCTGTATACATTGTGCTTCACAATCTGTCTGTGTACATTGTGCTGCACTAACCATACACATTGTCTGGTACAAACAGTCTGTATACATTGTACTGCACGAACTGGTTGTGTACATTGTGCTGCATTAACTGTCTGTATACATTGTACAGCACTATCTGTGTACATTGTGCTGCCCCAACTGTCCGTGTACATAGTGCTGCACTGTGTGTACGTTGTGTTGCACTAACTGTCTGTATAAATTGTGCTGCACTGTCTGTATATATCGTGCTGCACTGTCTGTATATATCGTGCTCCACTAGCTGTCTGTATACATTGTGCTGCACTAACTGTCTGTATACATTGTGCTGCACTGTCTGTACACATTGTGCTGCACTGTCTGAATACATTGTGCTGCACTGTCTGTATACATTGTGCTGCATGGTCTGTATACATTGTGCTGCATGAACTGTCTGTGCACATTGTGCTCCATTGGTCTGCATACATTGTATCAATAAGTTGTGCGGCACTGTCTGTATACATTGTGCTGTACTATCTGTAGAACTTGTGCTGCACAAACTGTCTGTATACATTGTGCTGCACTGTCTGTACACATTGTGCTGTACTATCTGTAGAACTTGTGCTGAACTAACTGTCTGTATACATTGTGCTGCACTGTCTGTACACATTGTGCTGCGCTGTCTGTACACATGGTGCTGCACTGTATGTACACATTGTGCTGCACTTGTTCCCTGTATACATTGTGTTGCCCTAACTGTCTGTATACGTTGTGCCGCACTGTCTGTACACATTGTGCTGCACTGTCGATATACATTGTGCTGCACTGTCTGTATACGTTGTGCTGCACTGTCTATATACATTGTGCTGCACTGTCTGAATACATTGTGCTGCACTGTCTGTATCCATTGTGCTGCATGGACTGTATACATTGTGCTGCATGAACTGTCTGTGTACATTGTGCTGCATTGGTCTGTATACATTGTGCTGCACTCACCGTGTCAATACGTTGTGCGGCAGAGTCTGGATACATTGTGCTGCGCTGTCTGTATACATCATACTGCACTAACTGTCTGAGTGCATTGTGCTGCACTAACTGTATACATTTTACTGCACCAGCAGTCTGTGTACATTGTGCTGCACTTGCTGTCTGTATACATTATGCTGCACTTGCTGTCTGTATAATTTGGGTTGCACTAACAGTCTGTATACATTGTACTGCACTAACTGCCTGTATACATTGTGCTGCACTTATTGTCTGTATACATTGTGCTGCATGGACTGTATACATTGTGCTGCATGTACTGTCTGTATAAATTGTGCTGCACTGCCTGTATACATGGTGCTGCATTGGTCTGTATTTATTGTGCTGCATTAGTCTGTATACATTAAGCGGCATCAGCTCTCAGAATACATTGTGCTGCACTCACTGTCTGTATACATTGTGCTGCACTAACTGTATACATTTTGCTGCACTAACAGTCTATGTACATTGTGCTGCACTTACTGTCTGTATATATTGTGCTGTACTGTCTGTATACATTGTGCTGTACTGTCTGTATACATTGAGCTGCGCTCACTGTATTTATATATTGTGCTGCACTAACTGTATAAATTGTGCTGCACTAAATGTCTGTATAGATTGTGCTGCACTCTCTGTATACATTGTGCTGCACTGTCTGTATACGTTGTGCTGCACTGTCTGTATACATTGTTGTGCACTGTCTGTATACATTGTGCTGCACTGTCTGTATACATTGTGCTGCACTGTCTGTATACATTGTGCTGCACTGTCTGTATGCTTTGTGCTGCACTAACTATCTGTATACATTGTGCTGCACTAACTATCTGTATACATTGTGCTTCACAATCTGTCTGTGTACATTGTGCTGCACTAACCATACACATTGTCTGGTACAAACTGTCTGTATATATTGTACTGCACTAACTGGTTGTGTACATTGTGCTGCATTAACTGTCTGTATACATTGTACAGCACTATCTGTGTACATTGTGCTGCCCCAACTGTCCGTGTACATAGTGCTGCACTGTGTGTACATTGTGTTGCACAAACTGTCCGTATAAATTGTGCTGCACTGTCTGTATATATCGTGCTCACTGTCTGTATATATCGTGCTGCACTAGCTGTCTGTATACATTGTGCTGCACTAACTGTCTGTATACATTGTGCTGCACTGTCTGTACACATTGTGCTGCACTGTCTGTACACATTGTGCTGCACTTGTTCCCTGTATACATTGTGTTGCCCCAACTGTCTACATGGTGCTGCACTGTCTGTATACATTGTGCTGCACTGTCTGTATACATTGTGCTGCACTGTCTGTATACATTGTGCTGCACTAACTGTCTGTATACATTGTGCTGCACTGTCTGTACACATTGTGCTGCACTGTCTGTATACGGTGTGCTGCACTGTCTGTATACATTGTGCTGCACTGTCTGTATACATTGTGCTGCACTGTCTGTATACATTGTGCTGTTCTATCTGTAGACCTTGTGCTGCACTAACTCTCTGTATACATTGTGCTGCACTGTCTGTACACATTGTGCTGCACTGTCTGTACACATTGTGCTGCACTGTCTGTACACATTGTGCTGCACTTGTTCCCTGTATACATTGTGTTGCCCTAACTGTCTGTATACATTGTGCTGCACTGTCTGTATACATTGTGCTGCACTGTCTATATACATTGTGCTGCATTGTCTGTATACGTTGTGCTGCACTGCTTATATACATTGTGCTGCACTGTCTGAATACATTGTGCTGCACTGTCTGTATCCATTGTGCTGCATGGACTGTATACATTGTGCTGCATGAACTGTCTGTGTACATTGTGCTGCATTGGTCTGTATACATTGTGCTGCACTCACCGCGTCAATACGTTGTGCGGCAGAGTCTGGATACATTGTGCTGCGCTGTCTGTATACATCATACTGCACTAACTGTCTGAATGCATTGTGCTGCACTAACTGTATACATTTTACTGCACCAACGGTCTGTGTACATTGTGCTGCACTTGCTGTCTGTATACATTATGCTGCACTTGCTGTCTGTATAATTTGGGTTGCACTAACAGTCTGTATACATTGTACTGCACTAACTGCCTGTATACATTGTGCTGCACTTATTGTCTGTATACATTGTGCTGCATGGACTGTATACATTGTGCTGCATGTACTATCTGTATAAATTGTGCTGCACTGTCTGTATACATTGTGCTGCACTGTCTGTATACATTGTGCTGTACTGTCTGTATACATTGAGCTGTACTGTCTGTATACATTGAGCTGCACTCACTGTGTTTATATATTGTGCTGTACTGTCTGTATAGATCGTGCTGCACTGTCTGTATACATTGTGCTGTACTGTCTGTATAGATCGTGCTGCACTGTCTGTAAACATTGTGCTGCACTGTCTGTATATGTTGTGCTGCACTGTCTGTATGCATTGTTGTGCACTGTCTGTATAGATTGTGCTGCACTGTCTGTATACATTGTGTTGCACTAACTGTCTGTATTAATTGTGCTGCACTGTCTGTATATATCGTGCTGCACTATCTGTATATATCGTGCTGCACTAGCTGTCTGTATACATAGTGCTGCACTAACTGTCTGTATACACTGTGCTGCACTGTCAGTCCACATTGTGCTGCACTGTCTGTATACGGTGTGCTGCACTGTCTGTAGACATTGTTGCGCACTGTCTGTATACATTGTGCTGCACTGTCTGTAAACATTGTGCTGCACTGTCTGTATACATTGTCCTGCACAGTCTGTATGCTTTGTGCTGGACTAACTATCTGTATACATTGTGCTTCACAATCTGTCTGTGTACATTGTACTGCACTAACTATCTGTGTTCATTGTGCTGCACTAACCATACACATTGTCTGGTACAAACTGTCTGTATACATTGTACTGCACTAACTTGTTGTGTACATTGTGCTGCATTAACTGCCTGTATACATTGTACAGCACTATCTGTGGACATTGTGCTGCCCCAACTGTCCGTGTACATAGTGCTGCACTGTGTGTACATTGTGTTGCACAAACTGTCTGTATAAATCCTGCTGCACTGTCTGTATATATCGTGCTGCACTAGCTGTCTGTATACATTGTGCTGCACTAACTGTCTGTATACACTGTGCTGCACTGTCTGTACACATTGTGCTGCACTGTCTGTATACGGTGTGCTGCACTGTCTGTATACATTGTGCTGCACTGTCTGTATACATTGTGCTGCACTGTCTGTATACATTGTGCTGTACTATCTGTAGATCTTGTGCTGCACTAACTGTCTGTATACATTGTGCTGCACTGTCTGTACACATTGTGCTGCACTGTCTGTACACATTGTGCTGCACTGTATGTACACATTGTGCTCCACTTGTTCCCTGTATACATTGTGTTGCCCTAACTGTCTGTATACATTGTGCTGCACTGTCTATATACATTCTGCTGCACTGTCTGTATACGTTGTGCGGCACTGTCTGTATACATTGTGCTGCACTGTCTGAATACATTGTGCTGCATGGACTGTATACATTGTGCTGCATGAACTGTCTGTGTACATTGTTCTGCATTGGTCTGTATACATTGTGCTGCACTCACCGTGTCAATACGTTGTGCGGCAGAGTCTGGATACATTGTGCTGCGCTGTCTGTATACATCATACTGCACTAACTGTCAGAATGCATTGTGCTGCACTAACTGTATACATTTTACTGCACCAACAGTCTGTGTACATTGTGCTGCACTTGCTGTCTGTATACATTATGCTGCACTTGCTGTCTGTATAATTTGGGTTGCACAAACAGTCTGTATACATTGTACTGCACTAACTGCCTGTAGACATTGTGCTGCACTTATTGTCTGTATACTTGTGCTGCATGGACTGTATACATTGTGCTGCATGTACTGTCTGTATAAATTGTGCTGCACTGCCTGTATACATGGTGCTGCATTGGTCTGCATTCATTGTGCTGCATTAGTCTGTATACATTAAGCGGCATCAGCTCTCAGAATACATTGTGCTGCACTCACTGTTAGTATACATTGTGCTGCACTAACTGTATACATTTTGCTGCACTAACAGTCTATGTACATTGTGCTGCACTTACTGTCTGTATACATTGTGCTGCACTGTCTGTATACGGTGTGCTGCACTGTCTGTATACATTGTGCTGCACTGTCTGTATACATTGTGCTGCACTGTCTGTATACATTGTGCTGCACTGTCTGTATACATTGTGCTGTACTATCTGTAGACCTTGTGCTGCACTAACTGTCTGTATACATTGTGCTGCACTGTCTGTACACATTGTGCTGCACTGTCTGTACACATTGTGCTGCACTGTCTGTACACATTGTGCTGCACTGTACACATTGTGCTGCACTTGTTCCCTGTATACATTCTGTTGCCCTAACTGTCTGTATACATTGTGCTGCACTGTCTGTATACATTGTGCTGCACTGTCTATATACATTGTGCTGCACTGTCTGTATACGTTGTGCTGCACTGTCTATATACATTGTGCTGCACTGTCTGAACACATTGTGCTGCTCTGCCTGTATCCATTGTGCTGCATGGACTGTATACATTGTGCTGCATGAACTGTCTGTGTACATTGTGCTGCATTGGTCTGTATACATTGTGCTGCACTCACCGTGTCAATACGTTGTGCGGCAGAGTCTGGATACACTGTGCTGCGCTGTCTGTATACATCATACTGCACTAACTGTCCGAATGCATTGTGCTGCACTAACTGTATACATTTTACTGCACCAACAGTCTGTGTACATTGTGCTGCACTTGCTGTCTGTATACATTATGCTGCACTTGCTGTCTGTATAATTTGGGTTGCACTAACAGTCTGTATACATTGTACTGCACTAACTGCCTGTATACATTGTGCTGCACTTATTGTCTGTATACATTGTGCTGCATGGACTGTATACATTGTGCTGCATGTACTGTCTGTATAAATTGTGCTGCACTGCCTGTATACATGGTGCTGCATTGGTCTGTATTCATTGTGCTGCATTGGGCTGTATACATTATGCGGCAACAGCTCTCAGAATACATTGTGCTGCACTCACTGTTAGTGTACATTGTGTAGCACTGCGTGTATACATTGTGCTGCACTAACTGTATACATTTTGCTGCACTAACAGTCTATGTACATTGTGCTGCACTTACTGTCTGTATACATTGTGCTGTACTGTCTGTATACATTGTGCTGCACTATCTGTATACATTGTGCTGTACTGTCTGTATACATTGAGCTGCACTGTCTGTATACATTGTGCTGTACTGTCTGTATACATTGAGCTGCACTCACTGTGTTTATACATTGTGTTGCCCTAACTGTATAAATTGTGCTGCACTAACTCTGTATAGATTGTGCTGCACTGTCTGTATGCATTGTGCTGCACTGTCTGTATGCATTGTGCTGCACTGTCAGTATAGATTGTGCTGCACTGTCTGAATACATTGTGCTGCACTGTCTGTATACATTGTGCTGCACTGTCTGTATGCATTGTGCTGCACTGTCAGTATAGATTGTGCTGCACTGTCTGTATGCATTGTGCTGCACTAACTATCTGTATACATTGTGCTGCACTAACTATCTGTATACATTGTGCTTCACAATCTGTCTGTGTACATTGTGCTGCATGGACTGTATACATTGTGCTGCATGTACTGTCTGTATAAATTGTGCTGCACTGCCTGTATACATGGTGCTGCATTGGTCTGTATACATTGTGCTTCACTGTCTGTATGGAGTGTGCTGCAGTGTCTGTATACGTTGTGCTGCATTGTTTGTAAAAATTGTGCTGCACTCTCTGTATACATTGTGCTGCACTGTCTGTATACGTTGTGCTGCACTTACTGTCTGTATAAATTGGGCTGCACTAACTGCCTGTATACATTGTGCTGCACTGTCTGTATACATTGTACTGCATGGACTGTATACATCGTGCTGCATGAGCTGTCTGTATAAATTGTGCTGCACTAACAGTATACATTGTGCAACACATACTGTCTGTATACATTGTGCTGCATGGACTGTCTGCGTACGTTGTGCTGCATGGACTGTCTGTGTAGATTGTGCTGCACTCACTTTGTCTATACATTGTGCTGCACTGTCTGTATATGATGTGCTGCACTGTCTGTGTACATTGTGTTGCACTGTCTGTATACATTGTGCTGCCCTAACTGTCTGTATACATAGTGCTGCGCTGCCTGTATACGTTGTGCTGCACTGTCTGTACATAGGTGCTGCACTGTCTATCTCCATTGTGCTGCACTGTCTGTATACATTGTGCTGCACTTGTTCCCTGTATACATTGTGCTGCCCAACTGTCTGTATACATTGTGCTGCACTGTCTGTATACATTGTGCTGCACTGTCTGTATACATTGTGCTGCACTGTCTGTATACATTGTGCTGAACTGTCTGTATACATTGTGCTGCACTGTCTGTATACATTGTGCTGCACTGTCTATATACATTGTGCTGAACTGTCTGTATACATTGTACTGCACTGTCTGTATACATTGTGCTGCACTGTCTGTATACATTGTGCTGCACTGTCTATACATTGTGCTGCACTGTCTGTATACATTGTGCTGCACTGTCTGTATGCTTTGTGCTGCACTAACTATCTGTATACATTGTGCTGCACTAACTATCTGTATACATTGTGTTTCACAATCTGTCTGTGTACATTGTGCTGCACTAACCATACACCTTGTCTGGTACAAACTGTCTGTATACATTGTACTGCACGAACTGGTTGTGTACATTGTGCAGCATTAACTGTCTGTATACATTGTACAGCACTATCTGTGTACATTGTGCTGCCCCAACTGTCCGTGTACATAGTGCTGCACTGTCTGTATACATTGTGCTGCACTGTCTATATACATTGTGCTGAACTGTCTGTATACATTGTGCTGCCCTAACTATCTGTATACATTGTGCTGCACTGCCTGTATACGTTGTGCTGCACTGTCTGTACATAGGTGCTGCACTGTCTATATACATTGTGCTGCACTGTCTGTATACATTGTGCTGCACTGTCTGTATACATTGTGCTGCACTGTCTGTATACATTGTGCTGCACTGTCTATATACATTGTGCTGAACTGTCTGTATACATTGTGCTGCACTGTCTGTATACATTGTGCTGCACTGTCTGTATACATTGTGCTGCACTGTCTGTATACATTGTGCTGCACTGTCTGTATGCTTTGTGCTGCACTAACTATCTGTATACATTGTGCTGCACTAACTATCTGTATACATTGTGTTTCACAATCTGTCTGTGTACATTGTGCTGCACTAACCATACACCTTGTCTGGTACAAACTGTCTGTATACATTGTACTGCACGAACTGGTTGTGTACATTGTGCTGCATTAACTGTCTGTATACATTGTACAGCACTATCTGTGTACATTGTGCTGCCCCAACTGTCCGTGTACATAGTGCTGCACTGTGTGTACATTGTGTTGCACAAACTGTCCGTATAAATTGAGCTGCACTGTCTGTATATATCGTGCTGCACTGTCTGTATGTATCGTGCTGCACTAACTATCTGTATACATTGTGCTGCACTAGCTGTCTGTATACATTGTGCTGCACTAACTGTCTGTACACATTGTGCTGCACTGTCTGTACACATTGTGCTGCACTGTCGATATACATTGTGCTGCACTGTCTGTATACGTTGTGCTGCACTGTCTATATACATTGTGCTGCACTGTCTGAATACATTGTGCTGCACTGTCTGTATCCATTGTGCTGCATGGACTGTATACATTGTGCTGCATGAACTGTCTGTGTACATTGTGCTGCATTGGTCTGTATACATTGTGCTGCACTCACCGTGTCAATACGTTGTGCGGCAGAGTCTGGATACATTGTGCTGCGCTGTCTGTATACATCATACTGCACTAACTGTCTGAGTGCATTGTGCTGCACTAACTGTATACATTTTACTGCACCAGCAGTCTGTGTACATTGTGCTGCACTTGCTGTCTGTATACATTATGCTGCACTTGCTGTCTGTATAATTTGGGTTGCACTAACAGTCTGTATACATTGTACTGCACTAACTGCCTGTATACATTGTGCTGCACTTATTGTCTGTATACATTGTGCTGCATGGACTGTATACATTGTGCTGCATGTACTGTCTGTATAAATTGTGCTGCACTGCCTGTATACATGGTGCTGCATTGGTCTGTATTTATTGTGCTGCATTAGTCTGTATACATTAAGCGGCATCAGCTCTCAGAATACATTGTGCTGCACTCACTGTCTGTATACATTGTGCTGCACTAACTGTATACATTTTGCTGCACTAACAGTCTATGTACATTGTGCTGCACTTACTGTCTGTATATATTGTGCTGTACTGTCTGTATACATTGTGCTGTACTGTCTGTATACATTGAGCTGCGCTCACTGTATTTATATATTGTGCTGCACTAACTGTATAAATTGTGCTGCACTAAATGTCTGTATAGATTGTGCTGCACCCTCTGTATACATTGTGCTGCACTGTCTGTATACGTTGTGCTGCACTGTCTGTATACATTGTTGTGCACTGTCTGTATACATTGTGCTGCACTCACCGTGTCAATACGTTGTGCGGCAGAGTCTGGATACATTGTGCTGCGCTGTCTGTATACATCATACTGCACTAACTGTCTGAATGCATTGTGCTGCACTAACTGTATACATTTTACTGCACCAACAGTCTGTGTACATTGTGCTGCACTTGCTGTCTGTATACATTATGCTGCACTTGCTGTCTGTATAATTTGGGTTGCACTAACAGTCTGTATACATTGTACTGCACTAACTGCCTGTATACATTGTGCTGCACTTATTGTCTGTATACATTGTGCTGCATGGACTGTATACATTGTGCTGCATGTACTGTCTGTATAAATTGTGCTGCACTGCCTGTATACATGGTGCTGCATTGGTCTGTATTCATTGTGCTGCATTGGGCTGTATACATTATGCGGCAACAGCTCTCAGAATACATTGTGCTGCACTCACTGTTAGTGTACATTGTGTAGCACTGCGTGTATACATTGTGCTGCACTAACTGTATACATTTTGCTGCACTAACAGTCTATGTACATTGTGCTGCACTTACTGTCTGTATACATTGTGCTGTACTGTCTGTATACATTGTGCTGCACTATCTGTATACATTGTGCTGTACTGTCTGTATACATTGAGCTGCACTGTCTGTATACATTGTGCTGTACTGTCTGTATACATTGAGCTGCACTCACTGTGTTTATACATTGTGTTGCCCTAACTGTATAAATTGTGCTGCACTAACTCTGTATAGATTGTGCTGCACTGTCTGTATGCATTGTGCTGCACTGTCTGTATGCATTGTGCTGCACTGTCAGTATAGATTGTGCTGCACTGTCTGAATACATTGTGCTGCACTGTCTGTATACATTGTGCTGCACTGTCTGTATGCATTGTGCTGCACTGTCAGTATAGATTGTGCTGCACTGTCTGTATGCATTGTGCTGCACTAACTATCTGTATACATTGTGCTGCACTAACTATCTGTATACATTGTGCTTCACAATCTGTCTGTGTACATTGTGCTGCATGGACTGTATACATTGTGCTGCATGTACTGTCTGTATAAATTGTGCTGCACTGCCTGTATACATGGTGCTGCATTGGTCTGTATACATTGTGCTTCACTGTCTGTATGGAGTGTGCTGCAGTGTCTGTATACGTTGTGCTGCATTGTTTGTAAAAATTGTGCTGCACTCTCTGTATACATTGTGCTGCACTGTCTGTATACGTTGTGCTGCACTTACTGTCTGTATAAATTGGGCTGCACTAACTGCCTGTATACATTGTGCTGCACTGTCTGTATACATTGTACTGCATGGACTGTATACATCGTGCTGCATGAGCTGTCTGTATAAATTGTGCTGCACTAACAGTATACATTGTGCAACACATACTGTCTGTATACATTGTGCTGCATGGACTGTCTGCGTACGTTGTGCTGCATGGACTGTCTGTGTAGATTGTGCTGCACTCACTTTGTCTATACATTGTGCTGCACTGTCTGTATATGATGTGCTGCACTGTCTGTGTACATTGTGTTGCACTGTCTGTATACATTGTGCTGCCCTAACTGTCTGTATACATAGTGCTGCGCTGCCTGTATACGTTGTGCTGCACTGTCTGTACATAGGTGCTGCACTGTCTATCTCCATTGTGCTGCACTGTCTGTATACATTGTGCTGCACTTGTTCCCTGTATACATTGTGCTGCCCAACTGTCTGTATACATTGTGCTGCACTGTCTGTATACATTGTGCTGCACTGTCTGTATACATTGTGCTGCACTGTCTGTATACATTGTGCTGAACTGTCTGTATACATTGTGCTGCACTGTCTGTATACATTGTGCTGCACTGTCTATATACATTGTGCTGAACTGTCTGTATACATTGTGCTGCACTGTCTGTATACATTGTGCTGCACTGTCTGTATACATTGTGCTGCACTGTCTATACATTGTGCTGCACTGTCTGTATACATTGTGCTGCACTGTCTGTATGCTTTGTGCTGCACTAACTATCTGTATACATTGTGCTGCACTAACTATCTGTATACATTGTGTTTCACAATCTGTCTGTGTACATTGTGCTGCACTAACCATACACCTTGTCTGGTACAAACTGTCTGTATACATTGTACTGCACGAACTGGTTGTGTACATTGTGCAGCATTAACTGTCTGTATACATTGTACAGCACTATCTGTGTACATTGTGCTGCCCCAACTGTCCGTGTACATCGTGCTGCACTGTCTGTATACATTGTGCTGCACTGTCTATATACATTGTGCTGCCCTAACTATCTGTATACATTGTGCTGCACTGCCTGTATACGTTGTGCTGCACTGTCTGTACATAGGTGCTGCACTGTCTATATACATTGTGCTGCACTGTCTGTATACATTGTGCTGCACTGTCTGTATACATTGTGCTGCACTGTCTGTATACATTGTGCTGCACTGTCTATATACATTGTGCTGAACTGTCTGTATACATTGTGCTGCACTGTCTGTATACATTGTGCTGCACTGTCTGTATACATTGTGCTGCACTGTCTGTATACATTGTGCTGCACTGTCTGTATGCTTTGTGCTGCACTAACTATCTGTATACATTGTGCTGCACTAACTATCTGTATACATTGTGTTTCACAATCTGTCTGTGTACATTGTGCTGCACTAACCATACACCTTGTCTGGTACAAACTGTCTGTATACATTGTACTGCACGAACTGGTTGTGTACATTGTGCTGCATTAACTGTCTGTATACATTGTACAGCACTATCTGTGTACATTGTGCTGCCCCAACTGTCCGTGTACATAGTGCTGCACTGTGTGTACATTGTGTTGCACAAACTGTCCGTATAAATTGAGCTGCACTGTCTGTATATATCGTGCTGCACTGTCTGTATGTATCGTGCTGCACTAACTATCTGTATACATTGTGCTGCACTAGCTGTCTGTATACATTGTGCTGCACTAACTGTCTGTACACATTGTGCTGCACTGTCTGTACACATTGTGCTGCACTGTCGATATACATTGTGCTGCACTGTCTGTATACGTTGTGCTGCACTGTCTATATACATTGTGCTGCACTGTCTGAATACATTGTGCTGCACTGTCTGTATCCATTGTGCTGCATGGACTGTATACATTGTGCTGCATGAACTGTCTGTGTACATTGTGCTGCATTGGTCTGTATACATTGTGCTGCACTCACCGTGTCAATACGTTGTGCGGCAGAGTCTGGATACATTGTGCTGCGCTGTCTGTATACATCATACTGCACTAACTGTCTGAGTGCATTGTGCTGCACTAACTGTATACATTTTACTGCACCAGCAGTCTGTGTACATTGTGCTGCACTTGCTGTCTGTATACATTATGCTGCACTTGCTGTCTGTATAATTTGGGTTGCACTAACAGTCTGTATACATTGTACTGCACTAACTGCCTGTATACATTGTGCTGCACTTATTGTCTGTATACATTGTGCTGCATGGACTGTATACATTGTGCTGCATGTACTGTCTGTATAAATTGTGCTGCACTGCCTGTATACATGGTGCTGCATTGGTCTGTATTTATTGTGCTGCATTAGTCTGTATACATTAAGCGGCATCAGCTCTCAGAATACATTGTGCTGCACTCACTGTCTGTATACATTGTGCTGCACTAACTGTATACATTTTGCTGCACTAACAGTCTATGTACATTGTGCTGCACTTACTGTCTGTATATATTGTGCTGTACTGTCTGTATACATTGTGCTGTACTGTCTGTATACATTGAGCTGCGCTCACTGTATTTATATATTGTGCTGCACTAACTGTATAAATTGTGCTGCACTAAATGTCTGTATAGATTGTGCTGCACTCTCTGTATACATTGTGCTGCACTGTCTGTATACGTTGTGCTGCACTGTCTGTATACATTGTTGTGCACTGTCTGTATACATTGTGCTGCACTGTCTGTATACATTGTGCTGCACTGTCTGTATACATTGTGCTGCACTGTCTGTATGCTTTGTGCTGCACTAACTATCTGTATACATTGTGCTGCACTAACTATCTGTATACATTGTGCTTCACAATCTGTCTGTGTACATTGTGCTGCACTAACCATACACATTGTCTGGTACAAACTGTCTGTATATATTGTACTGCACTAACTGGTTGTGTACATTGTGCTGCATTAACTGTCTGTATACATTGTACAGCACTATCTGTGTACATTGTGCTGCCCCAACTGTCCGTGTACATAGTGCTGCACTGTGTGTACATTGTGTTGCACAAACTGTCCGTATAAATTGTGCTGCACTGTCTGTATATATCGTGCTCACTGTCTGTATATATCGTGCTGCACTAGCTGTCTGTATACATTGTGCTGCACTAACTGTCTGTATACATTGTGCTGCACTGTCTGTACACATTGTGCTGCACTGTCTGTACACATTGTGCTGCACTTGTTCCCTGTATACATTGTGTTGCCCCAACTGTCTACATGGTGCTGCACTGTCTGTATACATTGTGCTGCACTGTCTGTATACATTGTGCTGCACTGTCTGTATACATTGTGCTGCACTAACTGTCTGTATACATTGTGCTGCACTGTCTGTACACATTGTGCTGCACTGTCTGTATACGGTGTGCTGCACTGTCTGTATACATTGTGCTGCACTGTCTGTATACATTGTGCTGCACTGTCTGTATACATTGTGCTGTTCTATCTGTAGACCTTGTGCTGCACTAACTCTCTGTATACATTGTGCTGCACTGTCTGTACACATTGTGCTGCACTGTCTGTACACATTGTGCTGCACTGTCTGTACACAAAGTGCTGCACTTGTTCCCTGTATACATTGTGTTGCCCTAACTGTCTGTATACATTGTGCTGCACTGTCTGTATACATTGTGCTGCACTGTCTATATACATTGTGCTGCATTGTCTGTATACGTTGTGCTGCACTGCTTATATACATTGTGCTGCACTGTCTGAATACATTGTGCTGCACTGTCTGTATCCATTGTGCTGCATGGACTGTATACATTGTGCTGCATGAACTGTCTGTGTACATTGTGCTGCATTGGTCTGTATACATTGTGCTGCACTCACCGCGTCAATACGTTGTGCGGCAGAGTCTGGATACATTGTGCTGCGCTGTCTGTATACATCATACTGCACTAACTGTCTGAATGCATTGTGCTGCACTAACTGTATACATTTTACTGCACCAACAGTCTGTGTACATTGTGCTGCACTTGCTGTCTGTATACATTATGCTGCACTTGCTGTCTGTATAATTTGGGTTGCACTAACAGTCTGTATACATTGTACTGCACTAACTGCCTGTATACATTGTGCTGCACTTATTGTCTGTATACATTGTGCTGCATGGACTGTATACATTGTGCTGCATGTACTATCTGTATAAATTGTGCTGCACTGTCTGTATACATTGTGCTGCACTGTCTGTATACATTGTGCTGTACTGTCTGTATACATTGAGCTGTACTGTCTGTATACATTGAGCTGCACTCACTGTGTTTATATATTGTGCTGTACTGTCTGTATAGATCGTGCTGCACTGTCTGTATACATTGTGCTGTACTGTCTGTATAGATCGTGCTGCACTGTCTGTAAACATTGTCTGCACTGTCTGTATATGTTGTGCTGCACTGTCTGTATGCATTGTTGTGCACTGTCTGTATAGATTGTGCTGCACTGTCTGTATACATTGTGTTGCACTAACTGTCTGTATTAATTGTGCTGCACTGTCTGTATATATCGTGCTGCACTATCTGTATATATCGTGCTGCACTAGCTGTCTGTATACATAGTGCTGCACTAACTGTCTGTATACACTGTGCTGCACTGTCAGTCCACATTGTGCTGCACTGTCTGTATACGGTGTGCTGCACTGTCTGTAGACATTGTTGCGCACTGTCTGTATACATTGTGCTGCACTGTCTGTAAACATTGTGCTGCACTGTCTGTATACATTGTCCTGCACAGTCTGTATGCTTTGTGCTGGACTAACTATCTGTATACATTGTGCTTCACAATCTGTCTGTGTACATTGTACTGCACTAACTATCTGTGTACATTGTGCTGCACTAACCATACACATTGTCTGGTACAAACTGTCTGTATACATTGTACTGCACTAACTTGTTGTGTACATTGTGCTGCATTAACTGCCTGTATACATTGTACAGCACTATCTGTGGACATTGTGCTGCCCCAACTGTCCGTGTACATAGTGCTGCACTGTGTGTACATTGTGTTGCACAAACTGTCTGTATAAATCCTGCTGCACTGTCTGTATATATCGTGCTGCACTAGCTGTCTGTATACATTGTGCTGCACTAACTGTCTGTATACACTGTGCTGCACTGTCTGTACACATTGTGCTGCACTGTCTGTATACGGTGTGCTGCACTGTCTGTATACATTGTGCTGCACTGTCTGTATACATTGTGCTGCACTGTCTGTATACATTGTGCTGTACTATCTGTAGACCTTGTGCTGCACTAACTGTCTGTATACATTGTGCTGCACTGTCTGTACACATTGTGCTGCACTGTCTGTACACATTGTGCTGCACTGTATGTACACATTGTGCTCCACTTGTTCCCTGTATACATTGTGTTGCCCTAACTGTCTGTATACATTGTGCTGCACTGTCTATATACATTCTGCTGCACTGTCTGTATACGTTGTGCTGCACTGTCTGTATACATTGTGCTGCACTGTCTGAATACATTGTGCTGCATGGACTGTATACATTGTGCTGCATGAACTGTCTGTGTACATTGTTCTGCATTGGTCTGTATACATTGTGCTGCACTCACCGTGTCAATACGTTGTGCGGCAGAGTCTGGATACATTGTGCTGCGCTGTCTGTATACATCATACTGCACTAACTGTCAGAATGCATTGTGCTGCACTAACTGTATACATTTTACTGCACCAACAGTCTGTGTACATTGTGCTGCACTTGCTGTCTGTATACATTATGCTGCACTTGCTGTCTGTATAATTTGGGTTGCACAAACAGTCTGTATACATTGTACTGCACTAACTGCCTGTAGACATTGTGCTGCACTTATTGTCTGTATTCTTGTGCTGCATGGACTGTATACATTGTGCTGCATGTACTGTCTGTATAAATTGTGCTGCACTGCCTGTATACATGGTGCTGCATTGGTCTGCATTCTTTGTGCTGCATTAGTCTGTATACATTAAGCGGCATCAGCTCTCAGAATACATTGTGCTGCACTCACTGTCTGTATACATTGTGCTGCACTAACTGTATACATTTTGCTGCACTAACAGTCTATGTACATTGTGCTGCACTTACTGTCTGTATACATTGTGCTGCACTGTCTGTATACGGTGTGCTGCACTGTCTGTATACATTGTGCTGCACTGTCTGTATACATTGTGCTGCACTGTCTGTATACATTGTGCTGCACTGTCTGTATACATTGTGCTGTACTATCTGTAGACCTTGTGCTGCACTAACTGTCTGTATACATTGTGCTGCACTGTCTGTACACATTGTGCTGCACTGTCTGTACACATTGTGCTGCACTGTCTGTACACATTGTGCTGCACTGTACACATTGTGCTGCACTTGTTCCCTGTATACATTCTGTTGCCCTAACTGTCTGTATACATTGTGCTGCACTGTCTGTATACATTGTGCTGCACTGTCTATATACATTGTGCTGCACTGTCTGTATACGTTGTGCTGCACTGTCTATATACATTGTGCTGCACTGTCTGAACACATTGTGCTGCTCTGCCTGTATCCATTGTGCTGCATGGACTGTATACATTGTGCTGCATGAACTGTCTGTGTACATTGTGCTGCATTGGTCTGTATACATTGTGCTGCACTCACCGTGTCAATACGTTGTGCGGCAGAGTCTGGATACATTGTGCTGCGCTGTCTGTATACATCATACTGCACTAACTGTCTGAATGCATTGTGCTGCACTAACTGTATACATTTTACTGCACCAACAGTCTGTGTACATTGTGCTGCACTTGCTGTCTGTATACATTATGCTGCACTTGCTGTCTGTATAATTTGGGTTGCACTAACAGTCTGTATACATTGTACTGCACTAACTGCCTGTATACATTGTGCTGCACTTATTGTCTGTATACATTGTGCTGCATGGACTGTATACATTGTGCTGCATGTACTGTCTGTATAAATTGTGCTGCACTGCCTGTATACATGGTGCTGCATTGGTCTGTATTCATTGTGCTGCATTGGGCTGTATACATTATGCGGCAACAGCTCTCAGAATACATTGTGCTGCACTCACTGTTAGTGTACATTGTGTAGCACTGCGTGTATACATTGTGCTGCACTAACTGTATACATTTTGCTGCACTAACAGTCTATGTACATTGTGCTGCACTTACTGTCTGTATACATTGTGCTGTACTGTCTGTATACATTGTGCTGCACTATCTGTATACATTGTGCTGTACTGTCTGTATACATTGAGCTGCACTGTCTGTATACATTGTGCTGTACTGTCTGTATACATTGAGCTGCACTCACTGTGTTTATACATTGTGTTGCCCTAACTGTATAAATTGTGCTGCACTAACTCTGTATAGATTGTGCTGCACTGTCTGTATGCATTGTGCTGCACTGTCTGTATACATTGTGCTGCACTGTCAGTATAGATTGTGCTGCACTGTCTGAATACATTGTGCTGCACTGTCTGTATACATTGTGCTGCACTGTCTGTATGCATTGTGCTGCACTGTCAGTATAGATTGTGCTGCACTGTCTGTATGCATTGTGCTGCACTAACTATCTGTATACATTGTGCTGCACTAACTATCTGTATACATTGTGCTTCACAATCTGTCTGTGTACATTGTGCTGCATGGACTGTATACATTGTGCTGCATGTACTGTCTGTATAAATTGTGCTGCACTGCCTGTATACATGGTGCTGCATTGGTCTGTATACATTGTGCTTCACTGTCTGTATGGAGTGTGCTGCAGTGTCTGTATACGTTGTGCTGCATTGTTTGTAAAAATTGTGCTGCACTCTCTGTATACATTGTGCTGCACTGTCTGTATACGTTGTGCTGCACTTACTGTCTGTATAAATTGGGCTGCACTAACTGCCTGTATACATTGTGCTGCACTGTCTGTATACATTGTACTGCATGGACTGTATACATCGTGCTGCATGAGCTGTCTGTATAAATTGTGCTGCACTAACAGTATACATTGTGCAACACATACTGTCTGTATACATTGTGCTGCATGGACTGTCTGCGTACGTTGTGCTGCATGGACTGTCTGTGTAGATTGTGCTGCACTCACTTTGTCTATACATTGTGCTGCACTGTCTGTATATGATGTGCTGCACAGTCTGTGTACATTGTGTTGCACTGTCTGTATACATTGTGCTGCCCTAACTGTCTGTATACATAGTGCTGCGCTGCCTGTATACGTTGTGCTGCACTGTCTGTACATAGGTGCTGCACTGTCTATCTCCATTGTGCTGCACTGTCTGTATACATTGTGCTGCACTTGTTCCCTGTATACATTGTGCTGCCCAACTGTCTGTATACATTGTGCTGCACTGTCTGTATACATTGTGCTGCACTGTCTGTATACATTGTGCTGCACTGTCTGTATACATTGTGCTGAACTGTCTGTATACATTGTGCTGCACTGTCTGTATACATTGTGCTGCACTGTCTATATACATTGTGCTGAACTGTCTGTATACATTGTGCTGCACTGTCTGTATACATTGTGCTGCACTGTCTGTATACATTGTGCTGCACTGTCTATACATTGTGCTGCACTGTCTGTATACATTGTGCTGCACTGTCTGTATGCTTTGTGCTGCACTAACTATCTGTATACATTGTGCTGCACTAACTATCTGTATACATTGTGTTTCACAATCTGTCTGTGTACATTGTGCTGCACTAACCATACACCTTGTCTGGTACAAACTGTCTGTATACATTGTACTGCACGAACTGGTTGTGTACATTGTGCAGCATTAACTGTCTGTATACATTGTACAGCACTATCTGTGTACATTGTGCTGCCCCAACTGTCCGTGTACATAGTGCTGCACTGTCTGTATACATTGTGCTGCACTGTCTATATACATTGTGCTGAACTGTCTGTATACATTGTGCTGCCCTAACTATCTGTATACATTGTGCTGCACTGCCTGTATACGTTGTGCTGCACTGTCTGTACATAGGTGCTGCACTGTCTATATACATTGTGCTGCACTGTCTGTATACATTGTGCTGCACTGTCTGTATACATTGTGCTGCACTGTCTGTATACATTGTGCTGCACTGTCTATATACATTGTGCTGAACTGTCTGTATACATTGTGCTGCACTGTCTGTATACATTGTGCTGCACTGTCTGTATACATTGTGCTGCACTGTCTGTATACATTGTGCTGCACTGTCTGTATGCTTTGTGCTGCACTAACTATCTGTATACATTGTGCTGCACTAACTATCTGTATACATTGTGTTTCACAATCTGTCTGTGTACATTGTGCTGCACTAACCATACACCTTGTCTGGTACAAACTGTCTGTATACATTGTACTGCACGAACTGGTTGTGTACATTGTGCTGCATTAACTGTCTGTATACATTGTACAGCACTATCTGTGTACATTGTGCTGCCCCAACTGTCCGTGTACATAGTGCTGCACTGTGTGTACATTGTGTTGCACAAACTGTCCGTATAAATTGTGCTGCACTGTCTGTATATATCGTGCTGCACTGTCTGTATGTATCGTGCTGCACTAGCTGTCTGTATGCATTGTGCTGCACTAACTGTCTGTACACATTGTGCTGCACTGTCTGTACACATTGTGCTGCACATGTTCCCTGTATACATTGTGTTGCCCCAACTGTCTACATTGTGCTGCACAGTCTGTATACATTGTGCTGCACTGTCTATATACATTGTGCTGCACTGTCTGTATACATTGTGCTGCACTAACTGTCTGTATACATTGTGCTGCACTGTCAGTACACATTGTGCTGCACTGTCTGTATACGGTGTGCTGCACTGTCTGTATACATTGTGCTGCACTGTCTGTATACATTGTGCTGCACTGTCTGTATACATTGTGCTGTACTATCTGTAGACCTTGTGCTGCACTAACTGTCTGTATACATTGTGCTGCACTGTCTGTACACATTGTGCTGCACTGTCTGTACACATTGTGCTGCACTGTCTGTACACATTGTGCTGCACTTGTTCCCTGTATACATTGTGTTGACCTAACTGTCTGTATACATTGTGCTGCACTGTATGTATCCATTGTGCTGCATGGACTGTATACATCGTGCTGCATGAGCTGTCTGTATAAATTGTGCTGCATTAACAGTATACATTGTGCAACACTTACTGTCTGTATACATTGTGCTGCATGGACTGTCTGCGTACATTGTGCTGCATGGACTGTCTGTGTACATTGTGCTGCATTGGTCTGTATACATTGTGCTGCACTCACCGTGTCAATACGTTGTGCTGCACAGTCTGTATACATTGTGCTGCACTAACTGTCTGTATACATTGTGCTGCACTGTCTGTACACATTGTGCTGCACTGTCTGTACACATTGTGCTGCACTTGATCCCTGTATACATTGTGTTGCCCCAACTGTCTACATTGTGCTGCACTGTCTGTATACATTGTGCTGCACAGTCTATATACATTGTGCTGCACTGTCTGTATACATTGTGCTGCACTAACTGCCTGTATACATTGTGCTGCACTGTCTGTATACATTGTACTGCATGGACTGTATACATCGTGCTGCATGAGCTGTCTGTATAAATTGTGCTGCACTAACAGTATACATTGTGCAACACTTACTGTCTGTATACATTGTGCTGCATGGACTGTCTGCGTACATTGTGCTGCATGGACTGTCTGTGTACATTGTGCTGCACTCACTGTGTCTATACATTGTGCTGCACTGTCTGTATATGATGTGCTGCACTGTCTGTGTACATTGTGCTGCACTGTCTGTATACATTGTGCTGCCCTAACTGTCTGTATACATTGTGCTGCACTGTCTGTATACATTGTGCTGCCCTAACTGTCTGTATACATTGTGCTGCACTGTCTGTACATATGTGCTGCACTGTCTGTATACATTGTGCTGCACTTGTTCCCTGTATACATTGTGCTGCCCAACTGTCTATATACATTGTGCTGAACTGTCTGTATACATTGTGCTGCACTGTCTGTATACGTTGTGCTGCACAGTCTGTATACATTGTGCTGCACTAACTGTCTGTATACATTGTGCCGCACTGTCTGTACACATTGTGCTGCACTGTCTGTACACATTGTGCTGCACTTGTTCCCTGTATACATTGTGTTGCCCCAACTGTCTACATTGTGCTGCACTGTCTGTATACATTGTGCTGCACAGTCTATATACATTGTGCTGCACTGTCTGTATACATTGTGCTGCACTAACTGCCTGTATACATTGTGCTGCATGGACTGTATACATCGTGCTGCATGAGCTGTCTGTATAAATTGTGCTGCACTAACAGTATACATTGTGCAACACTTACTGTCTATACATTGTGCTGCATGGACTGTCTGCGTACATTGTGCTGCATGGACTGTCTGTGTACATTGTGCTGCACTCACTGTGTCTATACATTGTGCTGCACTGTCTGTATATGATGTGCTGCACTGTCTGTGTACATTGTGCTGCACTGTCTGTATACATTGTGCTGCCCTAACTGTCTGTATACATTGTGCTGCACTGTCTGTATACATTGTGCTGCCCTAACTGTCTGTATGCATTGTGCTGCACTGTCTGTACATATGTGGTGCACTGTCTGTATACATTGTGCTGCACTTGTTCCCTGTATACATTGTGCTGCCCAACTGTCTATATACATTGTGCTGAACTGTCTGTATACATTGTGCTGCACTAACTGTCTGTATACATTGTGCTGCACTAACTGTCTGTATACATTGTGCTGCACTGTCTGTACACATTGTGCTGCACTGTCTGTACACATTGTGCTGCACTTGTTCCCTGTATACATTGTGTTGCCCCAACTGTCTACATTGTGCTGCACTGTCTGTCTACATTGTGCTGCACTGTCTATATACATTGTGCTGCACTGTCTGTATACATTGTGCTGCACTAACTGTCTGTATACATTGTGCTGCACTGTCTGTATACATTGTGCTGCACTGTCTGTATACATTGTGCTGCACTGTCTATATACATTGTGCTGCACTGTCTGTATACATTGTGCTGCACTTGTTCCTTGTATACATTGTGCTGCACTGTCTGTACACATTGTGCTGCACTGTCTATATACATTGTGCTGTACTATCTGTATACATTGTGCTGCACTGTCTGTATACATTGTGCTGCACTAACTGCCTGTATACATTGTGCTGCACTGTCTGTATACATTGTACTGCATGGACTGTATACATCGTGCTGCATGAGCTGTCTGTATAAATTGTGCTGCACTAACAGTATACATTGTGCAACACTTACTGTCTGTATACATTGTGCTGCATGGACTGTCTGCGTACATTGTGCTGCATGGACTGTCTGTGTACATTGTGCTGCACTCACTGTGTCTATACATTGTGCTGCACTGTCTGTATATGATGTGCTGCACTGTCTGTGTACATTGTGCTGCACTGTCTGTATGCATTGTGCTGCCCTAACTGTCTGTATACATTGTGCTGCACTGTCTGTATACATTGTGCTGCCCTAACTGTCTGTATACATTGTGCTGCACTGTCTGTACATATGTGCTGCACTGTCTGTATACATTGTGCTGCACTTGTTCCCTGTATACATTGTGCTGCCCAACTGTCTATATACATTGTGCTGAACTGTCTGTATACATTGTGCTGCACTGTCTGTATACGTTGTGCTGCACTAACTGTCTGTATACATTGTGCTGCACTAACTGTCTGTATACATTGTGCTGCACTGTCTGTACACATTGTGCTGCACTGTCTGTACACATTGTGCTGCACTTGTTCCCTGTATACATTGTGTTGCCCTAACTGTCTGTATACATTGTGCTGCACTGTCTGTATACATTGTGCTGCACTGTCTATATACATTGTGCTGCACTGTCTATATACACTGTGCTGCACTGTCTGAATACGTTGTGCTGCACTGTCTGTATCCATTGTGCTGCATGGACTGTATACATTGTGCTGCATGAACTGTCTGTGTACATTGTGCTGCATTGGTCTGTATACATTGTGCTGCACTCACCGTGTCAATACGTTGTGCGGCAGAGTCTGGATACATTGTGCTGCGCTGTCTGTATACATCATACTGCACTAACTGTCTGAATGCATTGTGCTGCACTAACTGTATACATTTTACTGCACCAACAGTCTGTGTACATTGTGCTGCACTTGCTGTCTGTATACATTATACTGCACTTGCTGTCTGTATAATTTGGGTTGCACTAACAGTCTGTATACATTGTACTGCACTAACTGCCTGTATACATTGTGCTGCACTTATTGTCTGTATACATTGTGCTGCATGGACTGTATACATTGTGCTGCATGTACTGTCTGTATAAATTGTGCTGCACTGCCTGTATACATGGTGCTGCATTGGTCTGTATACATTGTGCTTCACTGTCTGTATGGAGTGTGCTGCAGTGTCTGTATACGTTGTGCTGCATTGGTTGTAAAAATTGGGCTGCACTAACTGCCTGTATACATTGTGCTGCACTGTCTGTATACATTGTACTGCATGGACTGTATACATCGTGCTGCATGAGCTGTCTGTATAAATTGTGCTGCACTAACAGTATGCATTGTGCAACACTTACTGTCTGTAAACATTGTGCTGCATGGACTGTATACATTGTGCTGCATGTACTGTCTGTATAAATTGTGCTGCACTGCCTGTATACATGGTGCTGCATTGGTCTGTATACATTGTGCTTCACTGTCTGTATGGAGTGTGCTGCAGTGTCTGTATACGTTGTGCTGCATTGTTTGTAAAAATTGTGCTGCACTCTCTGTATACATTGTGCTGCACTGTCTGTATACGTTGTGCTGCACTTACTGTCTGTATAAATTGGGCTGCACTAACTGCCTGTATACATTGTGCTGCACTGTCTGTATACATTGTACTGCATGGACTGTATACATCGTGCTGCATGAGCTGTCTGTATAAATTGTGCTGCACTAACAGTATACATTGTGCAACACTTACTGTCTGTATACATTGTGCTGCATGGACTGTCTGCGTACATTGTGCTGCATGGACTGTCTGTGTACATTGTGCTGCACTCACTGTGTCTATACATTGTGCTGCACTGTCTGTATATGATGTGCTGCACTGTCTGTGTACATTGTGCTGCACTGTCTGTATACATTGTGCTGCCCTAACTGTCTGTATACATTGTGCTGCACTGTCTGTATACATTGTGCTGCCCTAACTGTCTGTATACATTGTGCTGCACTGTCTGTACATATGTGCTGCACTGTCTGTATACATTGTGCTGCACTTGTTCCCTGTATACATTGTGCTGCCCAACTGTCTATATACATTGTGCTGAACTGTCTGTATACATTGTGCTGCACTGTCTGTATACGTTGTGCTGCACAGTCTGTATACATTGTGCTGCACTAACTGTCTGTATACATTGTGCCGCACTGTCTGTACACATTGTGCTGCACTGTCTGTACACATTGTGCTGCACTTGTTCCCTGTATACATTGTGTTGCCCCAACTGTCTACATTGTGCTGCACTGTCTGTATACATTGTGCTGCACAGTCTATATACATTGTGCTGCACTGTCTGTATACATTGTGCTGCACTAACTGCCTGTATACATTGTGCTGCACTGTCTGTATACACTGTACTGCATGGACTGTATACATCGTGCTGCATGAGCTGTCTGTATAAATTGTGCTGCACTAACAGTATACATTGTGCAACACTTACTGTCTGTATACATTGTGCTGCATGGACTGTCTGCGTACATTGTGCTGCATGGACTGTCTGTGTAGATTGTGCTGCACTCACTGTGTCTATACATTGTGCTGCACTGTCTGTATATGATGTGCTGCACTGTCTGTGTACATTGTGCTGCACTGTCTGTATACATTGTGCTGCCCTAACTGTCTGTATACATTGTGCTGCACTGTCCGTATACATTGTGCTGCCCTAACTGTCTGTATGCATTGTGCTGCACTGTCTGTACATATGTGCTGCACTGTCTGTATACATTGTGCTGCACTTGTTCCCTGTATACATTGTGCTGCCCAACTGTCTATATACATTGTGCTGAACTGTCTGTATACATTGTGCTGCACTAACTGTCTGTATACATTGTGCTTCACTGTCTGTATGGAGTGTGCTGCAGTGTCTGTATACGTTGTGCTGCATTGGTTGTAAAAACTGGGCTGCACTAACTGCCTGTATACATTGTGCTGCACTGTCTGTATACATTGTACTGCATGGACTGTATACATCGTGCTGCATGAGCTGTCTGTATAAATTGTGCTGCACTAACAGTATACATTGTGCAACACTTACTGTCTGTATACATTGTGCTGCATGGACCGTCTGCGTACATTGTGCTGCATGGACTGTCTGTGTACATTGTGCTGCACTGTCTGTATACGTTGTGCTGCACAGTCTGTATACATTGTGCTGCACTAACTGTCTGTATACATTGTGCCGCACTGTCTGTACACATTGTGCTGCACTGTCTGTACACATTGTGCTGCACTTGTTCCCTGTATACATTGTGTTGCCCCAACTGTCTACATTGTGCTGCACTGTCTGTATACATTGTGCTGCACAGTCTATATACATTGTGCTGCACTGTCTGTATACATTGTGCTGCACTAACTGCCTGTATACATTGTGCTGCATGGACTGTATACATCGTGCTGCATGAGCTGTCTGTATAAATTGTGCTGCACTAACAGTATACATTGTGCAACACTTACTGTCTGTATACATTGTGCTGCATGGACTGTCTGCGTACATTGTGCTGCATGGACTGTCTGTGTACATTGTGCTGCACTCACTGTGTCTATACATTGTGCTGCACTGTCTGTATATGATGTGCTGCACTGTCTGTGTACATTGTGCTGCACTGTCTGTATACATTGTGCTGCCCTAACTGTCTGTATACATTGTGCTGCACTGTCTGTATACATTGTGCTGCCCTAACTGTCTGTATGCATTGTGCTGCACTGTCTGTACATATGTGGTGCACTGTCTGTATACATTGTGCTGCACTTGTTCCCTGTATACATTGTGCTGCCCAACTGTCTATATACATTGTGCTGAACTGTCTGTATACATTGTGCTGCACTAACTGTCTGTATACATTGTGCTGCACTAACTGTCTGTATACATTGTGCTGCACTGTCTGTACACATTGTGCTGCACTGTCTGTACACATTGTGCTGCACTTGTTCCCTGTATACATTGTGTTGCCCCAACTGTCTACATTGTGCTGCACTGTCTGTATACATTGTGCTGCACTGTCTATATACATTGTGCTGCACTGTCTGTATACATTGTGCTGCACTAACTGTCTGTATACATTGTGCTGCACTGTCTGTATACATTGTGCTGCACTGTCTGTATACATTGTGCTGTACTATCTGTAGACCTTGTGCTGCACTAACTGTCTGTATACATTGTGCTGCACTGTCTGTACACATTGTGCTGCACTGTCTGTACACATTGTGCTGCACTGTCTGTACACATTGTGCTGCACTGTCTGTACACATTGTGCTGCACTAGTTCCCTGTATACATTGTGTTGCCCTAACTGTCTGTATACATTGTGCTGCACTGTCTGTATACATTGTGCTGCACTGTCTGTATACATTGTGCTGCACTGTCTGTATACGTTGTGCTGCACTGTCTATATACATTGTGCTGCACTGTCTGAACACATTGTGCTGCACTGTCTGTATCCATTGTGCTGCATGGACTCTATACATTGTGCTGCATGAACTGTCTGTGTACATTGTGCTGCATTGGTCTGTATACATTGTGCTGCACTCACCGTGTCAATACGTTGTGCGGCAGAGTCTGGATACATTGTGCTGCGCTGTCTGTATACATCATACTGCACTAACTGTCTAAATGCATTGTGCTGCACTAACTGTATACATTTTACTGCACCAACAGTCTGTGTACATTGTGCTGCACTTGCTGTCTGTATACATTATGCTGCACTTGCTGTCTGTATAATTTGGGTTGCACTAACAGTCTGTATACATTGTACTGCACTAACTGCCTGTATACATTGTGCTGCACTTATTGTCTGTATACATTGTGCTGCATGGACTGTATACATTGTGCTGCATGTACTGTCTGTATAAATTGTGCTGCACTGCCTGTATACATGGTGCTGCATTGGTCTGTATACATTGTGCTTCACTGTCTGTATGGAGTGTGCTGCAGTGTCTGTATACGTTGTGCTGCATTGTTTGTAAAAATTGTGCTGCACTCTCTGTATACATTGTGCTGCACTGTCTGTATACGTTGTGCTGCACTTACTGTTTGTATAAATTGGGCTGCACTAACTGCCTGTATACATTGTGCTGCACTGTCTGTATACATTGTACTGCATGGACTGTATACATCGTGCTGCATGAGCTGTCTGTATAAATTGTGCTGCACTAACAGTATACATTGTGCAACACTTACTGTCTGTATACATTGTGCTGCATGGACTGTCTGCGTACATTGTGCTGCATGGACTGTCTGTGTACATTGTGCTGCACTCACTGTGTCTATACATTGTGCTGCACTGTCTGTATATGATGTGCTGCACTGTCTGTGTACATTGTGCTGCACTGTCTGTATGCATTGTGCTGCCCTAACTGTCTGTATACATTGTGCTGCACTGTCTGTATACATTGTGCTGCCCTAACTGTCTGTATACATTGTGCTGCACTGTCTGTACATATGTGCTGCACTGTCTGTATACATTGTGCTGCACTTGTTCCCTGTATACATTGTGCTGCCCAACTGTCTATATACATTGTGCTGAACTGTCTGTATACATTGTGCTGCACTGTCTATATACATTGTGCTGCACTGTCTGTATACGTTGTGCTGCACAGTCTGTATACATTGTGCTGCACTGTCTGTATACGTTGTGCTGCACTGTCTGTATACATTGTGCTGCACTGTCTGTATACATTGTGCTGCACTGTCTGTTTCCATTGTGCTGCACTTGTTCCCTGTATACATTGTGTTGCCCCAACTGTCTACATTGTGCTGCACTGTCTGTATACATTGTGCTGCACTGTCTGTATGCTTTGTGCTGCACTAACTATCTGTATACATTGTGCTTCACAATCTGTCTGTGTACATTGTGCTGCACTAACCATACACATTGTCTGGTACAAACTGTCTGTATACATTGTGCTGCACTAAATGTCTGTATAGATTGTGCTGCACTAACTATCTGTATACATTGTGCTTCACAATCTGTCTGTGTACATTGTGCTGCACTAACCATACACATTGTCTGGTACAAACTGTCTGTATACATTGTACTGCACGAACTGGTTGTGTACATTGTGCTGCATTAACTGTCTGTATACATTGTACAGCACTATCTGTGTACATTGTGCTGCCCCAACTGTCCGTGTACATAGTGCTGCACTGTGTGTACATTGTGTTGCACTAACTGTCTGTATAAATTGTGCTGCACTGTCTGTATATATCGTGCTGCACTGTCTGTATATATCGTGCTCCACTAGCTGTCTGTATACATTGTGCTGCACTAACTGTCTGTATACATTGTGCTGCACTGTCTGTACACATTGTGCTGCACTGTCTGAATACATTGTGCTGCACTGTCTGTATACATTGTGCTGCATGGTCTGTATACATTGTGCTGCATGAACTGTCTGTGCACATTGTGCTCCATTGGTCTGCATACATTGTATCAATAAGTTGTGCGGCACTGTCTGTATACATTGTGCTGTACTATCTGTAGAACTTGTGCTGCACAAACTGTCTGTATACATTGTGCTGCACTGTCTGTACACATTGTGCTGTACTATCTGTAGAACTTGTGCTGAACTAACTGTCTGTATACATTGTGCTGCACTGTCTGTACACATTGTGCTGCGCTGTCTGTACACATGGTGCTGCACTGTATGTACACATTGTGCTGCACTTGTTCCCTGTATACATTGTGTTGCCCTAACTGTCTGTATACGTTGTGCCGCACTGTCTATATACATTGTGCTGCACTGTCTGAATACATTGTGCTGCACTGTCTGTATCCATTGTGCTGCATGGACTGTATACATTGTGCTGCATGAACTGTCTGTGTACATTGTGCTGCATTGGTCTGTATACATTGTGCTGCACTCACCGTGTCAATACGTTGTGCGGCAGAGTCTGGATACATTGTGCTGCGCTGTCTGTATACATCATACTGCACTAACTGTCTGAGTGCATTGTGCTGCACTAACTGTATACATTTTACTGCACCAACAGTCTGTGTACATTGTGCTGCACTTGCTGTCTGTATACTTTATGCTGCACTTGCTGTCTGTATAATTTGGGTTGCACTAACAGTCTGTATACATTGTACTGCACTAACTGCCTGTATACATTGTGCTGCACTTATTGTCTGTATACATTGTGCTGCATGGACTGTATACATTGTGCTGCATGTACTGTCTGTATAAATTGTGCTGCACTGCCTGTATACATGGTGCTGCATTGGTCTGTATTTATTGTGCTGCATTAGTCTGTATACATTAAGCGGCATCAGCTCTCAGAATACATTGTGCTGCACTCACTGTCTGTATACATTGTGCTGCACTAACTGTATACATTTTGCTGCACTAACAGTCTATGTACATTGTGCTGCACTTACTGTCTGTATATATTGTGCTGTACTGTCTGTATACATTGTGCTGTACTGTCTGTATACATTGAGCTGCGCTCACTGTATTTATATATTGTGCTGCACTAACTGTATAAATTGTGCTGCACTAAATGTCTGTATAGATTGTGCTGCACTCTCTGTATACATTGTGCTGCACTGTCTGTATACGTTGTGCTGCACTGTCTGTATACATTGTTGTGCACTGTCTGTATACATTGTGCTGCACTGTCTGTATACATTGTGCTGCACTGTCTGTATACATTGTGCTGCACTGTCTGTATGCTTTGTGCTGCACTAACTATCTGTATACATTGTGCTGCACTAACTATCTGTATACATTGTGCTTCACAATCTGTCTGTGTACATTGTGCTGCACTAACCATACACATTGTCTGGTACAAACTGTCTGTATATATTGTACTGCACTAACTGGTTGTGTACATTGTGCTGCATTAACTGTCTGTATACATTGTACAGCACTATCTGTGTCCATTGTGCTGCCCCAACTGTCCGTGTACATAGTGCTGCACTGTGTGTACATTGTGTTGCACAAACTGTCCGTATAAATTGTGCTGCACTGTCTGTATATATCGTGCTCACTGTCTGTATATATCGTGCTGCACTAGCTGTCTGTATACATTGTGCTGCACTAACTGTCTGTATACATTGTGCTGCACTGTCTGTACACATTGTGCTGCACTGTCTGTACACATTGTGCTGCACTTGTTCCCTGTATACATTGTGTTGCCCCAACTGTCTACATGGTGCTGCACTGTCTGTATACATTGTGCTGCACTGTCTGTATACATTGTGCTGCACTGTCTGTATACATTGTGCTGCACTAACTGTCTGTATACATTGTGCTGCACTGTCTGTACACATTGTGCTGCACTGTCTGTATACGGTGTGCTGCACTGTCTGTATACATTGTGCTGCACTGTCTGTATACATTGTGCTGCACTGTCTGTATACATTGTGCTGTTCTATCTGTAGACCTTGTGCTGCACTAACTCTCTGTATACATTGTGCTGCACTGTCTGTACACATTGTGCTGCACTGTCTGTACACATTGTGCTGCACTGTCTGTACACATTGTGCTGCACTTGTTCCCTGTATACATTGTGTTGCCCTAACTGTCTGTATACATTGTGCTGCACTGTCTGTATACATTGTGCTGCACTGTCTATATACATTGTGCTGCATTGTCTGTATACGTTGTGCTGCACTGCTTATATACATTGTGCTGCACTGTCTGAATACATTGTGCTGCACTGTCTGTATCCATTGTGCTGCATGGACTGTATACATTGTGCTGCATGAACTGTCTGTGTACATTGTGCTGCATTGGTCTGTATACATTGTGCTGCACTCACCGCGTCAATACGTTGTGCGGCAGAGTCTGGATACATTGTGCTGCGCTGTCTGTATACATCATACTGCACTAACTGTCTGAATGCATTGTGCTGCACTAACTGTATACATTTTACTGCACCAACGGTCTGTGTACATTGTGCTGCACTTGCTGTCTGTATACATTATGCTGCACTTGCTGTCTGTATAATTTGGGTTGCACTAACAGTCTGTATACATTGTACTGCACTAACTGCCTGTATACATTGTGCTGCACTTATTGTCTGTATACATTGTGCTGCATGGACTGTATACATTGTGCTGCATGTACTATCTGTATAAATTGTGCTGCACTGTCTGTATACATTGTGCTGCACTGTCTGTATACATTGTGCTGTACTGTCTGTATACATTGAGCTGTACTGTCTGTATACATTGAGCTGCACTCACTGTGTTTATATATTGTGCTGTACTGTCTGTATAGATCGTGCTGCACTGTCTGTATACATTGTGCTGTACTGTCTGTATAGATCGTGCTGCACTGTCTGTAAACATTGTGCTGCACTGTCTGTATATGTTGTGCTGCACTGTCTGTATGCATTGTTGTGCACTGTCTGTATAGATTGTGCTGCACTGTCTGTATACATTGTGTTGCACTAACTGTCTGTATTAATTGTGCTGCACTGTCTGTATATATCGTGCTGCACTATCTGTATAATCGTGCTGCACTAGCTGTCTGTATACATAGTGCTGCACTAACTGTCTGTATACACTGTGCTGCACTGTCAGTCCACATTGTGCTGCACTGTCTGTATACGGTGTGCTGCACTGTCTGTAGACATTGTTGCGCACTGTCTGTATACATTGTGCTGCACTGTCTGTAAACATTGTGCTGCACTGTCTGTATACATTGTCCTGCACAGTCTGTATGCTTTGTGCTGGACTAACTATCTGTATACATTGTGCTTCACAATCTGTCTGTGTACATTGTACTGCACTAACTATCTGTGTACATTGTGCTGCACTAACCATACACATTGTCTGGTACAAACTGTCTGTATACATTGTACTGCACTAACTTGTTGTGTACATTGTGCTGCATTAACTGCCTGTATACATTGTACAGCACTATCTGTGGACATTGTGCTGCCCCAACTGTCCGTGTACATAGTGCTGCACTGTGTGTACATTGTGTTGCACAAACTGTCTGTATAAATCCTGCTGCACTGTCTGTATATATCGTGCTGCACTAGCTGTCTGTATACATTGTGCTGCACTAACTGTCTGTATACACTGTGCTGCACTGTCTGTACACATTGTGCTGCACTGTCTGTATACGGTGTGCTGCACTGTCTGTATACATTGTGCTGCACTGTCTGTATACATTGTGCTGCACTGTCTGTATACATTGTGCTGTACTATCTGTAGACCTTGTGCTGCACTAACTGTCTGTATACATTGTGCTGCACTGTCTGTACACATTGTGCTGCACTGTCTGTACACATTGTGCTGCACTGTATGTACACATTGTGCTCCACTTGTTCCCTGTATACATTGTGTTGCCCTAACTGTCTGTATACATTGTGCTGCACTGTCTATATACATTCTGCTGCACTGTCTGTATACGTTGTGCTGCACTGTCTGTATACATTGTGCTGCACTGTCTGAATACATTGTGCTGCATGGACTGTATACATTGTGCTGCATGAACTGTCTGTGTACATTGTTCTGCATTGGTCTGTATACATTGTGCTGCACTCACCGTGTCAATACGTTGTGCGGCAGAGTCTGGATACATTGTGCTGCGCTGTCTGTATACATCATACTGCACTAACTGTCAGAATGCATTGTGCTGCACTAACTGTATACATTTTACTGCACCAACAGTCTGTGTACATTGTGCTGCACTTGCTGTCTGTATACATTATGCTGCACTTGCTGTCTGTATAATTTGGGTTGCACAAACAGTCTGTATACATTGTACTGCACTAACTGCCTGTAGACATTGTGCTGCACTTATTGTCTGTATACTTGTGCTGCATGGACTGTATACATTGTGCTGCATGTACTGTCTGTATAAATTGTGCTGCACTGCCTGTATACATGGTGCTGCATTGGTCTGCATTCATTGTGCTGCATTAGTCTGTATACATTAAGCGGCATCAGCTCTCAGAATACATTGTGCTGCACTCACTGTCTGTATACATTGTGCTGCACTAACTGTATACATTTTGCTGCACTAACAGTCTATGTACATTGTGCTGCACTTACTGTCTGTATACATTGTGCTGCACTGCCTGTATACGGTGTGCTGCACTGTCTGTATACATTGTGCTGCACTGTCTGTATACATTGTGCTGCACTGTCTGTATACATTGTGCTGCACTGTCTGTATACATTGTGCTGTACTATCTGTAGACCTTGTGCTGCACTAACTGTCTGTATACATTGTGCTGCACTGTCTGTACACATTGTGCTGCACTGTCTGTACACATTGTGCTGCACTGTCTGTACACATTGTGCTGCACTGTACACATTGTGCTGCACTTGTTCCCTGTATACATTCTGTTGCCCTAACTGTCTGTATACATTGTGCCGCACTGTCTGTATACATTGTGCTGCACTGTCGATATACATTGTGCTGCACTGTCTGTATACGTTGTGCTGCACTGTCTATATACATTGTGCTGCACTGTCTGAACACATTGTGCTGCACTGCCTGTATCCATTGTGCTGCATGGACTGTATACATTGTGCTGCATGAACTGTCTGTGTACATTGTGCTGCATTGGTCTGTATACATTGTGCTGCACTCACCGTGTCAATACGTTGTGCGGCAGAGTCTGGATACATTGTGCTGCGCTGTCTGTATACATCATACTGCACTAACTGTCTGAATGCATTGTGCTGCACTAACTGTATACATTTTACTGCACCAACAGTCTGTGTACATTGTGCTGCACTTGCTGTCTGTATACATTATGCTGCACTTGCTGTCTGTATAATTTGGGTTGCACTAACAGTCTGTATACATTGTACTGCACTAACTGCCTGTATACATTGTGCTGCACTTATTGTCTGTATACATTGTGCTGCATGGACTGTATACATTGTGCTGCATGTACTGTCTGTATAAATTGTGCTGCACTGCCTGTATACATGGTGCTGCATTGGTCTGTATTCATTGTGCTGCATTGGGCTGTATACATTATGCGGCAACAGCTCTCAGAATACATTGTGCTGCACTCACTGTTAGTGTACATTGTGTAGCACTGCGTGTATACATTGTGCTGCACTAACTGTATACATTTTGCTGCACTAACAGTCTATGTACATTGTGCTGCACTTACTGTCTGTATACATTGTGCTGTACTGTCTGTATACATTGTGCTGCACTATCTGTATACATTGTGCTGTACTGTCTGTATACATTGAGCTGCACTGTCTGTATACATTGTGCTGTACTGTCTGTATACATTGAGCTGCACTCACTGTGTTTATACATTGTGTTGCCCTAACTGTATAAATTGTGCTGCACTAACTCTGTATAGATTGTGCTGCACTGTCTGTATGCATTGTGCTGCACTGTCAGTATAGATTGTGCTGCACTGTCTGAATACATTGTGCTGCACTGTCTGTATACATTGTGCTGCACTGTCTGTATGCATTGTGCTGCACTGTCAGTATAGATTGTGCTGCACTGTCTGTATGCATTGTGCTGCACTAACTATCTGTATACATTGTGCTGCACTAACTATCTGTATACATTGTGCTTCACAATCTGTCTGTGTACATTGTGCTGCACTAACCATACACATTGTCTGGTACAAACTGTCTGTATACATTGTACTGCACTAACTGGTTGTGTACACTGTGCTGCATTAACTGTCTGTATACATTGTACAGCACTATCTGTGTCCATTGTGCTGCCCCAACTGTCCGTGTACATAGTGCTGCACTGTGTGTACATTGTGTTGCACAAACTGTCTGTATATATCGTGCTGCACTAACTGTCTGTATACATTGTGCTGCAGTAACTCTCTGTATACATTGTGCTGCACTGTCTGTATACAATGTGCTGCATTAACTGTCTGTATACATTGCACAGCACTATCTGTGTACATTGTGCTGCCCCAACTGTCCGTGTACATTGTGCTGCACTGTGTGTACATTGTGTTGCACAAACTGTCCATATAAATTGTGCTGCACTGTCTGTATACATTGTGATGCACTGTCTGTATACATTGTGCTGCACTGTCTGTATACATTGTGCTGCATGGACTGTATACATTGTGCTGCATGAACTGTCTGTGTACATTGTGCTGCACTAACTCTCTGTATACATTATGCTGCACTTGCTGTCTGTATAAATTAGGCTGCACTAACTGTCTGTATACATTGTAACAGCTGAGAGGGAGTGATTGGAGGCAGCAGTGCTGGTGAGAGATTAATTGAATTGTTTATTTATTTAATTAGTCAGCTAGTGTGTGTTTTTTTTTGGCCTTTAATTTTGCAGTAGGATTTTAAGTTTAAAGTGAAAACTGGAAGTGGGCTGCTAAGGAGTCTGGGAAGGGTTTTTTAAGCGCGTGAAGTATAAAAGGTAGGCTGCAGTATACAGCGGGCAGCATCGGGAGCGGGCAGTGGAGTGTGTGGGAAGCAGAGTGTGAGCTATAAGGCTTTGGCTCACAGGGCTTGAGTGAGTGGGAAGCAGAGTGTGAGCTATAAGGCTTTGGCTCACAGGGCTTGAGTGAGTGGGAAGCAGAGTGTGAGCTATAAGGCTTTGGCTCACAGGGCTTGAGTGAGTGGGAAGCAGAGTGTGAGCTATAAGGCTTTGGCTCACAGAGCTTAGGGAAAGGGCGAGCAGGGGTGAGTTTAATTCATTTTTGCTGTTTCTACCTGGTACAGGCAAGGTATCTAGAGGGGATGGGTGTGCAGGCAGTGCTATGTTCCTCTTGCACTATGTTTGAGGTGAGGGACGACGACAGTGTCCCTGCTGATTACATATGTGGGAAGTGCACCCATCTGCAGCTCCTCCAAAACCGTGTTAGGGAACTGGAGCTGGAGTTGGATGAACTTAGGATCATTAGGGACGCAGAGGTGGCCATAGACAGAAGCTTTAGGGATACAGTTACTCCGAGGAATGAAAACAGATGGGTGACGGTGAGAGGGGCTGGGAGGAAGCAGTCCGTGCAGGGATCCCCGGTGGTCGTTCCCCTTAGAAACAAGTATTCCGCTTTGGATACGGTTGAGGGGGATGACATACCAGTGGTGAGCCGCAGTGAGAGGATCTCCAGCACTGTGTCCGTCTCTGTGGCTCGGGAGGGTAAGGGGCAGAGCGGGAGGACAATAGTTATTGGGGACTCGTTAGTTAGAGGGATAGATAGGAGGTTCTGTGGCAGCAAAAGAGGCTCACGGATGGTATGTTGCCTACCGGATGCCAAGGTCCGTGACGTCTCAGACCGTGTTTTCCGGATTCTGAAGGGGGAGGGGAAACAGTCACAAGTCGTGGTACACATTGGTACCAATGACATAGGTAAGAGAAGGGACGGGGATTTAAAGCAGGAATTTCTGGAGCTGGGCTGGAAGCTGAGAGCCAAGACGAAACATGTGGTCATCTCTGGTACGTTGCCGGTGCCACGTGATAGCGAGTTGAGGAACAGGGAGAGAGTGCAGTTAAACATGTGGTTGCAGGGATGGTGTAGGAGGGAGGGTTTCAGATACGTGGATAATTGGAACACATTCTGGGGAAGGTGGGACCTGTACAAACAGGACGGGGTGCACCTGAACCAGAGGGGCACCAATATCCTAGGAGGGAAATTTGTTACGGCTCTTCAGGGGGGTTTAAACTAATTTGTCAGGGGAGTGGGAAAAGGAGTTGTAGTCCAGAAGTCAGTGAGGGTGGTGAGGTATTGGGGAAGGTATCAGGGTCAAGGGTGGGTACCAGTAGACAGGAAGGTGGGTTGAAGTGTGTCTACTTCAATGCAAGGAGCATCCGGAACAAGGTAGATGAACTTGGGGCGTGGATTGGTACTTGGGACTGCGGTGTTGTGGCCATTACGGAGACGTGGGTAGAACAAGGACAGGAATGCTTGTTGGACATTCCGGGGTATAGATGTTTCACTAAGTGTAGAGAAGCTGGTAAAAGAGGTGGAGGAGTGGCATTGTTAATCAAGGATAGTTTAACGGCTGCGGAAAGGCAATTCGAGGGGGATCTGCACACTGAGGTAATATGGGCTGAGGTTAGAAATAGGAAAGGAGCGGTCACGTTGTTAGGAGTTTACTATAGGCCCCCAAATAGTAATAGAGATGTGGAGGAAGAAATTGCTAAGCAGATTATGGATATGTGCAGGGGTCACAGGGTAGTTGTCATGGGGGACTTTAACTTTCCACATATTGATTGGAACCTTTGTAGGTCAAATAGTTCGGATGGGGCAGTTTTTGTGCAGTGTGTGCAGGAGGGTTTCCTGACACAATATGTGGATAGGCCGACAAGAGGTGAGGCCACATTGGATTTGGTACTGGGAAATGAACCGGGCCAAGTGTTAGATTTGGTTGTGGGAGAGCACTTTGGAGATAGTGACCACAATTCGGTGTCTTTTGTTATTGCAATGGAGAGGGATAGGGCCGTACGGCAGGGCAAGGTTTACAATTGGGGGAGAGGTAATTATGATGCGATTAGGCAAGAATTAGGGGGCATAAGTTGGGAACAGAAACAGTCAGGGAAAGGAACTAATGAAAAGTGGAACTTTTTCAAGGAACAAATACTGGATGTCCTTGATAGGTATGTCCCTGTTAGGCAGGGAGGAAATGGCCGAGTGAGGGAACCATGGTTCACGAAAGAGATGGAATGTCTTGTGAAAAGGAAGAGGGAAGCTTATGTAGGGATGAGGAAACAAGGTTCAGATGGCTCGATTGAGGGTTACAAGTTAGCAAGGAATGAGCTGAAAAAGGGGCTTAGGAGAGCTAGGAGGGGACACGAGAAGTCCTTGGCGGGTCGGATCAAGGAAAACCCCAAGGCTTTTTACTCTTATGTGAGGAATAAAAGAATGACCAGGGTGAGGTTAGGGCCGGTCAAGGACAGTAGTGGGAACTTGTGTATGGAGTCAGTAGAGATAGGCGAGGTGATGAATGAATATTTTTCTTCAGTGTTCACCAAGGAGAGGGGCCATGTTTTTGAGGAAGAGAAGGTGTTACAGGCTAATAGGCTGGAGGAAATAGATGTTCGGAGGGAGGATGTCCTGGCAGTTTTGAATAAACTGAAGGTCGATAAGTCCCCTGGGCCTGATGAAATGTATCCTAGGATTCTTTGGGAGGCAAGGGATGAGATTGCAGAGCCTTTGGCTTTGATCTTTGGGTCCTCGCTGTCCACGGGGATGGTGCCAGAGGACTGGAGAATGGCGAATGTTGTTCCTCTGTTTAAGAAAGGGAATAGAAATGACCCTGGCAATTATAGACCGGTTAGTCTTACTTCGGTGGTTGGTAAATTGATGGAAAAGGTCCTTAGAGATGGGATTTACGACTATTTAGAAAGATGCGGATTAATCCGGGATAGTCAGCACGGATTCGTGAAGGGCAAGTCGTGCCTCACAAATTTGATAGAATTTTTTGAGGAGGTAACTAAGTGTGTAGATGAAGGTAGGGCAGTTGATGTCATATACATGGATTTTAGTAAGGCGTTTGATAAGGTCCCTCATGGTCGGCTTCTGATGAAACTGAGGAGGTGTGGGATAGAGGGAAAGTTGGCCGATTGGATAGGTAACTGGCTGTCTGATCGAAGACAGAGGGTGGTGGTCGATGGAAAATTTTCGGATTGGAGGCAAGTTGCTAGCGGAGTGCCGCAGGGATCAGTGCTTGGTCCTCTGCTCTTTGTGATTTTTATTAATGACTTAGAGGAGGGGGCTGAAGGGTGGATCAGTAAATTTGCTGATGACACCAAGATTGGTGGAGTAGTGGATGAGGTGGAGGGCTGTTGTAGGCTGCAAAGAGACATAGATAGGATGCAAAGCTGGGCTGAAAAATGGCAAATGGAGTTTAACCCTGATAAATGTGAGGTGATTCATTTTGGTAGGACTAATTTAAAGGTGGATTACAGGGTCAAAGGTAGGGTTCTGAAGACTGTGGAGGAACAGAGAGATCTTGGGGTTCATATCCACAGATCTCTAAAGGTTGCCACTCAAGTGGATAGAGCTGTGAAGAAGGCCTATGGTGTGTTAGCTTTTATTAACAGGGGGTTGGAGTTTAAGAGCCGTGGGGTTATGCTGCAACTGTACAGGACCTTGGTGAGACCACATTTGGAGTATTGTGTGCAGTTCTGGGCACCTCACTATAGGAAGGATGTGGAAGCGCTGGAAAGAGTGCAGAGGAGATTTACCAGGATGTTGCCTGGTTTGGAGGGTAGGTCTTATGAGGAAAGTTTGCGGGAGCTAGGGCTGTTCTCTCTGGAGCGGAGGAGGCTGAGGGGAGACTTAATAGAAGTTTATAAAATGATGAAGGGGATAGATAGAGTGAACGTTCAAAGACTATTTCCTCGGGTGGATGGAGCTATTACAAGGGGGCATAACTACAGGGTTCGTGGTGGGAGATATAGGAAGGATATCAGAGTTAGGTTCTTTACGCAGAGAGTGGTTGGGGTGTGGAATGGACTGCCTGCAGTGATAGTGGAGTCAGACACTTTAGGAACATTTAAGCGGTTATTGGATAGGCACATGGAGCACACCAGGATGATAGGGAGTGGGATAGCTTGATCTTGGTTTCAGATAAGGCTCGGCACAACATCGTGGGCCGAAGGGCCTGTTCTGTGCTGTACTGTTCTATGGTAACTGTATACATTGCTGCATGGACTGTCTGTGTACATTGTGCTGCACTCACTGTGTCTATACATTGTGCGGCACAGTCTGTATACATTGTGCTGCATTGGTCTGTATACATTGTGCTGCACTGTCTGCATACATTGTGCTGCACTGTCTGTATCCATTGTGCTGCACTGTCTGTGTACATTGTGCTGCACTGTCTGTGTACATTGTGCTGCACTGTCTGTATACATTGTGCTGCACTGTCTGTGTACATTGTGCTGCACTGTCTGTGTACATTGTGCTGCACTGTCTGTGTACATTGTGCTGCACTGTCTGTATACATTGTGCTGCACTGTCTGTGTACATTGTGCTGCACTGTCTGTATACATTGTGCTGCACTGTCTGTGTACATTGTGCTGCACAGTCTGAACACATTGTGCTGCCCTAACTGTCTGTCTACATTGTGTGGCACTAACTGTCTGTATAAATTGTGATGCATTAACTGTCTGTATACATTGTGCTGCACTGTCTGTATAAATTGTGATGCATTAACTGTCTGTCTACATTGTGTGGCACTAACTGTCTGTATAAATTGTGATGCATTAACTGTCTGTATACATTGTGCTGCACTGTCTGTATAAATTGTGATGCATTAACTGTCTGTATACATTGTGCTGCACTGTCTGTACACATTGTGCTGCACTGTCTGTATACATTGTGCTGCACTGTCTGTATACATTGTGCTGCACTGTCTGTATACATTGTGCTGCACTGTCTGTATACATTGTGCTGCACTGTCTATATACGTTGTGCTGCACTGTCTGTATACATTGTGCTGCACTGTCTGTATACATTGTGCTGCACTGTCTGTATACATTGTGCTGCACTGTCTGAATACATTGTGCTGCACTGTCTGAATACATTGTGCTGCACTGTCTGTATACATTGTGCTGCACTGTCTGAATACATTGTGCTGCACTGTCTGAATACATTGTGTTGCACTGTCTGTACACATTGTGCTGCACTGTCTGTACACATTGTGCTGCACTGTCTGTATAGATTGTGCTGCACTGTCTGTACACATTGTGCCGCACTGTCTGTACACATTGTGCTGCACTGTCTGTACACATTGTGCTGCACTGTCTGTATACATTGTGCTGCACTGTCTGTATACATTGTGCTGCACTGTCTGTATACATTGTGCTGCACTGTCTGTACACATTGTGCCGCACTGTCTGTACACATTGTGCTGCACTGTCTGTACACATTGTGCTGCACTGTCTGTATACATTGTGCTGCACTGTCTGTATACATTGTGCTGCACTGTCTGTATACATTGTGCTGCACTGTCTGAATACATTGTGCTGCACTGTCTGAATACATTGTGCTGCACTGTCTGTACACATTGTGCTGCACTGTCTGTATACATTGTGCTGCACTGTCTGTATACATTGTGCTGCACTGTCTGAATACATTGTGCTGTACTGTCTGTATACATTGTGCTGCACTGTCTGTACACATTGTGCTGCACTGTCTGTATAGATTGTGCTGCACTGTCTGAATACATTGTGCTGCACTGTCTGAATACATTGTGCTGCACTGTCTGTATAGATTGTGCTGCACTGTCTGAATACATTGTGCTGCACTGTCTGTATAGATTGTGCTGCACTGTCTGAATACATTGTGCTGCACTGTCTGTATACATTGTGCTGCACTGTCAGTATAGATTGTGTTGCACTGTCTGAATACATTGTGCTGCACTGTCTGTATACATTGTGCTGCACTGTCTGTATACATTGTGTTGCACTGTCTGAATACATTGTGCTGCACTGTCTGTATACATTGTGCTGCACTGTCTGTATACATTGTGTTGCACTGTCTGAATACATTGTGCTGCACTGTCTGAATACATTGTGCTGCACTGTCTGAATACATTGTGCTGCACTGTCTGTATACATTGTGCTGCACTGTCTGTATACATTGTGCTGCACTGTCTGTATACATTGTGCTTCACAATCTGTCTGTGTACATTGTGCTGCTCTAACCATACACATTGTCCAGTACAAACTGTCTGTATACATTGTACTGCACTAACTGGTTGTGTACACTGTGCTGCATTAACTGTCTGTATACATTGTACAGCACTATCTGTGTACATTGTGCTGCCCCAACTGTCCGTGTACATAGTGCTGCACTGTGTGTACATTGTGTTGCACAAACTGTCTGTATAAATTGTGCTGCACTCTCTATATACATTGTGCTGCATGAACTGTCCATGTACATTGTGCTGCATTGGTCTGTATACATTGTGCTGCACTCACTGTGTCTATACATTGTGCGGCACAGTCTTTATATATTGGATACATTGGATACATTGCAGGACAATGTATACAGTCAGTTAGTGCAGCACAATATATAAACACAACAAGTGCGACATAATGCATATGGACATTTATGGCAGCACAATGTATACAGACAGTGCGGCACGCTATATGCTGGATACATTGTGCTCCGCTGTCTGTATACATCATACTGCACTAACTGCCTGAATGCATTGTGCTCCACTAACTGTATACATTTTGCTGCACCAACAGTCTGTGTACATTGTGCTGCACTTACTGTCTGTATACATCGTGCAGTACTGTCTGTATACATTATGGTGCACTAACTGTATGTATACATTGTGCTGCACTAACTGCCTGCATACATTGTGCTGCATTTAATGTTTGTATACATTGTGCTGCATGGACTGTATACATTGTGCTGCATGAACTGTCTGTCTAAATTGTGCTGCACTAACAGTATACATTATGCGGCATCAGCTGTGTGTATACATTGTGCTGCACTCACTGTCAGTGTACATTCTGCGGCACTGCCTGTATACATTGTGCTGCACTAACTGACTGTATACATTGTCCTGCACTGTCTACATAAATTCTGCTGCACTAACTATCTGCATACATTGTGCTGCACTGTCTGTACACACTGTGCTGTACTAACTGTCTGTACAAATGTGCTGCACTAACTGTCATAGAAACATAGAAGATAGGAGCAGGAGGAGGCCATTTGGCATTTCAAATCTGCTCTGCCGTTCAGCACTATCTGTCTGTACACATTGTACTGCACTGTCTTTATACAGTGTCCTGCACCAACTGTCTGTATATATTGGCCATATACATTGTGCTGCCATAGCTATCTGTATATATTGTGCTGCATGGTTTATATACATTGTGCAGCTTGGATAGTGCTGCACCGTCTGTATATATTGTGCTGCATTAATTGACTGTATAGATTGTCCTGTAGTCTGTACACATTGTTCTGCACTAACTGTGTACGTTGTGCTGCACTAATTGTCTGTATACATTGTGCTCCACTAACTGCCTGTATACAACGTACACAGCGCTGCACAGACAGTTAGTGGAGCACATTGTGCTGCACTGTCTGTATACATTGTGTGTACTGTCTGTATATGCTGTACAGCACAGACTGTTTATCTTGTGCTGCACTGTCTGTATATATTGTGATGCACTGTCTGTATACATTGTGCAGCACTGTCTGTATATATTGTGATGCACTGTCTGTGTACATTGTGCAGCACTGTCTGTATATATTGTGATGCACTGTGCTGCATTGTATATATTGTGATGCACTAACTGTCTGTGTACATTGTGCTGCACTGTCTGTATGTAGTCCTGCACCAACACTGTGTACATTGCACTACATTGTTTATATACATTGTGCTGCACTGTCTGTATACCTTGTTCTGCCATAACTGTCTGTATGCATTGTGCGGCACACAGTGTATACATTGATGTGAACTAAATGTCTGAATACATCTTTCAGCATGGTCTGTATACATTGTGCTACACTGTGTACCTTGTGCTGCAATGTCTGTATACATTGTACTGCAATGTCTGTATACATTGTACTGCAATGTCTGTATACATTGTGATGCACTGTGTATATTGTGCTGCAGTCTGTGTACCTTGTGCAGTCTACATACATTGTGCTGCACTGTCTATATATTGCGATGCACTGTCTGTGTACATTGTGCTGTACTGTCTGTATACATTGTGCTGCATTAACTATGTGTACATTGTGCTGAACTGTCTGTGTACATTGTCCTGCACTGTCTGTATATATTGTCATGCACTGTCTGTGTACATTGTGCTGTAGTCTGTATACATTGTACTGCACTCTCTGTGTACATTGTACAACATTAACTGTCTATATACATTATGCTGCACTGATTTTAACCACATGGCCAATGTTATATAACTCAATCTGATCCTTTGATGTGTGAACCACCGTACCTGGCGTTAGTTGTGTGGAATTTCGTTCAGACGAGGAAAGTGGCCACTGGTTATGGCCAGCATTCTTGAAAAGAGGATTGTTGCCTCTGATGTACCTCTCTGATCTAAGAATTGAGTGCACTGAGAGAAATTGTAATTTAGTTGTCTTGACACACATGGCTGTTTATCATTTTGTGTGTGTTATGAATCCTGGGTGTGATATGTAACATGCGACAGATCTGAAAAGGAACAGCTTTTTAAATTCCACCTGATGTGCGAGTGTTTGCTTTTCACCTTTGAATACTATTAAACTGGCTGATGCTCCAATGCGGTACTGAGGGAGAGCTGCATTATCAGAGGTGCTGTGTGTCAGATTGAAAGTCAAAACCCACAATGTTCCCCACCTCAAAGGAAATGTTCAGCAAACACATGGGAACACCACCACCTGCAAGTCACTCACCATCCTGATTTGGAAATATATCGCTGTTCCTTCACTGTCGCTGGGTTCAAAATCCTAGAACGCTCTCCCTAACAGCACTGTGGGTGTACCTACACCTCAGGGACTGCAGTGGTTCAAGAAGGGGGGCTCACTACCACCTTCTCAAGGGCAACTACGGATGGGCAATGAAAGCTGGTCTAGCCAATGTCGCCCGAATCCCATGAAGGAAACATTAAAAAACAAAGGAGGCTCTTATTTCAAATGTTTGTAACTTATTAAAAATTGCAACGGTTGATGAATGGCTTTTAGGAGAAAGCGAATGATGGTTGAAACTCGAGCAATGATACCATCTGTGACTCTCAGCAATGTGCTGAATTTTTAGCTGTGCGGTGAGTAATTCTATTGTGAACGTTGTCTAAACAAGGTGAGGGAGGAGCTAGTCTCAATTTAACTCATAACATGAATACATGGGGAATAGAAGTTATAAGGGAAGCCATTTGCTTTCACAACCTTGATAACAACTGGAAAGTAACCAGAGACATCAAATGAAGTCAAGGTCCAAGATTTACGTCAAGCTTAATTAATCCAAAAGCCCTCATCAGTATACACAGGGAAGTACACTCGAGGGAGAGTTAGTGGGGGAAAGTTAGAGCAATAAGTGCCCCCGGAAACTGGTTAAAGAACTGAAAGGGCAGCCGGGAAATCCTTTTAGCTGGAAAGTTGGTATGATCCAAAATGCACTGCCTTGAAACAGATTCCGAAACAACTTTCCAAAGCGCATTGGATGCATATTTCAAAAGGAAAGCAGGGTTTTGCAAGGAACAGAGCCAGGCAGTTAACCAACTGAATAGAAAAAAGTTCAAAAGACTGGATGGCCTTCCACAGTATCTGATAGAATGAGTGGTGCAGTTGTGTCCAATGATTTTCAATGTTAATGTCAGCAAGTAACAAACTAATAGAGATTTAAAATGACACCAGATCAAGAGAGCAAGATTCAATGAACCCATTGATATCCCATTGTCAGTGATATACTTAAATAAGGACAGTATTACAGATACCCAAGTACCATCAGTGAAAGGAAGAAGCAACTCAGATTTTCAAAGCTCACAATATCTCTCTCCATTTATTCATTGGGAAATAAAGGTGATGTCTTCTATAGATTACAGCAGGTCAGATTCAGGTAGTAAAATCTGTCAGTCTAACTTTTTCCAAAAGTTTTAAAATGGAATGTGTCAGTGTTGATTGTTTTTAAGAACACAGCCAATGAAATACAGTCAGGGAGTATTTGTAATGCTGAAATTTTAATACTGGCCTTGGTTTTTGATGCCACATTGGGTTTTTTTTTGTTCCAATTTTTGGCAGGAGTAAATTTTGAGACGGTGACATTCCTATCTGGTACCTTCTTTGACTTCATTCATGGGAGGTGGGCGTCGCTGGCTGGGCCAGCATTTATTGCCTATTCCTGAGGGCATTAAAGAGTCAACCACATTGCTGTGGATCTGGAGTCACATGTAGGCCAGGCCGCGTAAGGACGGGTGATTTCCTTCCCTGAAGGATGTTAGTGAACCAGATGGGTTTTTACGACAATCGACAATGGTTTCATGGTCATCATTAGATTCTTAATTACCAATTTTTATTGAATTCAAATTTCATGATCTGCCGTGGCGGGATTTGAACCCGGGTCCTAAGTAATAAATCTCAGTCAGAGGACATTCCAATATGAAGGCAAGGTCAGGATCAGTTGGGAGTATGTCTTCATTGACTGGGCTTCACCAAGGATGACTGCCTGAACCGTGTCCACAAAGACTGCACCCAACCTGAGCACCCACCAAACCAGAGGCAGGCTATTTCGGAGCAAAATCAGGTAACATTTTTTCCCCCACACAAAGTGGGGAGGAAATCTGGAATCCTTTCCGTGAAAAAGTGGTGGGGGTCAATTGAAATTTCCAAAACTCAGATGAATAGATTTTGGTTGACACAAGGTATCAAGGGATATGGAAGAGAGTGTTGAGGTCCAGGTCAATCATGATCTAATTCAAGGGAAGTGGGTGGGATCAATGAGCTGAATGGTCTCTTCCAATTCCTGCCTTTGGGAAAGATCAGGAGGAACATTACTGTAGCCAATGGTTTGACGGCAGTCTCATAATTTTATCAACCCAAAGTCCAAATGTGAGAGGGGCCAATGGTTAAAGAGATATTATAGCTTTGAATCTGAATGATTGAAGTAGAAATTCACAGACAGAATTTTAAACCAAGCTTCAGCACATTTGAGGGGAAAATACTTTTATTTTAGGTAAGCAACACATGCAAAGTGATAACAAAGGTTACAGCATCAAGGTTTCAATAAATATCTTTCTTTTAAAAAAAAACTTTTTGTTTAATTTAAGTTTTGTTAGAAAAATAGCACTGCTATGAGAAGACATCATTGGCAACACTTGGTAATGTTTCACATGCACATCAGCAGCGCAGCCCAGAACCCACACATGATACTCAGGAGAGTCAGGGGAGGGAAGCAAAAGTGGGGGGAAAAGAAGGAAAGGGAGAAAAAGAGGAAGGAGGGAGGCAGGGAAAGAGAAGGTGAAGAGATAAAGAAAGAGATAAGGGGGACTGAGGGTTGGGGGGAGAGTGTAGACTAAGAGGCAGAGACAGAGGAGGGAGACAACCCCCATTTCTAGCAGAGGCCAAATATATTTGGACTAAAAACAAACAAAAGATACTTCTATTTGTATCAAGTGATGTGCTTCCAGGCTTTTAGTCTCATCTTAAATCTACTTAAACATTCACAGAGGAGAGGTTGAACAGATTCACTGTGCTAAAACCATAGCACAGTTTGTCTTACATTCTCTAAAACTTATTCAGAACATTTCTCCCAGTTTTGAAAGATAAGATGATCCAGCCCAGAGGTGTTTCCAGGAATCCTGTAAGTGCTCTATTGCTGATCTATTCAGGAGCAGGAAACAGAGCGGCCTCTCCTCTCCTCTCCCCCAGGTCTAGTTAATTGTTGCCTCTTTTCATCCTGCGCCGAGCTAATTTCCTCTGCAAGGACCCCCATACCATTTCCTGATCTCCCCTGATGCTCCCTTGCAACTCACTGAAAGAACTGGGCACAACTCACATCTCACCTGTTCACTGCACTGTCTGGAACCTCCCACTAGCCTGCTGACCCACAACACCAAGGAGCTTTATGCTGTCCTTTGATAGTTCACATACAGAAATGTATGGCTTGTTTTATTCATTCCTGGGACATGGACGTCGTCGGCTGGGCCAGCATTTATTGCCCATCTCTAGTTGCCCTTGCATGGCAGCTGAGAGTCAACTACATTACTGTGGCTCTGGAGTCACATGTAGGCCAGACCAGGTAAGGACGGCAGATTTCCTTCCCTTAGTGAACCAGATGGGTTTTTCCGACAATCAACAATGGTTTCATGGTCATCAGTAGAGTCTTAAGGCCAGATTTTTTCTGTTGAATTCAATTTCCACTATCTGCCATGGCAGCATTTGAACCCAGGTCCCAGAACACAGCTGAGTTTCTGGATTAATAATCTAGCGATAAAACCACTAGGCCATCGCCTCCCCGGCTTTCAAGGCAGAAAGTCTCAATGAGGGAATAGATTCCTAACGTTGATTGGGAAGATGCCCTTCACACAGACACTCTCATCACTGTTAAGAATGAGATCTTGTATCCCGTGTTAAGTGCTATCTATAAGCACTATGGGCTGCCTGTGAGCTGTCACTTGAGTTTGAATTTGTAGAATTGTGTTTTCAAACATTCGGGGAGGTGATTAATAATCCAAATGAAATTCCCTTTGATCCCTTGCTTCCTGGACACGAAGTCATGACAAGTGTGCAATGGGCTGCAGGAACGTGGATGAGGGTTTCTGGAAACATCTGAGAGAGGGTCTGGAACACCACAGAAAAGAGCAAAGTGCAGCAAGTACAGTACCTGTATTTCATACAACATCTATCTAGAACGGCACCCTGTAGGCCAGGCAATATTTGAATAAACATTAAAATGACCTCTTCTCCCAATTTAGACAAGGGAGCAAGCCCCACACATGAATTTAAATCTTTAAAAACATTGCTCACAATTCCTACAGATTCAAGTTCTTTAATCCACTAACTGAATCTCATTTGACAATTTTTAAATAAGATTCTGAATTAAACAACAGCTGCCCTATTAGTTAATACAGAGTCACAATTCACCACTGACTCGCTTCAGTATTAGCTCATTATTTGATAATAACTCCCTAATAAGAAAATTAAAAAGAGTACTTCTCCAGTACTGATGTGAGTAACACCACACTGGCACCAAAGCAGATTCCAAACTAACCGCAATTTCCACATAGAAGTAACTGTGGTTTCACATTAAACACACTCATCCTCTCACTATTGTGTAAATAGGAAGGGCTCAAGTATCAATCAGACATCCTCAGAGTGGCTTCCATATTTCATTCATTCATTTATTCATTCATTCATCACAAGGCATTCAGGAAACCTTCATTTTTTTTCCTGTAGATTCCTACATCAGACAGCCCGATTCTAATACTTCTTTTAAAAGTTATCAAAATATGTTCATTCTGACAGTGCAGCATCAATTGTCTTCACGGCCTGTGCGACAGGCACTGGGAAATGTCATTGCGGATTTTTGCTATTCCTTTATGGCCTAGGCTAGGCCCAAAGTGTCTCGGGACAAGAAACCTTCACCCCAGTAATAAACTCTCTCTCTCGAGATAGTGACCACGACACGTCCTGGGGTGGATTGGTAAGAATGGGATTGTAAGAGATACTGATTGTTCTCTAATAATTTGATGATTGTAGAGGGTGGTGTGGTGTCTGTAACAGATTACTTTGATTCACCCTGAAGTTATTTGCCAGGCCTTTTCCACCCTGAGGCCAATGATCTTGGCATGCCACAGACACCAAACCAGAGCTTTCGTCTCTATTCACCGAATGGGGTAGTGTTGTGGAGGGAATCTCTGGCCCACCCAAGCCGGGATGGCTGGATTCAGATGGCATAGCAAGCAGAGGGTGGGGCAGTTGGGGGGGGGGGGGGGGTGGTTAAAGGGAGGAGGGGAACTCCAATTGGCTTTCAATAAGGAGAAAATGCACAGGGCAGACAACCAGGCAGGGGCCTCATTGCTATTGCCATTTATAGCCCATAACTGCTGCTGGCCACAGCATAGCCATGAGGTCAACTGGCGAGAAGAGTGCGATCAAACACAAAGCTCCTCTGAATAGGCACGGGCTGCAATCTGAAGTGAGAATTCAAAACCCAACGAGAACAGAAAATGCTGGAAAATCTCAGCAGGTCTGTCAGCACCTGTGGAGAGAGAAAAAAGCCAACGTTGTCTAGATGACCTGACTCTGCTCTGACGAAGGATCACCTAGACTCGAAACGTTGACTCCATTCTCTCCCCACAGATGCTGTCAGAGCTACTGAGATTTTCCAACATTTTCTGTTTTTGTTTCAGATTCCAGCATCTGCAGTAATTTGCTTTTGTGAACCATAACGAGGGTTGGTAAGGTGTAGTTTCTACTGGAAGGGGATATCTCTTTATTCACTATATCAGGTGCACTCAAATTTGTTGACTGAAAACTGAATCGTTGTGTGAAAACAAGGGTCGCAGTGTCAAGGACGGAGTAGCTCCCCACAGGGTCTCAGTTACTCTCACTCGCTCAGCACAGCCTCCCCCTGACTCAGCCAAGCCAGGAGCTACAGACCCGCAACTGACTATCCCTATGAACCACGCCAACAGACTGCGTTTCACCTGATAGTTAATGGACTGTAAATCCCAAAATGTCCCTTAAAATAAACAACTCCTCATTCATACGGAGCAATCCTGGCAAGGCCGGGCCATGCTGTAATCTCACAGTGAACCAATCCAGGCCAACCACCCACGCCCGAGTCTCTGCCACTCCTGCTGCCGGGTAAATCAAACAGGCACTGTGGCAGATGATGTGGCAGCTGTGGGCAGGACAGGCTGTGTGGGTGGTGGACGAGCTGGTATTCATTTCAGGACAGGTGAAATGATGAGACAAACAGAACCCTCACCTCCCCTCGTCCACGTGAATGCCGCATAGGTGGCGCAGGATTTGCAATCCACACATAGATTCATTTGCCAGTGTCTGATTTTGTGTGGCACATATGGTGCAGTCCACAACTCAAATAAAAAGTAAGCATGGCTGGTGTACATTGATTCACACAGTGGGAAAAGAGGGAGAGTGCCTCTCCGGTACAATGCTGTACCTCAGGAGCGACAACTCTATCTCTTGGACAGTGCAAGACAACGCAATATGTACACAGCATTGTCCACTCAAGAGCTTAGGTATGAAGAGAACTTCCTTATCACAAACTTTAGCTGCGATTACCACTGACATTTTACTGATTAATATTCCTAAACGATGACAATTTAACCCATTGGCCATCAAGGAATTATTAACCTATAAAATAAATGGGCATCAGGATCTATGAAGTAAGTTGGATTTTTATTGCTGATTCCGTCATTAATTATTCCCTTTTTGAATGAATTTTTCACTCCCAATAAAATAAAAGATTTGTGATGCTATTCAACAAAAAAACCACCCCTTAATTTGCACTGATTGGAGTTTGCCAGAACACCAGTCACAGAATCAGTCACAATCCATTCCTTCAGGATCCTGGTTATTGGTTAAACACAATAACCAGTGATGAGTCAACTGGTTAACCATCTTACTCCGAACCGCTTGGGGCTTCAAGCATTCTGCTTTGCTGCTGGAAGCATCAATAGGGTCATTCTCTCCCATTGGCTGGGTATTCTGAGTCTGATTTTGAAAAGAGGCTAGGATTGCACTGACTAATCGCACAGAGCTATTCGGTATTTCTATGAATGAATGATAAACACAGCAGTGAAACAGCATTTTTGAATAAGCCCTGCAGCTAATCCCAGGCTTGGAAATCACCATGAATGCCCCCTCCTCCTGGCAACACAGTCCCACAGACATAAGCGCATTCAATAGGACCCAAGGCAATCCTTTTAGGACAGACAAAGAGTATAATCAAGTCCCACGAGAAAATAAAGCAAGCTGGCATCAAGAAACCAGTTCCTTCTGGTCAGTGCTGCAGCAGGTCCTTGCAGGTTAGAGCAAACAGTAAAGCCAGCAAATGAGAGGGGCGGAGACCAAGACAAAGAGCCAGGAAATGTCCCCAAAGCATGCCGGAAGCCCACTATTGGTCTGACAGACTACAACGGGGTCTTTACCCTCGATGACGTTGCGGGATATGTATTTGAGCGTTTCATCCAGCAGGATGACGGGCAGGGATATCTTCAGGACCACGACCCACTGAGGCCAGTTGAGAGCAGTCACCTGGAATATCAGCTGTGGGGGGAGAAAGAGAACCAGAGTCACCAACTCATCACAGAAACACAATCACAGAAAGCATACATCAGCTGCAAATTCCACTTAAAGCTTTGTCAGTTATCTTTTAAGTTTAAAGTTTATTTATTAGTGTCATAAGCAGGTTTGCATTAACACTGCAATGAAGTTACTGTGAAAATCCCCTAGTCTCCCACACTCCACCACCTGTTCGGGTTACACTGAGGGAGAATTTAGCACGGCCAATGCACCTAACCAGCATGTCTTGTGGACTGTGGGAGGAAACCGGAGGCACCCGGAGGAAACCCATTCAGACATGGATAGGACGTGCAAACTCCACACAGTGACCCAAGCCGGGAATTGAACCCGGGTCCCTGGCGCTGTGAGGTACTGTGCCACCCAATATGTTAGCCACACATGTTGACGCTTGATGAAGTGGCCTAGCAAACCACTTAGTTAACAGCAACTAGGGACGGGCAACAAATGCTAGCCTTGCCAGCTATGCCCATGGATCAATAAATGAAACAGTCTCATGTAGCGAACTGGGAATTGAGATCTTACCAATTACATGTCTGATTAGTTCATTAAAATTAGCAAACAAGCAGAGCCATTGGTCACACGGTCTCAGTACTTATTTGTGCGTTGCATATGGATTATTTTAAACTGTGCGCTTGTTGGTAATATGGGGAGATAAGATAATTGTGTGAGGGAATAGGTTTTCAATGCTGTGAGTGCTTTGCTTCCTTGGTTTTTGAATAAGGATAGTTCAGTAAATATACGTGTAAAGTAGATTTACCCGCATTTTATTTAAGTGTTTTCTATGAAAAACAGCGCACGTGGCGAAAACAGTGTCAGCGTAGCAACACCTGTAGCTCTCGATGATTTCTATTGTACGGCATTGATATTAAAGATCTTAATTCTATATCTAATTCCCATCAACTGTTTCCAGTGTAAATTGCCATGTCCAAACTCATCATGAGAATGAACTTCAGCTCTCCCTAGTGAAGATGGTACAGCGCTTTCACTGGCAGGAGCATTTAATGTGACCAGTTTACACTGGCAATTTCCATTGTAACTGCAGACACAAGAATTTACAATGGGAATATAAAATTAAAGATTGAATGCACAACTTTAGAATGATTCGGAATCAAGTCTGTGCACACTGGAGCAAAAATCCCCGATTTCCAACCCTGACTTCATAGGGTCCCAAAAAAGGCCATTCAGCCCATGGAGTCTGCACTGACAACAATCCTACCCGGGGATTCCCCATAACCCCATGTATTTACCCTGCTAATCTCCCTGACACTAATGGTCAATTTAGCATGGCCAATCAACTTAACCCACACACCTTTGGAATGTGGGAGGAAACCGGAGCTCCCGGAGGAAACCCATGCAGACACGCAGAGAACATGCAAACTCCACACAGACAGTCACCCAAGGCCGGAGTTGAACCTGGGTCCCTGGCACTGTGAGGCAGCAGTGCTAATCACTGTGCCACTGGACCGCTCCACATTATGTCTTGGTTTCCCTGCACAGATTCATGGGAGATGAGTTAAGGAGTGACATTGCAATGGATGTGGTACATCCCTCATTTGGGCATCACCTTTCCGTGACACACTGTCACACCTGCAGTGACACACATCCAGTACTAGATGGGACTACTGAGTTTGGGTTGGCAGAAATAGAACACAACATGGCTCTGGTCTCAGTCAATTGGAATAGTTTAAGCTTCTCTATCTCCTCTGTTAATGCCTCACACCCAATTCCATATTCATACTCACAGGCAATGGCTCCACATAGAGAATGAGGAAATGCAGTGACATGGAAATGCAGATAGTCCCCAGGAGCCAGATATTCACCCATGGAGGCATTCTCAACAACGACTGGTTTTCAGACAGGCTGCAGATAAAAAAAGATGAGATGTTGGAAAAGCTTAAAAAGCATAGGAGAACAAAATGAAAGGTTTCAATTTTGAAACAAGCGATGGATAGATTGACACTATCGTGTGAATTCATCCCATGTGTTGCCTTGATAATTTACCGTTGAATTCTCGGCTAGCATCTTCATCAGACAACCATTAGATTTGGCCACTTAGTTTTACATAATGCCTTTGGGACATTTGATTTATGTTAAAGATGCTATTATCAATACAACCTATTGTTACAGAAACATTGGGAAACTCTGTGTGGTCATTTAATTATCCAATTCAGCAGCCTAGCATACATTTACTCCCATTCAGGCCCCACAAGGTGACTAATGGTTCGGCCGCATCTGGAATACTGCGTCCAGTTCTGGTCGCCACACGACCAGAAGGACGTGGAGGCTTTGGAGAGAGTACAGAGGAGGTTTACCAGAATGTTACCTGGTATGGAGGGGCTTAGTTATGAGGAGAGATTGGGTAAACTGGGGTTGTTCTCCCTGGAAAGACGGAGGATGAGGGGAGACTTAATAGAGGTGTATAAAATTATGAAAGGCATAGATAGGGTGAACGGTGGGAAGCTTTTCCCCAGGTCGGTGGTGACGTTCACGAGGGGGTCATAGGTTCAAGGTGAAGGGGGGACAGGTTTAACACAGATATCAGACGGACGTATTTTACACAGAGGGTGGTGGGGGCCTGGAATGCGCTGCCAGGCAAGGTGGTGGAGGCGGACACACTGGGAACGGTTAAGACTTATCTAGATAGCCATATGAACGGAGTGGGAATGGAGGGATACAAAAGAATGGTCTAGTTTGGACCAGGGAGCGGCGCGGGCTTGGAGGGCCGAAGGGCCTGTTCCTGTGCTGTATTGTTCTTTGTTTGTTCTTTAATGAATACAGGAAAATGATAAACACATGCAAGTTAGAGGAATATCTAGAACTTCATCTTTATTCTATTCGTTTAATGTTCACAACATGTTGGCAAGGGTTGGGTTAGTGAGGGTCTATGAAGGGCTGGGTTAGTGAGGGTCTATGAAGGGCTGGGTTAGTGAGGGTCTGTGAAGGGCTGGGTTAGTGAGGGTCTATGAAGGGTTGGGTTAGTGAGGGTCTATGAAGGGTTGGGTTAGTGAGGGTCTATGAAGGGTTGGGTTAGAGAGGGTTTATGAAGGGTTGGGTTAGTGAGGGTCTATGAAGGGTTGGGTTAGTGAGGGTTTATGAAGGGTTGGGTTAGTGAGGGTTTATGAAGGGTTGGGTTAGTGAGGGTTTATGAAGGGTTGGGTTAGTGAGGGTTTATGAAGGGTTGGGTTAGTGAGGGTCTGTGACAGCCTGGGTTAGGAGGGTCTATGAAGGGTTGGGTTAGTGAGGGTTTATGAAGGGTTGGGTTAGTGAGGGTCTATGAAGGGTAGGGTTAGTGAGGGTTTATGAAGGGTTGGGTTAGTGAGGGTCTATGAAGGGTTGGGTTAGTGAGGATCTATGAAGGGCTGGATTAGTGAGGGTCTGTGAAGGGCTGGATTAGTGAGGGTTTATGAAGGGTTGGGTTAATGAGGGTTTATGAAGGGCTGGGTTAGTGAGGGTCTGTGACAGCCTGGGTTAGGAGGGTCTATGAAGGGTTGGGGTGGTGAGGGTTTATGAAGGGCTGGGTTAGTGAGGGTCTGTCTGTGACAACCTGGGTTAGGAGGGTCTATGATGGGCCAGATTTGGGTCTCTGGCATTTGTACTCCTGAGTCTAAATCAAATAATGGTTCCAAATGTAACTCACTATAATGCAAACAAACGAATACAGCCTCTGGGTGATTTGATTTGAAGGCACTATATTATGTTTGATATATTTGCAATGCTTTGTAAATATTGATGTTCTGCATCTCCCATGTTTTTAATCAACTCCGATGGTATTTCATTTAACCAGCTGCTTTGTCAGTTTTTATCTAATTTCTTGCTGCTTTTATCTCACTATCTAGAATTTCGGCTCCAATGAAATCAGTGTCATCTTTGCTTTCTTCTTCAAGCTCAATCACTGCAGGCTTTTCATTTTTTGCCGACAGTGCTCCCTCCACCCTTTCCCTATTTTAATCAGGATTTGTTAATAAAACAAATCTCTTGGTTTCAGATAAAGCGCGGCACAACATCGTGGGCCGAAGGGCCTGTTTCTGTGCTGTACTGTTCTATGTTCTATGTTCTAAAACAGCTTCTTTGCTCTTGACTGCTGTTGCTTTCAGCCCTCTGTTGAGTGCCACTAATCTCCTTCGCTGTTGCATACATAAGATCTACGCTTCCCAGTTGATCGACGATATCACACTGCTCTTTTAACCATTGTCCTTAAGCATTTGTTGTTTCTCTTAACTTGTTATTCAAATGTTTGCATTTAAGTTTGTCTTCTTCATTATTGACATTCTTCCATTTTTTCCTTTCTTCCATCTTTTACAACAGTGAAGTTATAATCCATGGTTTCTTCATCATTTTCCTCTGAAAATCCCTGTGCTACTTTTTCCCACTTCCTTATTCTTTCATCTGTTTCCATTGCTCATTCGCGTTGCTGGATTCCTTGCTTTGTGTTCCCTCTTTAACAATTTTTCATTTACTTCTTTTATCTTCTCTAGATTCCGCCATTTTTGGTGTATTCCACCTTGGATCTTTTTCAACCGAGATACTCTGTTCATTGCCACAAGATTATGACCTGAGTCAGTGTCTCTCCTGGCTAAGCCTTCAACATATTCCTGTATCTTTCCTGTCCCGTACCTAGTGGTGCATTAAGACAGACTTTCAACTGTTTCCATAGCTAGTAATTCTGGGAACAGATTGTTAGCCTGTTGCCAGGGGGCTTATAGCTTGAGGGGCATAACTCCACATCAAGCTTAACTGACTAGGAGTCTCTCCTGCTCTCACCGCTAGCCACTGGCATATTTGGAAGGATTTGCAGGTTGACACTCAACCCATTTGGCCACAGTGTGAACATACTTTCCAATGCCATCAAATCCTAGGGTGGGACTCAAACCCAGAGGCAGGGACACTGCCCACTGCATCACAAGACCTACTGTGTCTTTGTCTTCCATTACAAAATCCAGTTGAAATCTTCTTGTATTGCCAGAAATTTTCCACATGTATCGTTTTCTTTTCTGATGTCCAAATGATGCACTTGCTATCAGGAGTCCTGTTCTTCTGCAAAAACCTACCAGCTTAAGGCCTTGCTCATTTTGTTATTCAACACCATCTTCCTTGTCGTCTCTTCCTTCTCCAACAATGCTGTCCTAATCTCCCATAACCTAGCTCTTCCCACACTCCTGTTTTCACTTTTAGTTTCCATTTCTATCAGACATTTCATCAACCTCCTGATCTGGATGCGTTCTGTTTAGTCACTTAGTAGAAGAAGGGCCAGAGAACTTCATGCAAATAATGATGATCACCCAAAGAAAGAAGTCAAGGGCATTGCCGATGTTCTAACTTTCCTACAATTAGTCTGATTGTCCCTACGTCGTGGGTGTGCTGACTGTTACCTAACAAACAACGTCAGGTGTGGGCAGCATGGTGGCACAGTGGTTAGCACTGCTGCCTCACAGTGCCAGGGACCCAGGTTCAATTCCAGCCTTGGGTCACTGTCTGTGTGGAGTTTGCACATTCCCTCCGTGTCTGCGTGGGTTTTCTCCACGTGCTCCGGTTTCCTCCCTCAGTCCAATAATGTCAATTAGGTGGATTGGCCATGCTAAATGCCCCTTAGTGTCCAAAAGTGTGTAGGTTAGATGGATTGGCCAAGAGCATGGATGAGAAGGCACTGAAGTACATTGGAGATGACCAGTTTGAATTTCAGGGAGGAAGAAGGTGAACAGTCAGCAATAAGATTAATGATTGAATGTAGTTTAGAGTGTGGACAGGAATTATATGTTTACTTTGATGATTTTGAAAATACATTCAGTTGGGTTGACTAGATTAAGCTGTTGACAGTGCATATTGGAGTTGACTGGAGAGATCAACGACTCATAAGAAATCTGTACATGGGACAAAGTGAGACAAAGCAACAGTGAGAGTAGCCAAAGGGAAGTTGGAACCACATGAAATTGGAACCACATGAAATTGGAAGAGGAGTTTGACAAGGATGTTATATCACCAGTCCTCTTCAATATTTATGGAGACGATCAAAGAGTGGTTTAAAGACACAGAACTTGGCAAGGGGAGGGTGGGGGGTTGTGTCCACCGAGCATAACGGGGGCGGGGTATAACCGGCGTGGGGGTGGGGTGGGTGGGATGGTCAGTGAGTGTTGGGGTTGGGGGGGGGGGGGGGGGGGGGGGGGCGGGGGGATGGAGGGACGGGGGGATGGAGGGACAGGGTCATCGAGCATGGGGAATGGGGTTGCAATGGGCATTGTATATAGCAATGGGAAGGTGGGGAGGGTAGGGGTCTAATATGAGCAGGGAGGTTTACTGACTTAGGGAGGCACATTTCTATGTGTGAGATTACTATGTGTGTAGAGGAGTTACTGAGATTGGTGAGGGAGTACAGAGTGTGAGCTGAGTGACTGTGTGTGTAGAGGAGTTACTGAGATTGGTGAGGGAGTACAGAGTGTGAGCTGAGTGACTGTGTGTGCAGAGGAGTTACTAAGAGTAAAGGGAGCACAAGTGTGAGTGGAGGGATATCCACAGGAAACACATCCTTCACTGTCAAACACTGAGCCCATTGTGCTGGCCCCTTTAGGCAGCTTACTGCAGACACACAGTATACTGTACCCCAAGCAGAGAGAGCAGCTCCCTGCACTCACCATAGACCTGACTGATGTAACAGTAACCCATGAATGGATAACTTCCACTGTATTTACAAACCATTGCAGTGTTTGGCCGTTACTGTTGCCTGATGTCAAATATTTCTAAGATGTCAAAATAGGTGGAAAAAATATCTGTGAATAATAAATTTTGTAGCTTGAATGAGGATTCTGTAATGTTAATCACTTGGAAAGTAAATCTTCAGAGTAAGATGTAACTTAAATGTTCGGAATCAAAGATGCAACAACTGAATAAAAATATAATATTTTATAACAGGGGTTGTCCCAAAGCAGCTTGGGCCTTATTTTGTCTTTCCCACTTTGTCACAAACTGGAGTAACACAGAAGTTTGCAAAGTCAGTGAGAATTGGCACAGGCTTCCCTCTATAGTGTGAGTTAGTCACACTGGATGGCACCTGTGGGTACAGGCCCTGCCACACTTACTTGAAAAATGAAGCTGGGTTACGGTCTTTGGGGTGGCTCCGGGTCAGACTCACCTGTTTAGTGCATTGCACATTTCGATGGTCACCAGGACAGATAGGGCCATGGTCGTAGGGTAGCGAGATTCAAAGATGTCACACTCAATGTTTTCGTACAGCGCATGGTCTGGAGTACACTGCATGAAGTGCCGCTGAGGGAGGGAGAGTGAAATGAACTGATTTATAAATAGCAAGTGGATTATTATAATCACACATGTCTACATCAGCATTTATTGTCATAGAATCCCTACAGTGCAGAAGGATGCCATTTGGCCCATTGAGTCTGCATCGACCACAATCCCACCCAGGTCCTATCGCTATAACTCCATGCATTTACCCTAGCTAGTCCCCCTGACACTAAGGGACAATTTAGCACAGCCAATCCACCTAACCCGCACATCTTTGGTCTGTAGGCAGAAACCAACACAGCCATGGGAGAATGCCTATTGTAGCTTACACTGTTGATGGTGGTGGCAGCCTTGGCTTAGTGGGTAGTACTCTCACCTCTGAGTCAGAGGGCCAAGCCCCAATCCAGAAGCTTCTGTACAATATTTAACTTGTCTCACCTCAGTGCAGTACTGATGGAATGATACACTGTCAGAGATGCTGACTTTCAAATGAGTCGTCAAATTGAGGCCCCATCTGCCATCTCAGACAGATGAGAAAGATCCCACAGCTAGGCTGAAGGAGCAGTTAGGTGAAGGGAGTTCATAATTAGCTCCAATTTCCATTCGAAAAAGAAATACTTGTGCCCACACAGCACTGTGTCGCAACATGGATTGTCTGAACAATGAAGTACTTTAACATAACACAGCGACTGCAGCAACCAGAGCAGGATTCGGAGGAAGCGTCTAATGCATGTTTTTCTCCCAGTCGGAGTCAGTTAGTCTCAATTGCTGGATCAAGACAGAAATGAAAGTAAAATCAATTGTTCAGACTTTCCAACAGATAGCCAATAACATACTAAAGAAAGAAACCTCAACATCTGTAAGAAGAGCAACCATCATAAGGTATGCCTTCAAGTGGTCTATTGCTAAACTGGAAGACTTTTTCTCTCCCTCCTTTTCAGAATCACAGAATGCTACAGTGCAGAAGAGGCCCTTCAGCCCATTGAATCTGCACCGACGCATGAAAGGCCCTGTCCTGCCCACCTAATCCCACTTGCCAACAGAATGACAAAATAAAGGGTTTTATTGAAGCTTCCTTACAAGTTGGTTGAAGGTGACTTGTGGACCATCTTCATCGTACATGAACCACCAGGTCGCTGCCCCCACCGTTGCCAGGCCGACATACACTGAAAAAGACCAGCAATGGAGGGAAGGTAAGCAAAACCAGCGAATGAGAAATCGGTCTGATCGCGTGAATGTGCATTGATCGTTTTGCTTCTTCTGTTAACATTAAACTGTACCTTCAACAAAGAGTGTCCAACCCATAACCTGTAGGCCAAAGGAACCCTGGGGGATGGGGTGGGGGGTTGCTGATTCTGTTTCCTACATGCTGGGTTCATCTGTTGGAACTTCACATTAGCATCATAGAGGATGGTAGGAAGCCATTCGGCCTGTCGTGTGCTGGCCCTTTGAAAGAGTTATCCAATTAATCCTCTCCTCTGCTCTTTCCCCATAACCCTGTTATATTTTTCCCTTTCCATGAATATAAACAATTTTCTTTTTTTTTATTCATTCATGGGACATGGGCGTCGGTGGCTGGACCAGCATTTATTGCCCATCCCCAGTTGCCCATGAACTGAATGGCTTGCTAGGCCATTTCAGAGGACAGTTGAGAGTCAACCACATTGCTGTGGCTCTGGAATGTAGGCCAGGCCAGGTAAGGACGGCAGATTTCCTATCGTAAAGGACATTAGTGAACCAGATGGGTTTTTCTGACAATTGACAATGGTTTCATGGTCATCAGTAGATTCTTAATTCCAGATACTTTTTCTTTTATTGAATTCAAATTCCACCATCTGCCGTGGCATGATTGGAACCCGGGTCCCCAGAACCTGAGCTGAGTTTCTGGATTAATAGTCCAGGGATAATAACCCTAGGCCATCGCCTCCTTTGGAAGTTATTATTGAAAAACTTCTATTTATCAATTCTCTTTTTTATTTCTATCTATTTCTGCAACCCCTTTTAAAGTTGCACCTTTTATTTTATATTGCCCCTCCTCATTCTTCCAATCAAAATACATCACCATTCATGGAGCCGGATATTTGCAAAGCGCCTTTCCTATTCACACTACCTCATTGGTAAATTGACACTCAGTCAGGAGATGGGATCTGTTAATCCAAGCAGCTCAGGTCATGTGCAAACTAGTGGGGCATGGATTCAAACTTAGTACATGGATCGCCTGAGGATGCTTACCTAGTAAGCACCTATGCAAACCAATGAAGACAAAATGTTTGGACAGCCCTGAGGCGGAGGGTTACACAAGGTGAGATTCTCCTGTTGAGCAATGGTGCTAGGCACACTGTTCGATGCCAGCTCACTGCAGATTTAAATCTCCTTCGCTTCTTCCCAAACACAGACAGCGAGGCACCATTCCCAAGCTCAGCCCACACCCACAGGCTGTTCCCTCCACCTGTTGAACTGAGCCTTGGTGTAGCCATATACATGGGTGCCCAGGGTGTTTTCAGCAGTCACTCTCCAACTGTTTGCTTCCCAGCGATGGAGAGAGAGAGGGTTTTTTTTCAAGGTTTCTGGCCAAGCATCAACTTCCTCCCAGCAGACAAGTAATTGAACCAATGCAAAGGCTGACAGGTTAGATTGGTTACCCATCTTCTTGTCCTTAGGGCTACAAGTTTAAAGTTTATTTATTGGTATCACAAGTCGGCTTACATTAACACTGCAATGAAGTTACTGTGAAAATCCCCTAGTCGCCACACTTCGGCGCCTGTTCGGGTACATTGAGGGAGAATTTAGCATGGCCAATCCACCTAACCAGCACGTCTTTCGGACTGTGGGAGGAAACCAGAGCACCCGGAGGAAACCCATGCAGACACGGGGAGAATGTGCAAACTCCACATGGACAGTGACCCAAGCTGGGAATTGAACCCGGGTCACTGGCACTATGAGGCGGCAGTGCCAACCACTGTGCCACCGACTTTGAGTTAACATTGCTATGGAAATACTAGAAGAGATCTTTGTCAAATTAGATTGAACAGTTTGGGTTTATACTCGCTGGAGTTTAGAAGGATGAGGGGGAATCTGATCGAGGTATATAAAATACTAAAAGGGATTTATAGAGTAAATGTAGACCAAATGTTCCCCCTTATGGGGCAATCTAGAGGTCACAGGTATAAGTTGAGAGGAGGAACTACTTCTCGCAAAGGGTGGTGAAATTGTGGAATTCATTGCCCCATAGCACAGTAGAGTCTGAATCATTGAATAGTTTCAAGAGGGAGACAGATAAGATATATTTCTAATAAAAAGGGAAAGAGGGATATGGGGAAACAGGTGAGGAGGTGGATTTGAGACCAGGGAGAGATCAGCCATGATCTGATTGAATGGTGGAGCAGGCTCGAAGGGCTGTATTGCCAACTTCTGCTCCTAATTCCTATGTTCCTATTTTATCAAGGAATAAAGGGGGAGTTAATAAGCATAACTGAGAAACTCTTAAGAACTTTAGTTAATTTGAACTCAAAGTCAAGACAAATGTGATCATATTGGTCTGACACTTCAATGGAAACTTTCAAAGATCCTCACCTCCAATAGCGATGTAGCGGAAGAATAGCCAGCCACTAATTAGCGACTCTTTGGGATTGCGAGGTGGTTTGTTCATGATCTCGAGGTCAGGGGGATTGAAGCCCAGTGCTGTGGCAGGCAGCCCATCTGTCACCAGGTTTACCCAGAGCAGCTGGACAGGAATCAGAGCCTCGGGCAAGCCCAGGATAGCTGTGAGAAAAATACTAAATGGAGAGGGGACAAAAGTGACGACAATTTAAAATGGGGTGAACAATAATTCAGGTAAAAGTACATTAACAGTAAAAGTGTCAGACCATTACACAGACAAGAGGTGGAATTTTCCCATCCCGCCCCCCCCATGGGAATCGTAGTAGGTGGGATACGGATCAAAGAACAAAGAACAATACAGCACAGGAACAGGCCCTTCGGCCCTCCAAGCCCGCGCCGCTCCCCGGTCCAGGATTGAATCCTGAATCCAGGATCCCCGCCCAATTTTCCAGCCTATCTACATACCAATATCCTATCCACCGAGCTGTCCCTCACAGCTACGATGCTTTGTTCATTACAACCTATTAACTCACCCCCACCCCCCTATTCCAGACCATGTGATCCCCAGGGAGAGGCGAAAACCCAGAGTGAAAAACCCCAGGGCCAATATGGGGAAAAAAAAAAATCTGGGAAATTCCTCTCCGACCCCCTGAGGCGATCGAAACGAGTCCAGGAGATCACAATGGCCCTGATCGGAAAATGCTTCCCAACCCTAGTCATTTCCACTTCCATGAACACCATATGAATTCCCTGCCCCCGAGACAGGTTCCCAACTATCCGCAGTCTCGCTCTGTACTGGCACCAGCAAGATGATCATAGAATGAAGCCTTGAAACGAGAAACAAGGAACAATTAGCCCGCGCCGCTCCCTGGTCCAAACTAGACCACTCTTTTGTATCCCTCCATTCCCACTCCGGTCATATAGCTGTCTAGATAAGTCTTAAACGTTCACAGTGTGTCCGCCTCCACCACCTTGCCCGGCAACACATTCCAGGCCCCCACGACCCTCTGTGTGAAATATGTCCTTCTGATATCTGTGTTAAACCTCCCCCCTTCAAAGAACAAAGAACAAAGAACAGTACAGCACAGGAAACAGGCCTTCGGCCCTCCAAGCCTGTGCCGCTCCTTGGTCCAACTAGACCAATCGTTTGTATCCCTCCATTCCCAGGCTGCTCATGTGACTATCCAGGTAAGTCTTAAACGATGTCAGCGTGCCTGCCTCCACCACCCTACTTGGCAGCGCATTCCAGGCCCCCACCACCCTCTGTGTAAAAAACGTCCCTCTGATGTCTGAGTTATACTTCGCCCCTCTCAGCTTGAGCCCGTGACCCCTCGTGATCGTCACCTCCGACCTGGGAAAAAGCTTCCCACTGTTCACCCTATCTATACCCTTCATAATCTTGTATACCTCTATTAGATCTCCCCTCATTCTCCGTCTTTCCAAGGAGAACAACCCCAGTCTACCCAATCTCTCCTCATAGCTAAGACCCTCCATACCAGGCAACATCCTGGTAAACCTTCTCTGCACTCTCTCCAATGCCTCCACGTCCTTCTGGTAGTGCGGCGACCAGAACTGGACGCAGTACTCCAAATGCAAAGGTGGGTGAGCGTGGCCAGAAAATCCTGCCCAAGTTGTTGTCAAGCTCCCTCCAAAGCTGACCTCGTGCCAGTCATCAGAGGCGGCACTGAAGCATCTTGGGCTGCTGTTTCCCTAGATTGTCCGCCCGTCTGTCAGCCAACCAATACGATCTCGCCAGTGGCCCTGACCAAGCGTGCCAATACGCGATGTGAAGGGCAGGGTTGGTGCAGCACACCTTGCTATCATTTGACAGACTTTGATGGGGACTAACCATTTAATCCTAGAGTGTAGAAAGAGGCCATTTGGCCCGTCGAGTCTGAACCAACTCTGTGAAAGAGCATCCCACCAAAGCCCTCCCATCTGCCCTCTCCCCGTATCCACTCATCATCTAACTTGCACATTGTTGGGCACTCAGGGGCAACTTAGCATGGCCAATCAACTGTTGGTAAATGTCAATCACCAGGTCTTATCCGTAGCTACAAAGCTCTTTTCCTGCCAATCACACTGGCAGGAATTCTTGGTGGAATTTAGTATATTTTGCAGGGAGTATAAGTATACATTAGTTAACGGAACACACATCTTGGATGGACATGACTGGGGTGGTTGGGTGGGGTTGAAGGCGGGCCAGTACTTCCTCATATTACAACCAATCAGAATTATTAATCATGGCATCCTCTTGCTTTAGAGACATGTTTATGGAGTTAAAGGTGGAAGTTTAGGGGTAATAGGTTAATTTAGCTTTGTTTCAGGTTCCGAGTGAACAGACAACCAAACATCAATCCCGGGCATCAGGAACTTTGGAAGAAGCTCCTGTCAGAGGCTTCAACATACTCAAGGGGCCTTATGTCCAGGCATTCAGCTGTGATTGAAGAACGAAGCTGAGGATTTTATTAGGGGAGCCAATGTCTGTGCAGATTGGGTGCAGACCACCTCGTTGCTAAATTGCTATACTCTGCTGCACACCCCACCCCTAATCCTAATCTCTCCACCCTCATTCTGATTCAAAATGGTTGGGGTCAAATTCATTTCTACCCTTATATCTCTGCAGCTCCAGGAAACAGGCTTCACCTACATCAGGCAAGAGAATGATAAGCAGAATTATGCCAAGCTGGTGAGCTAACATGTCGAAGATTATGTGCCCATTGATCCATGGAAAAATGCTCTTACCAGACAACTTCACCCACGTTTGAGGAGATGAGGTAACGGATAAACTGCTTCATGTTGTTATAGATGGCTCGGCCCTCCTCAACCGCCGAGACTATGGTGGAAAAGTTGTCATCTGACAACACCATCTCTGCCGCCGACTTAGCTACCGCAGTGCCGGAGCCCATGGCAATCCCAATTTCAGCTTTCTTCAGAGCAGGAGCATCATTAACACCATCGCCGGTCTATAGAGAGAAAGGCTATTACAACAGAACCTTTACACTTCTCCCAGAAGGTCACTCATTTTCACGAAACCTGCTTCCCCGTGTTCAATGCCAACTCAGTTTGAGAGTCAGAAAGTTGTGGGTTTAAGTCTCGCTTGAAGACTCAACATATGATTCCAGGAAGACACGGAGGGAAGCATTCCAAATAATTTATATTGGACCAGAAATGTTACATCAGTTTTTCTCTCCGTAGATGCTACCAGAACTGCTGAGTTCTTCCAACACTTTCTTTTTTATTTCACACACTGAGGGAGTCAGAGATACTGCCTGCCTGTTGAGGTGGACATAAAAGATCTCCAGATACTATCTGAAGAAAAGCTGGAGTGTTCTCCCGAATTCCTGCTCAACTCGTATCCTTCACATCACCACTAAAACACATCATGGCTGGAATTCTCCCAAAAATATTCGAAGCGTTGAATTCGCAGGAAAACTGGAGTAATTCACGCTGGTTTTTTCAGTGGGATTTCACACGAGAATCTCCTACATTCTGTGCCCTACAGAGGCCCCCAGTGTGAATATCATCATAAATCAGGAGGTGGGGTCTATTCCCGCCCGGGAGGCTGAAACCAGTGGGTCTCTGCACATGTGCAGTGCCCCAAACTGTCAGCCTCCCATTTGCTGGCCAGCTCAATCACTGGTCAGCCGCAGACATGCGCGCAGCGCTGCCTCCCCAACCCTCCCTCGGCTCGATCGCAGCGCCCCCCCACCCCCGACCATTCCTGGGCCAGCCTTGACCACCCCCCCCCCCCCCCCCCCCCCCCCCGCCAAACCTGGCTGACACTCCGCCGCCACCACACACCCCCCCACCCTGGCTGACACTCCGCCACCACATCCGCCCCCCCCCCACCCCCATCCCGACCCGGCTGACACCGCCCCCCCCTTCCCGACCTGATCACTGGCTGACCGATCCCAATGCAGAGTGGCACCAGGAACCCCCCCCTTGAGTCCACCGACTGTCCCCCTAGGCCCCAGCTCCCAATTAGGTCCCACCCCATTGGCAATGCCCCATGCCCGATGGTTAGTGCAAAGGTGTCCCCTGGGCATGGGCACTTTGCCTCCATGGACAGTGCTAGGTTTAGCACCCCCCCCCCTCCCAACTCCTGACCCTCTTGGGGGGGCCCCCGATAACTCCCCCTTCACTGCAGCGAGGTCAGGCTGCTAGCTCCCCGAAAGAGGGGAAGCTAGTGCAATGTCCTCTTGAGTGAAACACTTTGGCGAGGTGGGAGATGCACCGGGAATTCAGTCCCGGGCCTGCTAACAGCGTTTAAATAGCATTTCGGAGCAGACCGCGCTGAAAATCCGGTGCTGGGAGATGCTAGCAGGGCGCGAACTTGTGCAAATCCCACGCATCGCTCCCCCGCGCAATTCTCCCAGCCCACTGCACTAAAACATTATCTGTTCATACATTTCTGCTGTGAATGGGATATTGCTGCCTGCTCGCTTTCCCTGATCACCATTGTCTACACTTCAAAAGTATTTCACTGTCTGTGAAACAGCTCTGGCCGTCTCTAGCATGTGAATGGGGTTAGGGAAACTCAAGTCCTTTCTTTCACCCAGATCATGCCAAATGGGTTCCTGGCCAGCAAATGTATTAAGGTTTACATTGACAGCTAGTGAATCCCTATAGTGCTCGACTTATGAACTATCTCATTGGACACAGCCTATAACCTCCCCAATCCATTAGCTCCACCACTGGCTGCAAATGCCTTCAGCTGTGTGGGAGCTCAGCCTGTTAAATCTGCCTGCCTCGCCTGCTCTCTCTCCTCCCTAAAACCTAAATGTTTGACCAAGCTTTTGGTTAGTCCTTCCAAACCTGCCTCGTCTCCTTCTTGCACTCGGCTGTCATAGAATCCCTACAGTACAGAAGGAGGCCATTCGGCCCATCGGGTCTGCACCGACCACAATCCCACCCAGGCCCTATCCCCATAACCCCATGCATTTACCCTCACTAATCCTCCTGACACTTAGGGGTAATTTAACATGGCCAATCCATCTAACCCGCACATCTTTGGACTGTGGGAGGAAACTGGAGCACCCAGAGACACGGGGAGAATGTGCACACTCCACATAGACAGGGACCCAAGCTGGGAATTGAACCCGGGTCCCTAACCACTGTGCCACCGTGCAGCCCATTTACCTTTGACTCTGCAAAGTGACATTTGGGACACCTTATAAATGCAATTCATTGAATATTAAATATGAAGGACTTAAACTGGCTAGATAAATCAAGATGACCACAATGGATGGTGGAAAACCTTTTACATTGAGTGTCACAGGAACTTTGATTACACAGTATTGTCCATTCTCTGTCAATATCTCCTTTTCAGAAAGTCAAGTATTTTCACTGGATTTCCATCTGAAATGGCTCCATGTTTTGTATCAGAAAAGCCACTTCGACAACAAAATGATGTGTGGGTAACATCCTTTGGCAAGAAGCAATGGAAGCAGAGATTGGGGTTAGCCAGTGACCCTTGACAATGTTTCTCTTGAGTGAGATGCTGGAAGATGCACAAGGACAACATTAAATGACATATTTCCAGCCCGTGATGTAGCAAACATGTTGATTCATCAAACCATGCTGCCACTGCGCAAATTTAAACAAGAAAACCCAAACTCACCATAGCCGTGATCTCGTCAAAGGACTGGAGATACTCTATGATCTTGGATTTGTGCGATGGTTCGACACGAGCAAAGCAGCGCGTGGAGCGACAGGCCTCGCGCTGATCCTCCGGCGAAAGATCATCAAATTCCCGGCCGGTGTAGGCTTTCTCAGACACATCCTCGTTTTCACCAAAGATTCCGATCCGCCGGCAAATGGCAATGGCGGTGCCCTTGTTATCGCCGGTGATCATGATGACACGGATACCTGCCTTCTCACACATCTGAATAGAGTCAACAACTTCCTTTCTTGGTGGGTCCAACATCCCAACACAGCCAACAAACGTGAGCTCAGTCTAAAGAGAGAAAGAAAAGGAATTAGTGCTTCCACGGTAGATATCAGACAGATGAGACAATACTCATCCAAACTTTCAGGGCAGACCTTTCACCGACAGTATATAAATACCAATTTCTCTACATTAACAGAAACCTGAGCACATAATCAAAACTGTCACTCCTGTGCAGTGTTGAGGGAGTGTTGCACCATCAGAGATCAAACATCAAATGGAGGTTTGTTCTGCTCTCTTCACTGGATATAAATGATCCCACGGCACTCTTTGAAGTGAACCATGGGAGTTCTCCCTGCTACCTTCGTCAATATTTATCCCTACAGCAACATCTATCCACATGGGATCTTGCTTTGCACAAATTGCTTGCCCAGCAAATGTGGCGGCACTTCAGAAGTGATCAATTAGCTGTTAAGAACTCTGGATGTCCTGATGATGTCAACGGTGCTATATAAACGGTAGCACAGTGGTTAGCACTGCTGCCTCACAGCGCCAGGGACCTGGGTTCAATTCCCGGCTTGGCTCACTGTCTGTGCAGAGTCTGCACATTCTCCCCGTGTCTGCGTGGGCTTCCTCCAGGTGCTCCAGTTTCCTCCCACAGTCCAAAAGACGTGCTGGTTAAGTGCATTGGCCGTGCTAAATTCTCTCTCAGTGTACCCGAACAGGCGCTGGAGTGTGGCGACTAGGGGATTTTCACAGTAACTTCATTGCAGTGTTAATGTAAGCTTGCTTGTGACAGTAATAAAATAAACTTTAAATTTCAACTTTAAATGCAATTATTTCATTCCTTACTGGTATTGCATCTATATTTTTCATTTTGGAAACACAGAGAAATGTTACCACTTTCCTACCTGAGTACAGGAGCAGAGGGAGCTGCATGTATTTGTGCATAGATCTTCTAAGGCAATAGGACAGTTGGAGAGAGCAGTTAATAAAGCATACAGTATTCTGGGTTTTACTAATAGGGGCATAGCATACAAGTTCAGGTCGCCTCATTACAGGAAGGATGTGGAAAAGATTGAAAGGGTGCAGAGGAGATTTACAAGGATGTTGCCTGGATTGAGTGGCATGCCTTATGAGGATAGGCTGAGGGAGCTTGGTCTTTTCTCCTTGGAGAGACGTAGGATGAGAGGAGACCTAATAGAGGTATATAAGATGTTGAGAGGCATAGATCGGGTGGACTCTCAGAGGCTTTTTCCCAGGGTGGAAATGGCTGCTATGAGAGGACACAGGTTTAAGGTGCTGGGGGGTAGGTACAGGGGAAATGTTAGGGGGAAGTTTTTCACACAGAGGGTGGTGGGCGAGTGGAATCGGCTGCCGTCAGTGGTGGTGGAGGCAAACTCAATAGGGTCTTTTAAGAGACTCCTGGATGAGTACATGGGACTTAATAGGATGGAGGGTTATAGGTAGGCCTAAAAGGTAGGGATATGTTCGGCACAACTTGTGGGGCTGAAGGGCCTGTTTTGTGCTGTAGTTTTTCTATGTTTCTAAGAGCAAGGTGATTATGCTGAACTTACACAAGACACGAGTTAGACCTCAGCTGGAATATTGTGTACAGTTCTGGGTGCTACACTTTAGGAAGGATGTGAAGGCATTGGAGAGAGTGCAGAAGAGGTTTACAAGAATGGTCCCAGGGATGAGAAACTTCAGTTATGAGGATAGATTGGAAAGATTGGGACTGTTCCCAAAATCATGAGAGATCTGGACAGAGCAGATAGGGAGAAACTGTTCCTGCTCGTAAAAGGATCAAGAATGAGAGCACAGATTTAAAATTATTGGCAAAAGAAGCAAATGTGATGTGAAAAAAACATTTTCACACAGCGACTGGTTGGGGTCTAGAATGCGCTGCCTGGAAGTGTGGAGGAGGTAGGTTTAACCGAGGTATTTAAGAGGGAATTAGATGTTATTCGAATAGAAACAATGTGCAGAGCTACAGGGAAAAGGCAGGGGAATGGCACTAAGTCATGATGCTTGTTTGGAGAGCCGGTACAGACATGATGGGCTGAATGGCCTCTTTCTGCACTGTAGCCATTCTGTGGCCCCTCATTGTCACTATGAACAGGAAGAAGAGGATCATCCCAACTTCAACCTAATCAAAGGATGCTGGGCACCATGTTAGCCTCCTTATAGAGCCTGTCACTCTGGCTGCTAAACTTCTGTAACTTAGAGAAACAAAATAATATCCATCAGCATTCTCAGATCATCTCTCACCATTGCTGTAAGAATGATCCCCTCGTTAACAAGTGGGATAGCCCTCCATCCAACCCGACATCACAGCATAAAGCTGTTACCAACATTGTCTCACTCAGAAAAACCTCTTCACCAAAGCCTCAGGATATCTCAAAGCAGTTTACAGCTTTTCACATGAAGTCACTGCTGTAATGTAAGAAATGCAGCAATTTGCAGACAGCAAGCTCCCACAAACGGCAATGGGATAAATGACGGTGGCACAGTGGTTAGCACTGCTGCCTCACAGCGCCAGGGACCCGGGTTCAATTCCCGGCTTAGGTCACTGTCTGTGCGAAGTTTTCATGTTCTCCCCATGTCTGTGTGGGTTTCCTCCGGGCGCTCCGGTTTCCTCCCACATTCCAAAAAACATGCAGGTTAGGTGCATTGGCCGTGCTAAATTCTCCCTCAGTGTATCCGAACAGGCACCGGAGTGTGCCAACGAGGGGATTTTCACAGTAACTTCATTGCAGTGTTAATGTAAGCCTACTTGTGACATTAATAAATAAACTTAAGCTTATAATCTGTTTGTGGTTGAGAGATAAAGAGAGGGAATCTTCTCTTATCCTGATCCGATAGCCCTGGGATTTATTTTTACATCTACTGCGAAGGTCGACAGGGCCCTGGTTTATCTCCTCTGAAAGACAGCATCCCCAACAGTGCAGCACTCCCACAGTGGTTCCCAGACTGTGTTCAGGGCTCTTGACTAGGACTTGAAACGCCAAGAATTTAGACACAAAGCTGAGAGCGCTATCCACTTTACCACGGCTAACGCGGCTTGCTCACAGCTCTAAGCTGCGAGGCGATCCTCGATAAAGGAATTAAACCAGGGACCTGAACCCCCAGAATCCGAGCACCAGTTATTTTTAAGACACATACAGAGTTTGCATCTGGATTTGCCTCACTCCAAATAAAAGCTGCCACGTAATTCTGTTTTCTACAGCTGTAAATCACTGGGCTATATTTAGTGAGATGAGTATTAGGAATAAGATAAATTATGGAACATTTTATGCCTGGAAGAGGACTTTGCACTGAAATGTTATGCTTGGACTGGGAATTCTGCGCAGTGGGGGGTGAATGGGAAGTGGTTTAATGGCTCAAATTCCTCAGCTTGGTTTGGGTATATATTTAACTGCAATTCACTGTGTTATTACACACTTAAGAGATTTCCAGCCAAACGAAAAGCAGGAAATTCTGGCTTCTATGCATGAGCACTTACCGTGTTAGACTACATAACTGAAGCAGGCGGGAAAAGGATGGATGTTTATTGTGTGGCCGACATTAATTTGAAAGCAATTGGCAGTGGAAAACCCGCTTTGTTCAGGAATTAAGTCCCTTCACCTTCAGATGTCAGACTTGACTCAGTGTCCTGTCAGAAAGGTGTGGATTCAGGCTCCACTCCAGGGGCCTGAGGATGCCTCCTGGCTGATTGAGGCAGAGCTGTAAGAAGAATGTCCCTGGTGTCAAAGACAGTGACACCATTCTTGGCTGCGGAAGGAGCGTTTGTAATGCTGTTCAACAGGCTGATAGTCAACTCAGGAATCCTTCCACCACTCTCCATCTCCCCCGCTCCCCAAATATTCCCCAAACAGAAAAACAGTGTGTGGTGAAGATACCCTGAACAAACAAGTCTGCAATTCTGTAAGTGATTACTTGAATAGAAACAATGTGTAAAAATATGGGGAAAAGGCACTGAGTCATCATGCTTGTTTAGATAGTTGCTGACATAATGGGCCAAATGGCTCCTTCTGCACCATAACAACTCTGTGATCAACACCTGGAATGCGATGAACAATTTTGGTCCTCTTTTCTAAGGGAAGATGTCCTGGCATTAGATGCAGTCCAGAGAAGGTTCACTAGGTCGATCCAGGGTATGGAGGAATTTTCTTACAAGGAAAGGCTGAGTAGGTTGGGCCTGTACTCATTGGACTTTAGAAAAATGAGGGGCGACCTTATTGAGACATATTGGATTCTCAGGGGATGACAGGGTAGATGCTGAGAGGATGTTTCCCCTTGTGGGAGAGTCTAGGACTAGAGGGCATAATCTCAGAGTCAGGGATCACCCATTTAATGATGTGGAGATGCCGGCGTTGGACTGGGGTAAACACAGTAAGAAGTTTAACAACACCAGGTTAAAGTCCAACAGGTTTATTTGGTAGCAAATGCCTTTGCTACCAAATAAACCTGTTGGACTTTAACCTGGTGTTGTTAAACTTCTTACTGTATTCACCCATTTAAAACAGAGATGAGGAGGAATTTCTACTCTGAGGGTAGTGAATCTGTGGAATTATTTACTGTGGAATTATTTACACATATTTACTGCACAGGGCTGTAGAGGCTGGCTCATTGAGTATGTTCAAGGCTGAGATCAATTTTTTATCAGTAAGGGAATAAAGGGTTATGGGGATAAGGCGGAAAGTCAGATCAGTCATGATCTCATTGAATGACAGAACAGACTCAATGGGCCAAATGGACGACTTCTGGTCCTATATCTTATGGGGTGACACGGTGGCACAGTGGTTCGCATTGCTGCCTCGCAGCGTTAGGGACCTTTCCAGGTTCGATTCCGGCCTCGGGTCACTGTGTGCGGAGTTTGCACGTTCTCCCTGTGTCTGCGTGGGTTTCCTCTGGGTGCTCCGGTTTCCTTCCACACTCCAAAGATATACAAGTTAGGTGAATCGGCCATGCTAAATTGACCCTAGTGTCAGGGGTAAATATGTGGGGTTACGGGCAAGGTAAATATGTGGGGTTACGGGTATAGTGCCTGGGTGGGATTGTTGTGCAGGCTTGTTGTGATCTTCTCACATAGTTTCCAATAACGAGTCGTTCAGTGATTGAGGACTATTTATGAAGCTGCTAGCCTCCCGCTCTGCCCTGCACTCTGTCCCCTGCTCTGCACCCTCTGCCGCATTCAGACTCACACTCCGACCCACGCCAATCTCCTTGTCAACGATTTCCACCATTCGAAGAGCTTCCCGTCACACAGCCTCCAGCTTCTGTCTGTCAACTCATAGTGGCTCACTAACTGGTCACACTCTCTGTCTTTCACTACAAGTCCAAATATTCAGCCTGGAGTCACTTGCTAAACCTCTGTGGGCTCAGAATCACAGCTTCTTGTTATTAAGATTGAGTCACTCCCAATCAGCAGTTACACAATGAGCAAGGCCAAAGTACTTTTAAATTATAGACGCTGTTGTAAAGTAGAAAAAGCACCATCCAAATGGCACATAGCAAGGTCTGACAGATAGCAATACCATTAATCAGCTCATCGATCGAAGTGATGTCATAAGAATCATAGAATAGAACCATAGAATCCCTACAGTGCACAGGAGGCCATTCAGCCCATCGAGTCTGCATAACAATCCCACTCAGGCCCTATCCCCATAACCCCACATATTTAGCCTGCTAAACCCCCTGACACTAAGGACAATTTAGCATGGCCAATCAACTAACCTGCACGTCTTTGGAGTGTGGGAGGAAACCGGAGCACCCAGAGAAAACCCACGCAGACAAGGGGAGAACGTGCAAACTCTGCACAGTGACCCGAGGCCGGAATTGAACCCGGGTCCCTGGTGCTGTGAGGCAGCAGTGCTAACCACTGTACCAGAAGTTAAAGAACATAGCAAGGTTCTAATGCAGCATTACTTAAAAATAAAACTCAATCAGTCCATAAGAGGCTAGTATATATTTTGTATATATATTTAATACACGTCCTGTTGAAATATCTGATTTTTAAAAATAGGCTTACACAAATAGATATCGATTGGTGTTGACACAGGCTTGGAATCTGTTGAACTAAAGATAAGAATCCAAATCTGCCCTTTTATACCTTTGGGGCTTCTTTTATATCAGAACTATTTTGTTTGAAATGAAACTCAGATATCAGATGCTATACCTTCCAATAAAGTGCTGATGGCTAGAAATTGTTATTTCCTTTGTATATATTCCCTCCCAGACTGGGTTGCACATGTTACAATGGATGGTTCTGATGGTTCAGTCATCAGATTGAAGAGGCTTGTGCTTGAAGAGTTGTTTCTGCCATCAAAGGAATGACTTTATTAATATATTCTTCCACGGGATGCAGGTGTCGCTGACAAGGCCACCAATTGTTGTCTATTTAAAGGGTCATTGGATAAACATATGGATGATATTGGAATAGTGTAGGTTAGATGGGCTTTAGATTGGTTTCACGGGTCGGCGCAACATTGAGGGCCGAAGGGCCTGTAGTGCGCTGTAATGTTCTATGTTCTATCCCTATTTTCCCTTGAATCCGAGTGAATTGCTAAGCCATTTCAGAGTCCAGTTAAGAGTCAACCACACTGCTCTGGCTCTGGAGTCACATGTAGGCCAGGCCGGGTAAGGACGGCAGATTTCCCCCGCTAAAAGCCATTAATTAACCAAATGAGCTTTTGAGACAATCAACAATGGTGTTGAGAGAGAATTGGGAGACTAGATAGGCTTGGATTGTTTTCTTTAGAGCAGATAAGACTAAGGGGGGGACATCCCTTGGTTGAGGGGTCAATCACGAGGGGGTATAGTTTTAGAATGAGGGGCAGGAGATTCAGAGGGGATTTGAGGAAAAAAACTTTTTCACTCAGAGGGTGGTGTGAATCTGGAATGCACTGCCTGGGAAGGTAGTGGAGGCCGGAAACCTTACAACCTTTAAAAAGTACTTGGATGAGTACTTGAAATATCATAACATTCAAGGATGTGGGACAAGTGCAGGAAAATGGAAATGTGCGTGCCTTTAGTGGTAGTTATTGTCGGTGCAGACTCAGTGGGTCGAAGAGCGTATTCTGCATTGTATGACTACTGAGACTAGCTTTATATTCCAGATGTGTTAACTGAATTTAAATTCTACCAGCTCTCCTGGTCGGATTTGAACGCATGTCCTCAGAACATTAGCCTGGGCCACTGGACTGATCATTAGTCCGGTGACGTTACAATTATACGCTGTCTCCTCCCCCTCACCTCCTCTCCACTGCCTCCCCCTCCCCCACCAATTTCATCAGCTTTTGCTTTGTTGCCGGTTGAATTTTGCCATTTTATAACTTAGCCACCTTTTACACCAATTTCAAAAAGATCTTTGAAGCGAAAACAGAAATTTGTATTTGTGTCAATGGGCCAAATCGCAGAGCGCGAGGGTCTTTGATCTGAGGAAGCAGCAGTTTGACCAGCCTGGATTGAAGACATCCCTTTCTCCCTTAACTATAAATGTTCCTATGGTTCAGGACCGGTACAGTTGCAATGCTCGCATCTTGACGGGTAGAGCAACTGATCACTGAGCCACATCACTTCCAAACAGACCCTAACTCTCTGCTCTCACACAAGACTAATTTATGAGGGATTGGGAACACTCACATCAGTACCGGGCAGAGTGCTCTTGTGACGCTGGTGGTTAAGGTACATTATAAGGACAGAATAAGGTCGTTCTGCTCCCATCCCTAATCGCCTGTCCTCACTCCTCCACAGCCACATTTTACCACAGAGTGAAGTGAAGCAACTCTCACCTCATATTGGGCAAACTTTGCAGCATCCTCCAAGTCCATGTCCTCTTTCCTGGGTGGGTGATCACGGGTTGCTAATGCGAGGCAGCGAAGGGTATCTCGTCCTGTTCCCCATTCCTTGATCACAGTCAATATCTTTTCCTTCAAACGAGGTGTCAGAGGCACCTTGGCGGTACCATACCGGACAAAGCTGCAGCGCTCAATGATTCCTTCTGGAGCCCCCTGAGGAACAAAGTGCTTTCATCAGACAAGTAGTAATTGGTTTGCTGCAAGGTTTCAGATAACTGTTGGTTTTGACCATTTTATAAGCCGAAAGCTTTATGCCCACTGCTGTAATTTTAATTGAATATAAAACTCAGACAAACTCTAATTTCTATTCTTCAGTGGGAATGTCTTTGGAATTCTTGAACTTGTGATACTCAGTTGTTGAGTTGATTCGATACTTGAGATGGCTGGACTCTCAGGGACTAAGGGAATCAATCGATATGGGGAAAGAATAAGGAAATGGAGTTACGTCTTAGCTCAGCCATCATCTTATTGAATGGCAGTGCAATATATTCTAATCCGGATCCTATAGGGTGACACAGTGGCACAATGGTTAGCATAGCTGCTTCACAGTGCCAGGGACCCGGGTTCGATTCCCGGCTTGGGTCACTGCCTGTGTGGAGTTTGCACATTCTCCCCATGTCTGCGTGGGTTTCCTCCGGATCTCCAGTTTCCTCCCACAGTTCAAAAGGCATGCAGGTTAGGTACATTGGCCATGCTAAATTCTCCCTCAGTGTACCCGAACAGGTGCCAGAGTATGGCAACTAGGGGATTTTCACAGTAACTTCATTGCAGTGTTAATGTAAACCTACTTGTGACATTAATAAACTTATAACTTTATGTTCTTGTATTTTAATATCATCAGAAGAACTGGACTCTGTCTGTGTTCCCCTCAGTTTGTTAAAATACAAATACTGCATTAGGCATGCACCATGACTGGTAGAAATGGGTAAAGTAGCTCAGGGTAAACTACACAGCTCAGTTTAGAATTAAAGTCTGCTTCAAATTCTAAAATATGATCCACAGGGACTTATATGTATGTGGATACAAATCTGTATGAATCACAACAGTATGTTGTTACTTCACTCAGAAGAGGTTAAAGCACTATCTTCCTCTCTCCCCATCATCCCTGTATCATCAGCAGCCTTTCATTAAAGGATGCAATGGTCTTTGCCTTGACCACTCGCATTAGCAAGTATTCTGATATCTCTTAGCCCTCTCTAAGTGCTAATTATAAATTGAAACCTCTCATCATTCACTTCTTAACAAAAGAAAACTGTCTTTTCTCAGCCATTCTATTGAAATCACTCAATTTAAGAAAGTTACATCATGGAATAGGTATGGAGCAGGCGGCCATTCAGCCCATCATGTCTGTACTGGCTCTCCAGTACCATTCCCCTACTCTCTCCCTGCAACCCTGCACATTCTTCCTTTTCAGATAGTTTAATTCCCTTCAGAATGCATCAATTGAATCTGCTTCCTCCACACTCTCAGGTAGTGCATTCCAGGCCTTTACCATGCACTATGTGAAAAGTATCTCCTTGTATCACTTTTGCTTCTTTTGCTGATTACTTTAATTCTGTGTCCTCTCATTCTCGATCCTTTCACCAGTGAGAACAGTTTTTCCCTTCTACTCCTCTTGTTTTTGACTCTATCAAATCTCCTCTCAGCCTTTTCTTCTCCAAGGAAAACAGTTTCTTCAATCTGTCTTCATCATTGTATAAATTACTAGCTCAGCGGAGGCTGAGCTTGTAATTTACACAAGTTCAACATAACCTCTCTGCCCTTGTACTTTATGTCCCTATTAATAAAGCCTAGGATACTGTGTGCTTTGTCAGTCACGCTCTCAACTTGTACTGCCACCTTCACTGATGTACACACACATACACCAAGGTTCTTCTGCTTCCTGTCTGTGTCCATTTGAAGTTCTACACAATCCCTGTCACAGTTCACAATGTTCTAAGTTTTGAAATTGTGCCCTTTATACCAACGTCTAGGTCATTAATATACATCAGGAAAGGCAAGGATCCCAAACCAACCCCGACAAACCTTCCTCCTGCCCAAAAAGACACCGAGTCATGGTTTCCTGTCACCCTGCAAATTCCATATCCATGTTCCTCTTATTCTATGAGCTGTAACTTCTCTTCCAGGTCTGCTGTGTGACACTGCATCAGGCACCTTTTGGAAGCCCTTGTACGCCACATCAACAGTATTGTCCTCATCGACCGTCTCTTCATCTCTTCAAAAACAACTCTAGCAAGTTAATTCAACATGATCTTCCTTTAAGAAATCCATGCTGGCTTCCCTTTGTATCCTTGGGTAAGCCCAGCAACTACAGGCCAGCTGCTGTTTTCCAAGATTTCATTATTTGATTAAAGGTTTCAGTATTTCACCCCTCGCCTTCCCATCCCCTCTGGTTACTATTCAGTATTTCACTTCCACTTCTGCCAACAGTGTGAAAAGAAAATTCCCCAAGTGTGCACCCTCTTAATTTGGAGCAACACTCAGTGTGTGTGCATGTGTGTGGCTTTGTGTGTGAGAGCGCATGAGAGAGAAGTGTGTGTGTGTGTGTCTGTATGTGCATGAGATGTGTGTGTGTGTTTGTGCATGAAAGAGGTGTGTGTATGTGCATGAGAGATGCGTGTGTCTGCATGTGCATGAGAGACGTGTGTGTGTATGTGTGTGTGTCTGTATGTGCATGAGAGAGATATGTGCGTGTCTGTATGCATGAGAGAGATGTGTGTGTGTCTGTATGTGCATGAGAGATATGTGCGTGTCTGTATGCATGAGAGAGATGTGTGTGTGTCTGTATGTGCATGAGGGAGATGTGTGTGTGTCTGTATCTGCATGAGAGAGATATGTGCGTGTCTGTATGCATGAGAGAGATGTGTGTGTGTCTGTATGTGCATGAGGGAGGTGTGTGCGTGCGTGTGCATGTGTGTGTGTGCCATACTCTCTTCCACCTTCTTCCATCAGGAAAGAGATACAAAAGTCTGAGATCACGTACCAACTGGCTCAAGAACAGCTTCACCCCTGCTGCCATCAGACTTTTGAATAGACTTACCTTATATTAAGTTGATCTTTCTCTAGCAGTGACTGTAACACTATATTCTGCACCCTCTCCTTTCCTTCTCCCTTATGTACTCTATGAATGGAGTGTTTTGTCTGCATAGCATGCAAGAAACAATACTTTTCACTGCATCCCAAGACATGTGACAATAATAAATCAAATCAAAAAACATGTGACTGAGTGTGCGCAAGTGAGAGACTTTGAGAGAGTATGAGAGGCTTTGTGTGTCAATATTTACTAAGTACTATTTGGCCTTTTGATTTAAATTACATTAATTCTCTCTGGATAACCCCTGTCTGCAAGTCTCCGCCTAGCCCAGGGTCATGCTTGATGGTATTGAATTTAGAAGGGAGAGGAGAAAACAAATGAAAGGAATAGAATCATCAGCATCCACTCACATAGCCCCTTTTGCAGCCTGCCCCTGAGAATGCTTGGTGCAGATGTGCCCCCTGATGGCTTTTTCAGTTGTGTGCGTAGTGTAAAAGCTGGGGGTGCTGGATGAATACACAAGAGGAGATATTTCTAAAACTTTTTAAAATGTCATCTTGGCTCAGAGCTATCACTCTGGCTTCGAAGTCAATCGGTTGGTAGACTGTTAGTTTGACATCTAGTACTTGATGAGCAGAAATTTCTTCCATTACATATCAAGACGACAGAAGCCATTGTCTTCAGTCCTCACCACAACCTATGGGATTTCCCAGCCCTGCCTGCAGGTGGAATTTTCCAGCCCTGCCAAAGTCAATGGACTTTTGGCTGGCTCACCTCGAGACCCAGCTCGCCGAGACTGGAAAATCACAGTCTTTGTTTCTTAGCTACTGATGCCACGCCTTTCCCTGGAAACTATGAGGCTGTTTGTAATCTTAATATCATATTTGATAATGAGTTGGACTTCCTATCACAAGGCTACCGATTTCCACCTTCCTAACATGGCTCCTGCCTCAGCTCATCTGCAGATGAAATCCTCAATGTGCGCTCAGACTTCCTTATTCCAATGCACTCCACACTGGTTTCCCACACTCGAAAACTCGTTAAAAACGTCATTACCAAATCCTGCACACCCATTTCAACAACATCTTATTTATATATAGTGCCTTCAATGCCATCAAATATCCCTCAGTGCTTCACACAAGTGATAAAAAGTAACTTATGGATGTATGAATTAGGAGCAGGAGGAGGCCACTCAGCCCATCGAGCCTGCTCTCCCATCCAATAAAATCATCTCTGACCTGATTGTAACCTCAACCCCACATTCCCGCCGACCCCTGGTAACCTTTCACCCCTTTATTAATCAAGAATCTCTCCAGCTCTGCCTTAAAATTATTCAAAGACGCTGCTTCCACTGCCTTTTGAGGAACACAGTTCCAGAGACTCACCACCCTCTGAAAGAAAGACATATTCTTTATCTCCATTTTAAATGAGTGACCTCTTATTTTTTACCAGTGACCCCTAGTTCCTGATTCTCCCACAAGAGGAAACATCCTCTCCACATCCACCCTGTCAATACCCCTCAGGATCTTAAAGGTTTTGATCAAGTCGCTTCTTACTCTTCTAAACGCCAGTGGATACAAACCTAACCTTTCTTCATAAGACAACCCAGCCATTCCTAGTATTAGTCAGTTCTCTATCCATGTCAATACATTGCCTCTTAAAGCTCATGGTATTGGGGGTAATGTATTGACGTGGACAGAGAACTGGTTGGCAGACAGAAAGCAGAGAGTGTGAATAAACGGGTCCTTTTCAGAGTGGCAGGCAATGACTAATGGGGTACTGTAAGGTTTAGTGCTGGGACCCCAGCTATTCACAATATACATTAAGGATTTGGGCCAAGGAATTGAATGCAATATCTCCAAATTTGCAGATGACACTAAGCTGGGTGGCAGTGTGTGCTGTGAGGAGGATGCTAAGAGGCTGCAGGGTGACTTGGACAGGCTGGCAGAGTGGGCAAGTACTTGGCAAATGCAATATAATGTGGATAAATGTGAGGTTTGGTGGCAAAAACAGGAAGGAAGATTATTATCTGAATGGTGGCAGTTTTGGAAAAGAGGAAGTGCAATGTGACCTGGGTGTCATGGTGGAACAGTCACTGAAGGTTGGCATTGAGGTACAGCAGGCGGTGAGGAAAGCTAATGGCATGCTGGCCTTCACAGCAAGAAGATTTGAGTATAGGAGTAGGGATGTCTTGCTACAGTTATACAGGGCCTTGGTGAGGCTGCATCTTGAGTATTTCAGCTTTGGTCTCCTAGTCTGAGGAAGGACATGCTATTGAGGGAGTCCAGCGAAGGTTCACCAGACTGATTCCTGGAATGGCAGGACTTACATATGAAGAGAGACTGGATCGACTGGGCTTGTACTCACTGGAATTTAGAAGAATGAGAGGGGATTTCATAAGAAAAATATAAAATCCTGATGGGACTAGACAGGCTAGATGTTGGAAGAATGTTCCTGATGGTGGCCAGTTGATTAGATATGTTCAAGAGGGAGGTGGACGTGGCCCTTGTGGCTAAAGGGATCGAAGGGTATGGAGAGAAAGCGGGAGTGCATGATCAACCATGATCATATTGAATGGTGGTGCAGGTTCGAAGGGCCCAATTTTCCTATTTTCTATGTTTCTATGTCTCTAACCTTTCCTCATAAGACAACCCGTCCAATCCTGGCATTAGTCTGGTAAACCTTCTCTGAACAGGTTCCAATGCACCTATATCTTTCCTTAAATAAGGAGACCAAATGAAGCATAATCTTCCTACTTGCGTAATCAATTCTCCTCACAAACAATAATATTCTATTAGTTTCCTAATTACTTGCTGTACCTGCATACTAGCCTTTTGTGATTCATGCATTAAGACACCCAGATCCCTCTGCACCTCAGAGCCTAGCAATCTCTCACCATTTACAAAACCATTTACTGAAACAAGCTTCAAATTGAGCCACATCAGGAGGTATTAGGTTGGGTGACTACAAAGGAATGTTTTGAGGAGCATCTTAAGGGGGAAAGTGAGGTGGAGAGTCAGAAAGGTGTAAGGAGGGAACTCCAGAACTTGGGGCATCGGCAAACTGGAGGCACAGACACCGGTAGTGGAGTGGTTACAATGAGGGTGCTCAAGGGGCCAGAATTAGATGAGTGCAGACATCTCGGAGAATTGTGGGCTTCACTGATCCACACTGACATCATCTTAAATAACGCCTGCATTTAAAAATTTGCTTCCTTATTTTCAAATCTCTCCGTGCTATCCTTCCCTACCTCTGTGATCTCCTTCAGCCCCACAACACCACTCATACAAATTTCTGCACTCTGTCACTTCTGGATTCTTAAGCATTAATGATTTTACTTCTTCCACCATTGATGGCCATGGTTTCAGCTGTAAAGTCCCCAAGCTCTGGAATTCTCTCCTTAAACCTCTCTGCTTTTCCACCTCTCTCTGCTACTTTAAGGTACTCCTTAAAATATATCTCTTTGACCATTCCTATGGTCATCTGCAGATCATTGCTGTCAAATATTGATCCACAAGACTCTTGTAAAGTGGCTTGGTACATTCTATCATGTTAAAGGTCCCATATAAATTCAAGTTGTTGATGTAGGTTCAAGTCTCACGCCAGTGATGCAGAATTGAGAGAGGCTGCACTGTGCAGGGCCGCCATCTTTCAGGTGAGCCCAGTACATCTCGCAAACAAGCCTTCCATCCATTGACTTGGTCTGCACTTCCCGCTGCCTCAGCAAAGCAGCCAGCATAATCAAGGACCCCCACGCATCCTGGACATTCTCTCTTCCACCTTCTTCCGTCAGGAAAAAGATACAAAACGTTTGAGGTCACGTATCAACTGACTCAAGAACAGCTTCTTCCCTGTTGCTATCAGACTTTTGAATGGACCTGCCTTATATTAAGTTGATCTTTCTCTACACCTAGCTATGACATGGCATGGTGGCACAGTGGTTAGCACTGCTGCCCCAGGGCTCCAGGGACCTGGGTTCGATTCCCGGCTTGGGTCACTGTTTGCATGGAGTTTGCACATTCTCCTCGTGTGTGTGTGTGGGTTTCCTCCGGGTGCTCCGGTTTCCTCCCACAGTTCAAAGATGTGCGGGTTAGGTTGATTGGCCATGCTAAATTGCCCTTTAGTGTCAGGGGTCTAGCAGGGTAAATACCACGGGGCTATGGGGATAGGGGCTGGGAGTGATTGTGGTTGGTGCAGACATGATTGGCCGAATGGCCTCCTTCTGCACTGTAGGGATTCCATGATTCTATGGCTGTAGCATTATATTTTGCACCCTCTCCTTTCCTTCTCTATGTACGGTATGCTTTGTCTGTATAGCGTGCAAGAAACAATACTTTTCACTGTATCCCAATACGTGACAATAATAAATCAAATCAAATTATTAACTACAGAATCCCTACAGTGCAGGAGGCCGTCATTCGGCCCATCAAATCTGCACTGACGTTCTGAAAAAGTATCTTCCACCCTCCCTCTCAGTGTCCTGGCCAAAAGTTATCCCTCAAACCAAATTGCCAATAACAGATTGTTTGACCATTGGTCTCAACGCTGTTTGTGGGATCTTGCTGTGTGTACATTGGTTGCCTTGTTTCCCCACATTAAAACAGTGACGACACTTCAGAATTACTTCATTGGCTGCAAAGTACTCTGGGATATTCTGATGTCATGAATGATGCTAAAGAAATGAAGGTTTGTTTTTCTGTTCACCACAAGTTGTCAATGAGTGGTGATTCTGACCATTGCAAACCAGTAATCATTGCGAGCTTTTCTGTTTGTGTGTTTAAGACAAAATCTTTCACTTTGTCAGCACATGACAGGAACCCCGGTTTCTTTATCCACTCTCAATGCCCTGCTGCCAAGGAGCCATGGGTTCAGGACAGATACATCTAACATCACAACTCAAACCTCTGGGTATAGTGGCTTTCACTGGGGGCAGCGCAAACACACCTTCCTGGGGCAGCCTCCAAAATTAAGTTGCGTAATGCAAGTGGGACAAGAGGAAATCAAGGAGACCAATTAACAGGGCAGTGGGTGAGGGAAAAGCAGACAATCGTCTCACAGTTGAAAAACATTAGCTTCGATAAGTGTCTCAGCTGGAGGCAGATTTATTCTTTGCTAAATTCTCTGCAAGGGAGGAAATTGCTGGGGCCTTGAGAGAAATCTTTGTATCCTCACTGGCTGCAGGGGAGGTCCCAGAGGATTGGCGAATAGCCAATGTTGTTCCTTTGTTTAAGAAGGGTAGCAAGAATAATCCAGGTAATTACAGGCTGGTGAGCCTTACATCAGTGGTAGGGAAATTATTGGAGAGGGTTCTCCGAGACAGGATTTATTCCCACTTGGAAATAAGTGAACATATTAGTGAGAGGCAACATGGTTTTGTGAAGGGGAGGTCGTGTCTCATGAACTTGATCGAGTTTTTCGAGGAAGTGATGAAAATGATTGATGAGGGTAGGGCAGTGGATGTTGTCTACATGGACTTCAGTAAGGCCTTTGACAAGGTCCCTCATGGCAGACTGGTGCAGAAGGTGAAGTCGCATGGGATCAGAGATGAGCTGGCAAGGTGGATACAACACTGGCTCGGTCAAAGAAGACAGAGGGTAGCAGTGGAAGGGTGTGTTTCTGAATGGAGGGCTGTGACAAGTGGTGTTCCTCAGGGATCAGTGCTGGGACCTTTGCTGTTTGTAAGATATATAAATGATTTGGAGGAAAATGTAACTGGATTGATTAGCAAGTTTGCGGACGACACAAGGGTTGATGGATTTGTGGATAGCGATGAGGACCATCAAAGGAGGCAGCAGGATATAGATCAGTTGGAGACTTGGGCGGAGAGATGGAAGATGGAGTTTAATCCGGACAAATGTGAGGTAATGCATTTTGGAAGGTCTAATACAGAAAGGAAATATACAGTAAATGGCAGAACCCTTAAGAGTATTGATAGGCAAAGGGATCTGGGTATACAGGTACACAGGTCACTGAAAGTGGCAATGCAGGTGGAGAAGGTAGTCAAGAAGGCATACGGCATGCTTGCCTTCATCGGCCGGGGTATTGAGTTTAAAAATTGGCAAGTCAGGTTGCAGCTTTATAGAACCTTAGTTAGGCTGCACTTGGAATATAGTGTTCAATTCCGGTCGCCACACTACCAGAAGGATGTGGAGGCTTTGGAGAGGGCACAGAAAAGATTTACCAGGATGTTGCCTGGTATGGAGGGCATTGGCTATGAGGAGAGGTTGGAGAAACATAGTTTGTTCTCACTGGAGCGACGGAGGTTGAGGGGAGACCTGATAGAAGTCTACAAGATTATGAGAGGCATGGACAGAGTGGATAGTCAGAAGCTTATTCCCCAGGATGGAAGAGTCAACTACTAGTCAATGTCTGAGGCAGATTTTTTTACACAGAGAGTAGTGGGTGCCTGGAACTCGTTGCCGGGGGAGGTAGTGGAAGCAGATACGAAAGTGACTTTTAAGGGGCATCTTGACAAGTACATGAATAGGATGGGAATAGAGGGATATGGTCCCTGGAAGGGTAAAGGGTTTTAGTTAAGTCGGGCAGCATGGTCGGTGCAGGCTTGGAGGGCCGAAGGGCCTGTTCCTGTGCTGTAATTTTACATAGAACATAGAAAAACTACAGCACAAGCAGGCCCTTCGGCCCCACAAGTTGTGCCGAACATATCCCTACCTTCTAGGCCTACCTATAACCCTCCATCCTATTAAGTCCCATGTACTCAATTTTCTTTGTTCTTTGTTAAAATGAGGCCTTGAACTGAGTCTAATGTGAAGTCACTCTTGTAAAAATGACAGATGGCACTCCTGGTCTCATTTCCTGCCATGTGAGTGTGAGGAAATCCCACTACAGCTCCCATAAACATCAGGGGGGGTGAGCAGACACCAGACTGCAATATACATGGCACATCTGGACAGCTGCCAAGGGCACCCGTATTTAACAAGGGTTGCTGCGGTAGAAAGCATGAATACAATGGACCCAATTGAAAAACCAATTAGGCAAATCATTGCATGGCACAGCCTTTTAGATTCAAGGGCTGCTCGTGTAATAAATGGCAGTGTAAAAATGCGCCAGCCTGCTGGGTGTGAATATTGGGTACCCTGTGCACCTGGTAGGATTTTCCCATCTTCAAAATGAATGGGCGAAAGATCAAACAGGACTCCCGGATCTCCTACCTAAATTGTTAAGTTTTAAAGTTTATTTATTAGTGTTACAAGTAGGCTTACATTAACACTGCAATGAAGTTACTGTGAAAATCCCCTAGTTGCCACACTTCGGCACCTGCTCAGATACACTGAGGGAGAATTTAGCACGGCCAAATCACCTAACCTGCACGTCTTTCGGACTGTGGGAGGAAACCGGAGCACCCGGAGGAAACCCACGCAGACACGAGGAGAATGTGAAGCATGTGAAGACCCACACAGACAGTGACCCAAGCTGGGAATTGAACCCGGGTCCCTGGCGCTCTGAGGTAGCAGTGCTAACCACTGTGCCGCTGATCCTGTGGACCTGCTCCAAAGGCAGTACCAATTCACAAAGTCAAAGATTAAAAGAAAACATAATCAATGTCTTATTTAAACAGTCAGTCACCCTGCCAGGTTTTCACTTCATGTTTAAACTAACTTTTGAAAGACAATTCTGGACCTCTCCTGACGCCTCTGAACTTCTATATTAAATTTGTATTATAATGGCAAGGCAAGAAAGTCCACAACAAATAATACCATGGCAAGACTTGAAGAGTGAATACAGCATTCCAGTCCTTTGTCAGGACTGGAATTCATCATGGTGAGGAAGCTATTAATTTTCAGTGTGTCACTGATATTGCCACATTCAAAGTGTCCTTCAAATTTTCTTGTGATTCTTTCCCCTCCTGTGATTTGACTTTGACCTGCTGCTTGACTCACTGGCAACAGGGGTGTCTGAGTCTAATTAGTGCTGGCTGACCCTCTGGGATTTTCACCGTGACAGAGAGCCTTTCCATTGCAGCAGGAAATAGCAGACGAGCCCAGAAATTGGAAGCCCCATTCCTGAACACGGCACTTCCCATTCTCGCTTGGCCAGGAATAGTCTCAGGTTGCGGCGGGGGGGGGGGGAATGTGTGCACGGGTTATGGAGACACTGGCCTTTTCAATCACCAGCTACCTCCACTGATGTGTGATTTCGGTTGGCCAGGAGTGCGCAGTAGGCAAAAATGTGCAGAAACTCATTAATGTCAGGTTAATCAAAACTGTTAACAGAACTGTCAAAATAAACTGCCAAAGGGAGTTGTCCAGTATTAAAATAGACCTGCCCTTATTTACTTTCACAAAGTTTAGTCTTGAGTGTCAATTGTTTACTATGGATACAAGGACAAAGGTTGGCACTGAGTATATGGGGGTGCCATAGGGGATGGACACAGAGGCATGAGGTAGAATGGCTTGGGATGGGTGGAACTTGGGGAGTCATAGACTGATGAAATCATAGAAACTCTACAGTGCAGAAACAGGCCATTCGGCCCATCAAGTCTGCACCGAACACAATCCCACCCAGGCCCTACTCCCATATCCCTACACATTTACCTGCTAATCCCTCTAACCTACGCACCTCAGGACACTAAGGGGCAATTTTAGCATGGCCAATCAACCTAACCCGCACATCTTTGGACTGTGGGAGGAAACCGGAGCACCCGGAGGAAACCCACGCAGACACGAGGAGAATGTGCAAACTCCACACAGACAGTGACCCAAGCCGGGAATCGAACCCAGGTCCCTGGAGCTGTGAAGCAGCAGTGCTAACCACTGTGCTACCGTGCCCCCCGTGGGTGTCTGGGCAGGGCGGGGGGGGGGGGGGGGAGGTGGTGAGGTTGGAGGGATATTAATTGTCTTATTGTCTTTTTTCAATCTTTCACAAAGTGTCGGAGCGCTGAGGACTCCTTCCACTCAGTTCACCTTCTCATTCAATGGCCTTAGCCCAGCTTGCTTCCTCATCCAATAGCTTTCTACCCTGTTGACCTCCTCACCCAATGGCCTTCCACCCAGCTCACCTTCTCGCCCAATGGCCTTCTACACTGCTGACCTCCTCACCCAATGGCCTTCCACACAGCTCACCTCATTACCCAATGGCCTCCCATCCTGCTGACCTCCTCACCCAATGGCATCTCACCCAGCTCGCCTCCTCACTGAATCATCTTCCACATTGCTGACCTCCTCACCCAATGGCCTCCCATCCTGCTGACCTCCTCACTGAATCATCTTCCACCCTGCTGACCTCCTCACCCAATGGCCTTCCACCCTGCTGACCTCCTCACCCAATGGCCTTCTACCCAGCTCGCGTCCTCACCCAATGGCCTTCCACCCTGCCGACCTGCTCATCCAATGGCCTTCCACCCAGCTCGCGTCCTCACCTGGCAACCTCCAGGCTCGGTTCAGGGACAAGGGGCCTGACTTCTAATCTAGTCTGCAACCCCCCCCCCCTCAGAACAAAAAACTCCAACTCCAGGGTTTTTAGTTGGAAAACGTCCCAACTCTGCGCACCTGACCTGGCAGTGAAAATCTGGTCCTCTCTCTGTCATTGAGTGGTGACCTCTTACCTTCACAAACATCCTGTTTCCTGATCCCACTGTGGGTTTGGCGGGAGAGCAATAGACCGACATGGACTTGCGATCGCGGGAGAATTCCAGGGTCACTTCCTTCTTCATGAGCTGCTTGATGGTCTACGAGAGAGTGAGATCTGTGTCAGAATGTCAGCCACAGATTGGAAGCCACTGAGGAACTTCACATAATTACCACACTGGAAGAGTCAACCAGAAATCAGCTAAATATTCAAAACTAATCACAAGAAGCACGTTAGCACCGGTGGACAGATTTTTGTGAATCCAGGCATCAGTAAATTCTCCCAGAATAATCCCCGATGTTCATAAAGGAGCAAAAACTCAACAAACTTCAACAACAACCTTCTCCTGTGACTGTGTTTGCGACTGAATATCCGACCAGGAGTAACCCAGTTGCAATGGTTATATTCCTGAACAGGTAATTCAGACAATGCGAGTTCAAACCTAATTGTGGTCATTTTAATTTAAATAAAATGTGGGAAAGGTGACAAGGGTCTGGATTTATCACAGATTTGGGCTGAGTCAGGAGGCCATTAAAAGCAGTGGGTGGGACCCAGTTCTAGGATTCCTGCCCTCATTCCTGTTTCCACCAAGTTTTGCCAGCAGAGGGTAATGGTGCGGGTAGTGAGCCAGCGCACACAACCCCCACCCTTTCCAGCTTTGTTACAGGCCCTGCCACCACCTCCACCAACCCCCCCCCCCCTCCCCCCTCCGCCCTCCGCCCCCCCCCCCCTCCCCCCCCTTTCCCCCTGCATAATTTTGAAGGAGCTGGGTCTGCTCTTAGTAGACAGGGTTTACAGCATCTCAAAGGAGTTGTGAAACATGATGCAACTTTACTCTTGTGTGGGAAACCAAAACCATTTAAAATGCCCTTTGATATACATTGCCCCCTTATCTTCTCATGAAGTTGTCAACCAATCGAGCCATTCACAGTATCAATGACGAATAACTATTATCCACTTCACACCTCAATCTGATGTAAATGAACACACAGGCAATGAAAAACTCTTCAAAGTTCAGGTAATAAAAGTATAAATTAAACAAAGTTATCACTCCCCTGCAAACTGTGCCAATATTACCTACTGAGCCCAGTGCAACAGCCATTCTTGGTGCTCAGCTGAGCATTCATAATGAGGCCATCTGGAAAAACATGAATGCCTGGTTATCTGTTTTAACTGCTTCTGTGGATACAGTTGTCAGTTTGCCGAGGAGTGCTAGCCTTGTTCGATTGACAACTTTATCGCCTTCTAATAACCTGATCTTTCTTTGAAGAGTTTTTTTCAATCTCCATGTGTTTATTTGGACAGGATTATGAGGTATGAATTGGATAATAGTGGCCATGGAATCATAGAATCCCTACAATGCAGGAAGCGGCCATTTGGTTCATTGAGTCTGCACTGACAACAATCCCACCCGGGCCCTATTCCTGTAACCCCACATATTTACCCTGCTAATCCCCTAACAATAGGATTAATTTAGCATGGCCAATCAAACTATCCTGCACATCTTTGGATTGTGGGAGGAAACCAGATCACCTGGAAGAAACCCGGACACGGTGAGTAACCAGAGGCTGGAATTGAACCTGGGTCCCTGGCACTGTGAGGCAGCAGTGCTAACCACTGCGCCATCGTGCCACCCTAATGGCCATGGAAATTCACCCTAATGGCATTTAAGCTACCTTGGCTTGCCCAGTGACAAAACGTCATGGGTGCATGTGGGTGCTTCCTTGCATTTCTGTGACTTACTGAAAGCCAAAGACTATTGGTTGCACCTCCCAGAAACACTTAGCTGTTATTAAACATGCTACAATCACCACAGCCTTGTTTCTCCATATTATAACCATGAGGAGGAAATCGTGGCGAGACAATAGCCCATTGCTCACATTGTTGCAGTAAGTGGCTCTTTCCACTTTGGTGATGCCATTGAGATCAGAGTTGAAAACGTTCATCTTTTCCACCAAACAGGTGAGCGCAGTTTCCGTAGCTTCACCGACCTTCTCATAAACTCCCTTGGCCTGGAAGAAGAGTAAAAAGGAGAGACGGATCAGCACCGCACAGCCAACACACCGAGAAATCATCACGAGGTTTAGCTCATACTGTCAGAACCACACTCAAACCCAAACTTCCTGCTGCTTGCCATTTTAACTTAGCACCTTGCTCTCATGCCCACATGTCCGTCCCTGACCTGCTGCAATGCTCCAGTGGAGCCCAACACAAGT